>NC_060149.1:298848390-300048390 GCF_021461385.2 Schistocerca piceifrons | reverse complement strand
TGAAATACTGACACAGCATCTTGGAACCCTTCATGTTGCCGCAAAGTTCATGCCACAGTTCATGAGTCAAGACCAGAAAGACCTTCACCTTGCAATCTGTGAACAGCCTTTGGATTGTGCAGATGGTAACAAGATGTTCCTTAAGAGAATCATAGCTGGCGATGAGATGTGGGTCTATGGTTATGATGTTGAGATCAAGGTTCAGTTTTCACAATGTATGAGGAAATTTTCTCCAAGATGAAAAAAGCTTGTTAGGTCAGGTCAAATGTCAAAGTTATGCTGGTAGATTTCTTTGACTTTGAAAGATTAGTCATCATAAATTAATTCCACAGGTAAAAACTGTTAATTGATGGTACTACAGGGATGTGTTGCAATGCCTGTGAGAAAATGTGAGAAGAAAATTGACTGAAATGTGAAATGTAGTGAGACGGTTCATGGCTCTAGCATGACTAAAATGCACTTGCGCATTCATCCATGCTGGTGCATGACTATTGCACAGAAAATGAGATCACAGTGCTGCCTCATCTTCCGTACTCTCCAGACCTGGCCCCTGTGGATATTTTTTAACTTCCAAAGTTGAAAATTCCATTGAAAGGATGAAGATTTGCAACAACAGATGAAATAAAAGAAAATTGGCAGCTGGTGTTTCACATGGTCCAGCAAGAGGTGTACCAAGGCTGCTTCCAGAAGTGGGAATGATATTGGGAGCAATGTATCAATTGTGGAGGAGAGTATTTCAAAGGAGACCATGCACAGTAAGTAAAAGGTAAGCATAGATAAGCTTTGTGTACATAGTTCTGGATTGTTTTGAACAGACCTCATAGAAGTGTACTAAACATACAGATGATGAAGAGAAGACAAAAATATATCATATGAAGGAAATTATTCAGTATGTCAAAGGATACAAAAGCTTAATTGTAACTGGTGCCTGGGATTACACAGTAGGACAAAAAAAAGGAAAGTTAATAGGTCAACAAGTACTGAGAGAAAGAAATGAAATCAGAAACAAGCTCTTAGAATGAGACCTGGATAAGTTGAAACAACCAAAGTTTGTTAAGAGCTTTAAAAGAGGACATGGGACAATGAATAACTGAATTAGATGAGAGAAATTCACTAGAACAAGAATTGGTGCCTTTAATAGTCAAATCAGTGTCAGCCACAGAGGAGCAAACAGACAATAAGATATGTACTAATTCAAATCTGTGAATAACACATAAGACTGGAATTTAATTGATGAAAAGTGAGAGAGATATGCAGCAATTGAAGCAAACAAAAGGAAAGCCATATGTCCATAAACTGGGACTGACATGGAGAGAAAATTTACAAGGCAGGAATGACTAGAAGATAAATACCAAACTGTAGTAGCAAACATGAGTGTATGAAAGATCTATTCTCTGTATAGGAAACTTTAAGGTGCTCAAATGTCATGCTGATACTAAGCAAAGAAGGGAGGGCTGAATGGTGGAAGTGCTACGTAAAAGAAAGAAACATGAGAAAAATACTATGTGATTGAAAGAAGAAATGGATGAATATGACATAGGGGATGCAATACTGTAGTAAGAATTGGAAAGAACAATGAAACACCTAAGGAAAACAAGGCACCTGGAGTATATGGCATTCTCTCAAAATGGGAGAACCAACAACAATAAAACTGCTCCAGGTGGTATGCAGTAAATATATGAAACAGATGAAATATCCTCAGAGTTCAAGGAGCATGTAATAGTCCCAAAAAGGGAGTTGCCATCATATACCAGGTGTAGACATATGAAACCAGAATTTTCCTATACATGGTGCTAGCCATCAGTGTAGGGTCCATGAGACCATGTCTGCAGTTCCATCTGGTTCCTGTAATGGCTTCCACTGTACAAAAATGTCTTGCTGACTGGTTCACTTCAAAAGAAGAACTGATTTTTGGCATGGCATTCATAGCCTGCCAGAGAGGTGGGAGAAATGTATAAATAGCAATGGAGATTATTTTGAAGAAAATGTTATTTATCAGTTTCAAACAACAGACATGTAATTATAGCAGCCAAATTCTGGTTTCATACTTCTACACCTGGTATGAGTATTACTGAAACATCAGTTTACTAATTTTTGGTTGCAAAATACTAACACAAATTATCTACAGAAGAATGGAACAACTGGTAGAGAGTGAATTGTGTGGAAAATCAGATTGGGTTTTGGAGAAATGTGGGATCATGCACTTGGTTTAACAATCATGAAAGAAGGTTGTACATGTGGAAGGTACCTGGAGACACCAGAAGTCTCAGATTGATTGTATAATGACAAGACAGAGATTTTGGAACCAGATTTTAAATTGTAGCATGTTTCCAGAGGCAGATTCGAACTCTGGCCACAATTGATTATTAATGAACTGTAGATTAAAACTGAAGAGATTGCAAATACGTAGGAAATTAAGGAGATGGGGCCTGGATAAACTGAAAGAATCAGATGTTGTTGAGAGTTTTGAGGGAGCATTAGAGAACAATTGACAAGAACAGGGCAGAAGAATGGGTAGCCCTGAGAGATGAAGTAGTGAAGGCAGTAGAAGATCGAGTAGGTAAAAAGATGAGGGGTAATAGGAATCCTTAGGTGACACAAGATATATTGAATTTTATTGATGAAAAGAGAAAATGCAAAAATGCAGTAAACAGCACTGAGACACAGAGATGGACTCTTATCTCTGTTCTTCAACTGCAGTTGAGAACAAGTTATTCATGAGTGGTACAAATAACTAATTAGTGAGTCTATTGAGAATGGAGTCAGATTATGCTGTGAGAAGCCTGGTAGTTTTTTTTTTTCAGATTTCCTTGACACAGTTAATGAACAGATCAGTTACATTTGAATGAAAACAGCAAAAGCTGTTTAAAGATCTCATTTGAGAAAACAAAGTCAACAATGAGCATCAAGTCAGTGCTTGAAGAACAGTCCCTGTTGTAAATCATGGAAAAATAAAATGGTTAAAAAAGTTTAAACACCCACAGGGTTGGATAGCGCTCAACATTCCTATGAAAGGAGCTTCTAAGTCAAGTATCACCTAGATGGAAATTGTGTGAATATGTTTGTTATAAATGACCAGCACCAAGCTCAAACATTACTGTACACAAGCAGTACATGTAGCAGAAAGCCTCAACAATGATAAAGAAAGATCTGCCAAGAAAATTAAAAGACAAAGAAAGTGTAAATTTCAGAAAGAAGTTTGACTCAGCTGAAGAAAATGGAGATTACAAATGAAGACACAACCATGATTTACAGTTACATGTGAGAAAAGTGTAAGGAGCCTGGTCCAGAAAAGTAGAAAAATCCTTGCAACAAACAGCACTCTCACATTGCTGACATTATGAAATGTGTCCCTTTAAAGAATAATCTTGATGAACAATGGAATTTCTGTCCAAAACCTAAGAAGAAAACAGGCAAGATGGGAACTGAAGAAAGGAAGAAAACCTTCTGAAAAATAAGGTGAGGAAACTGGACTAATGTTGAAGCTCAAGGGAAAAGCTGTTGGGATAATGTGTTCAACAGGTAACTGAAACAACAAATGTAATAATCTGTGTTTAAAAAGCTCAGTTTCCAGAAGCCTAACCCACTTTTCATATTAGTGATTCATTCATTACATTTAACTAAAGGACACATATAAAACAGATATGAATATTTCATCTTATTGGTATCTCTTCATTTGCAAGTTCACATGAATCCTACATTTTTCACTCTAAATTTCATTTTGAAAAAGTGGATATTTCATGTCAAATGGTTCTTATACTAGCTTGACCATACAAAAACTGCAAGATGAGTACAATTAAGTTTTATTTTTTATAGCTGAATACCATGTATGAGAGTTTTTGATGTTTTAGAGACTATATGTTGGAGGTAACACAGATAAAATCAAACTCACAAAACATTATTAAACAGTTCATGTACACTATGAAACTAGATGCTAATTTGGGGCAAAAATTATAATTAAGTGCAATTTAAGTTTTGTGTCTTTGGTTCTATTAGACCTGTTTACACTACAGAACTTCAGCAAAGATATTTTACAAAATATTTTTTCCAAAATCATTGATGGTGTACTGGGATACTTCTATGATATCTTTTACAAAAGCTCAAGCATGATCTTAGCTTTCATAACAGATTTGCCAAAGATCTTTGAAGATGTAGTACAGGTCTTACCTGCATCAATAGATTTGTCAATAGTGACACTTCATTCTTTTCAGCTGTACATTTAGATCTAAAAATTTGTTTGTCATTAATCATACTCATAGAAAATACTGATTTCTATATTTCATATTACTTCATTAGCTTTAAACTTTCTCTGCACTTAATTTTTGTGGTTTGTGATGAATATTATGACTCAAGTATTTGCAATTTTTCAGAAATATGAAATTCCAAAATAGAAGCAGTCATTCATCATTTTCTAGACAATTTAAAACTATGACAGTTCATGCTTTACACTTTTAAGTACCAAATATTGTTACAAGTAAATGCATTCACATATTAGATAGTCTTCTGAACTCAGTTTGTCATAGGTAAATTACACTACAGTTTCTTAAAATGACTCCTAGAATTTCTATGCTATTGAGAGATTATCATTACACTATGATACATGACAACTGCACATTTAGGATAAAAGAAAAAGGGTACATGCACAATATATGTTTGGATGTTATAGTATTAGAATAAACAGCATGTTTTATATCCTGGAGGTGACATATCACGTGGCCTGTAAGAAAGAACATGAAAAAATTCATACATTTCTCAAGTGTATGTGAGTAAATATAGGAAAGAGACACAAATTTAATTTTATAAGATGAATGTTGCACCTGTCTTTTACATGAGTCCTCAACAGTCTGATGCAGGTAACTAAAATGTCTTTATTGTAGGGAGTGAAACATATTTTCACACTTAGTATATACGAAGTATGAGGAAATTTTGGATGAAAGGAATACCTTTTGTGTAAATGATAAAACTAGAAAAATTGGAACAATAGTGGTTAAGACAATGGCTTGACATTTGAAAGGAGTAGGCCTCAAGCAGGAATGTGATGTTATCATCACTTAAGGTTGTAGATGTGTAGTGAACCTAGCTTTACTGCTGCACCCATGCACCATCCAAGGAAGAGGCTGGGTGATGGGAACATGATGGAAATTGAGAAGAGTTGTTTGTCAGTGACATACTTCACTAGATGTTACAAACAAACTCTTATCTTTAATGCCCATGCTGGCACACTGCACTGGTGTTAGGGCTTGATCAGTGACCCTGGAGGGTACACACTCTGGTGATACACACGTTGCATGACCATATGAACTACTTGAAAGAAAGGTCACATCTCCAATTGGTCAGTTTCTGGTGTGAACCACAGAGCATCATGTCTTTTGCAGACAGATGAAGGACACAGCAAAATGAATGAATGGGTGAGACTTCACAAATGTGTTTGTGGGGTCACATTAACTTGATCATTTGGTCCACAGTGAGAGAGATTGGGTATGTGTGACATATTGCCATGTCCAGTTCACACTGCTGCCCCCTTTGTTTCATGTGGGCTGGTATTTGTCACACCACTGCCAAAATTTGGCATAACAGTAAATCTGCACATGCATCTCAGTGAATGTCAAGTGCTGTTTGCTTGTGTCAGTTGTGACCACAGTTCTGTCATTCACGTGTTTCTGTGATCCAACTACCACACACATATTCTCTTGGAGGGCAGAGCTCCATAGCTGCCAGAAACTGCAGCAATCAGTCTGTGGGGCACATGTGTTTAGAGTTCACATGTTATGTGGTGATGTCAGTGCAAGCATGATGGTGGCAGGTCAGTCAGTGGTGGAAGGGGAGTGGCTAGGGGCAGTTCCTTAAAAAAAATTGACAATTTCCCTGTTTCCTTCCCCTAACATAGTTCTATCTGAACTTTTAATACTACTCCTTAGTAATGTCTCAACAGCCATGCTAACATCTCATGTAATTATGAAAGTAAACTGACTGGATGTCACGCTGAGTAAATGCACTACTGACACAGTGAAGTGTCACTGTCATTTTCATTTTTGGACCATTTCACATATTTTGCTCTTTTCAGAATTGAACATCTACCGCCGGCCGGTGTGGCTAAGCGGTTCTAGGCGCTGCAGTCTGGAACCGCGTGACCGCTACGGTAGCAGGTTCGAATCCTGCCTCGGGCATGGATGTGTGTGATGTCCTTAGGTTAGTTAGGTTTAAGTAGTTCTAAGTTCTAGGAGACTGATGACCTCAGAAGTTAAGTCCCATAGTGCTCAGAGCCATTTGAACCATTTGAACATCTACCACAATATTAGTCCACATGTTTTTAGTTGTGTTAGACCTTTGCTGAGTGAGGAGACTTTTGTTTTTACTAACTCCAGTTTATTCATGTCTTTGTAGATTTTGTCAGTATCATAACTCTAGATTTTCTGCCAGATTTTGACAGTTGATGGGTTCCTTATTCTTTCTGGTAATGATATTGCTAGAGATGCCTAAGGATATTTTTCATCATAGTCCCAACAGCTAAGCTGGTAGACAACAGACTGTTTTTAGTTTTCTATTATTACTCTTGGTTTAGAAAAATGTTTCTGAATCCAAGTATTACTTTGTAACTATTTTGAGGCCCTAGTTCTCAATTTTCATCTGTTTTTTATATTTTTGAGGTGACTGAATTATTTGTTTTATTCCATTCTCCTTCTATTTCAATGACAAAAAAGTGCCTGTCTCATTTAGTAAGGATGAGATTTGTTCCTAGCCAGCTCATTATCAATATGCTATTTTTCTTTTATTACATTTTCCCTCTACTGTCTCCTTATATTAGCTATGATCTGTTTTTAAATGTAAATGAGTTTTTATCAGTGTAAATTACAAGAATCCTGCTGAAACTGTTCAGCTAATATGTAATTGCACACTATTTGTGATTTTTTGGAGACTAGAGGTTGCATTCATTATAGTCTCTTATGCTGTTGGATGTGTCAAGTCACCTTTCCTAAAACTTGTAGCTGGAAAATTGGGTTTATTTTCTTGTGGATTTTTTTATTTTAAATTTTATTTTCCATTTTACTGCATGTTCACAGATCAGTAACTGAATTATAGATTGCTGCTGTGTTATGGAGGTAGTGCTCCTGCCATCAGAGTGAACTGAATACTTCAGTGTAACATATGACTAACAGTTCACAATACTTTTGGATTACACAAGACCACTCACCAAAAAGCAGAGAATTGGGTTATCAATAGGCACACATAAAAGAAAGAAAAGAGCTGATTTATGACATGGCTGCTTTCAAAGGTAGCCTCACGTCTGCTGGGTTAGGATAAGCCAGTGACAAGACTGGGTGGACTGAGCAGGTGTTGCACCTTGTTCTGCAACAGGGATATGATTCCTGTGGCAAACAGTTAGAAGTGGGAGTGACATAGATGGTCTAGGAATTTGTGTAGGTTGGCTGGGTGACAGAACACCCCTATTCAGCTTCCAGGAATTTCTTAACTCCAACTTGGTCTCACCATCCTTCCCCAGGTCCCTTCTTAAGAAAACTAACCTTTCAGCAGAAGAAAATATAGACATATATAACTTGTAAACAAATACAGACCTCATCTTCCTCCATGCACACAAAGGCTCTACCACTATTGTGATGAGTCACCATGGCTACTTGATGGGAGGCCTCTGCCAATTGTCTGACTCCTCCACACACATGCTCTGCCAGAGTGATCCCATCCTGGAAGTCCAACATAACCTCCAGTCCGTACTGAAATCTAAAGGTCCTTCTCAGAACCTTCCACCTGACTCCATCTCCATCCTCACCCCAAAATCCTGCACTCCCACCTTCTACATACTCCCAAAAATCCACAAACCCAAAAACCCTGAATGTTTCACTGTAACTGCCTATTGGGCTCCCAATGAAAGAATTTCTACTCTTGTGAACCAACGTCTCCAGCCAACTGCCCAGAACCTAGCCTCTCATGTGAAAAACATGAATTACTTCCTTCACTGACTTTCCTCCATCCCCACACCTTTACCTCCTGGATCCCTACTCATCACTATTGGTGCCACCTTCCTAAACACCAACATCACTCATGCCCATGGCCTTGCCACTATCAAACACCACTTCTCTAAACATACTTCAGACTCCAAACCCACCACCTCATACCTTATACACCTTACCGCTATATCCTGACCCACAACTACTTTTCCTTTGAAGGGAAGGTTTACAAACAAATCCACAACACAGCCATCGACACCCACATGGCACCATCAGATGCCAACCTATTTATGGGCCATATGAAGGGAACCTTCCTAGCCTCCTAAAACTCCCAGCCCTAGTCTGGTTTAGGTTCATTGTTGATATCTTCATGATCAGGAGTCAGGGCCAGGATTCACTATCCAAATTCCTTTACAACCTCAGCGCATTTTCTCCCATCTTCTTCACATGTTCCTTTTCTATCCAATGTAATACCTTCCTGGACACTGACCTTCACATCTCTGATGGCTGCATCCACACCTCTGTCCACATTAAACCCACTGACCACCAACAGTACCTGCATTTGACAGCTGCCACCCATTCAACACAAAAAGATCCCTCCCATACACTCCAGGCACTCATGAATGATGTATTTTCAGGGATGAGAAATCCTTACCAGGATGCTGAACACCTCACAAAGGCCTTCACAGATATGCAGTACTCTCTGATCCTAGTCCACAAACAGATTTCCTGTGCCATAACCTCACATTTCCCGATTGTCCCATCAACCCCAAGAATCAGCTACAAAGCAAAGCTTCCCCTTGTCACTCAGTATCACCTTGGTCTGAAACAAGTGAACCATATCCTTCACCAAGGCTTTGATAATCTCTCATCTTGCCCTGAAATAAGGGACATCCTACCTAAGATCCATCCCATCCCTCCTAAAGTGGTGTTCCATCACCCATCCAACCTACACAGCGTTCCAGACCATCTATAAGCCATTCTTGCTCCCAATCCACCCACCCAGCATCTCCTACTCCAGTCAATTACAAGTTTATGCTACCCCACCAGAGGTTGGGCAAGCTTTGAAAGCAGCCATGTCATATACCATCTCTGCTGCAAATACTGCAAAGCCTGTTTCATTGGTAAGATTATGAACCAGCAGCCCATCAGGAAGAATGGTCACTACCAAACTATTGTCAAGAAAAAAGTTGGCCACCTGGTAGCACAACTTGCTGCTGAGCACAACATGCTTAATTTCTATGGCTGCTTCACAACCCCAGTCATTCTGGATCCTTCCCTGCACCACTAGCTTCTCTGAACTAAGCAGATAGGAGTTATGCTTATAACACATCCTCCTCTGCCATAATTGGCCTGGCCTCAATCTTAGGTAACCCACTGCCCTTGCAACCTCCTACCAACAGTTTCTCCTTCCCTTGTTCTGTCATCCCCTACCAATTCATATTCCCAAGTCACCTTCAGCATGTGTCACTTCTACCAGGGCGCTACAATTGTGCCAGCCAGTAGACTTATCACCCCTCCTTCCTGCATTCCTAGCCTAAACTGGATACTTCCATCCAAGCTGATAGCCACCCACCCCCAGTCCCTCTCCCTGTCTCCCACCTCCCTCTCCGTCTACATACCCCACCTGATGTTAACCCCTCCACAACTAGTCTGCCTGCCGGAAAATAACTTTGGCACTGTTAGTCAAGCCAGCATCATATAGGGTCATAGCATGTGTAAGTCTGTGGCTGTGTGTTTGTATTTTACTCTAGCTCATCAAAGGATAACTCCAAAATCTACTAAGTTTCATTATTTGTATGTGCCTATCAACAACTCAGTGCTTCTGCTTTTAGGAGGGTAGTCTCCTTTAATCCAAAAGTATTTATATTCTATAATAACTTTTCTACAATAATTAGTTTACATTGTAGATCTATGTAAAGCTCCATATTGTACAAGGTTTGAAAATGCAGTATCTGTGGGCTTCTGTATTAACATGTTACAACTGGTGTCAATCATGTCATATGAGAACCTGGGAGTAACAATTGTGGTGATATGAAATGGAACAATCAGACTCAGCACTAGCAAAGCAAATGCCAGTCACTGATGCATTTGGAACTGTTGTAATCCCACTGGATTGATGGAACAATTGATATAATTACACAGACACTGAATGATATCAGTAGGTGTTCCATGGAGTGATACATCCAACAGTATTGTGTCTTGCGGGTAAACAACAGTTAAAGGTTTAAGAACTGCCAGAGACCATCTTGATGAAACTTGTCTCATCTCATTGAAGTGCACTGCATGCTCTCTGGTGGACTTATTTACATCAAAATTGCAATACTTGGCTATTTTCTAGACATTCATTTGGACTTTGATATTCTTTGCCATCCATGTTTGGCTTGCACATACACTTGTTAATTTCTCTAATGCAGTGCTGCCTCCATTTTCTGTTTTATTGTATATTATGCCTTCCCTGGGTGAACTGTTGGCTTGTGTCTGTACCAAAATAGTGGTTCATATTCGCGTGCTTCCCACTAAGACAAACTGTTCTGCGGTGTTAACAACTAAGTCAGTCAATAACTCTACAGACTACTTAAATGGTGAAAAAGTATCCACCACCAGAAGTCTTTGTTTCTGTTTAGTTCAAAAAGAGACATGGTCTGTTATACTCTGTTATTTATTTGTACTTAATTGATGTTAAAAACAACCTGTTATGTTCATGAAGCAGGGTTATGAGACGAACATACTAGACAAATGCAGTTAGCCTATAAGTGAGGCTATTTACAAAATATTAATATGGCCTACATTGGAACACTGCTGACCTATGTTAGGTTGATCTAAGGAAGTGCATTGGGCACATAAAAAGAACGGCAGTGTAGATGTTCACAGGCTTTTTGCCTAGCGAGAGAGTGTGAAAGAAATACTGAAAAATATCCACTGAAATGCACTCGAAGTTAGACATCTGATATCTTATGGTAGCCTACTTACATAATTCCAATCCGGTGATATGTGGAAAAGCTTGCTAAATCTCTCTGCAAAATAAATCATAATCAGGCACATCGTATGGAGAACTACGATCATGATTCATCTGTTTATTAGTGTATCACAAAATTAGCTATCATATGTTTTGATATCAACAGAAAGAAGTTTGTGCAATTGTTTTTGTTTTCTTGAGCATGTGCGATGAGATTACCAGGCTTTGGATGGCAGTAGATTAGTATTAAAATTATATTATTGCATTACAGTGGAATGATGGTGGAAGCCATTACATACAACAAGATTTATCAGCTATGTATTGGTTCAGTAAAGAAATCCTCTGCTTCAATAGTTACTTTTCCTGACTGTGTGTCCTGGAAGTAATTTCTGGCAAATTATAATCTAGTACAGTATCTAGAATGATAGTCATTGGCAGGCACATATACTACTTAATGTGTGCCCCAGGAAAGTGTCATAATACTAACATTTGTCATGTTTTATCTTGACATCTTCGGTTGTCGGGTGTTCTGCCGGATATCAGCGTCGTACTTGCACGATATTTCGGTCACGTAGCTCGAGACCTTCATCAGGTGCGACCTGAGACTGCTCCTCGAGTGGACCTGGTCCAGTATTTATGCCTATGGCCTTCCCCCTCCACCAACGGCTGCAGGCACTTCCTCTGTGGTCCGCGCCCATTTCCTGTGACCTGCTGGAGCGTTGCTGCTCCATTTTCTGTCCGCTGTGGTTCTAGGTGTTCCCTCTGCGGTCCGCGCCCACCAAACCCGCTCCTGGGGGTTTCATCTACGGTCTGGGGTACCAGGCGTTCCCCCTGCGGTCCGCGCCCGCTCACCACGACCTGTTGGAGCGTTGCCGCTCCGTTTTTCATCTGCTGCGGCTCTGGATGTTCCCTCTGCGGTCCGCGCCCACCAGGCCCACTTTTGGGTGTTCCATTTTCGGTCTGGTGCTCCTGGCAGTCCGTCAGGGGCTCATTTACCATCTCAATGTCTCTGGTTCTTCTGTTTGTGTAGTGTTGCAGCTGGCCCCGTTGCTCCTTTAACAATTCCAGAACCGGATCCCAGGCTCTGCTTAGCTGGTACCCTGTGTCACGATTCATAAGATCATCAGCCATTTTAATCTCAATCGATTCTCTTATAACACTGTCCCAAAATCTGGGTGTTTGTGCTAGAATCTTGGTATCCTCATACTTCATGGCATGATCTAGTTCTAGACAGTGTTCAGCAATGGCCGACTTAGTCACCTGTCTTAATCTAGTGTGCCTCTGATGTTCTTTGCACCTGGGAACCAGAGACATGGAGTGTTGCAGCTGGCCCCGTTGCTCCTTTAAGAATTCCAGAGCCGGATCCCAGGCTCTGCTTAGCTGGTACCCTGTGTCACGATTCATAAGATCGTCAGCCATTTTAATCTCAATCGATTCTCTTATAACACTGTCCCAAAATCTGGGTGTTTGTGCTAGAATCTTGGTATCCTCATACTTCATGGCATGATCTAGTTCTAGACAGTGTTCAGCAATGGCCGACTTAGTCATCTGTGGAGATCAGGTGCAAAGAACATCAGAGGCACACTAGATTAAGACAGGTGACTAAGTCGGCCATTGCTGAACACTGTCTAGAACTAGATCATGCCATGAAGTATGAGAATACCAAGATTCTAGCACAAACACCCAGATTTTGGGACAGTGTTATAAGAGAATCGATTGAGATTAAAATGGCTGATGATCTTATGAATCGTGACACAGGGTACCAGCTAAGCAGAGCCTGGGATTCGGCTCTGGAATTGTTAAAGGAGCAATGGGGCCAGCTGCAACACTACACAAACAGAAGAACCAGAGACATGGAGATGGTAAACGAGCCCCTGACGGACTGCCAGGAGCACCAGACCGAAGATGGAACACCCAAAAGTGGGACTGGTGGGCGCGGACCACAGAGGGAACATCCAGAGCCGCAGCAGACGAAAAACGGAGCGGCAACGCTCCAACAGGTCGTGGTGAGCGAGCGCGGACTGCAGGGGGAACGCCTGGTACCCCAGACCGTAGATGAAACCCCCAGGAGCGGGTTTGGTGGGCGCGGACCACAGAGGGAACACGTAGAACCACAGCGGACGGAAAACGGAGCAGCAACGCTCCAGCAGGTCACAGGAAATGGGCGCGGACCACAGAGGAAGCGCCTGCAGCCGTTGGTGGAGGGGGAAGGCCATAGGCATAAATACTGGACCAGGTCCACTCGAGGAGCAGTCTCAGGTCGCACCTGATGAAGGTCTCGAGCTACGTGACCGAAATATTGTGCAAGTACGACGCTGATATCCGGCAGAACACCCGACAACCCAAGATGTCATTAGATCGCCGGGAAAGCCTGAAGAGTTACATGTTTTATGTTAATAATTCAATGGACAGTATTAGTTCCAAGGCTCATACTAATTGTGGTGTCACCGCCAGACACCACACTTGCTAGGTGGTAGTTTAAATCGGCCGCGGTCCATGTAGTACATGTCGGACCCGCGTGTCGCCACTGTGATCGCAGACCTAGCGCCACCACCAAGGCAGGTCTCGTGATACGAGAGTGGACTCGACCCCAGTTGTACGAGAACCAAGCTACCGGCCAGTTGTACGCGAACCTAGCTATCGCCCAGTTGTACGAAGCCTTTCTCTCTCATTAGCCGAGAGACACAATAGCCATCAGAAGTTAAGGGCTACGAACTAGCAAGGAGCCATTTGTATCAGTGCCTATAGCGTACGAGTAGTCCAGAGAGATGTATTCCAAGGATAAATAAAAAGTTAAGTAAAAAGTATCTACATACTTTTCTTATTATTCATTCATAAGCTCTCATGTTCCAGACTTCACGCCCGTCTGCTGTATGCGTGCACTATCGGCTACCGCGTTAGTCAAGCTTTCTTTTTCAGCTAAACTTCAATGTGTCGGTCCAGCAACCGATACCACAACATATGGCGACGAGCTAAAGAGTTTGTATTACTTTGTTTGTACCATTGCTGACGTTTCAAGTGTTCTGATTGTTTCTATTTAATTGTGTCATGGCTTCGCCACATTCCCCAGATGTACTGTCCGAATTTTATCGCTTGCAGACTCAGCAGACGCAGGCGTTACTGGATGCCCTTGGACAGCTCGTCCAGGGTCAACGTACCATTCCCACCGATGCGGCCGCAGCCGCTTCTTCGCTACCGCTGCCACTGAACGCTGTTGCACCTCCCTTTCGACCATACGTGGCAGCCGATGAGACCTGGCAAGAGTGGTCTCGCCAGTTCCACTTTCATCTAGAAGCCTACAGAATTCAAGGTAAAGAGCGGCAGCCGTTTTTGCTTTCTTGTGTCGGTGTGTCCACATACCGTGTGATAGTGAAATTGTTTCCCCGGCGAGACGTAGCAACTCTGTCCTACGAGGAAATTTTGTCTGCATTAGATGCCTATTTCAAAGAAACAGTTAATGTGGTTGCAAAACGGTATACGTTTTTTCGTACAAAACGTACGGCCGGTCAAACTAATAGGGAGTGGGTAGCAACATTGCAAGGACTTACTAGGGACTGTGCCTTTGAATGTGACTGTGGTCTTTCTTATTCAGATACAATGGTGCGTGATGCAATTGCACAGAACGTTTCTGATGTTCGCATACGGGAGCAAATTTTGAAACTCGTTAATCCCTCCCTTCAACAAGTGATAGACATTGGATAGACAGGACACACTGGACTGTGCTCAGGAATCTTTTGAAACTTCGCCAGCCGTGTGTAACATTAACCGGCCCGCTGGACGCGCTGTGCGACCCGGTAACCGGGCCTCGCGCACGGACACACAGCGACCGCCGCGTGCTACGCCAGGTGTGCCGCGCCGGCACACAAATGCAGTGAAATCATGCCCGCGGTGTGCTACTAGACATTCGCGTGAACATTGCCCGTCACGCCAAGCTATTTGCTTTTTCTGCAATAAGAAAGGACATGTTCAAAGTGTTTGCCAGAAAAAGCTCAGATCAGACAATCACAATCATTCCAGGCCCTTTGCTTCGCGCCGGAATCGAACCAAGGACACTCAGGCTCGTGGACCTTCGCCTATGGACATTCATGTCGTTAATTCCACTTCGTCCAGTGACACTTTCTCTAACAGTAACTGTGTTCGTCCCACAAAAACTGTGCGTAGACGTCGCCGGAAATCACGTCAATTAGCAAGTGATTCTGTACCAGTGTCTGTTCCCATTGCACAAAACAGTCGCTCTTGTCGTCAGCGGGACAATAAACTTTTTGTGGACTTAGACTTTGAAGGCAAAGTGATACCATTCCAGCTCGATACCGGAGCTGCAGTTTCATTGCTCAATCACGACACGTACAAACAACTGGGCAAACCTCCGTTGCGTTCCGCAAATGTTAAGCTAACTACATATTCCGGACAGAAAATTCCTGCGTTAGGACAGTGCAGCCTTCTTGCGACATACAAGGGACAAACAAAACTTGTGTCATTTTACGTTCTTCGTTCTTCTTCTGCAGTGAACTTGTTTGGTCTCGATTTATTTAAGTTGTTTAACATGTCTATTGTCACTCAGGTCCTCTCAGTGAATCAGACTGTGCCTACAGACAGTGTTTCTCGGCTGTGTGACGAATTTGCAGACATTTTTGCACCGGGCTTAGGTTGCGCTACAAACTATGAAACACATTTAGAACTGAAGGTCAACGCGCAACCGAAATTTTTCAGAGCGCGCAATGTTCCCCACGCATTGCGTCAGGAGGTCGCAAGAACATTGAACACTGTAGAATCACAAGGTGTGAGTGAATGTGCGCACTGCCTCTTTCATTTCAGCTCCGCTTCATCGCTTACGCCGTACAGGTGTTCCGTTTCTCTGGACGACGGAATGCGTACGCGCCTTTCGCCAGTTGCAATCGGCGTTGCTTTCTAATACTTGCCTTACGCCATTCGATCCCCTGAAACCCCTTTTGTTGATGGTAGATGCATCGGATTTCGGGATCGGTGCTGTGCTTGCGCACAAAGTTGGCTCCCATGATCGCCCTATTGCCTTTGCGTCCAAATTGCTCTCGTCTGCGCAAAGAAATTATTCACAGATCGAGAAAGAAGCTTTGGCTCTCGTGTTTGGTGTTACTAAGTTCCATGATTTCTTGTATGGTCGTCACTTTACCATCACAGACCACAAACCTTTGACATCGCTTTTTCATCCGACCAAGCCTGTACCTCCACGTACAGCGCAGAAATTCATTCGCTGGTCTATTTTCCTCTCGCAGTACCGCTACGATATCTTGTATCGGTCCACTGCTAAGCACGGAAACGCCGATGCGTTGTCCCGTTTGCCTGTTGCTGAGGATAAAGCATTCGATTCTTCCGAACTTGCTTGCATGTTCATTGATTCGGAAACCGATGAAGTGGTCGAATCGTTTCCGATTGATTTTCGTCGTGTCGCTACAGCCACAGCTGCTGACCCTGTCCTTGCTACTGTTTTACGTTTTGTTGCTACGCAATGGCCTTTGTCAAAGTCTCGGATCGAGGATCCGTTGGTTCGCCGATTTTTTGCTCACAAGGAGAGACTTTTTGTTCGACGTGGTGTTTTGTTGTTGCGTTCTGATAATGATCAGTCCAGAGTCGTGGTCCCACGTTCGTTACAGTCCTCTGTTTTACGGCTTCTTCACCAAGGACATTGGGGTATAGTGCGAACGAAACAACTTGCTCGTCAGCACTGTACTTGGTTCGGAATCGATGCTGCGATTACGAATATGTGTTCTTCGTGCCCGGCGTGTGCCGAACAACAATCCGCACCGCCGCGGAAAGCCTTTGCGTGGCCAAAAGCCACTTCCCCTTGGCAACGCTTGCACGTTGATTTTGCTGGTCCATTCTGGAATGCTCGATGGTTGGTTCTGGTCGACGCCTTCAGTAATTTTCCTTTTGTTGTCCGGATGTCTTCCACGACGTCCTCCGCCACCATCCAAGCGTTGTCTGCTATCTTTTGCATTGAAGGTCTTCCGCAGACTATTGTTTCCGACAATGGCCCACAATTCATGTCCGCAGAATTCCAGTCTTTCTGCCAGGCCAATGGTATTCAACATCTAACATCCGCGCCGTTTTCGCCTCAGTCCAACGGTGCCGCTGAACGTTTGGTCCGGACTTTCAAGTCACAGATGTTGAAATTGAAAGAGTCGCATTCTCGGGAGGACGCATTGTTGCTCTTTTTGTCTTCGTATCGCTCTCAGCCCCGAGATGGTCGCTCGCCGGCTGAGTTGCTCCACGGTCGTCCTCATCGCACCTTGATGTCTTTGCTGCATCCGCCGCATCAGGTTCCTGTGCAGCGGCAGACTCCTGCTTTTGCTCCAGGCGACGTTGTATTTTATCGCAACTATCGAGGTTCACGGCGTTGGCTCGCAGGGCGCATTCTTCGCTGCCTCGGCCGCGCGATGTATTTGGTTTTGGGGGCCTCTGGTGAGGTGCGTCGGCATCTCAATCAGCTGCGCCTCTGTTGTCGCTCGGGTTCTGCCGCTCCCCGTCTGCTTTCAGCGACGGTGCCGTCCGGTCAGCGCCCTGGGGACCCATCTACTGGCTCGCCTCATCCCCAGGTGTTACCGACGATGCCTTCCATTTTGCCCCATGGCGACGCGCCGCCGCCGCCGCAGCAGCAGCAGCAGCAGCAGCCGCCGCCGCCGCCGACCGCATTCGACGCTTCGTTGCCGCCGCCAGGCGCCTCCCAGGGTCACGCGCCGCCGATCGCTTCCCGTGACCAGCAGTCCTCCGCCATGGCACTCCAGCCCGCTCCGGACCACATGACGTCATCGCGCGTCGGCTACCCCGACGCAATGGAGGTCGACACTTCGGCCCCTCATGTTTCTTTACGGGCGCATACACCACATGTTGACGTGCACCCTGGACTAGTTTTGCAGGCGTTTCCTAGCTCCCCTCGGACCGGATGGCCGGGTGCGGGTGGCACAGCCTCGCCTGTTGTTAGGCTCCCCACCTCATCGCATACGTCAACATGTGGTCCTCCCCACGGCGGGCGGAAGCCTTATCTCACGACCGTTCGCCGATTTGCGGGGGAGGAATGTGGTGTCACCGCCAGACACCACACTTGCTAGGTGGTAGTTTAAATCGGCCGCGGTCCATGTAGTACATGTCGGACCCGCGTGTCGCCACTGTGATCGCAGACCTAGCGCCACCACCAAGGCAGGTCTCGTGATACGAGAGTGGACTCGACCCCAGTTGTACGAGAACCAAGCTACCGGCCAGTTGTACGCGAACCTAGCTATCGCCCAGTTGTACGAAGCCTTTCTCTCTCATTAGCCGAGAGACACAATAGCCATCAGAAGTTAAGGGCTACGAACTAGCAAGGAGCCATTTGTATCAGTGCCTATAGCGTACGAGTAGTCCAGAGAGATGTATTCCAAGGATAAATAAAAAGTTAAGTAAAAAGTATCTACATACTTTTCTTATTATTCATTCATAAGCTCTCATGTTCCAGACTTCACGCCCGTCTGCTGTATGCGTGCACTATCGGCTACCGCGTTAGTCAAGCTTTCTTTTTCAGCTAAACTTCAATGTGTCGGTCCAGCAACCGATACCACAACACTAATGTGACCAATGGTGAAGCTGTCATCAACGCAAAGGTTGGTTTGCACATCATAGTGGTTTACTAGGCATGATCTAATTGGATGTGGTGTGCTACTGCCTTCTCCTGAACTCTGAGCTGACTTACCCAGCCTGTTGCAAGGGGACATGCAGTTTGACTTTGTAATGAATCTCACCTCTTCAGAACTTCCATATGTCACTGAAATGTTTGATCCCGTGTAAATTTTGGCTTAACTTGGGTTCATTTTCACACTTAAATTATATGTTCAATATCTGAACATACTTTTGTACACATGTGATTGCCAAAACTTTATATTTATGATTATAAATTTTTATTTTTTATATTGATCCATTTTGCAACATTAATTTTGAACCATGAAAATTGGTACTCACAATTGTCAACTTAATTTATCCAATAACTACTTTACAGTAGAGATAATGTTATTATGCTTCTTTTTTCATATAAACAAAATTTCTGTTTTGATTTATAATTTTTCTAATTTTATTTTTGATAATACAGTCGACCATGTACGATATTGTCAGAATTTGTAACCTTTGTTATGAATCTTTAGGTGCATAAGTCATCACATAAATAATTATTTCAAGAAAGCATTATGTAAATTAAATCTGAAAAACAGTTTCATTTAAGACAGTCTTGTTAATAGTAATTTGAATTGCATCCTGTTCCATAAGATGCAGGAAGCTATATTTGTAATATGTAAAGTATTTTTGACACCAAGTGTATCAGATAGCATCAGAGTTGCTTCAGAGTTGGGCCAGTGTGGTTTCAGTAACTATTAAGGTTTTTCCATGTATTAGTCTGAGGAATTACAGTCTTTGTCTCGTGTAAAAACATTGCAAAATGTTAGTTAAGGAAAAATATGGTTGAAAAAACTGTTTCTAGGACTTTTAAATAAATACAGATGATGATTAAAAGCAACAATATTCCAGCAACTTGCCATTGAAACACCTTGAACCAACAATTTTGGAAAGCTTATGTTGGATTAAAGAAGACACCCTAGACAATGGGGCAGCCATAGCAAGATAAGTAATATTTGTCTACTAATATATTGTGCCACCCTTACTAAATTATAAAAATGTTGAGTAAAGTAGGAGGAGAACAGTAGGTTCAATGCTGAAAATTTGTTACATAAATGAACATTCATGTAAGGGAGAGAACTTCATAATGTGTATTCTGAGACATGGTGTAAACTGCAATACAGAGTTTTAAGCTTTAGACTCTTACAGAATATGTACTCATAGAGAAATTGCAGGGTAAATTCAAATAAAGTTCTAGAAAAAACATGCTGAACAGAATAATGAAATATAGTAGAGCTCTCACTTGTATGCAAACAGTGTCAGTAAGCTTCACAAGAAAAATACCTACTGCAAAAGTGATGTAAAACAAAACCCAAAGACTTAGCTAGACAGTTGTTATAAACAAACGTGCTTGGCTACAGAATGGAAATGCATGTGGCCCTCAATAACTAACACAGTAAAATATTGGCAAATGACCTGTCCCAAAACCCCAGTGACTCAAGAGTCACATTCCAGAACTGCTCAATGAAAAAGGGATCAAAATAAGAAAAATAGCAATACAAAAGCTATAATGCTGATTTCCATCTTCAATCTTCAATTGTTCCTTCACGAAGAATAATCAAGAAATGTTTTCCTCACTAAATAGATGTACTACTGCAAAAATTAATGAGATAATAATCAATACAAGGAGTGTCAAAAAGCAGTTCTAACTGCTAAAACTCAATCAAGCTTCAGGACTCAAAACAGTCCCTTTCAGATTCTACACCAATACAACATTTGTGAGTGAAATAGCCCTATTTTTGTCTATAATATACTGTTGATTACTTGAGCAGAAAAATGTTCTCAGTTACTGTGAAGAAAAAGCAGAAGAGACAACCATCTAGAAAACAGGAAGTACAATAGATCCACAGAAGTCTAGCTTTCTATCAGAATAAATCACCACTGCCGAACTGTGTCCAAGAACAAAGTTGACCACCCAGTGGCACAACTTGCATCTGAACACAGCATGCTTGATTTTAAAGGCTGCTTCAAAACCTGGGCCATCTGGACCTTTCCCCCCAACACCAGCTTTTCTGAACTTTGCAGATGATAGTTACTCATGAAACACGTCCCTTGCTCTCTAATCTTCCTGGTCTTAATCACCGGTAACCCACTGTCTCCTCTATCCTATCACCCCACCCTAATTCACTTCTCTAAGTCACCTTCATCGTGTGCTGCTCCCCACCAGCTCCAACACCTGTGCATCATGAGCCTAGTCCATGCAGCTGACATCCCTCTAGGCGCTTCAGTCCGGAACTGCGCTGCTGCTACGGTCGCAGGTTTAAATCCTGCCTCAGGCATGGATGAGTGTGATGTCCTTAGGTTAGTTAAGTTTAAGTAGTTCTAAGTCTAAGGAACTGATGACCTCAGATGTTAAATCCCATAGTGCTTGGAGCCATTTGAATTTTGACACCCCTCTATCCTGCATGCATAGCCAGCCTCTCTCTGAGCCGCTATCTACCCACACCCAGCTCCTCTTACCACTTCCCTCTTCCTCTACACACCCTATCACCCTATCTGACACAACATTCTCCGCCACCTAATTCACCTGCTGAACTGCAATCACAGCATTGTGCATCCAACAGGCACCATGTAGGAGGTGTGTGTGTGTGTGTGTGTGTGTGTGTGTGTGTGTGTGTGTGTGTGTGTGTGTTCAAGCAAGCTCAAGAAATGAGTGATTCCAAAAGCTAGCAAGTTTTCTTTCACTTTCATGATTGCCTGTTGATGACTCAACACTTCTGGTATTCAGGGAGTGGTCTCATTTATTCCTAAATTATTTACATTCTATTATGACATTTCTATTGTTATTGAATGATGTCACCTATGAGGCAGTCTAGACACATGAATTTTCTTTCTGCCAGAAGAATGGACTGATTTATTTTAAAAGGGAGTGAACAATCAGATCCAGATCCAGATACAGATAATATAGCTCACCTATCTGTCACAGCATCTTAGATAACCTTATAAGCAGGATGGATACTCCACTTAACAGAATATTTTGGCTAAAAATAAATACTAACAAAAAAAATTGAGGAGTGAGGGAACAATATGCATAAGTTCTGAAATGTGATGTTAGGCCAACATTAGCAAAACTAAGGTACAGTGCAAGGCATAGTTTTTTATAAGATGATTTTCCCAAATAATTTATGCTTAGTCTAGACATGTAAAAGTACTGTGGTTGTTAAAAGTCTCACAGTTGATCTGATAAATTGTTTGCTATGAAATATTTTAAGGATGAATTTTTAAACTTCTCAGTCATTTCCATTATTTCCACAGCTCAATACATGAAAATTTTCAATGTTCTTGTTTTTCAATATGGATTTTTTTTTTCATTAAATTGGTAGAAAATAGTTGGAATAAATTTTACTATGTTGCAAAGAAACATGTGAGAAGTAATTTTAAGATTTCTCTGTTTTTGCCATTAATTTGTTCAGCATTCATGTTTCACTTGTAATGGTCCACAGGTTCCATAATGAAGCAGAGCTTTTGTCCTGTACAGAAATTCTTAATAATTAGTTCAGAAAAAATATATCAATATGAGAGTATCACTTTTAAGAAGTCAAGGATTACACAGTGTGCTGCCCTATAATACCTACATTGCCTTCTGTGTCCTGTAAACTACTACAAATTTCTTGGGTAAGGATACTTTTCATTGTACCTTCTTCTCCTTCTCCTTCTGCTTCTTCTTTTCCTTCATCTTCTCATGTGTCAGGCCTAAAACCCTGCATACGTCCTGGCCTTTTCAGCAAGTTTCCTCCACAGTGCCCTCTACAGCACATTTCTCCACCATCCTTTGGCTCTGAAAGATTTAGTATCTTCCACAATGTCTACTCACCACTTTCATGCTCCTCCTCTCTGTTTTCTTCAAATTGGTCTCCATTTAAAAACCTTGTTACCTTGTTACTCATTCCTCCTGTATCTATCTTAAGGACATGGCCATGCCAGGCTTTTCTTCTACTTCTTATACAGTGTCAGCTCCTTGTATAAGGTGGTCAAACTTACTTCTTGTTCTAGATATCCAAAAACCATTATTATCCTGAACTACCCACAGATTTTGTACAGAGTCCATGCATTCAGGTATCTTAAACTACTGTTCATCAGCATGCATTAATGTCTGTATTTCACTTCCATAGATTGCTGCTGGTCTGATCATGATCCTATATATTTGCATATATTACCAATTAGGATTTGTATTGAAATTTCTGCCTGTAGCATTCGCCAATGGAGCATTTGAAGAATATCTGCTTACATTCTCACACACATATTATAATTGTAATTTTATTTTTATGAGCCTCACAAAGATGGAATTCTCAAGGGCATAGATTCCACAACCTTGAGCATGATGTTAGTCATGGGTGGTGTTGGCACATAGTCTGCTATTCTCAAATAAGACAAAGAAGACTACCATCATAACCTTCCTATTCAAGAAATGGAGTATCACAAGCAGTGTCACATATCAACATTCAAAAAGACACAGTAGGGATGTTTGCTATTTAACTTAGGACAATCACAAAGTTATTTGATCAAGAAGGGTATACTGTCACCTCTTTTTCCTTTTGTGCTCAAATATTGTTGTCAAAATTTCTTCCATTACCAGAATCACAACATTTTACCCACACATTGAGTGGCACTGCTCTGCCATACATCAATGACCCCCTGCTCTGGAAGTAGTTAGCAGCTGCAGTAAACCGAAACCATGGTGTTGTAATCTTATTAAACATTATTTACACTGTGCTGTAGGTACATAAGCTTAGCTTGCAAATTCATGATGCTTTACCACTTTATTATTATTAAAAAATAAAGAATAAATGAATGAACAAAACATGATTTTATTGACAAATGATATGGGCAGCTATGCCACATCAGATGTACAGTACCCAAATTGCAACTGGAGATCAAACCTCACGGGAGAACATGGACATAATGCAGCAAGCAGGAAGTGAATGTAAAGGTGAGTGAATGATTGATGACACCAAAAAACAAAGCAAAACAAGAGTGTTAATGGTAATGAAAGCCTCACCCTGTTCTCATCACACATTTGGATGAGGCATGTGACCTGAAAAGAGCATATGTATTTGTTACAAAATGAAAATGTGCTTAACATGAGTAACATTCATATGGTATGAGATTACTCCAGTACCAATGAACCTTTTATCAATGTCAGACCATTTAAATATCTAGGGATTTAGGAACATTGTCTGATCTGTTGTTTAATCCAACATAAGTATTTGAGATTTTCATGGACTTAGACCAGCAGAGCACAATAACAGCATAGGTTACAATATACAGGCACAGACTATGTTTTCAATACAGCAGTTCAGTATATCATCACCTCAACAATAAATTCTGATTGTAATGAAAACATTCTAATTGTTGGAAGTGGAATTCTTGTAAATGGGTAAAGTTTCAGAATCACCATCTCCTTCTCCCTTCTTTTCTATTTGTGAGTGGTATGTGGGACAAAAGATTGTTGGTAAAGCTCTGTATGATGTCTAATTTATCAGATTTTGATCTAGTTGTGATCATTTTGCATGATGTATGTTGGAGGAAGTAATACGTGTTGGAACATGTGCGCTCAAAATTTCAACAAGTTTCTCTGTGATGCATAATGCCTCTCTTGTAGTGTCTGGCACTGGAGTTTGTTGATAATCAGTGTAGCACTCTTCCACTGAGTAAATGATCCCATGATGAAATGTGCCTTCCTCCATCTCTTCTCTTAATCATACCTAGTAAAGGTACCACATTGATGAGCAGTACTCAAGTATCGTTCAAACAAATGTTTGTAAGCCTCTTCATTTGTGGATGAATTACATTTCCTTTAGAGACTAGAATGAGATTTTCACTCTGCAGCAGAGTGTGCCCTTATGTGAAACTTCCTGGCAGATTAAAACTGTGTGCCCGACCGAGATTCGAACTCGGGACCTTTGCCTTTCACAGGCAAGTGCTCTACCACCTGAGCTACCCAAGCACAACTCACACCCCATTCTCACAGCTTTAGGTCTGCCAGAGCACTTGCCTGTGGAAGCCAAAGGTCTTGAGTTAGAATCTCGGTTCAGTACACAGTTTTAATCTGCCAGGAAGTTTCCTTTAGAGACTCTCAATCAATCTCAGTATGGCATCTGCTTTTCCTACAATTTGTTTTATGTAGTCATTCCAGGTCACTGTGGATTGTTACTTCCTGGTATTTTATGGCTGCTACTGCTCCCAAGTGGTTTATTGCCAATAGTGTAACCACACACCCAGTTGTGGATTTCTTCATCTACACTCCTGGAAATGGAAAAAAGAACACATTGACACCGGTGTGTCAGACCCACCATACTTGCTCCGGACACTGCGAGAGGGCTGTACAAGCAATGATCACACGCACGGCACAGAGGACACACCAGGAACCGCGGTGTTGGCCATCGAATGGCGCTAGCTGCGCAGCATTTGTGCACCGCCGCCATCAGTGTCAGCCAGTTTGCCGTGGCATACGGAGCTCCATCGCAGTCTTTAACACTGGTAGCATGCCGCGACAGCGTGGACGTGAACCGTATGTGTAGTTGACGGACTTTGAGCGAGGGCGTATAGTGGGCATGCGGGAGGCCGGGTGGACGTACCGCCGAATTGCTCAACACGTGGGGCGTGAGGTCTCCACAGTACATCGATGTTGTCACCACTGGTCGGCAGAAGGTGCACGTGCCCGTCGACCTGGGACCGGACCGCAGCGATGCACGGATGCACGCCAAGACCGTAGGATCCTACGCAGTGCCGTAGGGGACCGCACCGCCACTTCCCAGCAAATTAGGGACACTGTTGCTCCTGGGGTATCGGCGAGGACCATTCGCAACCGTCTCCATGAAGCTGGGCTATGGTCCCGCACACCGTTAGGCCGTCTTCCGCTCACGCCCCAACATCGTGCAGCCCGCCTCCAGTGGTGTCGCGACAGGCGTGAATGGAGGGACGAATGGAGACGTGTCATCTTCAGCGATGAGAGTCGCTTCTGCCTTGGTGCCAATGATGGTCATATGCGTGTTTGGCGCCGTGCAGGTGAGCGCCACAATCAGGACTGCATACAACCGAGGCACACAGGGCCAACACCCGGCATCATGGTGTGGGGAGCGATCTCCTACACTGGCCGTACACCACTGGTGATCGTCGAGGGGACACTGAATAGTGCACGGCACATCCAAACCGTCATCGAACCCATCGTTCTACCATTCCTAGACCGGCAAGGGAACTTGCTGTTCCAACAGGACAATGCACGTCCGCATGTATCCCGTGCCACCCAACGTGCTCTAGAAGGTGTAAGTCAACTACCCTGGCCAGCAAGATCTCCGGATCTGTCCCCCATTGAGCATGTTTGGGACTGGATGAAGCGTCGTCTCACGCGGTCTGCATGTCCAGCACAAACGCTGGTCCAACTGAGGCACCAGGTGGAAATGGCATGGCAAGCCGTTCCACAGGACTACATCCAGCATCTCTACGATCGTCTCCATGGGAGAATAGCAGCCTGCATTGCTGCGAAAGGTGGATATACACTGTACTAGTGCCGACATTGTGCATGCTCTGTTGCCTGTGTCTATGTGCCTGTGGTTCTGTCAATGTGATCATGTGATGTATCTGACCCCAGGAATGTGTCAATAAAGTTTCCCCTTCCTGGGACAATGAATTCATGGTGTTCTTATTTCAATTTCCAGGAGTGTATTTATGTGGAGTATGTTACATTTATTTATGTTTCTGCTCAACTGCCAGTCCCTGTGCCAATCATCAACATTCTGCAGGTCTTCCTGCAACTGACTATTGTTTTGTATCATTTTTAACTTTTGAATCATCTGCAAATAGTATCACAGAACTTCTGGTGTTATCCATCTGATAATTTATATATATATTGTAAACAGTAACCAGGCTATGCCACTTCCTTTGGTACTCCTGAAATTACCTTCACATCAGCTGTTTCTTGATCAGCAACATGTTGAGTTCTTTTCGCAAGAAAGTCCTGAATCCAATCAAAATCTGTTCCAATGCTCGATAAGCTCATATTCTGTTCATATACTGAAAGTATGGAACTGTACCAAATGCCTTCCAGCGACTGAAGAATGTTGCATCAACTGGAGTACTAGTGTCCATGGTGGTCTAGATCTCATGGATGACTAGAGTCAGCTGAGTTTTGAGAGATCTCTGTATGTGGGATCCATGTTAATGCTTATAGAAGAGATTTTCATTCTCCAAAATCAACATAATATTTGAGCATAAAATGTGTGCGATAATTCTACAAGACATTGACATTAGCAATATAGGCCTATAATTATGTGCCTCAGTCCTATGACCCTTCTAAAAAATATGAGTGACCTGTGGTTTTTATTATTAGTATTACTATTATTATTTTGTCAGTTGCAAATGTTGTCGCTACGGTTGCAGGTTCGAATCCTGCCTCAGGCATGGATGTGTGTGATGTCCTTAGGTTAGTTAGGTTTAAGTAGTTTTAAGTTCTAGGGGACTGATGACCTCAGATGTTAAGTCCCATAGTGCTCAGAGCCATTTGAACCAATTTTTTTTTTTTCACAGTCAGTCGCATGATGGAAACCAAGCCCCTACTACAACAAACGGAGCCAGGTAAATATATATGCCCCCAGTTCAACCACTAGCTTCATTTCATCAGCAATGCACACTTGTCTAGTGCAGTCGGCATGTGAGTTATCAGTTGGATGTGCACCCAAGAAGCTAAAGCTTCAACAAGCAGCACCATCAACTGGGTGAAGGTACCAGCCTACTATCTGTCAGCTAGCCCTGATGGTTGCATGCTTTGAACTGGTGCTGGAAATGCATGGCCTTTCACTGAGTGCTGTCACCTGACGCAACAACAACAGCCTTTCACTGATTGCTGTCACCTGACACAACAACAACAACAGCATCCACACTCCCCAATCCACCCACCACCCCAAGAAACAGCTACAAAGCAACACTTCCCCTTGTCACCCAGTATCACCTAGGACTGGAAAAAGTTTACTCACATGTCAAGTTCCATGGGACCAAATTGAGGGGCAAATCTCCAAGGTCATGGAACATGTCAATACATGAAACTACAATGTGAAAGCAATAACAGATAAAAATAATGTGATTATGGACCCAAAAAAAGTCAAGTCATAAGTTTAAGTAAATGCAATCAACAATACAACAAGAATCAGCTTAATTTTTCAAGGAACTCCTCGACAGAATATAAGGAGTAAACCATGAAGAAACTCTTCAGTCTTGATTTGAAAATGCATGGATTACTGTTAAGATTTCTGAATGGATGCAGCAGCATACTGCACACCTTTCTGCACAAGAAATAAGGAAGTCCGATCCAAATGCAGGTTTTATTTTTGCCGAATATTAACTGAGTGAAAGCTGTTTATTCTTGGCAATAAGCTGATATTGTTAACAAGAAATGACAGTAAAGAATATATATATATATTGAGAGGCCAATGTCAAAATACCCTAACAAGTAAACAGGGGTTCATAAGAGGTTTGCGAATTTACACCACTTATTGCCTGAACCGCCCATTTCTGAGGCAAAAATATCCTTTTAGAATGGAAAGAGTTACCTCAAAATATAATACCATATGACATAAGCAAATGAAAGTAAGCAAAGTAGACTAGATTAGATTAATACTAGTTCCATGGATCATGAATACGATATTTCATAATGATGTGGAACGAGTCAAATTTTCCAATACATGACATAATTAAGTTAATTTAACAACATAATTAAGTTAATATAACAACTTTTTTATTTTTTTATAATTTTTTTGTTTGTTTTTTTTCTTTTTTTTTCTTAATTTACATCTAAAAATTCATCTATGGAGTAGAATGAGTTGTCATTCAGATATTCTTTTAATTTCTTCTTAAATACTTGTTGGTTATCTGTCAGACTTTTGATACTATCTGGTAAGTGACCAAAGACTTTAGTGGCGGTATAATTCACCCCTTTCTGTGCCAAAGGTAGATTTAATCTTGAATAGTGAAGATCATCCTTTCTCCTAGTATTGTAGTTATGCAAACTGCTATTACTTTTGAATTGGGTTTGGCAGTGTGCGATTTGTGCTTTTACCAGTGGGGGGGATGTCTTAGGGGGTTAGTATAATTATATATGTTACTAGCTTGGACCATGAGGTTACCCATAGTTAAACAGTTATTTATAAATAGATGTTAATGCCAAAACTCACTATTCATGCATATGCACTATCAGAAAAGCCATCACTTGTTATATCTTTAAAAGTACATTATGGGTAGAGCTTATTTACAAAATCATCTACATACAGGTATATGAGGGGAATTCAAAAAGTAAAGGCACATTTGTGAAAAGCTGTACTTACTCTGATAGAAAATTGAAACATGCATTATTTTTCTACATAACCTCCCTGGACTTCAATGCAGTTTTCCCGACGTTTCATGAGCTTTTTATTTCATCAGAAAATACATTTTTAGGTTGCATCAGTAACCAATTTTGCACTGCAGCAATGACGTCTTCATCACTTTCAAATCTTCTTGCCTGAAGTGCTTCCGTTAAGGTTCCAAACATGTGAAAATCGTTTGGAGCTAGGTCTGAACTGTATGGTGGATGTTCCAGCACCTCGAATCTGCTCTTAAGGAAATCAGAAATTTTGCTTTGTTTGAATGACATCCTGAAATTCCGTAGTTCTTACAGGCTCAGACGCACTCAATTCACTAATGAAGCTACTGAAGCAGAAATGTCTGAAGATAGCTGTGTGTTTGGCGGACACGGGGCAACGAACAAACGGCACCAATTAATTTGGAGTACGTGATGCTGAGGAGCTTGTGTTAAGCTCCACCCATGTGTTTCGCGGTTAGCGAAGTCAGACTGTCCGATCCCGTCTGGTAGGCAACGTTGCTCACTTCGCACTACTTTGTGCTTTCGTCCCAGGCACGATAGTCCGCACCATACCATTGCCAAAAGGTGGCCTAACGGTAAATGTTCGCACAGGTACCGGGCCAGTCACCACCCTATGTCAGGGCCCGGGGTGGGAATTTCAGCCCCCAGATCACTCAACTCTGCGGTACGACTGCTGCGATATGAGTGCCACACTACTTCCCTCGCCCAGCAAGTAAATGGATGACGCACCTTAGACGAAAGCAACAATGACAACATGAGAATGTTGGTTTACTTCTAAATGTTTTGAAATGCTTAACTACTACATAACACTCTTTCAAAATTAATAAGCAAATATATTAGTAGTATTAATAGTAAGACTGTATTAAAAACTTTCACTGCTCAGCTCCACAAATTTAAATTATATGTAAAGTTTTACTCCAGTGCGTGGGAAATAAACATCCCAGGTTGGGATGCATAAACTAAAACCAGAGGAGGGGATGGTCTGATGCAGAGGTGGGGAAATCCCCCCCCCCATACCCCCTGCAAATCGCACACTGGGGTTTGGTTGCTAATAACGAATTTCATAGGAGACTATATATACTGAGAAGCAACTGTGAATATCCCTAGAGCCTTAAATAAATGTCTGCAGGATGATCTTGGGTGGACTCCAGCTATTATTCTGATTACACACTTTTATGCTATAAATACTTTATTCCTCAGTGATGAATTACCCCAAAATATGAGGCCATATGCAAACAATGAGTGAAAATAGGCGTAGTAAGCTAATTTACTAAGATGTTTATCACCAAAATTTGCAATGACCCTTATTGCATAAGTAGCTGAACTCAAACGTTGCAGCAGATCATCAATGTGTTTCTTCCAATTTAATCTCTCATCAATGGACACACCTAAAATTTTTGAATATTCTACCTTAGCTATATGCTTGTGATTAAGGTCTATATTTATTAATGGCATCATACCATTTACTGTACGGAACTGTATGTATTGTGTCTTATCAAAATTCAGTGAGAGTCCGTTTACAAGGAACCACTTAGTAATTTTCTGAAAGACATTATTGACAATTTCATCAGTTAATTCTTGTTTGTCAGGTGTGATTACTATACTTGTATCATCAGAAAAGAGAACTAACTTTGCCTCTTCATGAATATAGAATGGAAAGTCATTAATATATATTAAGAACAACAAAGGACCCAAGACTGACCCTTGTGGAACCCCATTCTTGATAGTTCCCCAGTTTGAGGAATGTGCTGATCTTTGCATATTATGAGAACTGCTTATTTCAACTTTCTGCACTCTTCCAGTTAGGTACGAATTAAATCATTTGTGCACTGTCCCACTCATGCCACAATACCTGAGCTTGTCTAGCAGAATTTCAAGATTTACACAATCAAAAGCCTTTGAGAGATCACAAAAAATCCCTATGGGTGGTGTTCGGTTATTCAGATCATTCAAAATTTGATTGGTGAAAGCATATATGGCATTTTCTGTTGAAAAACCTTTCTGGAAACCAAACTGACATTTTGTTAGTACTTCATTTTTACAGATATGTGAAGCTACTCCTGAATACATCCCTTTCTCAAAAATTTTGGATAAAGCTGTTAGAAGGGATATTGGACGGTAATTGTTGACATCAGATCCATCCCCTTTTTTATGCAAAGGTATAACAATAGCATATTTCAGTCTATCTGAACTCTGAAATCAGAGTTAGGGGACCTATAAACAACAACAATTAGAAGTTTAGTTTCACTAAATTCAACTGCCCTGTTCCAGAGAGCTATTACACAGGTGGCTGAGAATCTTACTTATCTGTTGAGAACAAGCTTTTAGTATTTTGCTGGAAATGCCATCAATTCCATTGAGTTTTTGCTTTTAAGCAAGTTTATTATTTTCCTAATTTCAGAGGGAGAAGTAGGTGAGATTTCAATTGTATCAAATTGCATAGGTATGGCCTCTTCCATTAACAGCCTAACATCTTCTAATGAACACCTGGATCCTACTATATCTACAACATTTAGTAAATGATTATTAAAAATATTTTCAACTTCTGACTTTCTGTTCGTAAAGTTTTCATTCAATTTGATGGTAATACTGTCTTCCTGTGTTCTTCGTTGACCTGTTTCTCTTTTAATAATATTCCAAATTGTTTTAATTTTATTATCAGAGTTGCTGATTTCAGACATGATAAACACACTTCTGGATTTTTTAATAACTTTTCTTAATATAGCACAGTAGTTTTTATAATGTTTGATAGTTTCTGGGTCACTACTCTTTCTTACTGTCAGATACATTTCCCTTTTCCGGTTACAAGATATTTTTATACCCTTAGTAAGCCATGGTTTGTTACATTGTTTCTTACGAGTATATTTAACTATTTGTCTTGGGGGAGCAGTTCTCAAATGCATTTACAAAAGTGTCATGAAATAAATTATATTTTAAATTGGCATCAGGTTCACGGTACACCTCATCCCAGTCTAACTGCTGTAGGCTTACCCTGAAATTTGCAATTGTTAAATCATTGACTGAACGTACTACTTTGGAGGACTGTTTAGTGCTGCTGAATGGAGCTATGTCATATATTGTAACTGGCTGTGCACCATGATCAGAAAGACCATTCTCAACAGGCTGAGCATTTATCTGGTTAAACTTATCTTGGTCTATAAAGAAGTTATCTATCAGTGAGCTGCTATCCTTTACCACCCGAGGTAGGAAAATCAATAACGGGTGTCAAATTGAAAGAACCGAGTAATACTTCAAGGGCATTTTTCCTATTACCCTCTTTCAGAGAATCTACATCGAAGTCCCCACAAATAATAATTTGCTTCCCCCTGTCTGACAGATAGCATAACAAGGAGTCCAAATTTTTCAGTAATAGATGAAAATTTCCCGATGGGGACCTATATACAGTTACAATTATAAATGTGCCTTTATTTAATTTTAGCTCACAGGCACACGCTTCCATATGTTTCTCTACACAAAACTTTTTTGTTTCTATATGTTTTGCACAACGGTAACTTTTGACATATATGGCAACTCCTCCTTTCTCCATATTTTCTCTAATTACATGTGCAGAGAGCTTATATCCACTTACATTTACCTTATCCATATCAGTAACAATGTGATGCTCAGACAGGCATAGTATATCTATTTCATCCTCAGCTTCTAAATCTTCTAAAAAAAACCAGAAGCTCATCTATTTTATTCTTTAAACTCCCAATATTTTGATGAGATATACTTACATTATTTTTAATTATACTTTTATGAGAACCTTTCCTTATTCTAACATCTGTAGTACTCTCCTGTCTGAGTTTCTCATTGTGTTTAGGCCTAGATCCTATACCAGTGGTCACATGGTGTTCAGAGAGGCAGATTATGTCAACTGGGTTGGGTGACTTTAATTCATCAATGCAATTACCTAGGACTGAGATACAACTTGGTGGAGATAAAATTTCTGGTGACTGGTGAAAATTTATAATTGACAGCTGTGATTGGTGATCCAATGTGCTGGAATTGTGCTGTTTAATTTCTTTCCTAAACTGTATATTTGTTTTAATCCTGACCTCTCGTAGAACTTGACATCTTCCTGTCTTACCTATCCTAAAAAAAGGTGCTGCTCCAACACCTGTAACCACTGGTATTCTACCATTGATGGCAGTGCCTCCCCCCCTTAAATATCCTGCTATTACCCCAGCCAGTTTACCCTTCCCTTTCCTGTTGAGATGTAGGCCGTGCCTGGTATAGTCCCACCTATTGAGAGAATCAACAGGAACCACACCAATATGAGCCCCCGCACCTGAACCAAGCAGCCGTTTCAACTGCAAATTAACTCTCCCAAAAGAAGAGTTCAAATGAGGCCGGTCATGGTGTCTCAGGACAGATACAAATTCAACACTGGTGTGTCTCGATGCCGACGCAATCTTTACCAGGTCACACTCTATACTGTACCCAGGATCTCTGTTGATACTGTTCCCTGGCCCTCCCACAATAACCACGGTGTCTTCCCTGGTAAATCCTTTACAGAATGAACCTAAATCCTCTGTCACCTGATCCAGACTAGCACTTGGTTTGAAAAAATTCGTGACCTGGTATTCTGGTCCTAATTCCTCCTGCAGAAGTTGGCCTACACCTCTGGCATGAGAACTGCCTAACAACAAAACTTTCTTCCTTTTCGATGACTTTCCTACATTCTTTTTCAATTTCCTATTGAAAGTTTGTTGTGTCCTGTCTACACCTACCTCTGCTTGCAAATGAAAGTAAGCAAAGTAGACTAATTGTCATGTTGAACGATCACTTGCTTCAGATACCGTTCGAATAGTAAAAATGGCAGCATTAAGTCTTTGAACAAGATCCTGCATGTGGGCTTTCCACAACAGTTTACTATCTATATGAACAGCTAAATATCTGAACTGTTCAGTTTCACTAATCATATGCCCATTCTGTGAAATTAAAATGTCAGGTTTTGTTGAATTGTGTGTTAGAAACTGTAAAAACTGTGTCTTACTGTGATTTAGCGTTAGTTTATTTTCTACAAGCCATGAACTTATGTCATGAACTGCAGTATTTGAAACCAAGCCAATGTTGTACGCAACCTCCTTTACTACCAAGCTAGGGTCATCAGCAAACAGAAATATTTTAGAGTTAATCAAAATACTATAGGGAATATCACTTATATAAATGAGGAACAGGAGTGGCCCCAACACTGATCCCTGGTGCACCCCACATTTGACTGTACTCCACTCTGACCCCACATTTCAACACTATGAATAATGACATTTTGCTGTCTGTTGCTAATGTAAGTGGTGAACCAATTGTGAGCTACTCCCTGTATTCTGTAATGGTCCAACTTTTGGAGTAATATTTTGTGATCAACACAATCAAATGCCTTAATCAAAACAAAAAAATGACTATCATCCAAAACCTTTTGTTTAACTCATCCAGTACCTCAAATAGAAAAGAGAATATAGCATTTTCAGTTGTTAAACGACTTCTAAAGCTGAACTGTACATTTGATAGCAAATTGTATGATATACAATTGTCAATTATCCTGACATATACAGCCGTTTTAATAACTTTAGCAAACACTGATGGCATACAAATAGGTCTACAATTTCTGCATTATCCCTTTCTTGCTTTTTATAAAGTGGCATTATTACTGAGTACTTTAATCTCTCAGGAAACTGACCATTCCTAAAGGAAAAATTACAAATATGGCTAAATACAGGGCTAACATATGCAGCACAGTACTCTAATATTCTGCTAGGCACTCCATCATATCCATGAGAGTCCTTAGTCTTCAGTGATTTAATTGTTGACTCAATCTCCCCCTTGTCTGTATCACAGAGGAGTATTTTGGACATCAATCTCAGAAAGGCATTTGCCAAAAGAGTTATATGTTTCCCTGTTGAGACTAAATTTTTATTTAATTCACCAGCAATACTCAGAAAATGATTGTTAAATATTGTGCATATATCAGATGTATCAGTAACAGAAATATTTTTAATACGAACTGACATTATGTCATCGACCTTGTGCTGCTGACCAGACACATCTTCACAACTGACCATATAGTTTTAACTGTATCCTGTGAATTAGCTATTCTATTTATGTGCCACATACTCTTTGCCCTCCTAGTAACATTTTTAAGCATGGTAGAGTACTGTAGCTTCTTCCATTTTGATATAATTCCCGGTTTGTTCTACATGATATCCTTATCCCACTAGTGATCCATCCAGGCTGACTTTTACTGCTAGTACCCCATTTAAAATGTTCTAATGGAAAGCAACTCTCAAACAACATGAGAAATGTGTTAAGGAAATCACTATATTTGTCATCTATGTTATTGGCACTATAAAAATCCTGCCACTCTTGTTCCTTGACTAGGTTTAAAAAACTCTCTATTGCCATTGGATTAACTTTCCTATGTAGTTTGTAGTTATATGTGACATTTGTTTGAGTATAAAAGCCTTTTAGTGTTAAAATTTGTGCATTATGGTCTGAAAGGCCATTCAGCATTTTACTAACAGAATGCCCATCTAGTAATGAATAATGAATAAAAATATTGCCTATGGCTGTGCTACTGTTCCCCTGCACCCTAGTTGGAAAAAAAAGTCTGCATCAGATCATAAGAATTTAGGAGATCTACCAACATCCTTTTTCTTGCACTGTCATATACAAAATTAACATTGAAGTCACCAAATATAACTGATTTCTGGTACTTCCTATAAAGTGATCGAAGAACCCTCTGTAGCTTGAACAGAAATGCTCTGAAATCAGAGTTAGGGGACCTATAAACAACAACAATTAGAAGTTTAGTTTCACTAAATTCAACTGCCCCTCACATCAATCAAATATCTGTTCAGTGCAGTGCTTTGCTATATCTATGGACTCAAATGAAATACTGTTATTTACATACATGGCCACTTCCCCACTCTGCAAGTAACTCCTTGAAAAACAGCCAGGTAATCTGCATCCTGCTAAAGGAAGCCTCTGAATTGTCAAATTATTTAATTGGTGCTCTGATATACCAATAATTTCAGAGTCAACATCTATAAGCAGTTCATTAACTTTATCTCTATTACCTCTTATATTTTGATGAAATATGCTATTTCCTTCTCTAGTTGGAAACATGACGTCCTCTGAAGTTGATCCTTTAGTTAGAGGGACTTCCTTTAGGCAGGTATACCTATCAGCCAACTTCAATCTTAAAAAGGTGCAGCTCTACCACCAACAACTACAGGAATTTTTCCATGAGTGATCCCACAACCACCCACTACACTGCCACCTTTAAGATTTGCCAGCCTCCTTTTCCTATACCTACTGAGGTACAGGTCATGCCTAGTGAAACCTGATCTATTGATAGATTCAACTGACACCACTGAAATGTGACCCATGCCCTCTGCCATCAGTGCCTTCTCCAGCCCAGGAACCATATCCATCGCCAGTCCTTTGATTTTCTCTCATCCTGCCCTGAAATATAAGACATCCTATCCAAGATCCTTCCCACCCCTCTTAAACTGGTGTTCTATCAAGCACTCACCCTACACAGCGTCTTAGTCCATCCCTATGCTACTTTCACTCTCAACCCCTTGCCAAAGGGATCATATCTCTGTGGCAGACCAAGGTGCTACATCTGCCCAATCCACCCACCCAGCACCTTCTACTCCAGCCCCGTTGCTGGCTTTTCCTACCCCATCAGAGGCTGGGCCACATTTGAAAGCAGCCATGTTATATGCCAACTCTGGTGCATATGCTGCACAGCCTCTTATGTTAGTATGTCTACCAACCCATTGTCCACCAGGAATGACCACTACCAAACTGTTGTCAAGAACAAAGTTGACCACCTGATGTCACAACATGCAGCTGAGCACAACATTCTCAATTTCAATGGTTGCTTTACAACCTGAGCCATCTGGATCCTTCCCTTCACGACTAGCTTGTCTGAACTAAGCACATAGTTACATAGTTTAATTCTTAATTTCTTTGCGTGTTTTTGGTTCTTGCATTGTTTAATTCATAAATTTCGGGCGTATTATAGTATTTGAGAGTGTAGCATCGTGTTTTAGTACCTGAATAGTGTAATTTCGCTTAGTCTCCTTCCGCCGCCGAGCAGTGTCAGCAGTGCGCAAGTAGCAGCATTACTGCATTTACTAGGCAATCTTGTATTTTAATAACCGTTTAAATTTTGTCGATTTGTTTGCGCTCTCTGTAGATTAGTTCAGACGTTCTTAGCAAAACAGTTTTTAGCATGGATAGGGACTGCAACTGCTGTGTTCGGATGCAGGCTGAGTTGGCATCCCTTCGCTCCCAGCTTCAGGCAGTGTTGGCTTCGGTCACACAGCTTGAGGCTGTTGCCAATGGGCATCACTGTGGGGGTCAGGATGGGGGTTTGTCGGGGACGGCCAGCTCGTCCCACGCATCCCCTGATCAGACTACGACTGTGGTTGCCCGGGATACTGCCCGCATTGAGGCTGATCCCTCACCTGTGGTAGAGTGGGAGGTCGTTTCAAGGTGTGGCAGGGGGCGAAAGACATTCCGGAGGGCTGAACGGAAAGCCTCTCCAGTTTGTCTGACGAACCAGTTTCAGGCTCTGTCTCAGGCTGATACTGATCTTTGGCCTGACATGGCTGCTTGTCCTGTTCCAGAGGTTGCCCCTCAGTCTGCAAGATCCGGGCAGTCGCAGAGGGTGGGCTTACTGGTAGTTGGGAGCTCCAACGTCAGGCGCGTAATGGGGCCCCTTAGGGAAATGGCAGCAAGAGAGGGGAAGAAAACCAATGTGCACTCCGTGTGCATACTGGGGGGAGTCATTCCAGGTGTGGAAAGGGTCCTTCCGGATGCCATGAAGGGTACAGGGTGCACCCATCTGCAGGTGGTCGCTCATGTCGGCACCAATGATGTGTGTCGCTATGGATCGGAGGAAATCCTCTCTGGCTTCCGGCGGCTATCTGATTTGGTGAAGACTGCCAGTCTCGCTAGCGGGATGAAAGCAGAGCTCACCATCTGCAGCATCGTCGACAGGACTGACTGCGGACCTTTGGTACAGAGCCGAGTGGAGGGTCTGAATCAGAGGCTGAGACGGTTCTGCGACCGTGTGGGCTGCAGATTCCTCGACTTGCGCCATAGGGTGGTGGGGTTTCGGGTTCCGCTGGATAGGTCAGGAGTCCACTACACGCAACAAGCGGCTACACGGGTAGCAGGGGTTGTGTGGCGTGGGCTGGGCGGTTTTTTAGGTTAGATGGCCTTGGGCAAGTACAGAAAGGGCAACAGCCTCAACGGGTGCGGGGCAAAGTCAGGACATGCGGGGACCAAGCAGCAATCGGTATTGTAATTGTCAACTGTCGAAGCTGCGTTGGTAAAGTACCGGAACTTCAAGCGCTGATAGAAAGCACCGAAGCTGAAATCATTATAGGTACAGAAAGCTGGCTTAAGCCAGAGATAAATTCTGCCGAAATTTTTACAAAGGTACAGACGGTGTTTAGAAAGGATAGATTGCATGCAACCGGTGGTGGAGTGTTCATCGCTGTTAGTAGTAGTTTATCCTGTAGTGAAGTAGAAGTGGATAGTTCCTGTGAATTATTATGGGTGGAGATTACACTAAACAACCGAACTAGGTTAATAATTGGCTCCTTTTACCGACCTCCCGACTCAGCAGCATTAGTGGCAGAACAACTGAGAGAAAATTTGGAATACATTTCACATAAATTTTCTCAGCATGTTATAGTCTTAGGTGGAGATTTCAATTTACCAGATATAGACTGGGACACTCAGATGTTTAGGACGGGTGGTAGGGACAGAGCATCGAGTGACATTCTACTGAGTGCACTATCCGAAAATTACCTCGAGCAATTAAACGGAGAACCGACTCGTGGAGATAACATATTGGACCTACTGATAACAAACAGACCCGAACTTTTCGAATCTGTATGTACAGAACAGGGAATCAGTGATCATAAGGCCGTTGCAGCATCCCTGAATATGGAAGTTAATAGGAATATAAAAAAAGGGAGGAAGGTTTATCTGTTTAGCAAGAGTAATAGAAGGCAGATTTCAGACTACCTAACAGATCAAAACGAAAATTTCTGTTCCGACACTGACAATGTTGAGTGTTTATGGAAAAAGTTCAAGGCAATCGTAAAATGCGTTTTAGACAGGTACGTGCCGAGTAAAACTGTGAGGGACGGGAAAAACCCACCGTGGTACAACAACAAAGTTAGGAAACTACTGCGAAAGCAAAGAGAGCTCCACTCCAAGTTTAAACGCAGCCAAAACCTCTCAGACAAACAGAAGCTAAACGATGTCAAAGTTAGCGTAAGGAGGGCTATGCGTGAAGCGTTCATTGAATTCGAAAGTAAAATTCTATGTACCGACTTGACAGAAAATCCTAGGAAGTTCTGGTCTTACGTTAAATCAGTAAGTGGCTCGAAACAGCATATCCAGACACTACGGGATGATGATGGCATTGAAACAGAGGATGACACGCGTAAAGCTGAAATACTAAACACCTTTTTCCAAAGCTGTTTCACAGAGGAAGACCGCACTGCAGTTCCTTCTCTAAATCCTCGCACAAACGAAAAAATGGCTGACATCGAAATAAGTGTCCAAGGAATAGAAAAGCAACTGGAATCACTCAATAGAGGAAAGTCCACTGGACCTGACGGGATACCAATTCGATTCTACACAGAGTACGCGAAAGAACTTGCCCCCCTTCTAACAGCCGTGTACCGCAAGTCTCTAGAGGAACGGAGGGTTCCAAATGATTGGAAAAGAGCACAGATAGTCCCAGTCTTCAAGAAGGGTCGTCGAGCAGATGCGCAAAACTATAGACCTATATCTCTTACGTCGATCTCTTGTAGAATTTTAGAACATGTTTTTTGCTCGCGTATCATGTCATTTCTGGAAACCCAGAATCTACTATGTAGGAATCAACATGGATTCCGGAAACAGCGATCGTGTGAGACCCAACTCGCCTTATTTGTTCATGAGACCCAGAAAATATTAGATACAGGCTCCCAGGTAGATGCTATTTTTCTTGACTTCCGGAAGGCGTTCGATACAGTTCCGCACTGTCGCCTGATAAACAAAGTAAGAGCCTACGGAATATCAGACCAGCTGTGTGGCTGGATTGAAGAGTTTTTAGCAAACAGAACACAGCATGTTGTTATCAATGGAGAGACGTCTACAGACGTTAAAGTAACCTCTGGCGTGCCACAGGGGAGTGTTATGGGACCATTGCTTTTCACAATATATATAAATGACTTAGTAGATAGTGTCGGAAGTTCCATGCGGCTTTTCGCGGATGATGCTGTAGTATACAGAGAAGTTGCTGCATTAGAAAATTGTAGCGAAATACAGGAAGATCTGCAGCGGATAGGCACTTGGTGCAGGGAGTGGCAACTGACCCTTAACATAGACAAATGTAATGTATTGCGAATACATAGAAAGAAGGATCCTTTATTGTATGATTATATGATAGCGGAACAAACACTGGTAGCAGTTACTTCTGTAAAATATCTGGGAGTATGCGTACGGAACGATTTGAAGTGGAATGATCATATAAAAATAATTGTTGGTAAGGCGGGTACCAGGTTGAGATTCATTGGGAGAGTGCTTAGAAAATGTAGTCCATCAACAAAGGAGGTGGCTTACAAAACACTCGTTCGACCTATACTTGAGTATTGCTCATCAGTGTGGGATCCGTACCAGGTCGGGTTGACGGAGGAGATAGAGAAGATCCAAAGAAGAGCGGCGCGTTTCGTCACTGGGTTATTTGGTAACCGTGATAGCGTTACGGAGATGTTTAATAAACTCAAGTGGCAGACTCTGCAAGAGAGGCGCTCTGCATCGCGGTGTAGCTTGCTCGCCAGGTTTCGAGAGGGTGCGTTTCTGGATGAGGTATCGAATATATTGCTTCCCCCTACTTATACTTCCCGAGGAGATCACGAATGTAAAATTAGAGAGATTAGAGCGCGCACGGAGGCTTTCAGACAGTCGTTCTTCCCGCGAACCATACGCGACTGGAGCAGGAAAGGGAGGTAATGACAGTGGCACGTAAAGTGCCCTCCGCCACACACCGTTGGGTGGTTTGCGGAGTATCAATGTAGATGTAGATGTAGATCCTTACAACACATCCTCCATTCTCATAATTGTCCTGGCCTCAGTCTCAGGTAACCCAGTGTCCCAGCACCCTCCACTCAAAAGTTACACTTCCTCCATCCTGTCACCCCTCCCAATACATGTCTCAACATCACCTTCAGTGTGTGACGCTTCCCACCAGCTGCTGCTCCTAGACAAACCACACATACTCTTTCTGAAATTTTAATCTGTGATTCGCTGTAAGGCGCTTTCAATAGAAGACTTCTGTCTTAAATACTAAGAACTCTGTTTTATTTTAGTTAGTAAATTTTAGTTTCAGTGAGAAAAACTGAGAGACAAAGAAACATTCTAAGAGAATTAGTCTCTATGTACATAATTCAGACAAACCGAGCGAGATGGCACAATGGTTAGCACACTGGACTCGCATTCGGGAGGACAGCAGTTCAGTGCTGCATCCTGCATCCGGCCATTCTGATTGAGGTTTTCTGTGATATCCCTAAATCAATCCAGGCAAATGTTGGGATGGTTCCTTTGAAAGGGCATGGCCAATTTCCTTTCCCATCCTTCCCTAATCTGATCAGATTGATGACCTTGCTGTTTGGTCTCCTCCCCCAAAACAACTCAAACCCAATAATTCAGACAAGGCTGCTTAATCAACATAGTGCAGCGTAAAGCTCTAAACTACTGGGAGGAACTCATAAACATAATGATAATAATTTAACACAGAGAAATCTTTCCACTTGAATTAAAAAATCTGAGGTACTTCACATTTTAAATTTCTGTTGGAAGTGTATCAAATGACAGACTTCACTCTTGGACAAATTATTGGTGCAGTGGGTACAGTAAGGACTTTTAGGTTTTATTGTCTTATTCATGTAGAGGCCATCAGAGACTGACTGACTTATGTAAAAGATAAAACAAGAGTGGTTATAATGCAGAGTCACTGAAAAAAAATCTGTAATTTATTTAATATCTTAAGGAAGTAATGGTGTCTGTGGCAGTGGCATATCCTAATTTCAGTGTACTGGTAATGAAAATATGGGATAGTATAAATTAATGTGTTAAGGGAACAGTTACAAGAGCTATTAAACTGAATGGATTTCAACAGTACAAGTACTCAATATCGAGGTCTAACAGTAGATTATCAAAAAGGAGAAATTCACTGTGTCATCTGTTCAACAAGAAATATTGAGTACTCTAATGCAAAAGCAGCTCAGGTGTTCCTTGCATTCTTAGGTAGAAGATCTTGGGCACAAAATTCTGTTTCCCCCATTTGAACCACTGATAGGCAAATATAATGAAAGTTAGATTTCCAAACCATCCAGAATGCTTACAAAATCATTTATGGACACCCATCATTATATAAATAGGTGTAGGCCTATTATCATTTTAGGACATTCAATATTTTTGAGATTAGATAAACAGGAGAAATGCAAATGTTTCCCAAGCAGTCCTTTTCCTTTGCCACTGTCAACTGGCCTTCATGAAATGTTTAATCAATTAATGCTTTCATGGGCAGCTGCCCATGTACAGAATCATCACCAGATTTTACAGTGGCACATTGACAGTTACTATCTCTGGTCTAATATGTTAAGCTCCATTCTTATTCGACCAGCCTTAAATATGAGTTGCTCCACTATATCAAACATTTTCACATTGTAATGGTCCTGTGAGAAATTCATATGATTACAAAAGTCACAGATTTCTGAGTTGTGGTATTGGTGGGTTTTCTTCTCGTGTAGTCTGTGGAAGTTACTAAATTCCTCACTGTCCTATAGGACCCATGTATGAGATCCTCCATATCATATTCTCATCCTACATTACTGAATGTGTCTTGTCAGTAGTTTCAGATAGTATTTGTTAGTTGCTACTGGTCATGATAAAGAAATTTCTGTGATCTGACACTTTGAGGTCCATTGTTGATTTACTGTGCTAATATTATGACATATTCAATGCTCAACATAAAACAATGTTGAATAGTGGCTCAGTTTCAAGGATAGAATGTCTTTTCCCTTAAGCATCTACTATTATTTCATGTTGAAGATTCATAAATTCATACTGTCTTCGTATAAGCTTTCCTAAGTGGATGTGAACAAATAACTGAGAAACATTCATCCAGTCGCTAATTCTGGCCTGTAAAAACATATCTATTTAGTAGTGTCATTTCACTATGACTACCATATAATTTTCTTATCAGTGTGTTAATGAAGTTATGAGCAATGGATAGAATGTGAGGAGACAGATCTGAATGGATCAAACTTTTGAATCTGAATTTCTGAAACAGTTTCTCATATTTTGTGCTGTCTGATTGTTGCTGTTGTTACTGTTCTCCTGGTTGCTTAAGTGTTTCATATTTCAGTACACTGGCAATCCCAAAACATTATTCCTAAATTGTACCAACTGATAGTCTTTACCATTCTGACAGGCTTCTTACAGAACCAGTTCATCACTTTGTCCATTAATACTTTCAGCTGGCTCCTGGATCTTGGTTTAAAGGGCTAGTTTTACATGCAATATCTGTGTCTAATCATTACAGGTGCATTGATTTTGATGGGAAAATGCAATTAATTTTTGTTCAGCTAAAGTTAAGCGCATTTAAGCAGGTGTAAACACTCTTTAATGCAGGGAAAGTGGCTCCTTTCCCATCTCCAATTTTCCTGACATTAGACAAGTTTGATCTGCACCACTGCTTTTATACAGGATGAGGCAACTAAGATAGGCAGCTGAAAATGTATCCAGAATGCAGAAATATAAGTAGTGCATATGAAAGAAGCTTGTAAGAGAACTTCCACAACATAACATGTATGGAGCTTGATCGAATAGTATCAAGAAAACAGTGCTGCAAACCACTGTCCCACCGCTAGGAGAAGAGATACCAGAAATCTCTGCCATATTATACCAAATGTAAGCAAACACATAACTCAGGTTGGTTCTTGTGTTTACCTGTGTGCTTGAAGCCCATCAGTCTGTGTTCTGCTATTGTAGAAATCAAGTAACATGCTCATAAAGCTATTGGGACATTCACAAGTATATGAGACTGAAAAAAGTAAATACAGTTTATGTCAAATGTCATCAAACTATTAGAGAAGAGTTTTATGCCGAAGAGTATTCAGATTGTGCCAAACATTCACAGTCTGTCTTTGCGAACATTATAAGTTTGGAAGTGTGGTGAATAAAATATTTCATGGAAAAAGTGGAGCAACTGATGAAAGAAATGAAACTAACCTTTGGCTCCAGTCACATACAATCTAAATTTCAATAAGAGGTACCTCAGAACTAAGAGATGAATCAACCAAATGAATATTCTAATAGCAGTACACTGCATTGCACAAAAGTCACAGATTTCTGATTTGTGGTATTGATGGGTTTTCTTCTCATGTAGTCTTCTTCACATTTCATGGCATCTACAGATTCATGACAATGATTTCTAAAATTTGTTACTTTAATATCTGCACAGGCATGACAATGCCACTGCTATACACTGTCAGTGCAGGCAACTCATGGACGGACAGTGGCTCAATAACACGCAGGGGACAGAATCCTGTGAGAGGAAACAAGCTCACCATGTGAGTCAGTCTACAGGAAACAGAGTGTCCAGACCTATGCAGATACATGTACGGCAATAAATTCAGCATGTGGCTGGCCTGGGTGGCTAACAACTAAGTACATGACAGCAATACTAGGCATGAAGTGCAACATGAGGTCCACGGTAGTTGAGCTCAATGTGAGCACTGCCCTGCTCTGCTGCAGGCAAGTGAACACTTCAATCAGTGGGTCTGCCCACACTATGTAATGTGTCCCCCCCCGCCCCCCCCCCCCCCCCCCATGGCATGTTTCCAAATTACTCATTTGCTTAAGGGGAGCCGGAGGTGGTCAAATCCAAAAAATTATGATTTTTTTTTGCTACTGAAAATTAATTGGAACATTCCTCTTTAATGTAAACTTTGAATTATTGTTCTACTCGCCCTAGAAGTGGAGTTATTACCATTTTCCCCCACGCCTGCAGAGGAAATGGGCGGCCACTGAATGCATCTAACACCCTCTCGTGACTTTCTGGTGAACTGCTTGGGATTTTCTCAGCCTGTTACACTTACAGCACCTTATGGTACACATACAGCGAGTGTGCAAGGGTTGGCTGCATTGGTTTCTGTGACAAATGAAGCGCTAAGAGCGTGGAACATTGTCTCTTTGCTGTTTACCGTTTCGAATTAGTTCAGTGTTGTGCCTGTTGTTGGTAGTATTATACTTCATGTGTAAAGCGTTGTTCTGGTTATGATACTACGTTTTAGTAACCGTGTTTATAAGAAGAGGAAGAACATAGGCAAAAGAAAATTAACACTAATACCAAGTTGCGATACTACAATTACTGAAACAGTGCGTTCTTCTGCTAGGCAACACATGGCCGGCCATAGCCCGGTGACATCTTCTAGCAAATACTACCTTGGGGATGGTGACTCCAAAGGTTTCAAGACTATAGAGGAACTGAAACCATATGGAAATGAATTTGTAGTTGAAAAATTGGAATGCATTGTGCAAAAGCGTATGGGTGCACGGATTTGAAGGCTCAAACAAACTTTGGGTTCAAGTAAGCTCAGTGATGGAAAGACAATAGGAGGGAGAGGCAGGCTTACTGATGAGGTGATTGATGTCTACAGAGATACTATGGGTATGCTATAAGGCAAAATACTAGTAATGTTAGTGACATGCGAAAAGCAGTGTAGGCATTGTTCCTTCATACTGCCTCTTCCAATGAATACCCTTAACACAGCCTGTGCCCAAAAGATTCCTGGTGCAAATATAATGCAAAAAAGGACTATGATCACAAACATGGTTTGCAAGCAGCTGTGATAAATGCAATAAAACCAATTTTTCATGACTTAGCACAGCCAGAATTGTTACACAAATGTCTACACGGAAAGACGCAGAATCCTAATGAGAGTAATGAGAGTGTAAACAATTTGATTTGGAAAGTGATTCCTAAAAGGGTGTTTGTAAGCATAAAAACACTGCGCTTTGGCATTTATGATGCAATAGCAACCTACAACCAAGGGAACAGTGTGAAGTGTGAAGTTCTGAAGGCATTAGGATTTACAGCTGGGGTGAACACTATACGAGCACTAAGAAATATTGACAGAGAAAGGATAAGAGGAGCAGAAAGAAGAGAAAGGCATATGAAGTATGATGGAACAACAGGCCAGAAAAGAAGACAGAAGAGAAAGCTTTTGGTGGATGAAGAAGAAGACCCTGATAATCCATCCTACAGTGCAGGAATGTATTGAGAAACTTTGATAGCCATTTCCCGTAAATTAGAATGTTTCGAATATAATGAACATTTTCTCAAAATCCACTCAAGCTAGAGAGATGAAATTTTTATACAGCACTCCTAGTGGTCAAACTTACATTGTAACACAGCCATTTGGCAATATGTTCAGTAGTTTCATTTCAGTTTAATTATAAAGCAATTATTTGTAAAAAAATTTGGATCATTAATAAAAAAAAATAGTTGGAAGGAAACTAGAAAAGATACTCCAAAATCCCTCTGTCATAACTGCAATACTAAATCACTCTATATGTGAAAAAAAAATTCAAAATTTTCTATTTGGTAGTTTATTCATAAATGTTCCTCAAACGTAGTGATTTTAACATGGGCAGCATAGGCACCTCCGGCTCCCCTTAAGCCATGCCAGCTCATCTGCCTGCACAATGATGTCCGCTGGTGGGAATAATGAATCCCTCCTCACTGAAAAGGCCATGTAGGGGTGAAAATGGCCAGGCTTGGGCCATGAAATTAGAACTGGATAGTGTGTTGGAGAACCCAGCAGTGGACTGACCACTGAAGGAAGCAATGCCAGTGCTGCTGGCTTCACTGGAAGAGTTGAAGGACATAGAGGTTTCAGCACTGACAGGGTCCACCAGCAGCAGTGGGGATGAGGCCACCTCCATTGACAAACAGGTGGGTTAGAGGGTGGGAGGAGGTGGAAGAGGAGGGAAGTGGGTCAAAATCCAGCTTGACAGGTGGAGGTTTGAGCTTCATTGGGGCTTCAGGCTGCAGTCAATGGGAAGATGAGCCAATGGGGAGGTACACAACTGCTAGTGGGAGTCCACCCATGGAACATCTTGATCAACCCTGCCTCTTAGCAGACTAGAAAGCTGTAATGTTGATGCCCCAACAGGTTGTGGCCCCAACTCATTTGCATGGCAGGTCAATTGCTCCCTATCAATGTCCACCTCTACCATGATAACTGGCAGTCACACCTGCCACCAGCTGGAGGCAGACCTGGGAGTGAAATGTGGCAGATCACATTAGTCTGTGGCTTGGAATTTATGGTGCAAAAAATCCAGGAGATCACACAGTTGGTGCCCATGCAAATGTTCTGCCACACTGCACCCACAGACTGGGGTCACCCAGTATGTGGTCAAAAAACTTGGCAGCACATTTTCATGGGAAGAGTCAGGCACAGACTTCATTTGAGTCTTGAAAGTACAAATGAAGCACTCTACCTACAAGTTAGAAGCCTGGTGAAATGGGGTGGTAGCCAGATGTTGGAAACCACTCTGGGCGCAAAAAAATTCAAACTGCTGCAATGCAAACTGCCTACTGTTATTGGACACAAGAGACCTATGGGATCCCTCAATGGCAGAAATAACTGACAACATGCAAACAATTGTAACTGAGGATGTGGAGGACAGCTTGTATATGTACGGGAAATTGGACAATTCATTGACCACCAACAACCACATGCTATTCAAAAATGGAATGATGAAAATGACATGCACTCTGTCCAATGGGTGCACTGGGTCTGGCTAAGGAGAGAAGTGGCAGAGCAGTGCAGCCTGATTCAGTGCACAGGTCCCGTGACCCCACACCAGATGTTTGATGTAATAATTGATCAGCAGGCAGTAGATGTGACGTAATGCCTCTGCCTTCAAATGAATCATACCTCAGTGTGATGCGTGCAACAACTGAAATATGTGAGGATGCAGTGTTGGGAGAATGAACACTCAACAGTATTGTTCCTCTATGGCAAGCATTAGGACCATCTGAACAATGGAAAATTAAGCACCAATGACTTCCAAAGGCAGAATGGCTTTTAACACAGGTCTGTGCTGCTGTTAACTCCAGATGAAATTCAACATGATGTGTAATTTCTCCAGAGTCACTTTACAGGAGTAGCAAAATTCAATGTCAACATTTTGAGCACTTGGTATGACAGCTATGATAATAAACAAATGAACCATACCTGAGTTATGTGTTTCCTTAGCTTTAATATAAGAAGGCAGATATTTGTGGAACTACTTCTCCTGATGGTTGGAAAATGGTTTGCAGCACTGTTATCTTCATAGTAGCTGATCATGTCCTTCTGGTATTACTTGGCAAGGACTGCACGTTGTTATATGTATTCATTTGGGGTGGCCTGTCTTAGCTGGCTCACACTGTATACAGAGTGATGACAAAACGTCTGAAAAGCTTTTATAGGTGTCTCAGGATGGATGCACAGTTAAATGACTATTAAGAAAAAAAAGATATGTTTTACTGTTTCCAAGTTAATTAGTATTGAAGTTAGCCAATCAGGCCATTGTGTGCACAAATTCATGTGGTGTGCCAGGGACAGTGTTAATTGTTGATTTTATGCTGTTAAAATTCACAATATTTCGATGTAAAATTTACACAAACATCAACTGTAGATTTTAGCTTATATATCCATATTGTTGAAATTACCAGCTATGCACTCATTTTGGACTCTTACCAGATTGTGTTTAACTGTAAATTTTGGCTGAAATGTAATCGAGAGATTTCAATTTCATATCAGTGACTACAGAATGAATTGTGGGGCCATTACATGGAAATTTAGTGTTCTCATCTAACTTCTTATATTTCCTGATATATCACCTTACTTTTCATGTCATTTTTCTAGGTTGCTGATAAATTACATTTTCAGTAACACTGTTCATTTTTGTAACTGCATGTGAGGTGTGCTTGGGAATATTCTCAAATAACTATAATACATGTAGTACTGATTTAGAGATCAATAGTGTAATTATTGCACACTATGACAAACAAAATGGATGTTGAATCAGTTTTTAATCACAGACAGTATTTTATAGTTTGAAAACTTGAGTTAAGTGGAAATTACAATTATATTCATATTAAGTATGATTTTACCTCAAAGTTTATAGAAGAGGAAATGAAGAGTAATTAATACAAGTTGTGAGGGTACACAATGTAGCCCAAATTGAATTATCTAAACAGAGAGAGAAAGTGATTAAACCTTTTTACTCAAAAGTAGCGTAATCTTGGTGCTCAGTAGTTAAGTATACATCCAAATATAAGAATTATCATATCCATAAGGTATTATTAGTTTGCTGTGGAGTCATAGCCATATAACACAACAAGCAATTCATCATTTCTGGAGGTAGAGAACATTCCCCGGTGTAAATAAATGATCTTGATGAAACTCGGTGGGTATGTAGAGGGGTCAAAATATTATAGTACTTTTCTTGTTTTTTGTTTTTGCACAATTTCACTTTTAAGGGGTAAAACACACCCCAAAAGGAAATTTAGCATATAAGAATTAGATGAAATATCTTCAAAACCATGCAATATAAAGGTTGGTTGGTTTGGGGAAGGAGACCAGAGAGGTCATCGGTCTCATCGGATTAGGGAAGGACGGGGAAGGAAGTCGGCCGTGCCCTTTGAAAGGAACCATCCCGGCATTTGCCTGGAGCGATTTAGGGAAATCACGGAAAACCTAAATCAGGATGGCCGGACGCGGGATTGAACCGTCATCCTCCCGAATGCGAGTCCAGTGTCTAACTACTGCACCACCTCGCCCGGTATGCAATATAAAGAAATGTATTTCATATAAAAGTTGAAATATAATTAATGTTTATGAAAACTGTATAATAAACTTTCATAATAATATTACATTTTGTAAAATAGCCTACCACTATTAATTAATTCTGCAAAATGAGTGTTCTTTTAAAGAAAGTTTTATGTTGCATCTATCCATACATAATAAAGTTGGTTTCTGGAATTCTGTTTATGGAAAATAAATTGTATACATTCTGCTGTTGGAGTATTTTCAACATACTTAATTAAAATATCTAAACTTTCATTATTACTCTAATTATTTGTTTTGCTTGTTTTTGTTTTATGTTTTAAACTGTTAATTAATGTTTTAAATTCATGAGGTTTTCTCTTTTGTTTCTTACTTTACTGTTTCACATATGTGTGTTTTTGTTACTGCAAACTGGAAACAGGCAACTTACTCTTATGATAAAAAATCATTACTATAGTTATAATCTGTAAGGAAATGTTTAAAATACGACGGTTTTTACAACATACACTTAAAATGAATGAAATTTCCTTACATATTACCCACAACGGGCAACGTAATATAAGAAAAATTTAGCAGGACTTTCAAATTGAGGCAGCTATCATCCAAATATCTTGATTTCTTCCAGGCATACATCAGTACACTAGAAAACCTTGGCAAAGAGAATTGATAATGTACTAAATACTGCAGCTAGATAATGTTTTTTCTCAAATGCTGATTACCATAACCATTCAGTGGAACTAGATCTGAAAGTCTTCTCACAAAGTTCTTCCTACATCAAAAGCCAAATATGTTCAATAGCTGCACCTGTCCTTGTCATCAGGTATTCTTTCAGACTGACCACCCCAAAAATCTAACAATAGTACAGATTCTTCTCCTGCAATGGGAGAAATCTCCTATCAAACATTTGTTGATGTAGTCAGACATTAGTTTACCATATTTTGGGGCTGTCAGAAGAATATTTGGGGATTCAAAAAGAGATTCTTGAATTCTCACTCCAAAATTGCGTACCATCTTTTCATAGTTTTAAAAGAAACTAATTGAGAGTGTGGTGTAGAGCGTCATAAATATCGATATTTGTTCTGTGTGTAAGTGTGCTATCTTTGAGGAGAGGGCTTTGGGCAGGATGTTGGACGCTAACGGCAGTTAGCCTCCGGACTTGTATCTGTGTAGAAGCTAAGTGTGAATAAATCTGTATCTGAGAGAATTCTAGTTGTTTACCTACAACTATTCCATATTCCCTCACTGGTGACCCCGTTTTTGTGTAATACGCGTCCGAGTTACCGCCCGAAGGTTATTTACACGCCTACCGCGTCGGGTTTGTCCGCAATCGCGAGGGCCTTTGTTCAGCTCCAGACAATGGCCTTTCAGCATTCACCGCCGCCCGGATTCCAGCAACATCTCTCCAGCACTCCTGCCGTTGTAGTGGATATGCTGCAAGAATCTTCGGAATCCTTCAGCCAGAACATGCAGTGGAATTCATCGAGTGCCGCTAGTTTCTTCCAACCACCAACGGTCATGGACTCTGGCTTTGTTAGCCTGGACCTTCCCACGTGTTCTCCACAGAGTGTTGGTCGGAACATTCCTACTCCTGTGTCTAACACACAATTCAATACAGTTCGTGGCATCGAGCGAGGTTTTGCTACTTTGGAAAATCCAGTAGTAAATTCAAACTCGAATCAGTTCCCGCCACGTGTGTATCCTTCCGCGCCGGCTAGTCAACAGGTGTTCAATGCTCGCCAAACAGCAAATATCACACCGAGTGTGCATCCTAGTGGACGTGTGTGGGATCCTTGTGTTGCTTCTAATCAAGTCAACAATTCTGTGCTGGACAGTAATTACTCCGACATCTACAACCAGCCCCACCACTCACGGTCGAGTGAATACTGTGTGCATAACGGACATTCACCGGCGTACTTAAGCACTTGTGGCTTCTCTCCGAGCTACCAAGTCAATGAGAATGCACATTTTGACTATGATCCTCACACCGTTCGAGCGTTCATCGCTTCTCAGCCGCCCCCCCGGCGTCAAGTGAATTTCGTGATTCCCGCATTACGGGACGCCAATAATTCGGACTCGCTATCTTCTGCATGCTCTACTGCCGTCCGAAGTAATAGACCCACCTCCGCAGTGACTGCAGTGCCGAATCTGCCAAAATTACCAGACTCAAACCCGCTCACCCGGAGTTCTGGTTTAACCTGGTTGAGCAAACATTCAATGTCTGTGCTTTGGATGACGATGCACGCTTCGCCTGCCTCATGAACCATCTTCACGACCCCATCGATTTAATTTACGATCTGCTCAAAGCACCTCCCCCCCCCCCCCCCCCCCCCCCCAGCAGGGAAGTATGCTGTGGCAAAACAGACGATACTGGAGTGCGTCTCTAAAACCAGGAGAGAAAATGTGCGACAGCTCATCTACAAAGAGTGTCTCGGCGACAGGTCTCCGTCCCAGCTGTGGCGGTGCACCCGTCTTCTTGTCAATGAGCAAGTTATGCCTGATGACACGCTTGCAGAAATCTGGAGTGAGAAGCTGCCTTTGTCTGTCCAGACTGAAATCTCTACGTATGAAGATAGGCCAGTAAATGAACGTTTACGCACCGCCGACAGAGCATACTCCGCCAGGCAACGTGAGCTCCGTGCACTGCATTCTGGACGTGACCGCACTAAGACGCTTTCTGATGCCACGCCCTTGTCTGGTGCTGCTAATAACAAGTTTGTTAAACTAGCCGCCCTGCCTGCACCTTCAACTCCCCGCAACGACAGTGCATCGGCCTCTGTGGAAGACTCTGGGGCACATATTCCGTCACCTAGCAACTACCCACAGGAGCACAGGCCCGCCCAACCTTACTGTTTCTTCCATGCGAGATTCGGGGAGCAAGCTCGCAAATGCCAGTCACCGTGTTCTTACCCAAACTCAAACAGCAGGTAGGCTACAGTGCCACCTCCTGCGATGTAAACAACAGGCACCATCCCACGTTGCACTCCATTTTGGACAATAATAGTAAGTGTGATTGAGTCTATGTTCGTGATTTACGATCAGGTGTACGTTTTCTGGTAGACACTGGCGCAGACGTCTCTTTGCTGCCGGTTTGCCTAGGAACCAATAAAGTGCAACCAAACAAAACAGTACTTCGCGCAGTGAACTTGTCTACCCTACAGTGTTCGGGTTCAACTTTGTATACAGTGAAACTTTTGCCCGAGTGCAAGCTGGAGTGGACGTTTCTAGTGTCAACAATTGAAGAACCTATTCTCGGAATTGATTTCCTCAAGCACTATCAGTTGTCACTAGATTTTGTACAAAATACTGTGTTTTATCCCCTCCCCCTTATCAAACATATTCCTTTCGCTTCACCGAGTGACAGTTCGGCTAACACCAAACATGTGTGCTGTGCTAAGAAGTGTGTAAACCTATCCTTGGAGCTGCAATCTTGGACAAACAAGTGGCTAGTGGAGTGCGCCAAGTCTTCGAAGTTGCAGATGGAACGTACGGAAATGCTGCTGCATCTCCGCGACATACACCACGAGTTGGCCTCCACACAACAACGCCTCGCAGCACTACAAGCAGACGACTCGTCGGCTACAGGCAAGGTCAGTCCATGCCAATCGGGTGTTCCCCTGCCCGTGCACGTTAACGAGAATGTTGTGAACTCTGTAAACTGTGTCAGCACCCCCTTTTGTAATGATAGTGAATGCCCGAGTGTTCATGCTCCTTGCATTCCGAATGGACAATTAACTTGCCAAGTTCGGGGCAATGAACTACGGCCATCTGCTGTTCGGCCATGCTCACTCGTGCCTACAGCGCCCGTAGCGGCACGGCCCACTACCAAGAACCAGTGTACCAACCTCGCCCATGTTACCACGTGTGCAGCCCTTACACAGCCTACGAGCGGGTGGCACACCTGTACTTCCGTGCCCTCAGCACCACAGCTTGGCCCATCCGCCACTGCCTGCTCCGCTTCACGGACATCTGACTGTCGTGCCGCGCCACGTAATGCAGTAGTCACTAATGGCACAGTTCATCGGTTACGTCTAACCGATGGGCCGCCCATATCGCAACGCCCACGCCGCCTCAAGCCGGAATTTATGAAAATTGCAAAAGAACAATTGGACGATCTGTTACAAAAGGGAATAATTGAACCTTCTTCCAGTTGCTAGGCTAGTCCTATCCTGTTTGACCAAAAGAAAGACGGTACTTGGCGTATGGTCGGAGACTATAGGCGTTTAAATGCCCGCACCATCATTGACAAATATCTGGTCCCACACATTGCAGACTTCAATCATGTGCTCGCAGGTGCAAAGTACTTCTCTGTTTTGGACTGTAAGCACACATTTCATCAGATTCCTATGGCTCCGGAGGATATTGAAAAGACTGCCATAACCACTCCCTTCGGGCTGTTCCAATACAAATTTATGCCGTTTGGGTTGAAAAACATCCCCCAAACGTGGCAGCATTTCATCAATCAAACTTTATCCCCTCTAGACTTTTGTTTCATATACATGGACGATATATTGGTTTTTGCTTCTACTTTGGAACAGAGTGAGGAGCGTGTTCAAGTCGTGACAGATATTTTAGCAGCCGCTGGTATTGAACTGAACAATAAAAAGACTCAATTGCACCAGTCATCCGTCACATTCCTAAGTTATGTTGTGTCATCGGATGGTCTGACACCACCACGGGACAAGATCAAGCCTGTTCTCGAGATGCTACGCCCTCAGACCTATAGGGAATTACGCAGGTTCATTGGCACAGTTAATTATTACCGGAAACATTTGCCAGCCACTTCTGTGGTGCAGGCTCCTCTCACAGATGCTCTCGCTGGTCCACAAACTTCTGGCACCCGCCAGGTAACATGGACACCAGACTTGGACAAGGCATTTAATGAACTCAAACAGCTGTTGGCCTCCGCTGTCACTATTGCTCACCCATGGGCAGACGCCACAATGTTTATCACTACTGACGCTAGTGACAATGCTATCGGCGCAGTACTGAGTCAGACATACAACGATGTTACCACCCCTCTGCAGTTTTTCTCAAAAAAGCTAAACAACGCGCAGAAAAAATACTCAGCATTCGACAGAGAATTACTTGCAGTTTATGAGGCCATAAGACACTTCAGAACTGATGTTGAGGGACGAGGTTTCTATGTGCTCACTGATCACAAGCTGTTGGTTCCTGCCATAAAAAATACTGCGGCTGATCCGCCCCCACGACGCTTTCGTCACATCGATTACATCTTGAAATTTACAAATGACATTCGCTACATCCGAGGAGCGGACAATGTGGTCGCTGATTTTCTCTCGCATGTTGGTGCTGTCACAACCTTAATTGACTTAACGGACCTAACTCGGTTGCAATCGGCAGGCCCCAATACCATGCAGTTAATTTCAGACCACAGCTCCTCTCTCCAACCGGTACGCTCTACTTTCCCTGGCATATCTGACTTAGTGTGGTGTGATGAATCAACTGGTACGTTGCGGCCATTCATTCCTAAGCCCCTTCAACGCCAGGTCTTTGACAAGCTACACACATTAGCACACCCCGGTGTCAAAGCTTCCACCCGTCTGGTAGCTGAATGGTTTGTCTGGAGAGACATGCGCCGTGACTGTCAGTCTTGGGCAAGGGCATGCATGGTGTGTCAACAGAACAAAGTTTCCATGCACACTTCTCCACCCCTTGGCTGTTTTGCCCAACTGCCAGGCCAGTTTCACCATGTTCATGTTGACCTCGTAGGCCCTTTGCCCCCCTGCGAGGGTTTCCGTTACTTGTTTACAGCTATTGACAGGATGACTCGGTGGGCTGAGGCTGTGCCTATTTCGAACATTACCTCTGAGACAGTAAGTCGAGCATTCTTAGATTCATGGATCTCTAGATTTGGCTCACCTGTTTACCTCACCACTGACCAGGGGCGACAATTCGAGTCTTCAGTTTTCTCTGACTTATGTAAAATGTGTGGTATTGTCAAAATTCATACTTCTGCATACCACCCCCAAAGCAATGGGCTTGTTGAGCGATGGCATCGCACCTTAAAGTCTGCCCTGCGTTGCCATGACTCACTATGGACAGAGGCACTGCCCTTCATGCTTCTTGGCCTTCGTGCGACTTTCAAGGAAGACCTCAAGGGTTCCATAGCCGAGTTTGTGTATGGCCAACCTCTGGTTTTGCCTGGAGAATTAGTCACTCCAACCCCACTTCCAAACTCCCTTCACTTCTCAAGTGGGTGCGCTTGCACTGCAGCAAAATTCAGCCACCACCTCCGGCTGCTCATACGCCTCCGAGCGTGTACGCACCGTGCACGATAGACTCTTGTGAGTATGTGTTTCTCAGAGATGACTCAGTCAAAGCCCCGCTTCAGTCGCCCTACACAGGTCCTTACAAGGTCGTCAAACGCTCTGAGAATAACATGGATCTCCTCATAAAAGGCTGTGTAACCATGGGCTCACTCAACTGAGTGAAACCAGCTTTCATTGAGCCTCAGGTGAACCTCCCTGATTCTGCCCCTATTTCTCCAACTCCTGCTTCGAGTGGCCATCCATCTTCCCACATCATGCATTCGGGTATTGATTCTCCACAGCGTGCTTCTCTGCCGAGCACTGCTCCTTCTCCACGTTCATCTAATTCGAGTGGCCAATCTTTTCGGGGCTTCACTCCTCACAGCCCTCACAGTCGAACTGTCAACCACTCGGATTCTACCATCGTGTTACCATCTTCGTGTGACAGCTCTTTGTCACGCCGTTCAATCCACGCTGGCTCCTCGTTGCCTTTGGTCACGCTCCCTCATCTGTCAGCTGGTCGCCCGAGGTTGTCTCCTGTGCAGTCCAGTGCACCTGCCACCCCCCTCTTAAGAGATGCTTCTCCCTGCCATGGCTTTCCCACACCTCCCTGCCTCCCTACCATTGCTCGTACAGGTGCCATCCAAGAATTCACAACACATGTGCACCCTGATGACATACACAAATTATCTGTTGTCGTAGATGGCGATACGGTGTGTGTGGTACTCGCGTGTGACAATATTGAGGGAGGAAGTGCAGAATCTTGTGTGGTGCACCGTTTTAAATTGAGCAGAAGTGCTGCGTGTGGCAATTTGCGTGCCTTTGTTAGGCCTTCTGGCAAGGTGATTCTCCGCCAGCCGGCTGACGAAGGGCTACACCTCCACTCCAGGACGGGACGTCGTCTTCAGCCGCCGGCGTCGCTTGCTGACTTCACTGTTGACGTACCAGGTTTCACCCCCCGGTCTCCTACCAGATGACCACTTCTGCCTGACGCAGAAGAACTGTGCGTTACCTTCCTAACTTCTCACCCCCCCCCATTCACAGGGACGTACTCCATACTGTGCGAGGGGGGGGGTTATGTGGTGTAGAGTGCCATAAATATCAATATTTGTATGTGCGTAAGTGTGCTATCTTTGAGGAGAGGGCTTTGGGCAGGATGTTGGACGCTAACGGCAGTTAGCCTCCGGACTTGTATCTGTGTAGAAGCTAAGTGTGAATAAATCTGTATCTGAGAGAATTCTAGTTGTTTACCTACAACTATTCCATATTCCCTCAAGAGTTTGGACCAAGAATTTGAGACTCTCTTTTTGAAGTCCCAGATGTCCTTGTGATAGCATTAACATTGGTAAACTAACATTTGACCACATCAAGGGATATGTGACAGAAGTTTCCTCTTCAAGTCTGTGAGAAAAATCTGTGTTATTGTTGGATACTTGGTGTGGTCAGTGTGAAAGAACTGTTTTGAACCTCATACGAGAGTACAGGAAACTTGTTCAACTGGTGATCCAAAAAGGCTCATGAAGACAGGTACAGCTATTGGGCATACATGGATTTTGAAGTTGGAAGAACTTTGTGAAAAGATTTTCAGACCTAGTTCTGCTGAATGACTGAAATATCAATCTCAACTTGATAAACAATACAGTCAAGCTGCAGTCACTAGTACATAATCAGTTCCCTTTGCTGAGGCTTTCCAGTATACTGAAGTTTGCTTGGTATAAATCAAGATATTTAAAGTGTTGCCCACCACAATTCGTGAATCCTGCTGAATTTTGTTTGAAATTTTGCTGTCCATCACATACAATATGTGAAGAAATTTTGTTCATTTTATGTATATGATGTAAAAGAGTGTAATGTTTTAAGCATTTCTTTTCAGATTTTTGTTAATGTAATTATTTAGTATCATAAGAATGAGTTACTTATTATTTTCAGTTACTGGTAAAAAAAATTCATGTAAGTGAAATGGTAAACCAAAAAACAAAAGAACATGAATTTAAAACACAAAATAATAGTTTAAAATATGTTACAAAAATAACCAAAACAAATAATTAGAATAATGATGAAAGTTTAGATATTTTAATTAATGTAGAAACTGCTCCAACAGTACAATACATGCAACTTCTTTTCCAAATATGGGATTCCAGAAACCAATTTTATTACACATGGATGGATGCAGTGTGAAAGCATCTGTAATTAATGTTGTAGCAAAAGTATTCATTCTGAAAAATTTGTTCATGGTGGTGGGTAATTTGCAAAATTTAAAATTATTACAAAAGCTGACTATGCAGTTTTCAAGAACATTACTTACACTTCAACTTTTATGTGAAACACATTTATTATATTTCACGGTTTCAGAGATATTCCATCTGAATCTAATATGCCAAACTACTTTTCAGGTTGAGTTTTGCATTGTAAAAGAGAAATTGGCAAAAAAAGAATAAAAAACATGTATTGCATTATTTTAACCATTCTACATACATGCTGATTTCCATCAAGATCATATGTTTACACATGGGGAAGTTACCTTGGAGTGAATAAGCAGGCCATATTGCACAATGGAAAATCACAGTTTTAAATATTTACAAAAACCCTGTAACGTGGCATTTCTGAGTAAAATATTACATCTTACCCAATCATGAATAGGTTTGTACCAAGAGAGTACACAATACTGCAAGGTCACTTCTTTTCCTAGACTTCTGGACTGGTCACACAATCACCATTTTGAATCCGTTTATACACACTAGTATATTTATTGTTATACAATGTGTCTATAATGTAAATCAGTTATTATTTTGCCAGTCATATTGCATCCAGTGTGTTCTGACTGACCCTGTTAGGAGGGGTGGAGGGAGGAGGGGGGTTGGGGGACTCTTAGCTTTTTAGTTTTGCCAAGCTCACTCCATTCAAAGTTCTGTGACCAATAGGACTGATGTGTCTGTAAATCTTCTGATTGTAATGTGTCACAATTTGTGACTGAATCAACTTTCCAACAATAGTATGCTATCAAGTTCTGTGCTAAACTCTACAGAAGCCTTACCAATATCTACCAAATGATTCAGCAAGTATGTGGACACACTGGATTGCCATACTATAAACTTTTAAAGTGACTGAACTCATTAAAGAAAGGCTGCAAATAGGTGAATGATGAATCCCATTCCTGATGGCCATCAACCAGCAAAAGTGATGAAAATTTGTCACCAGAGAAACTCTGCAATTGGCAAAGGGAGGCGACTTTCAAGAATTTCAGACATTTGCAGCAGTATGTCGAATACTTTTTTTTTATAACTGAATTACTTTCCAGACATACATTGTACATTAGGTAGCCCAAGCATTCTTCCAAACAATTACACTACTGGCAGAGAAGACTGATGTAGACACTAATGAGCAGTGGCAGATAATGATGGCTTATCTGCAGAACCCTTCAATTGTTACTACACACACTACTTTTATGTCAATTATACTTATTAGTATTTATCTACCTCAGTCCATCCCCTTCCTGACAAACTATCAGCTGTCAGTATCAATTTCTATGTCAACAATAGTGGACTGAATGTCACAATTGCAATTTTGATGTCTTGTAATAAATCCCTTAGGTCTGAGTACAGACGATAATGGTATATTGGTAGAGATGACAATGAAACAAGTCCTATGTGTCTCAGGCATGAAGCATTACGCTTTACAAAGCAATCAATTATGACTCACAGCTACATTCCCTGAAGGCTGAACAATAGCTTTTCTACAACATGCTGTAATTTCACTTCCTGTACTTTCTTTCTACCAGGCCCCAAGAAATTCTGCTATAAGGGACTACTTGTTCCTTTTCAGTTCATTTTTCTTAGGAGATTCTGTGGAATGTAACACTATTTTCCAGTGCAAATCTCTAAAGTCAATCACAGAAGAGCAGAAGAATGTGATTGTTTTGTTTGCTTAAAATCTTCACCCACTCAGAAAGATTGTTGAAAATTAATGTGGTCATTTTGTTTGCTCAAGATCTTCACCCAGTCAGAATGATTGCTGAATGAAAACTTTTTAAGAACATCAAAAATGATGGTAACATTATTAAGTTGAAATATAATTAATGGAGAAAGGCTCAATTAACTTCAGTGAAATATGTTGGAGAACTGAAATTTTATATTATTTCAATAAAATAAAGCATTATGAGAAGAATTACTTTTAAAAATTTTTGGAATTGGTCTATATTCGGAATTTTAAGGAAGAATTGCTTCCTGCTGAATAAATACCAGCAAAAGAATTAAATGAAAAAGATATGCACACCAGAACTTGGGAAACATATAACGGCAGCTATTTATATTGTACAGAATACATGAATGGAATAGCAAAAAGTAAAAATAGTATCAGTACCAAGAACCATCTGGTGAACTCTACACTGTAAAATCTAGATTCTACATGTAGATGTACATTTCCACACCAACTCCCTTTTATGACCATTCAGTAGCCTTCATGTTCATTCTGTAAGTTTATTGTTTGCATGTTGTTCTCTGCTCCCAGTGTTAAATGCAAGAATAAGAAGTTTTGTACTTCGAAGCACCAAGTACTTGTTCCCTCTCTGTTGGCAGAACGATGTTTTCCTGGAGTGTGTAAACATATCCGTTCCACACAAGGCAAATTAATTTGCACAGTATCTTTTAATAGAAATTATGACAACATGCTAACAAATGAAAGAGCTTATAACACTCCCTCAAAAAGATTCCAAGCATATTCATTTATATTGTACATAAGCAGAAGCCATTCAAGATAAACAAAATCTCTTCAAAATATGCAAAGACCAAGCAAGTGTACAACTGAAAAGTAACCTCCAAGTAAGGAAAGTTAAGAAAGATTTTAAGTAACTGATGTGAAATGGTGACAGAGTCCCATAAACAAATAACAGTAGTAATACATGCAAAACAAGGCTAATTTAATAAGTGAGTGAAATGTAGGAATGATGCAAAAGTGATTATAAAAAATTAAATATCCAAATATTTTGCATAATCCTAATCAATACCAAACACACAATACTGCAGAAAGTGTTCAGAAAACACTACAGTCAAAACCTATTTCCTATACCCAAGAACAATCAATTTCATTTTTAAAACAATCATAAATATAAATTAACATAAACTGTAACCTGAATAGAGGAAATGTAAGATGAAGTAGAATAGATCAGAATGAAAAAAGTAAATATGAAAACAAAAAACAGGAAACATGAACCTGGTAGAAATTTGTTCACAGCATTAGGCTTGTGAATGGTGGCTGGTTCTTATGTCCTGTGCTCTTTTCAGTTTGTGAAACCTCAACTGCAGGGACACAACAAAACAGGGCTGTACATGCCTATATCACCTAAATAGAGAAGAAAAAGAGTAAACATACATAATCAGGAGATGAAAAATATCAGTAAAAGGATTTTAACATTAAAGAAAAGCTGAAAATTATTTACACGAGTAAGAATAGCCTCATGAAATCACAAAAGTGTCATCTATCAAAAGTGTAACAAACACACTGCAGGTAAACATCTAATCAGTACTATGATAGAGTACTGCACTCTCATGTTTTGGAAAAAGTGATGTTTAAATGACACAAACACATTTATAGATCAACTTTTGAGTTGGAAGGGCATCTTCTCCACGATGCAGTGTACCTTCTTTGATTTTTGTATGAATTTGATAAGTAGATTAATGATCACAGCTATATATGTTTTTTCACAATTCTCTGATATTATAAAGTGCTTTGTTGTCCCAGTATGACCTAGATCTATGTTATTCAACTCTTCTTCCTCTGTACATCAACAGCGAGTTCAAGGCTTGGTGTTTCACATTTAAGCCACAGAGACTTTCTATATCAGAATTTTGTTTCATAAGGTAGTCATTGATTTACTTTCATTATTCTGTCTTTTCTCAGTGCAGACCAGTGAAAATTCTTTGAATTGCAATTGTTGAGTTTTATTTTGTATCATATTCTATTAGAATTAATTTGTTGTGTTACTGTAGCATTCCTTGTTGACCTAAGCTGTTTGGTCTCCATAAACACTTACTCAGCATCAGCAGCACTGTTTTACTAGTCTACATATGAAGTAAGAATATTTGTTGACCGAGCAAGGTGGCGCAGTGGTAAGACACTGGACTCGCATTCGGGAGGACGACGGTTCAATCCCGCGTCCGGCCATCCTGATTTAGGTTTTCCGTGATTTCCCTAAATCACTCCAGGCAAATGCCGGGATGGTTCCTCTGAAAGGGCACGGCCGACTTCCTTCCCCATCCTTCACCTAATCCGATGAGACCGATGACCACGCTGTCTGGTCTCCTTCCCCAAAACCAACCAACCAACCAATATTTGTTGAACTATTAAATTTTTTCTTTATTACAACTTTTCTTTTTTAAGCTTTGTTCTCTCCATATCACTTCTGTAATAGAGTTGTTAAGTTCTATGACAACAGCTTTGAAAAGAAAAAGTTAATATGCATCAAAAAACAACAAATGTATGAAACTACAAAATGTGCATTCATGGTGACTTTATATTTGTCAGTTTGGTAATTATGAAGAAATATACTAATACATCATCAAGGTTGCTGAGATTGCAATTTGCAGCATTGTTCCCAGAGTTGATTGGGATCCTTTGTTTTGGAGCCAAGTGGAGGGTCTCAACCAAAGGCTTCATCAACTCTGTGAGGTGGCAATATATTTCTCTACCGGAGTTACCAGGTGGAGAGTTGTAGGACTCCTCTTGACAGGTTGTGAGCGTACTACACAAAGGAAGCAGCTACTCGAGACTGTACGTGAGGGTTTTTTGAGCGAGGTGGTAGTTTGACATACTCTGATGAATGCTCACCAGTCAAAATGCAGACAGAAAAATCAGAGTTACTGTCAAAATTTTATCAGTAAATTGTCGAAGTATTTGTGATAATGTGCCTGAATTTACTGCCCTCTGGGAAACTGTGGTGCTCAGATTATTCTCAGGACCGAGAGCTGGCTGAAAACCAAAATAGAAAACTCTGAAATATTTAGCAAATCAGCAATCAAGACAGATTAGATGGCATAGGAGGGGGAATGTTAATCATAGTTGGCAAAAATATTATCTCTAATGTAGTCAATTTTGGAACTGAGTGTGGAGTTAAGTGGATGCATATAACAGGCCTAGGTAAATTAAGTTACTTGTTGGACATTTTTACTGGCCACACAATTCTGCCATGACAGTTTTAGAGTCAGTCAAAGAAACTCTACATCCAGCAGCACAGAAATACCCAGCTTATCCAATATTAATCAGAGGCAAATTTAAACCTACCGAATATAGACTGCAACATCTATGGATTCATCATAGGGGGTACGGACAGGCTATCTTGCAAAGTATTTTTGAATATGTTTTTGGGAAACTGTCTTGAGCAACTAGTTCAACAGCCCATATGTAATGAAAATATTTTAGACCTTGTAGCTGCAAATAGGCCTAATTGTATTGACAGTATTAGTACAGAGACAGGGATAAGTGATCATAATATCACAACAAAGCAACAAGAAGGCTAGGAGAGTACTTTTACTAGAAAGCACAGATAAGCAGTTGCTAGCATCCCAGCAGCAATGAATGGATAATTTAGTTCCAGTATGATGGAACTAGAGGAACTGTGGGCAAGGTTTCAGTAGCAGCAAAGGATCTAGCTGAGAATCTGAGAAAATTCTGGTTCTACATAAAATAATAAATTGCTGAGTGGGCCAAAGACTACTATCCATTAATTCATTGACCATTCTGGTGTGGCTATAGAAGACAGCAAGAGGAAAGCTGGAGTATAAAATTTTGTGTTTAAGAATTCGTTCATACAGTAGTGTCATACAAACATATGTGATGGCACAGACTCCCATGAAGGGGACATTGTAACAGACAGTGCTGGTGTGGGGAAGCAACTCAAAGCGTTGAAAACCAATAAGTCACCAGGTCAGGATGGAATCCAAATTCAGTTTTATGAGCATGCTCTACTGCATTAGCCCCTTACATAGCTTGCATTTATCATGAATCTCTAGCCCAGTGAAAAATCCAAAGCAACTGTGAACAGTGCAGGTGACTCCTTTATGTAAAGAGTGTAAAAGAAACGAACCACAAAATTACAGACTAACATCTTTAACATTGGTTTGGTGGAGAATTATTGAACATATTCTAAATCTGAATATAATAAAGTTCCTGGAGATGGAAAAGCCCCAGTTCGCAATTCAGCATGGCTCTAGAAAACATTGTTCATGTGAAACTCAGCTTGCCCTTTTCTCACATGATTTGCTGTGAATTATGGATGAAGAACAATGGATAGATGCTGTATTTCTCGATTTTCAAAAAGCCTTTGATACAGTGCCCCACTGCAGACTCTTAACAAAGGCACCACAATGTGGAATAGGTTCCCAGATATGTGCATGGCTCAAAGAGTTCTTAAGTAATAGGACCAAGTACATTGTCCTTTATGCCAAGTTTTCATCAGAGGCAAGGTCATCATCAAGAGTGCCCCAGGGAAGTGTGATGGGACTGCCATTATTCTCTATATACATAAATGATCTAATGGACAGGGTGATCACCAGTCTGTGGATGTTTTCTGGTGATGGTGTGGTGTGTGGGAATATGTTGTCATTCAGTGACTGCAGGAGGATACAAGATGACTTAAACAAAATTTCTAGTTGGTATGATAAATGGCAGCTGGCTCTAAATAAAGAAAAATGTTTGCTGATGCCAATGAGTAGAAATAACAATAATGTAATGTTCAATTACAGCATTATTCGTGTGTTACATGACACAGTCAGGTCAATCATATAACTACGTGAAACACTGCAAAGCAATATGAAATCAAATGAGCATGTAAGGATTCTAGTGAGGAAGGTGAATGGTCAACTTTGGTTTATTGAAAGAGTTTTAGGAAAGTGTGGTTCATCTGTAGAGGAGACGACATATAGAACACTAGTTTGATCCATTCTTCAATTCTGCTCGAGTATTTGGAATACGTATCAGGTTGGATTAAAGGAAGATATTGAAGCAATTCATAGGCAGGCTGCTACATTTGTCACCAGTAAGTTCAGTCAACACATAAGTATTATGGAGATATTGTGGGAACTCAAATGGGTACCCTTGGAGAGAAGGTGACATTCTTTTTGAGGAAGGCTATTGACAAAAATTAGAGAACCAGCTCATTGCAGAATGATCCTACTGCTGCCAACATATATTTTGTATGAGGACCATAAAGATAAGATAACAGAAATTAAGCCTTGTAGGGAGGCATATAGATAGTCATTTTTCCTTTGTTCAATGTGTGAGTGGAAGAGGAAGGAAAATACCTAGAAGTGATATAATGTACCTTCTACCATGCATCATACAATGACTTGTGTAGTATGTATGTAGATGTAGATGTAGATGTGGAAGGAGCATGCAAATTTCAAAAGTTGCTAGTAGCATTTTCTATTTTTAAATGTTGCTGTTGGCAGTACTGTGAAATTCACCTCCTGAATGTAAGTACTAGCCAATTATTCTATGTCCTACTTTAACAGTTGTTCAGTTGAATTTTTCCATTGATGCAATATATGAAATTAATGATAAATCAGATTCCTTGCCTCTTTGCTAATGGAGTATAAACAAGAACTTTATTTAATAGTTATACATCTAGCAGTCTCACTGAATAATGTGAATGTAGCAAAGAAAAAGAGCTGATACTGATTTTTCAACTTTCAGGATCATGGGATGCATTTTGAGAGACAAGGAGAGCAAATATGAAGTTTATGAAAACAGAGATGATGAGAGCTCAAGTGAGCAACATATCTATCAGGAGAGCTGACTGATAAATACATCCAAGATCAAGAAACAGTACAGCCATTTTTGATATAAATGAGTTGATCAGTTTTGAGATGCGTCATGCCACAAGCCACATAATGGTACAGACTAAACAAGTGGTAAGTCCCTCCTCTATTCCTTTGCTTGGGGATGTCTACTCTTGTGCAATACAAGTTAGATACAAGTTAAGTAACATTCAGATTAATTACATAGATCCAGATGAAACTGAAAAAAAGAATTGTGTCAGAGAACAAAACATAAGCATACTGCTGCTCTGAGATTCACAACTGGATGGCTTGTACATTCATGAGCTATTGAACTTCTGGGTAGCTGTAATGGAGATAAGGTGATCTTGTCATTACAATGAATGGAAAGGTTCCACATGCCAAATGAATGGGATACCATCAGACCTTATACTGACCATTACCATTACATTCAAGCATAAGAAGGGCAACATATTTAATTTTAGGTAGATGTTGGGCACCCTTTGTGTACCACCATGTAAAAAGAGAGTGGGGGGAGGAGGGAGAGGGAGGAAGATTTTAGTGTTTCACATCTCACAAATGACAAGGTCATAAGGTCATGTAAGATGGAGCATGTGTTCAGATTAGAGAAGGATAGGGATGGAAATCAGCTGTGTCCTTCTAAAACAAACTAGCCTAGAATTACCCTTAACTGATTTAGGCAAGCTGCAGGAAACTTAAATATGGATAGTTGGAAATAGATCTGAAATGTCATCTTCCCAAATGCAAGGAGGAAGCCTTACCACTGGGCCACCTCACTCAGTTAACATGTCAGCAATGTACTATGAGAACCTTGATATGGTGAAAATCATCACCACCAAAATTAACTGCCACTGACAATAAAGTGTTGAAGCACAGTGTCAGTGTATACAGTCACAGATTATAACTGTGAAAGGATGGGCCACAGTGAAGCTATCCCTCAGCAGTTCAATACTGACAATAACAGCTAGTGGACAACCCTATTATCCTGAACCATCTCCTCTCCATGGTATACAGAAGTCATTTGTTTACAAACATATATCTGCTGATCATAAATGATAACAGAGATTAGTATACCTGCAAGAACACTGGCATGGTATGCTTCAAGTGTGGAAGTAGGTTGTCTGAACTGATGAGTTGTGGTACATTTGGTACATGTCCGTGCTGAGGCACATGTACATCAAAAACCACATCAGCAATGCATATTGACCGCTAACAGTGCAGTGTTCAGGTAGGTTATGGGAACCTACTTTGCAATCATATGCATCCATTTGTTCATCTAGAGAAGCCTTCAGACAACTTTTATATTAGACAAGACAAAGCACTACATCCCCAGATTGTGTTAAAATGGTCAAGGAATACTGCACGGACATGAAGGTACTTGTGTGACTTTGACCTAATGGTTACATTTGGAAAGCCACTGTTCCAGATGTGGGCACCTTTGATCCAGTTCCAGACATTCTCTCTGAATTATGGTTGGAAGTTGTGGTTGTGGATCAGGATTACATTCCTATTCTTTTAGTACCTGATGGAGCTCATTCCACAACATGTCATCAGCATTATCAGATCAGTAGGAGCGCTATATACTAGTAAACGAGTGTCTGCAATTCAGTTTTTCATGAGTGTTTGTTTATGCTACAGTGACTGAACTGGCAAATGAGGACTCATGAAGAAAGTCTGAGTGGCTTTTAATCACATTCTCTTCCCACTTAATTCAAGACCTAGATAACTTCACCACTTTAAGACTTTGTTATGTTAGTAAGAAAAACAATTGCATTAGGGTTAAAATAAATAGTTAAAACTATTCTTTTGTATGCTACTTACAGCTCTTCTTCAGAAATTCCTAGGTTGAGATTTTTTCTTTTAAATTAATACGTTACTATTAAACACTATTCTTTTCAGTGGAAATTATCAACTATATGTATTTGTGCTTCTGCAGATAAGTTAGTGAAAACTGATCATAAATGGCTACAGGAAATGAGGACACATCTGAATAAAAGAATATGATAACAGATAATTTAATTTAAGAAAGAAAATTACTGATTGCCCAACACAAAGTGGACTGGAACCTTCTTATCCTTTTTTATACAGATAGATGGAAAACTGGAGTACTGGGAGAAAGTTAGGTTGAGGTATACAGCCATATACCAAATGGAGGCAGTTAACTAGGGAGATAACTCTGATACAATATTGCCACAACATATAGTGAATGATAATACCACAAAGAAAAACATGAGCAAAACTGGTATGCTTGTCTGAGACACAGGAAATACTGAAAGAAGCTGCCTTTCATCCATTCTCAGGCTGCTTAGGCCACACACATCTGTAATACTTGCAACCATCAATAAACAACTCAGTGTTGCTAGATTTCCCCCACATAGATCTAAGGAAGTGTTAGAATTTCATGTGCAATAGTTACAATTTGATTCATACGTGCACATCAACAGGGGCATGATAGTCACGGGAAACAGAAAACTATCTCAATTAAGAACAATATGTGATATCAATATGAAACTGTGCAGTGAGTTGACAAGAGACTGTGCTCTTTATTGTGTTACTATATTTCAGGGGCTACAGAATGCCTATGTGATACTGAAAATGAAACTGTCATCAGTTATTTTTCAGCAGTTGTCAGATAATGAGCCACCATTAAAATTTATAGTTCTCTTTTGTTCTTCATCTTATTCTGTATTTTGGTATTTCACCAGCACTGAGTCTGTTGTGTAAGACAACAAAAATTTGGAGTGTGCCTGATACATAAAGTGACCAGAAATTTTTGCACACCAAAGTAAACATTGAAAAGTCAATATGTAACCATGATGCTGGATAGAACTTAACTTAAGCAACAAGGATAAACTAACCAATGTAAACCAACAAATGGCATTAAGATCTGACACAGTAAGTTGGTTGAGAAATGTAAGAAAATCAAATGTGATATGGTAGAGAAAGTAGTAGTATGTGAACATGAAGAAATTTAATGAAAGAATAATTTATAGTTTTTCACATGTTTCTTTTACTTAAAGAAATTAGGGTTAGTTATGAAAAATATTGAGTACAGTGTATGAACCAATTACAGAGCACAATTCCTTTTTAGCTAATGTCAATCTTAGTCTCTGTAACTGAAAGGAAAATGTGAAAACACTAGAAATTGTTCACTCATCTAATTTCTTCATTTTCTCATACTGCTGTTTTATCTACTGTACCATATTTATTTTCATTACACAGTTTAGAAGAATAATCCAAGAGATCTTAACATCAACCAGCAGTTTATGTAGGTTATCTTACCTTTGTTGTTTAATAAAATTAAAATTAGACTGCAAACATCTGATTTATTAATGGTATGTATTGGCTTGTCAAGTCTACTTTGGTATCTGACTGTGGTATCTGCTGTAACTACCAATTTTCTGTGTGCGCCACTTCATAGTTCACATGTGAAGTTTGTGCTTCATTTGGTTAGAAGAGGCCACCCGACCTGTGCCTCCTGTTGGAACTAATCAAACATAAGCTGGAGTGTGAGGCTCTGCCAGCCACTTGTATACTGCTAATTGGATTGTACCTTGTCTTCCATGTGTGTGTCTTATTAAAGCAATAAATTAAAGTGTTTTTGGGTTAGAATACTTTTGGATGACAAGCACAGTATTAGTCTTCATAAGTTTCATATCAGTCATTAGTCCCTTGATTTAATTTCCATGGTTCCAGTGCTTAAATCTCTTCCTGAGCAACAGTAGGTGCTGACAGTTGCTATTTCCAGTTTAACAACTACACTAGCACAACCCGCAGCCCCACCAACAACATATCGACTGCCATTCCCTGTGCACAACAATGAAGACTGGGACACTTACAAAAATGTCAGTAGCAACATTTTCAGGCATTTGGAGTAACAGGTGTGAACTACTGCAAGGCCCTTTCTCGTCATGGATTTCACCTAGTGGGTATCAGTTGCTGTCTCAGCTTGCCCCCTTACAAGAACTTCCAAGTCTTTCTTTTCATCAGATGTGTGATTTACTTTCTACCTATCACTGTAAACATACTCATGTTATTGCTGCTTGTATGGAGTTTTACTGCTACCAAAAGCAGCCAAAACAGTCATACAGGGAATGGGCAGCAGAACTATGTGGACCTAGCCATCATTGTAATTGTGCAACAAATGTTCATAAGGAGTTCCTATGCTAATAAAATGGTCCATGATGAAATCATATGTTTTGCTACTGATAGGTAATTTCAAGAGTGACCTCTATAGTGTGAAAATCCCATGTTTACAGAAGTACTGATCATAGGTCAATCATTTGAAGTTTCACAGGCTGCAGTTAGTCAGATAGAAACCTGGACTGAAGTTTCAGAAATCAGTTCTTCTCACACCTCCCAGCGTTCAGTCAGTTCACAAGAAAATGTAGACACTATTGCAACAGTCCAGCAGATATCTCAGAGTTTAATAGGAAACTGGCATTCGTGACAACAACAGCCCATTTCACAACAGTGATAACCTCAGGCTTGGATGCCTTCACACCCATATTGCTTCATTCAGTATAAACAGACCGTGTGTTAAAGCACTGGAAAATGTATAATAGGTGCCATAAGAAAGGACCCATTGCTCCTGTATTGCTTCTTTGAAAGATCGTGATCAATTTCCTTCTCCATCCTTGACAAAATCCAAGCTTGTGCTCCATCTCTAATGGCCTCACTGTCAACAGGACATTAAATCCAATTTTCCTTCTTTCCTTCCTTCTTCTTCCAATGTTAGGGGCAATATGGAACCCCTTAGAGATATGGCTGCCAAGGAGAGGAAGAAACCATTGTGCACGCCATGTGCTTACCAGGTGGAGTGATTCCAGACTGGAATGTGTCTTTCCAGATGCCATGAGGAGCACACTGAGTGAGGATAAACTGAATACGGATGTGAGCAGTGTGTCAACAGTGATGGTGTCTCAAAGGAAGCTATACACATGCAGCAGAAATGTGGGCAAATTCGTAGACTTATGTGGATTTTTGCTCTCCCCCTCTGACTTCAGTGTCATGGAGGCTGATGAGTTATAGCAAACAATAGATTCTCATTCATTGACAGTTTTCTGCACCTGTGACTTAACAAGGCTGTGGTTTGTTCATTAAGATTCCTAGTTGTGGAAAATGCTTACACTGAAAATCTGTTTGGTTTGGACTCTTTTAAATTGTTTGGATTCCCCACGGATGGTGAAGTGCATTTGGTTTCTGATCAAGTTCCATATCAACTGTTAGATGATCTCTGTGCTGAATTTTCCTCTCTATTTTCTCCAGGACTGGGTTTTGCAACATAATTTCAGGTTCATATTGTGTTGAAACAGTCAGCCCACCCCTGTTGTGTTCAGGCCTGCCCAGCACTGGAAACTTTACAGGATCAAGTGAAAGCAGAAATAGATCATCTTCTACGCCTTTATGTTACTTGACCTATTTGTTCTAGTGAATGGTCATCACCACTGGTGACAGTCAAAAAACCTACTGGTAAATTATGCCTCAGTGGTGATTTAAAAAAATAAAATCTGTTAATTCAGAGTCAATCACTGATATCTATCTTTTGCTGTGCCATGATGAGCTGTTGGCAAAATTACTGGGGGGGGGGGGGTCATCATTTTCAAAGACTGGCTTGTAAGAGGCATATTTACAGCTACTGCTTGATGAGGAATCTAAATGTCTTCTAGTTATCAATACCCTATTTAGGTTCTGTCAACACCCGTGTTTGCCTTTTGGTGTGGTGAGCACACAGAGCTATTTTTTGACCCTTTTTAGAGCAACTTATTGCATCAGTTTCAGGCTGTATCAGCTGTTTAGATGACATAGTAGTATCTGGCACCTTTACAGAGGAACATTTTCATAACCTTCATGCTATATTTTCTGTATTACAGTCTGTGGGATTAAAGTACAATTTGGACATGACACAGTCTTTTCAACCATCCATTAGGTATTTGGATTTTGACATGTCATATTCTGGCATTAAACCACTGCATCAACATATTGATGCTATGGCCACATTTTGCTGCACCCCACATCCATCAAGGAATTACAGGCATTTTAGGCAAAATTGCATACTACCACAAATTTGTACCAGATGGTGCTACTGTGGCACAACCACTCCATGCATTATTACATAAAGATGTTCCTTTTCGCTGGTCCTCAGCTTATGACTGTGCATTCAAGTTGCTGAAATCTAAACTGCAGTTTTCTTCTTGTTTGGTTACTTTTCAGATGGGCCAGCACCTTGTGCTAGCAATGGACATGTCTCAGTTTGGCCTTGGCACTGTTCTTGCTCATAAGTATGTGGATGGTTGTGACTGCCCTATTGTATATGCCTCTTAATCCTTAAATTCAGTGCAACAGCAATATTATTAGATACAGAAAGAGCCTTTGGTGACTGTGTATGCTCTAAAAAAATTCATGTTTTTCTATATTGGTCTGAGTTTCACCTGATCACAGACCACAAACCATGGTGTCTCTTTTTAACCCATTGGCATCCTTGCCAGACAAAGCTGCTCATTGCTTACAGCAGTGGGCTCTTTTCCTGCCATTAGGTAACTATGGGATACATTTTTTACCTATGGCACAACATATAAATGCTAATGCTTTATCACATTCGCTGACCGGTCCAGGTCAAGAGTCTGAAAAGAGGAATTACTTTGTTTCCATTTAGATGTGGTAGTTTAAAACGTTGTTGATGGTTTTCCTATCATTAGCACTAAAACTGCAACCACAGTAGTTGCAGATCTTGTTTTAAGTAAAATTGTTTCTTTTATGCAACACAGCTGACCTGACAAGACTGTGGGCTGTGCTTCTCATCCTTTCAGAAATTATTTTGCATTACAAAATTGTCTTTCTGTTAGGAATTGAGTGCTGCTGTTAGCTACAGAGGACACTGCTCCTCAGGTTGTAGTCCTATCCACCCTTCAGCATTATGTTACGTATTTATTACAAGTGGACCACTGGGTTGTGTCACATACAAAAACATTACAATGCAGACATGTCTTTTGGCCCCCTTTCCATACTCAGTTGAATGGGCAAGCAGAACAACTAGTATGAACATTTAAGACTCAGATTAAAAAAATATGTTTTGGGTGTGTCACTGGAAGTAGCTCTTGACCATTTCTTCAGTTCTTATACTTTCACCCCTACTGGCAATAAGAGTCTGGCAGAGCAGCTGCCCTTCAGATGTTGGGGGGCACTGCGTGACCCCAGCTCCCACACTGTTGCAACTGCCTTCACTGCAACCTCCTTCCTTGGGGCTGGACTCAGACATGGAAATGGATGCTGCACTAGCGTTGCCTGCCCTACCATACAGCCTCTCACAATGTGATCAGTGTTGCACCTGTCCGCACTTGTGCTGTTTCCAACCCTATGCACTTGTGGCAGTGCATAGCATGATTCAACAGCCTACATCAACCACAGAAGAAATGGGCACGTACACAGTGCTCAGTTCCTCACAAAAGAAGAACAGTGTTGTAACAACCAATTCTATGTGTGTGCCACTTCATAGTTTGAGCATGAAGTTTGTTCCTGATTTAGCCACTAAGAGGCAACTTGGTCTGCTAATATGATAGCAAATGAAATACAGGCCACAGAGCAAGGCTCTGATGGCAATTTGCATACTGCTAATTGGATTTTACCTTGTCTTCCATGTATGTGTACTGTTTCTGCATCAAATTACAATGTTCTTGGGTTAGAGCAGTAGCATTGCACAATTGATACCACACAGGGGGCCATCATCATTGAAGACTCCAAAGTTGGCAGCACAAGTGCAGTGGCCGTACACAGGTGGTTGCTACTGTGATGGGCACCATCAAGCAATGAGCAGTGCTAGGTCCCCATCCCCTGTGAGCAATGCCACCAGAGTGTGAGACTCAGCCACATATAGAGGTGCCATCTGCAGGGGCAGTCCAGTTACTCTCTAGTTACTTGCCAGTTACTCCCAAGTTCCTCCCCAGTTACTCTTTGGGGCCCAGCCAGTCTAGTTCATCACAACACCTGTGGAGCCACTTAGCAGTATAGTGATGTTCATCACTATTCAGTATTTACCTCACCTCAGAGATGTCATCAGTTAGCTACATGGAACTCTGACTTCAGTCAGGTGCAACAGAACTGTTGTACAGAGACTCACAATTGTGCATGTCAGCACCACCATTATTCAAAGGACTTTGTACTGCACCACCGGCCGATTGTCAATGTATAAACCGAGTATTCCCAATATAGCTATTTTACAGTGATGTGTGTTTATTCCATGTTACATTTATGCTTCAGGTCCCATGCACCTTCCTGAACAAAACTGTATTTTGTATGCGTGTCTACACTCAGGCACATATCGCTTGGCACTGGTGATACACACTGTAATGCTGAATATGTGAAGCCACTTTATGTATAAGCACATTCCAAATTTTACATGTGATTTACGAAAAATCTAATGTGTAAAACCAGAAAGAATAGTTAAGATGAACAATGAAAGCCAAGTGAAAAATTCTGATGAAGGTGCAATATTTGATAAGTACAAAAGATTATGTTAAAATCTTTGATCTTAGATGAGGGCAGAACCTGGCATTGCCAAACTCTCTAACTGGTGAATGACAGAGGTTTTGTATAACAGCCAGATCATGTCCTAGTTTCTGTTGCTTTATATATTATCAATGCAGAAATCATACTGTTTACTTTTGATAGCCTCAATCACATACTGCAACAGCATGCAAAACATAATCTCACACATAACAGAAATTACCTTATCAATGGAAAAGTTATACCAAATGGCAGTTCATAAAATATTTTACTTAGAGGTGGAAAGGCTGCATTAATAAATGCTTACTTTGTCTTCTTGTAGCCGAATTTCGTACATCAGACTGAGAGAAGTGTCACAGCAGCAAGACACTGGAGTGCAAGTGCACTGAATGTCCTTCTCCCATAGGCTTTCTTAGATAGCAGTACAGTAAAGCAGCATTCTGGTTCACATTGTCAACAGAAGTGTTATGATACTTTTGTTACTTACAGTACTTTAAAAAAGCAGAAAACTGAGTATTTACTTCAATACTTAGAAGTAAAATTACAGTTCTATCAAGCTTTCTGAATTCTCTCTTGAGTACATTACATAAAGCTCTGTGTGATGTTTTCCTTTATCATACACTGAAAGTAACTCAAGATGTTTGTTTAAAATGTTTTATGGGAATATGGCATTAAAATTATCAAAACTAGATCCCTTCAACAACAAGGCAAGGCAAAGATTCTCTGTGAAATGGAAGCAAAGGTTCATTACAGCTGCCTTGTCTGCAACTACTGTTCATTGCATTTTTAATGTGTTTTCTGTTGTATGACATATGATTCCACAGATTCTCTTAACTTACTAGCTTGTGAAGTGAAGTTGGATATGCGTCTCTGATCTTCAGATACATCACTGTCAAGGCTCTGTAACTAATAATAGAGCACATCCAAATTAGGTATAATTAAATGAAAAAAATTAGCCAGAAGCAAAACTGAAGATGTGGAAGACACACTTACAAGTCAGATGATTCATTTATGATATCACTGACTGAAGAACCTGATTCTATTAAATGATTATGACATTTCTTTTGTGATTTTTGCTTTTCATGCACAATATTGACAGCCTGTGATTTGAATTTCTGTGTTGTTGATCCACCACTAGCAGTCTGCCTAGCAACATATGAATCCAAAAACAATGTTACATGTAGGCCTAGTAAGTGAGAAAAAAGTTCTGAACACCAGTGTTTGATGAAGAATGTTAGATGTTTTGGATTTTGTCTAGCAGCCCTTACCATGGCCAGATTCAGTTGATGAGCAAAATAGTGGATGAAGTTTACATTTTGGTGCAGTTCTCTCATTTGAGTTAGCATTCATTTGATGACACAACTTACTGCTACTGCATCAGCATAGAATTATTCTATCCATCAGAGGATGATGCTTAAGATACAAATTACCAGAATTTTAAAAATACAAAACAGTTACACATACACAGAGATACAACCATTTATAATGCTGGGAACACAAGCTTGCAAAGTGTTTCTGAATGATTTCAGGAACACCACAAAAGATGGCTTTGACATAAAGCATTTTACATAACAGGGAATTTAAAATAATTGATAACTACAACCTTATACGAGGAATGAATATGTATACCAAGTGTTCAGTATATCTGAATGGCTTCCACTCAAATTGTTTCATTTCATTGGATATTCATTGATTTCATCCCCATCAGTCCGCAGATTTCATACCATTATATTTTATTCATTCACACAACTACATGTATTAAAACTGAAGTAGCTCAAGCTGATAATATTACCGATATGTTTCTTCGTGTGTGTTCTGTCCTGTACTGCACTGTGTAATCTGTATTATGTAAATATATTGAATGATTATTGTATATGTTTTGTGTGATTCATTTATATTAATATATTTTGTCATGCAGATATGCTGAACGTGTATATATATGGAAAATGATACACTGATTGCATGACAATGATTAAAGATGAATAAATTAAAAATAATGAAAAAAGTTCAGTTTACTTTTATGTATTGAATCTGATCAGTCTCGGATATTATGCTTTGGGCAATATTGTTGGTATCATAACCATTAGACTTAAAGATCTCCAAAATCCATCAACAAAATATCCCTTGTATATTAACAGCAAACCAACACTGACAATGATAGTTCAGGCATACATGCTGACGCGACAAGCTGAAGATGAAGAGACAGTGAAATTGTATGATGACACTGAATGGATAATCCAGTACATAAAGGGAATTGAAAATCAAATAGTCATGGGGGACTGGAATGTAGTTTTGGGGAAGGAGTAGAAAACGGGGCTATGGGAGAATGTGGGATTGGTGCTAGGAATGAGAGAAGAAAAAGATGAATTGAGTCATGCAATAAATTTCAGCTAGTAAAAGTGAATACTCTGTTCAAGAATCACAAGAGGAGAAAGCATACCTAGAAAAAGCCAGAAGATATGGAAAATTTTCTGTTAGGTTACATCATGGTCAGGCAGAGATTCCGAAATCAGATACTGGATTGTAAGGCAAACCCAGAAGCAGATACAGACTTAGATCACAATTAAGTGGTGATGAAGAGAAGGCTGAAGAATCAACACTCAAGGAAGTAGGATACAGAAGTACTAAGGAATGAAGGGATACACATGAAGTTTTTTGAGGCTATAGATACTGTGATGAGAAATAGCTCAGTAGGCAGTTCAGTTGAAGAGGAATGGGCATTTCTAAAAAGGCAATCACAGAAGTTGGAAAGAAAACCATATGAACAAGGAAGGCAACTGTGCAGAAACCATTAGAAGAAATACTTCAGTTGACCCATGAAAGAAGGAAGTACAAAAATATTCAGAGAAATTTAGGAACATAGAAATGCAAGTCACTTAGGTATGAAATAAATAGGAAGGGAAGGGAAGCTAAAGTGAAAAGGCTGCATGAAAAATGTGAAGAAATCAAAAAAGAAATAGTTGTTGGAAGGACTGACTCAGCATACTGGAAAGTCAAAACAACCTTCACTGAACCTAAAAGCAACGATAGTGACATTAAGAGTGCAGTGGGAATTCCACTCTTGAATGCAGAGGAGAGAGCAGATAGGTGGAAAGAGTACGTTGAAGGCCGCTATGATGAAGAGGACTTGTCTGATGATATGATAGAAGAAGAAACAGGAGTCAATATGGAAGATATAGGGGATCCTGTATTAGAATCAGAACTTAAAACAGCTCTGGAAGACTTAAATTCAAATAAGGCAGAAGGGATAGATGACAATCCATCAGAATTTCTAAAATAGTTGGGGGAAGTGAAACAAAAAAAAAAAAAAAAAAAACGCTTTTCACATTGATATGTAGAATGTATGAGTCTGGTGATGTACCATCTGACTTTTGGAAAAATAATATCCACACAATTCCAAAGATTGCAAGAACTGGTGTGTGTGATGGGTATCCCATGATTAGGTTATCAGCTCATGCATCCAAATTTCTGACAAGAATAATATACAGAAGAATGGAAAAGAAAAGTGAGGATGTGTTAGACGACAATCAGATTGGCTTTAGGAAAGGTAAAGGCATCAGAGATGCTATTCTGATGTTGCAGTTGATAATGGAAGCAAGACTAAAGAAAAATAAAGACATGTTTATGGGATTTGTCAACCTGGAAAAATCATTTGACAATGTAAAATGGTGCAAAATGTTTGAAGTTCTGAGAAAAATAGGTGTAAGCTGTAGGGAAAGACAGATAATATACAGCATGTACCAGAATCATGAGGGAATAATGAGAATGGAAGACCAAATATGATGTTCTTGGATTAAAAAAGGTGTAAGACAGGGATGTAGTCTCTTTTTCCCAACTGTTCTATAAACTGAAGAAGCAACAGTGGAAATAAAAGAAAGGTTCAAGAGTGGAATTAAAATTCGAGGTGAAAGGATATCAATGATAAGATTTGTTGATAACACTGCTGTCGTCAGTAAAAGAGAAGAAGAATTACAGGATCTACTAAATGGAATGAACAGTCTAATAAGTACAAAATATGGACTGATAGTAAATCAAAGAAAGGTGGTAGTACTGAGAAGTAGCAGTAATGATAACAGTGAGAAATTAAACATCAGGATTGGTGATCACAAAGTAGATGTAGGTAAGTAATTCTTCTGCCTGGAAAGCAAATTAACTGATGATGGATGGAGCAAGGAGGGCATAAAAAGCAGATTATCTCTGGCAAAAAGGGCATTCCTGGCCAAGAGAAGTCTGTTAGTATCAAACATTTGAGGAAGTATCAAACATTTGAGGAAGAAATTTCTGAAAATGTATATCTGGAGCACAATATTGTATGGTAGTGAAACATGGACTGTATGTAAACCAGAAAAGAAGAGACTTGAAGCATTTGATAAGTGTTGCTACAGAAGAATGTTGAAAATTAGGTGGACTGATAAGGTAAGGAATGAGGTTCTCCACAGAATCAGTAAGGAAAGCAATGCATGGAAAACACTGACAAGATGAAGGAATGGGATGGTAGGACGTAAGTTAAGACATGAGGGAATAGCTTCCATGGTACTAGAGGGAGCTGCAGAGGGTAAAACTGTAGAGGAAGACAGAGATTGGCGAACATCCAGCAAATAATTGAGGATTTAGGTTGCAAGTGCTACTCCAACAAGATGAAAAGGTTTACACAGGAGAGGAATTTGTAGTGGGCTGCAACAAACCAGTCAGAAAACTAATGCCCGCCCCCCCCCCCCCCAGAAAAAAAAATTGAAAATTGCTTCATCTTAGCGCAATAATAAGGTACAATGTACATACCAACTCCTCAGAAGAGAAACAAGATTGCTCACATTTATACGGAAGTTTTTCGTGTCATGTTAATGCATGGCTCTTTTATTATGTAATAATAAATTTCACAAAAATATATCAACTTAGTGGCAGTGGATGAGCAGGTTATTACTGATGTGTTCTTTACACTTCACCACAGGGCTCTAGCATAGACTCATGGAAAAGACATGAAAAAATGTCCCGAGCACCGGAAGGCACAGACCGAAATGCATGCGGATTCAAACAGGAACCATTTGGAACTGTTACTGAGCAGAGCAGTTTTAATGAGACTTGTTGCAGAGTAAGAATTCAATGTCTTGTATTAAATAAAAGTTCCTGTGTAATACAAGTAATCTCATTTCTTTATTGTGGAAATAATATATAGGATTTTGGGTATTTGGAGAGCAGTAGTTGCAGTGACATGCAACCAAATAGTTGAACATACTCTGTATATAATTTCACTCAGGATAACATATCTGGCACAGCCATGGTGGTTTTCTCCACAATATTTCCAGCTGGGTAATGTGTCTTGGGCCAGCCAGAAGACCACTTGGCAAGAATTACTCTTTACGTTAAACCGTGAGCTCCCACCGACCCTGGTGGTAGAGTGATGACACTTTACCTGCATATTGGAGGACAGCGATTGAATCCAGATTTAGATTTTCTGTGATTGGCCAGAACAGCTTAAGGAAAATTCTGTGATGATTATACTTCATCTCTATTAAGCTCACATCAAAGGGACATTAAACTCTAATCTTCCTTCCTTTGTTTCAATGACTCTTTAATTAAGAATACACTTGAGATAAGACACCACACTGACAAGCCATGTATGCATTTGAATGTGAGGAATGCATCTGGCAAGTCACAAAATAGCCACATTACACAGCCTCTAACTATGGTGTGTGTTGTGTTCAACTCGAATACTGTGTGTCAAATGCACACAGCACACAGTCATAGCCACTGACGCCAAGACTCTGGCCACATGGACTGTTGGAATCACATGAAGCACCTTGTAATGGCGTACCACTTATGTTCCTTTTTTACTGCCTTTGTTTCACATTTCTCTCTGTAAGCTTACCAGACAACATATTAATGCTGCCCTTTACAAGAGCATACTGGTTGCTTTGGAAAGCTACAGATGGTTTAGAACTGGTGGCAGGCAATCATGTGACCCTCCACTAGTGTTTTAAGTATTTCAGTGAAGTGTGTTATGTACCTTTGCATTGTATAAAATCAGTGCAGTACAATGGTTTAAACATTGGGAAACAGATGGAAATGCAAATCACCTGTCTTCAACCACAACAAAAGAAAAGTGATGATGATGCAGTTCTTACTTAAGGATTTTCTTTACTCTACACTAAGTACTGTTTGGAAGTACTACAGTACTGTACTAAATACATTATACAATATATTATTGCAGTTACTGTTTTGCTAACTTACATTCTTCACAGTTGAGCAGCATTTCTTTTACTTTGCTGGTGTGCATTCTCCTAATATTTTCAATGTCTGTACCAAAGTCAAATTTGAGTGTGACATTGAAGTTACCTGGTTACTTATAACAGGTATATGTGAAAGCAACTTAATTGTTGGACATTTCTACCAGCCATCTGATTCTGCTGTGACAGTTCCAGAGTCATTCAAAGGAAGTCTACTGTCAGTAGCAGGGTAATACCCAGGTCATGCAATACTAGTTGGAGTTGACTTTAACCTACCAAGTATGGACTGGGATGTCTGTGGATTCATTGTGAGGGAGGGGGAGGGGGTGGGGGGTGGGGGGGGGGGGGTACAGACAGACCGTCATGCAAAGTACTTTTGAACACATTTTCTGAAAACTGTCTTGAGCTGCCAGCTCAGCAGCCCAAACACAATGGAAATACCTTAGACCTACAAATAGACCAGACCTTTTCGACAATGTTAGTATAGAAATGGAGATTAACAATCATTATGTCACTATAACAACTATGGTTACAAAAGTTAATACATCAGTCAAGAAGACTAGGAGAGTGATTCTGCTAGACAGAGTAGAGAAGCAGTTGTTAGCATGTTGCTGAGAGAGTGAATCGATGTCACTTAGTTCCAGTAAGGTGGACATAAAGGAATTATGGGCAAAGTTAAAGCAGACTGTAAATTGTGGTCTGGAGAGTTATGTGAGTAGTACATGAATAAAGGATAGAAAAGACTCACCATGGTTTTATAACAAAATTCGGAAGATGATGAGGAAGTAGAGGATGTTACAGTCTTAGTTCAAAAGAGAACACACAAATGATGACAAGCAAAGGTTAGTAGAGAGTCATCCATTTGTGAAAAGATCTATGCATGAAGCATACAACAACTACTAACTTCATACCTTAAGAAAAGATCTGGCAGAGAACCTGAGAAAATTCTGGTCCTATGTAAAATTGCTAAATGAGTGTAAGGCTTCCAGTCAGTGCCTTGTTGACCAGCCTGGTGTGGCAGCTGAAGATGGCAAAATTAAAGCCAAAGTTTTAAATTTTGCCTTCAATAATTTGTTCATATAGGAGAAATGTGCCATAATTTGACCATTGGACAGACTCTCGTATGAATGACATAGTAATAAGCATCCATGGCATAGAGAAACGTCTGAAAGATGTGAAAACAAATATGTCACCAGGTCTGGATGGAATCTCAGTTCGGATTAACAAAGAGTACGCTATGGATTCGCCCTTTACCTGTCTTGCATTTATCATGAATCTCTCACCCAGTGCAAAGTCCCAAGAGACTGGAAAAAAGTGCAGGTGACTCCTGTGTATAAGAAGGATACAAGACAGGACCTGCAAAATTAGAGACCAATGTTCCTAACTTTGGTTTGCTGCAGAATCCTTGAACATATTTTCAGTTCAAATATAATAAACTTTGTTGAGACTGCGACACTTATGTTCATGGATCAGCATGGTTTTAGAAAGCATCACTGATGTGAAATTCAGCTTGTCCTTTTTTCACACCATATACTGCAAACTATGGATCAACGGCAACAGGCAGATTCCACATTTCTAGATTTCTGGAAAGGAGTTGATATGGTGCCCCATTGCCGACTGTTAATGAAGGTAGGAGGAGCATGTGAAATAAGTTGACAGATACGTGAGTGGCTCAAAAACTTATTAAGTAATAGAATCTGGTATGTTATCCTTGATGGTGAGAGTTCATCAGAGACAAGGGTACCATCAGGGATGCCCGAGGGAAGTATGATAAGATCGCTGCAGTTTTTTATATGTATTTTAGGAAAGTGTGGGTCACCTGTAAAGGAGACCACATTTAGGATGCTGGTGTGACCTGTTCTTGAGTATGTACCAGGTTGGAAGAGAGGAAGACATTGAAGCAATCCAGAGGTGGCCTGCTAGATTTGTTACTGGTAGGTTTGAACATCATGTAAGTGTTATGGAGATGACATTCTTTTCAAGGAACACTGGTGAAAAAATTTAGATAGCTGGCATTTGAAGATGACTGCCAAACAGTTCTGCTGCCACCAACATGCATTGGGCATAACCAGTGGTGGGTACATGGGGGGGGGGGGGGGGGTGCATGGCTCATATGGAGGTATATAGATAGTCATTTTCCCCTTACTCTACTTGTGAGTGGAACTGAAAAGGAAATCACTAGTAGTGGTAGAGGGTACCATCCACCATGTACCATACAGTGGCTTGTGAAGTATGCATGTAGATGTAGATGTAAATTGAGATGAAGAAGTGTTTACTGTCAACGCCAGCAAGTGGATGAGTTATCTTATGCCAGGTATCTGGTGTGCTAGTACAGAAGAGTCAAAGTCAGTTTTGTGTCACATTTTTAATAATGTCATGTTCATGTGATGATACTCTCTCACATATTTTTGAACAGGTCTCAAGAAGGGGAACAGGATTATCAAATAAAAAACACAGAATACTGTTTAAAAAATATGTACTGTTCATATCTTCATAACAAATTTACAAGAAGGATAACAATTTTGGTTAATGTCTCCCTGGTAGCTAAACAACATTTCCTTGATAAAAAAAAAGAAAACAAGAAAAAAAATTGACATGTTCCACATCCATGAGGATCTGCTCAGCACGGATCTATGGAACGAAAAACTATTCTTATCTTGTTTATTTTGCTTCTGGACAAGAAATAATTTGGATGGTCAAGATAAACAAAACACCCTGTATAACGCGAGTTTGTTTAGGGACAAGGATTATTTATATGCCTATATACAAACCTTTCTTGTTGTATCTGAAATATGATCACTATATCTGAAAAAGTTTGGTATAGTGCTGTCACAGTTTAAGTCCCATAGTTTTTCAGAAGAGTGAGGTGTTTGCTATTATCAGCTCTGATTACTCCTGTACAGGCTGAAACAGAACTCCATTGACAAACTTTCAGGGGTTATTCAAGGAAACATTCTGAGTATTTTGGTACAAGGGACCCACTGCCTCTGGTGGCTCATTACAGAGTTACTGTATTTCATGTTGTTTATGGCCACAATTAGCTTTTTTATCTGTATTGGACTGAAAATCGTGCACAAAAATGCAAATGTTGATGATATTTGCTCTCTATCTTGTTTAGAAACAACATTGTTCTGTATATCCTCAGTAGAAATCTGTTAGAATGATTAATGATTCCTGGACAAAAGTTTTTAAGAATAGTTTACAAGATATGACCTGGGATGCAATTTATAACGAAACAAATGGTAATGGAAACATTAATCTAGTCCATGATAAATTTACATCATTATTTGAAAATAGCTTTCTGCATAAGCTAACCATACAGGACATTAAACATCCCTGTAAAAACCATGGATAACTAGAAGGATTAAAGTATGTTATGAAAGGAAAAGGGAAATGTATCAGTTGCCAAAGCAAGTACTGATGCCACAGTAGTTGCACACTACAAGAACCATGCAAAATTTCTAAGAAAGGTTATTAAAAAGTCAAGGTACATGCACATAATGTCAGAAATCAGTAATTCCAAAAACAGACGTAATGATACATGGAATTTAGTGAAATGAGAGACTTTACAACCAGCCACAGAGCAGGACAACATCAATATTGAACTGAATGAAAGGGCATTAAATGATGAGTCACAGATAGCAAATATTTTTGTAATCTTTTCTTAAATATAGTATAAAGTATAGGGACAAATAGTTCAAGAGAAAAATCACAGCAATATGTTGAAAAAGTATACGTCACAAAATTTAAGCATATGAAAGTATCAACAACTTCTCCTTCTGAAATTAAGAGAATTATACATTGCCTCAAAAATAAAATATTATGTGCCTTTTAATGGTATCTCCAATAGAGTACTAAAGATTTTTTACCACATAATAAGCCTGATCTTATCTAAAATATGTAATAAATCAGTAACTCAAGGCAGAGAGACTGAAATATGCCATTGTCAAACTGCTGTTTAAGGAAGTTGATACATAGATGTCAATAAGCACTGACTTTTTTTTCACTGCTGACATAATATTCCAAAATTTTTGGGAAGATGATGTGTTCAAGAATAGTATCTCACATTAGCAAGTATTCTCAGCAAATCACCATTTACATTTCAGAACAGTTGCTCTACTGAGAATTCATTTACATGTTCACTTATCAAATTTTACAAGCATTAAAGAATAAAACAGCCCTGGTTGATATTTTCTGTGACCTATCTAATATATTTGAGTGTATGAATCACAGTATTCTCCTAGATAAACTGAAGTTTTATGGGACTGATGGTATAGCTAAACAGTGAATAATATCATATCTAACCAAAATATAAAATTTAACCAATATAGTCTGGGGATTTAATTCTCAGTGGGGAGAAATCGCATACTGGGTTCCTCAAGGTTGTCTTAGATCCACTATTGTTCCTCATATATGTAAATAATTTGCAGTCAAATATACAACAAGCAGAATTAGTTATTTTTGCAGATAACACTAATAATGTAATCACTCCAAGCGTATATACAGAAACAGAAGAAAGGGTAAAGAATTTTCTTAAAAGTATCATTGACTGCTTTTCCCAGAATGGTCTCACCTTCAATTGTAAAAAGAGAGAACACATCCAGTTCTACACATGTAAGGGTACTGCATGAATCATAAGAGTGCCACATAGTAAAGGAATAATAAATAGGGTGGAAACTTCAAAATTCTCAGGTGGCCATACTGACAAGAATTTAAATTGGGAAAAAAGCACATCTTGGAACTCCTAAAACAACTTAGTTTAGCCACATTTGTGCTTCAAATCTTTACAGATCTTGGGGAGAGACAAATCAGTAAGCTGACATATTTGGCATATTTTCATAATAATGACACAAGGAATGATGTTCTGGGGTAAATCATCTCTAAGAAATAGCCTTCATTGCTCAAAAACATGCTGTAAGACTAATATGTGGTGCTCACTCTTGATCATCTTGTAGATATCTGTTAAGGACTTGGGTATTCTCACTGCTGCTTTACAGCATATTTATTCCCTTATGAACTTGGTTGTAAAAAATCTATTGCATTTAATTAACCCAAAATCTTTGATTATTTATCCAGTGATACACAATGTCTTGCAGACAACAAAGTAAAATTTGAAAACAAACTGAAAAGTTCCTCCTTGTCAACTCCTTCTAGTCCTTACTAGAATTTCTATCACTGTAAACCTAACCTAACCCAAACTAACAGGTGGTGCATAGGAACTAATAATTCACATTACTAAAAAAATAAAAAAACTAATAAATGTTCAGCATGCAGCCATATTTACAAACTAATTTGTGATGTGAATGTGAAATGACTTGTTACACATCATTATGACTTATCTGCTGTGCAAAATGATCCATGAAACTAACTAACAAGAACTGATGGTACTTGCTGTTGACAACAGTAGTGTCCACTTTAATCTTGTATGTCTTTCTGACAATGTTAGTTGTATGTTAACAGTGAGCTGCAACAATATGAATAGATTTAGTGATGAAGAGTAAGCCTCATTTGTGGATTCACTGAACACAGTGGAACAGCAGCACAAGGAGATCGTCCTGAGCTGTTCCTGCAAAGACAGCCATTTCATCACAGTACTTTTGCATCTGTACATAGGTGCCTGTGAGAGATCAAATCTTTCTGTGTCAGAAATACTGCATATTCCAGCCATCTTCATTGATATGACAGTATTTCCAGAGACACAAAATCAATTGGGGGTCAATGAACTAAATAAATAATAATTAAAGTATTTCTCTATATCAAGTCACCACAGATTGTGTCCCCTTATACCAAACTACTGGGACTGATGTCCTCATAGTTTGGTCCCTTTGCCCCTCAAACCAACCTACCAACCAACCAAAATGCTCAGATGGCATCCATGAAAAACCTCTGACAGTTAATCTGTGGAATTCTGATTCACCCTGAATATGTTTCTTCTTGGTGAGTGGTGTATTTGTTTAAATGTTCCACTTGTGTGAATGGACAGTTTTGTACTTCCAGACTGTAGTGAGTTCTTCATATATTATGTCAAATGTTCTTCAGGTCATTAGCAGATAGTTCTGATAGTATAAGCAATAGCTATCTCATGTCTGAATCTTGGGGCATGCTTTTATAACAAATTGCTTGTTCTGTAAGCTCTGTCAGAGTGTCTTATTCTCAATATATATCCTGCTTTCCCCTTGTGCAATTTTCAGATTTTGAGGTGTACGTTTTATTTTGTTTGTAGTTTTCCTTTAACTGTTCTATCTTCTGTCCGTAGTGTGCTGCTAGTGTGTATGCATTGTGTTTTTCTTTTGTTTTTAGCTTTTGGACTTAATTGCTATGGTGATATTACTGTTTCTCTTTATTTTCCCTTTAATAATGGGGAGGAAGTAAGTGGGAAACCTTCTTGTAATTGGTGTTCATATGGGATTGAAAACATTAATTTCTTTATCATCTTTAATATTGGCATTATCTGCTATAATGGAATTTGTCAGTTACCTGTGTTTCCTAAAGTTGTCTTTCAATAAATGAATAGTCTCTTGTATAGGCATGCAGTACTTGCAAATTTTTCACTGGGTGTGGGATTACTCTTTCCCATGTGACGTACAAGTCAAATAGCAGACTTTGCTATTTTGTCATTGTGTCACATTGAGTGAGGAGTGTCAGTGGTTTAGCATTCTCTTGTATCTGTCTGAAAACTGTAATTGTTTTTCTTTTAAATATAGCTTTAATTGTAAATGGATCTTAATTCAGATAAATGTTGTTTCTAGCAATGCATTGACCATCAGCAGAAATGAATATTACACTTTAGGTATTAAAATCAGCAGCTCGTGGTCTTATTAGCATGCTGAGTCTCAATCACATGGCCTTGGGATCGAGTCTTGGCTGGGTCGGGGATTTTCTCCACTTGGGAGTGGAAGTATTTGTTGTCGTCAGCATTATTTCATCATCATTGGTGCACAAGTCGATGTAGTGATGTTAAATTAATCAACTTGCACGATGTGGCCAAATTGCCCAGAAGGGGAGTCCTGCCCAAAAATGTCACATGCACATTTCATTTCAATATTAATATATATTTTTGTGTAAGTAATATAAGCAGACAAAAATATAAAGTCCAAACTGTGCTCATAATTATTATTTTTATCCACGAATCACATATTAAGAGATTTTGTCAATAGTCAGTGAAAAGGGTAATTCTTGAGATGAATAATGTAACTCCGTTTGAGATTTTTTACATTACTCATGAAATTTGCTTTCCTTATTGTTTCCAAAAGCATAATATTGAAACAGTGACTCAGCTGTTTTTTTATTACAGACAAGCTGTTTATAGAATTCGGATATGTTTGTGAGTTTTAAGCTGTTATAACAGTTTTAACAACTACAGTTTATAGTGCTTGTTTCAGTTTTATTACGCAGCAGTAAATAGCAGTAAATTGCACTTCAAAGTCGTTATGTAGACATGAGGGAATTAGATTTAATATTCTTATGCTGTTATGAAATCATTGACTTTCATTAGGGCCTATCAACATTGCCTAAAGCATGTTTAATTACGAAATTAAATCTCTTACTGCCATAATATTGTATTTGTTCAATGTCTTCAGTCGAATTTTCGTACCTAGTTATTTACAAGTACATGATGTTCCTTTGTTTACTCTGACATTGTGATATGTAACACTGTGATAATAAAACGATACTAGTGCAAATTAGACTTAGGTGCAATGACACTCACTATTTTACGTATGGTACAACATATTTGAAAAAAAAAAAAGAGAACTTTCACCTTTTTAACGGTGAATAGTATAATTCTCCTATCAGATGGGTCATTGTAGTGAAATTTATTGCCGAGTATGTGACAGATGGTTATAATTAAACTAACACAGTGACATGTGCAACAGTGTGGGTCGTATACGTCGTAGGATGCTGAAACAGTACATGTGTTCATTAATTGGTGTGCTCGCGGACTATGCTGAAAAAATGATAGTTCCACTTTCCGCCACCAGGTGAAAATACGACGCTGTAAGCAGCCACACTGTTAAATGCTTCCTGTCTTTACGTCAGGATGCTGTTTGTTGCTTGGTGATACTGATACGTGTTGAATTCCTCTGTGAAGCGATTGTTGTTGTAAAGGGTTAAGAAAGTTCAAGTTTTCCATATAAAACACAGTGGCTAACGGGGTAGTGAGAAGAAAGACTGTGCACTACTGGTGAAGTTGATTTCTCAGAATGGCTGCCACAGCAGCGCTACATTGCGGGAACATTGCTGACAGAAACATTGCAAAGAGGCTCCATGTCAATAAATGGGCTAAATAATATGATCAATAAATTAGAAGAAAAAGATGAATTATGTGACGCAGCAGAGAGAGGTAGGCAGCCCATGCCCATGGCAGTTGTTGGTGAAGCTGCTGTAGCTATAGCCGCTCGTACAGCGTGAGCCTCAAATTCTGCACCTAGTGCTTGAGCTGTGTCACAGGAATTCTCTCTCCCCTGATCAACAGTTAAAAAGATTTTGCGGAATCTTACACTGGTATCCTTACAAGATTCTGAATGTACACCAAATAAAGCCCCACGATAGGCTACAATCCTGAGCCTTAATTTTTTGGCACACATGGAAATGGATGACATGTGGCCAGGGAATATTCTTTGGATGGATGAGGCACATTTTACTTTTAATGGTGCCATGAATGCATAGAACTGTCACATATGGGGTTCTACTCTGCCACATGTTGTGCAGGAACATCCACTGCACGCAGCTTATGTGACTGTGGGGTGTGAATTCACAAGCTTCTTCATTTTTAGTTCATTTTTCTTCTAGCAGATGATACCTCGTGGGCCTATTAGATATACTGTGACATCTGCTTGTTGTAAGGACCTCCTTCTGCAACACATGATTCCAGCTTTGCAAGAACGCAACCATGTCCACACCACTATTTACATGCAAGATGGGGTGACACGAAATGTCGCTTGCCAGTTGAAAGATATGTTTCAAGAAATCTTCAGTGACAACCATACCATCTCTAGGCAATTTCAAGATGTGTGGCCTTCCAGATCACCTGATCCATGCGGTTTCTGGTAGTGGGGATATCTGAAAGATCTTGCCTATCAGGGATGTATCTGGGCCATTGGCGCACATACAGTGTTTTGTAAGGGGGGGGGGGGGGAGGGGTCTAGATCTGGGGTATGGAATATTTTTAATATTTAGGAAGCTGAATCATGACGTATAAGTAGCGACAAAAAGATCCAGTTCAAACATTGTTAAAAACCTGCGTAATACAGGCTTTTAAATCTTTTCTTGAAAGAAAAACATCTGGCGCTTCTCTGCCAATCAGGAACTAGCACATTCACGCATATTTTGGGAACTAGAAACTCCTTTTATGTCGAGAGGAGAGTAGGGTCGGTGCTTGGATCTCATAATGATCGGATCTATAGCCAGGTGGTCCACTGAAAATTATTAATATTGTGATATTTAGGTACCAAAATGATTGAGAAATGCGGTAAAGTGTGGAAGAGAGTTCGATTTAATGCACGGGGTGAAATTAAGAAGTTTCGGCGATGTTTTAAACAACTTAATTCCGCGTGACGTGTTGCTTACTCGCTAACGTGAACGTTGTGTTGCGTGAGACTGATTATAGCAACATTTGGGTGAGCTATTTTAAAACAAACAATCTGTTTGTAAACTTTTTGGGAAGTATCATAAACTGGATACGATTATGCATGTTGAGTGCTTGAGGAGTTTTCAGATTCTGTACAACTTAGAGTAACGCTTGGCAGTGACTGGTGTATGCAAGCTCCACATAATAGAGTGAACTTTTATTCACATAAATACTTTCATTTAACTATCCCTTCCACTGACAAAACAATTTTTAGTGTGACTTGTGGTTACGAAGTGTATAGCTGTTTTTTCCACAGCTTTTTTCCGGCTGCGAGCTGCATTTCAATAACTACAAGGAGGCGTGCGTGTGAGCAGAGATTCACCACCAGGTGAGTAGATTTTTGCAACGCATCGCATCGCCGCAGAGGGATAATCAGAAAGTAACGCACAATAGTTTTACTACCAAAAAGATTAATAGGTAACAAAAAAAATCGCAATTGAAATTACATCTTTTACCTATTTTTCTATACAGTCACCAACGTTGTCAGCACATTTCTCCCATCGTAGTACCAGTTTCAACATGCTCTGCTCGTAGAAATCCGTTCGGTTAGAGTATAGCCATGTGGAGACTGCTGATTTCACTTCCGCGTCTGTAGCAAAGCGGTAGCCGACCAGCAATTTCTTCATTTGACTAAACAGATGAAAGTGCGACGGTGCAAGTTCCAGACTGTATGGTGGATGCTAGAGCAGCTCCCACCCAAGTTTGGCGAATTTCTCACGAACAGGAACGGCAACATGGGGCGAGCATTGTCATGAAGAAGTCTGACACCGTTAGTATTAATATTCTGGCGTTTGTCACAAAGGACATGACATAACCTAACCAAAATTTTAGTGTAGGCTGCAGCATTGACTGTGGTCCCGTGTTCAGAAAAGTCCACCAATATCACGCCATGCATACCTTAGAACGCTGTCACAAGCACTTTCCTAGCAGACTGATACACTTTTAATTTTTTTCTTCCAAGAGACTAGCATGTTTCCACTCCATAGAGGCCTGCTTGGTTTTGGGCGTGTAGTGATATGACCACGACTGACCACCAGTGACGATTCCTTTCAGAAAGTCATGCCCTTCCGGGGCGCAACGCGTTTAAGTGAGCTACCGGTGACATCATTCGGTGGCGCTGGTGGTTGTTTGTCAGGTTTTTGGGCACCAAACGAGGACTGACTTTAGGAAATTTTAACGTGTCATGAACAACATCGTACTTCGCATCATTGGAAATGTTGTACGGTTCATACTGTAGTTGCACGCGCTGGACGTTCAAAATTGCTACTTCAATGAGTCCGACATTTGGCAGGGTTGCAGCTGGTACCGGCCGTCTGGGGCGTCGCAAATTACTAAGGCTCACACGGCACTCTTGGAAGAATACACACCACATGGAGACATTGCTACAGATCATACAATCATCCCCACAGATGCCACGCATGTCCCTCTGAATTTAACTTGGTTTATGCCCCTTGGCCCACAAATATCGAAACACACTTCCCTGCTCTGCACAAGTTGATGACGTTAAAATACGCGCCATGTTTGTTTCGTAGTTGAGGCTTCTCTCACTAGAGCTGGACATGAAAACAAAATGCTCTGTAGCGCAAACTTCAAACTATATCTTCGTGAAATTTCAACATTCTAGCTGCAAAAAAATTGTTGTGCATTACTTTCCGATTGTCCCTCGTATTACTACCATTATACATGGTAATTTTGATGAATGGAGACAAACTGCAGGAAACGATCTCTGGCAGGAAAGGAATTAAAATATCATATGGACATATAGCCAGAAAAGTGTTCCAAGGGAAGTTCACTTACTTGAAGGTAGAAATAAGAAATCTTTAATACTGGTTCTGATATCGGCACCAGGCAGGTGGCTTGACAGCAGTGGTGTAAGCCACACTGTGTGGAAAATTTTCCATGATAACTGTCGCTATCTGTATCACTTACAAAGAGTGGAGGCCTTCTTACCTTTGGACTTGCCTCCATGGGGACAGTTTTGTCGTTGGTTCATTGCACAGGCCGGCCACCATGGTGTGAGATTTCTGTCACCCATCCCATTCGCAGAAGAGACTATCTTTACAAAGGGCAGTATAGTTAACCCTCACAGCACCCACCTATCAGCAACAGTGAATCCCCATGGTATGGTAACATTGTCTCGAAATTTGGTAGAAAACCCGAAGAAATTCTGGTCGTATGTAAAGTACACAAGCGGCAAGACGCAGTCAATACCTTCGCTGCGCAGTGCCGATGGTACTGTTACCGACGACTGTGCCGCTAAAGCGGAGTTGTTGAACGCAGTTTTCCGAAATTCCTTCGCCGGGGAGGAAGAATGGAATATTCCAGAATTTGAAACACGAACAGCTGCTAGCATGAGTTTCTTAGAAGTAGATACCTTAGGGGTTGCGAAGCAACTCAAATCGCTTGATGCGGGCAAGTCTTCAGGTCCAGATTGTATACCGATTAGGTTTCTTTCAGATTACGCTGATACAATAGCTCCCTACTTAGCAATCATATACAACCGCTCGCTCACCGATAGATCTGTACCTACAGATTGGAAAATTGCGCAGGTCGCACCAGTGTTTAAGATGGGTAGTAGGAGTAATCCATCTATCTACAGACCTATATCATTGACGTCGGTTTGCAGTAGGGTTTTGGAGCATATATTGTATTCAAACATTATGAATCACCTCGAAGGGAACGATCTATTGATACGTTATCAGCATGGTCTCAGAAAACATTGTTCTTGTGCAACGCAGCTAGCTCTTCATTCGCACGAAGTAATGGCCGCTATCGACAGGGGATCTCAAGTTGATTCCGTATTTCTAGATTTCCGGAAAGCTTTTGACACCGTTCCTCACAAGCGACTTCTAATCACGCTGCGGGCCTGTGGGGTATCGTCTCAGTTGTGCGACTGGATTCGTGATTTCCTGTCAGGAAGGTCGCAGTTCGTAGTAATAGACGGCAAATCATCGAGTAAAACTGAAGTGATATCAGGTGTTCCCCAGGGAAGCGTCCTGGGACCTCTGCTGTTTCTGATCTATATAAATGACCTGGGTGACAATCTGATCAGTTCTCTTAGGTTGTTCGCAGATGATGCTGTACTTTACCGTCTAGTAAGGTCATCCGAAGACCAGTCTCAGTTGCAAAGCGATTTAGAAAAGATTGCTGTATGGTGTGGCAGGTGGCAGTTGACGCTAAATAACGAAAAGTGTGAGGTGATCCACATGAGTTCCAAAAGAAATCCGTTGGAATTCGATTACTCGATAAATAGTACAATTCTCAAGGCTGTCAATTCAACTAAGTACCTGGGTGTTAAAATTACGAACAACTTCAGTTGGAAAGGCCACATAGATAATATTGTGGGGAAGGCGAGGCAAAGGTAGCGTTTCATTGGCAGGACACTTAGAAGATGCAACAAGTCCACTAACGAGACAGCTTATACTACACTCGTTCGTCCTCTGTTAGAATATTGCTGCGCGGTGTGGGATCCTTACCAGGTGGGATTGAAGGAGGACATCGAAAGAGTGTAAAAAAGGGCAGCTCGTTTTGTATTATCACGTAATAGGGGAGAGAGTGTGGCAGATATGATACGCGAAGTGGGATGGAAGTCATTACAGCAAAGACGTTTTACGTCGCGGCGAAATCTATTTACGAAATTTCAGTTACCAACTTTCTCTTCCGAATGCGAAAATATTTTGTTGAGCCCCACCTACACAGGTAGGAATGATCATCAAAATAAAATAAGAGAAATCAGAGCTCGAACAGAAAGGTTTAGGTGTTCGTTTTTCCTGCGCGCTGTTCGGGAGTGGAATGGTAGAGAGATAGTATAATTGTGGTTCGATGAACCCTCTGCCAAGCACTTAAATGTGAATTGCAGAGTAGTCATGTAGATAGATAGATAGATAGGATCTGTCAGCTCTGGTTCAGCCTCAATGTGTGGGCAGGGATTTTTGGCGACCACCTCATGGAACCAGTTACCCTTCCTTAGCCGCTCATAGGTGAGGCATATCTGCTCTTTCTGCGAGTGACACTGCTGCCCCTGCTGGAAGACATGTCTTTGATGGTAGAAGGGGTAATGCGGCTACTGCATGATGGTGCTCCAGCTCTGTGCCCTCTTCAGTGTGGAGCTAAAACAATAGTGTAGACAGAACATTTCCATTGGGCTGATGTGTTCTCATGTGTGCTTTCAATCATTTGAACCTACACTGTTGAAGGTCTTTTATCTCCACCATCTTTTTTATCTCCATCATCAAGTGGGTGTACATCTCTCAGAAGGCATTTCCAGCCGCACGTTCGTATGACGTTTTCTGCTCATTATCCTCTCAGGGATCGTTTCCTGCAGTTTGTACCCATTTACCACATTGCTCTTGTACAATACAAATTGTAATGTTTAATCACTGAGGAACTCTGGTTAGAGATAATAGAAGGCCTGAAAGCCCTAATCTTGCCAGGTGTAATAAGTGAAGAATAAATCTGCTAAACAAAGCAGACTGTACATATATGTTTACCTTCAGGATCTCTTACCAAAAACTGGGGTCGATTTCAGTCATATTTGGCTCAGAAACAGCAGGCCTTACGAGTATCAGCACTGTAGGGTTTATAACCTTCTACCTCCAACAGGAGTGGAGAAATGGGCAGAACCGTGTTTTTCCTATCCCCTGGCTATAGGCTGTTCTGCATGATGGGCGTGTTGTGTGAGAAGAGTATCACTCCATCTTCAGGCCACGAGTGGCCTACCGGGACCATCCGACCGCCGTGTCATCGTCAGTGGAGGATGCAGATAGGAGGGGCGTGGGGTCAGCACACCGCTCTCCCGGTCGTTACGATGGTATTCTTGGCTGAAGCCGCTACTATTCGGTCGAGTAGCTCCTCAATTGGCATCACGAGGCTGAGTGCACCCCAAGAGAAGAGTATCAGCCTGCCAAATCAACTCAGTTTACAGGACAGCATGTATGTCAGGGGCCAGAAACGGATTTCTGCAGCCTGACACGTAGGCTGCCTTGCAAGACAGGTGCGCGTCGGTATAATATCGACCTACTTTACTGACCTGCCTGCACGCCACCTTCTACATCGCGGGCAATTTTCAAGTCCCTGATGTGTAACTTGCCCATTTCAGGGACGTTATGGGCGTTGTATCAGTTCCGTTTATTAAACTGTATTGCAGGGGCTACACATGCCAATGAGCATGGCTCGAGACAGGTTGAAATAGATAGAGGAGGGGATGACCAGAATTAGGGGAGGAGCTGCTCGAGGCAAGCGGAAGGTGTAGAGGGGCAGTGGACATGTGGAAACGGAAAAGGGGGAGGTGGAGATGGGAAGAGAGTGGGGGTTATGGTTAGACGGTTGGGAGCAAAATACAGTCAGAGAGAGAGAGAGGGGGGGAGTGGAGGAAATGGACAGAAAGAGGGGAAGGAGGAGACAGAGAAACAGAGACAGTGGAGAGGAGGAGATGGACAGATAGAGAGGGAAGGATGATGTGGACAGACAGAGGGAGGAAGGGGTGGACACAGAGTGGGGGAAGGGGAGGTGTGTTCAGCATACGTGTCGAACATATACGCAAGTAAAGCCGCGGTAATAGTCTATAAATAAATAGGTAGAGATTACACTCCCACAGCTAAGGCCAGCATCGTAACCTGCAGTGCATTACGCCGTATCTGATCTGTAAGGCCTCGATCTGTAGGTGGTGTTGGCAGACGTCACATTTAAAACGCTACCCTCTGGAAGACAACGCTGGGAATCTACTCGGGCAGAAAAAGGGGTTAAATGCGCAACTCGCCTCTTCGTCGAGCTCTTGCTGCAGCGGGCTGAGCGAGACGGAGGACGTGGACAGCTCGAAAGAGGAATCGGCGGGCCCGGCGCCGGCCACGGGGTTGCTGCGGTGGCGACGGCGCGACGGGCTGGCCGCCTCGCGCAGGCTGAGCGGCGACAGCAGCGCCGTGCGGCTCACCGACAGCCCGCTGCGCTGCTGCGAGCCGCCGGGCGCCGGCGCCGCGCTGCCGCCCGCGCCGCCGCTGTCGTCGGCCGGCGGGTCGCAGCACGTCACGTTCACCTCGATGATGGACTCGTATTCGGGCTTTCGGCGCGACGGCCGAGGTCGGTCTGAGGGTTCGGCGTCGGAGCGCGTGCGGCGGCGCGGCCGCGGCTGGCGCTGCAGGCTGCCGCTGGAGCCGAGGCGCGCGCCCACGTGCGGGTTCTCGCGTGCCCACGTCGCGCTCGCGCTGTACGGCCGCGGCCGCAGCGGCCCGCTCAGGTTGCTCGCGCTCGCCGTCTCGCGCACCGGGCTCGTCCGCAGGTGTTCCAGTGTCGCTGTTAAACCGCACACGCACACGTTTATGTACCTTAAAACAACAACTTTAATTATGTCACTAATAGAAAAAACGCGATATCTTTGTCCAGTGTGGAGGCAAGTCGCGGCAAGGAATCCATTGTGAGACAGAATGCGTATTACGTGAAATTAATTTGTACAATGAACCCTTTCGTGGTTAAATTTCATTTCGCAGATGTCTGAAAAATAAAAGGGCAAAAACTCTCTTCCTTTGTGATAAATTGTACCTTTCATTAAAAAAAAAAAAGAAAAAAGATTAAGCTTTCTTGTCTCAAAAATCGGTGTAGTGGTACACATGTGTCCTACAAATCTAACTAGATCTATGTTTCCAACAGGACCTAGGATTTTTAGAGTTAATTTTTAATTTTAGAACGATTTTATCAGGATGGCAGTTGTGGAAAACAGTGTAACAGAACAGTAGCAAAACACGTTTATTCACCTGGCAATGAAAAACGTGAAATTCTACACACACATTTTCAACATATTTCAAGATGGCTTTGACATACCACACATCAATGTTTCCTACAAATGTTCTACAATGTTTCTAGATAGTTTTCTGGAGCATATAAGTCCCACTGCATATAAGTTATGTACAAACCAGCAGAATTACTGAGATGCGTAGTCACGTTTCGAAGCAATGTCTATGGTGTATAAGAAAACCCATTTAAAAAACTTCCTGGCAGTGAGGACCGGGCGTGAGTCGTGCTTCGGTAGCTCAGATCAGTCTCGCCGCGTCAGCCGTGCTGTGCGGACGTGTGCTGAGTTTCGTGCGCCGCGGTCTGCTGTGCTTCGGCGTGGTAAGTCGCAGTGCTTCTTGCATCGTTGCAGAACTTCTACGCATATTGAAATTTGAAATATGAATCCGTGATGGCCCACTTGAACAGACAAGATACTTTGAAATTCTCGTTTGATCGTAATTACGCCCGACCTAAACTACACGAAATCGAAGATTGGTTGGAATACGAAGTGAAAGTTGATTCAGAGGATGTCATTGGAATGCATCTTTCGATAGTGAGCAGCATTGTATTTGTGAAATTGAGGAATGCTAACTTATGTGACAAAATAGTTGAGTCTTGCGGAGGAATTATGAAATTTAAACATTGTGATGGAAACGTAGGCGAAGTCACCGTAACGCATGCAGGGTTTGGAATAAGAACTATCAGGATATTCGAACTACCATTCGAAGTACCGGCGGAACAAATAAACGCAGTGATAGCGCCGTACGGCAAAGTTCTCAGCAATGTTGCCGAACGGTGGTCCAACGCGCGCAAATTCCAAGTTCTCAACGGAGTGAGGCAATTAAAGGTCGATTTGCACAAACATGTACCGTCATACATCAGCGTCTGTGGATACCGAGGTATCGTCATATACGACGGCCAGCCGAGGACGTGCGCGGCGTGCAACTCTCCCGGCCACGTCCGCGCGGAGTGTTTACAGCGGCGAGTGGCGCAGCTGCCGGCTGGCGAGGCGCCGCGACCGCCGGCTATGACTGCGCTGCCAGCGACTTACGCTACGGCAGCCCGCGGCCAAGTCCTGACCCCAAGCCCTGATGTGAACACGGAGAACCATCCAACCCGAGAAGAAGCCCAGATTGCCACCACTGACACGACAGAAGCTAGACCACCCGAACCTAAGGAAATCGTGACAGCTGTAACGGTTTCAACACAACAGACACCGAAAGATATTGGGAGCCACAGCAAATTACCCGATTCCTCCGCTGTTGAGAATGACATGCAAGAACCATCCCGGAATGAGCAACCTCATAGTGAACCGATTTCTCTATTGACCCCATCATCCACCAAGAGCACGGTCGACAATTTAGCTCGAAACACCACCCGCTTAGAAGATTTGAAGAATGCTGAGGAAGACAACATCAGACAGCAGCCGGTGAAACCTAAACGGCAAACACGAAAAAAGAGCCCTGAAGAGATCCAAGAACTGGAGAAAAAACTCTCCCGTACCAAAAAAATTCTTAAAACAGATCGAAGCGGAAAGCAAGGCGTGGTAGACATCGGAAAACCAGACATCCCCAACCCGAATGAGGACGTACAGATGAACCTCGCCCCTCCAATTGAAGAACCAATGGACACTGTTGACCGCTGCGGAACTGATACGGGGACAGCATGGTCTGACGACACTGAATGCGCTTAGTTGGACTAGCGAATGACGCAGGCGTATAAAATCGCCACTCTCGATGTAAACCGAATAGTTTCGGACGTAAAGTTACAATCTGTGAAGGACTACTTATATGCCGCCGACATTGACATAGCGATGTTACAAGAGGTAGTTACGACCAAAATAGCGGATGTGTATGGATATGAGGCGATCTTAAACATAGGCAATGAATGTGGAACAGGAATACTGTTCAAACACGGCATACCATGTACAGCAAAAGCATTACTTGAATCTGGACGAGGCATAACTGCACAAATATATGATCTGCTTCTTGTTAATATATATGCTCCCTCTGGATCCAGCGGAAAACGAGCAAGGGGCAACCTGTTCCGGGACGAAATTGTCCCATTAATAACGGATCCTCGACTGCACATAATTTTGGGTGGAGATTTTAACTGCGTATTGCGTCCAGAAGATCAAATCCCGAACTTCAACTTTTGTGAGGAGCTGTTGCTGTTAATTAACGGGCTAGATATGATAGATGCTTGGTGCCACCTTCGCCCGCACACCCGAGGATACACGTACGTATCCAGTACTTCGGCAAGCAGACTAGACAGGCTGTATGTAACGAAAGGTTTTATCCATAATATAACTGACTGTGAAATTTGGCCTCTTAACTTCTCGGATCACTGCGCATTTCATATAACCGCGAAGCATACTAAACAAAAAACATTCCTGGGAAGGGGCGTATGGCAGCTAAACGTGTCACTTTTGGAGGACGCAGTACTGAAACAGGAGGTCCATGCTACATGGCAGCGTTGTCTTCGGATGCAATCCAGATATCCAACACGCATCATGTGGTGGCTACAGTCTGCGAAACCGCAGATAAAAAAATGCATCGCACGATATGGTCGCATGAAAGCGTACTGGCGAAAACGCACCTTGGAGTATCACTTTCTTTGCCTCCGCGAACTATATGATGACCCCATGGAATTAGTAGCAAACAGCTCTAGAATAAAACGCACTAAAGCAAGAATAACGGCGTTGGTACGACAATCACTAGAGGGGAAAAAAGTTCGATCGCGTCCTCCGATTGAACTGACGCAGGAGAATACGTCCGTATATCACGTGATACGGGAAGCCAAGAGAGGTAAACAAAAGTTAATCCACACTCTCAGTGATGAACAGGGGAACGAATACGATCAACAGGTCACAGTAAAAAACTACGTGGTGCAACATTATACAGATTTTTACTCCGCATCGGCGACTGACGCGACGGCAAGTGAGCCGCTTTTATCCAACATTCAATCCACGGTCCATCCGACTGACAACGCCGACCTTGTAGCCCACATAACTGAGGAAGAAGTATGTGCCATAATCAAAGACTCGCCTACAAAGAAATCTGCTGGTTTAGATGGCCTACCCATAGAATTTTATGCTTGTTTTTGGCACATCATAGGACCGGAATTCACCAAAATATGCAATGAATTATTGGGAGACGTGCAGATGCCATCTCAGTTTACCGAAGGAATGATTGTACTGATCCCCAAAAAACCACGTAGCGCTACGCTGAAGGATTTTCGACCACTAACACTCCTCAATTCCGACTATAAAATCTTCACCCGACTCTTAAACTGTAGACTGAAGATGGTACTGCCGAAAGTACTTGGCCCTTATCAAATGAGTGCTGTCCCAGGGAGATCAATGTCGAATGCATTATGTGAATATAGAGACATAATATATTTGTCGTGGCTATGCAAATGCAATGTTGGTCTCATGTTTTTAGACTTCGATAAGGCTTTTGACCGCATCAACCACCACTTTCTACTAACTGTAATGCAACGGATGGGATTCAGTGCTCATTTTATTCAGATCATACGCAAATGTATAGTCGGCACTTCCTCTCGAATCAAAATTAACGGTCAGCTAAGTTCACCAGTCCCGATCAAGCAATCAGTGAGACAAGGCTGCCCCCTTTCTATGGCACTATACGCAATCGCCGTAGAACCGTTACTGTTAAACCTGCATCACAGGTTACAAGGTCTACAGGTGTTGGGTACAAAAACCGTGTGTCACGCTTATGCTGATGACGTCAGTGTAGTAGTTAACACGCACTCAGAAATGGAAGTCGTTCAACAAATAATCCACGCTTACGCCACTTCTTCCGGAGCCAAACTCAATGAACAAAAATCGAAAATTTTACCTGTCGGACCCCATACGGAGACCATTCAAAGAACATGGCTACAAAGAACAGAGAAGACGAACCACTTAGGTATGATTCTAATGGCCAACCCCAGAGAGATGACAGTAGCCAACTGGGACCATAAACTACATATATTCAGGGCTACTCTCCGTGAACACAAAACTAGAACGCTCAATCGGATACAGAGAGCTCTATTGATTAACAGCTATGCGCTAAGCAAAATATACCACATCGCAGCAGTGTTACCAGTACCCAAAGATACAGCGCAAAAGCTTTTAGCTGCAGCGTATTGGTTCATATGGAGCGGAAACATCTTTAAAGTCGCCATGCCAACCATAGTGTTAACCCGCGCCGCTGGTGGGTTGGGCGTCAAAGACATCAAGAACCAATGCACTGCCCTATATATGGACCGAATCCGCAAAATACTGCAGTCACCCCATCCGACAATTACGAAAACTTTCTTCAACAGGTTAGCCCCAACGAGCAAAAAGGCCCCAGTCGATGTTGGTCGCATCAGCGCTCAACTCGATCACGTCCGGACTTATTACCTGGAAATGAGCTATATTCAAGATACTTCACAGCTGCTTAACACCAGAAGGACCTATTACCACCTCACGAGACACCATAGGCAAAACCCAATTGAAGCGAAATATCCAGCGGTCAACTGGAGTAACGTCTGGAAAAACATTAACAATCCCATCCTCCACTCCAAAGTAGTGTCCACGTGGTATGACATTGTGAACGAGAAGGTCCCCACAGGTGAAAAGTTGCACAATATCAAAATGAAGCAGAGTCCGTACTGCGGTCATTGCCATACTGTAGATACCTTGGCACACATTCTCGTCTGCCGAGACCAATACTACATATGGAACTGGACTAGAAAAAAACTCGCAATAATTACTAGAACCACAGACTCTGCTATAACACTTAAAGATGTACTTCAACCAGACTGGCATTTCTTTCCTGCAACAAAGCACAATAGCTATGCTTGGATTATCGGCCAGTTTGCATATTTTGCAGTTACGAATACACATGCGAGTATAGACGAGTATATACAGTATATAATGGAAGAACACTACAACCTTAAAACGAGTCGGAAATACAAAGCTTTGTTTCAAAATTTCTTACTTCACACTTTGCCATAATGAAGCGGTAAATTTTATTTTATTTTATTTTATTTTAGGTTGGTGCACAACACTACAGCGAGTCGATACTAATTGTGCTTCATTATAATTAAGTTGGCATTTATTTATTTAATTATTTTTATAGTACAGCAAGTGAAAGTGCCTCAGGAAAACTAATTTTGCCAGAAGCCGTAACATAAAACAAATCAGAAGTGCTTGATTGATTTCGTGTTCTTCTGTTTCACGGGTATTGGACAGATTGTCACGGCAAGAAGAATTATTCAGTTCCTTTATATATTTAAAAAAAAAATAATGAAAAAAATAAATAAAAAAGTAGGTTAAGTTAGGGTGAAAGTGGCGGTGGCAACAGATTTTTTTTTTTTTTTTTTTTTTTTTTAGGTTAGACAGGATTTTGGGGGTGATATGGATGATAGGGGCCAACGCCTGAAGTGGAAGAGGTCCAGAAAAAAAAAAAAGGATGGTAGAGCACTTGCCCGCGAAAGGCAAAGGTCCCGATTTCGAGTCTCGGTCGGGCACACAGTTTTAATCTGCCAGGAAGTTTCATATCAGCGCACACTCCGCTGCAGAGTGAAAATATTCTAAAAACCCATTTAGTTGCTTCAGGCATTCATGGACTGGGGAAGTTGGTGATCTGGCCTAATTTTCGTGAAACAGACACACTACAAACACACGCCGCCCCATTTGATCGCTTAAAGCCTACTATGTATCCACCCCATGTTACGTAATACAGGGCGAGTCAAAAGTCCTTGGACTCCTTCATAAGTTGGAAGATTGAAGGAAAAATTGAAATGTGATGATGTTAACATAGGTTTGATGTGGGGCCGCAACTTTTGGAGTTAATGTCATTCATGGCCGCCATCTTGAAATTCGCCATTTTGGATTCAAGTCTTTTTTTTTTTTTTAATGGGAAGGGGGGTGTATGACACATCAAATAACACTCGTTTGAGCCCTGGAATTGAGTGGTGTAATTTGTTTCTGTCTATCTTGTACAGTTTAGAGGTTATTAATGTTAAACGTTACGAAATTACCTTCATACCGAATGCTACAACACATGTTCTACGTGTTGTCCATCCCGTGCAATGCACAACTGCAGTCGCCGCAACCATATTAATAACTTCTAAACTGTACAAGATAGACGAAAACAAATTACACCACTCAATTCCAGAGTTCAAGCGAGTGTTATTTGATGTGTCATACACCCCCCTTCCCATTAAAAAAAATGACTTGAATCCAAAATGGCGGCCATGAATAACATTCACTCCAAAAGTTGTGGTCCCACGTCAAACCTATGTTCCCATCATCACATTTAAATTTTCCCTTTAATTTTCCAGCCGGCCGGAGTGGCTGAGCGGTTCTAGGCGCTACAGTCTGGAACCGCGCCACCGCTACTGTCGCAGGTTCGAATCCTGTCTCGGGCATGGATGTGTGTTATGTCCTTAGGTTAGTTAGATTTAAGTAGTTCTAAGTTCTAGGGGACTGATGACCACAGAAGTTAAGTCCCATAGTGCTCAGAGCCATTTGAACCGTTTTAATCTTCCAACTTATGTAGGTGTCCAAGGACTTTTGAATCACCCTGTATTTTTCTCCAAGTTACGAAAACATCTCGCTGTATGCTAGCACTAGACAGATATTAGATATTGTAGGCCCAACGCTCAAAATTGTGAATTAATTTAGTGGACATAAAATATCCCATCAACCATGAAAGAGCCAAACTGTGGAGTGTATAGGCGACGAGACGCTGTGGTGAGAATGAGTGGGAAAACTTGCCAGCTATGTATTAGAGGCACGGGGGTTATGAGAGTCAAAATCACTTAAAGAGTGAACATGTTAAACGTTCTAAGTGCCAAATCTCCCACTTGCAGGAGAGTCAAAAAATAATGTATATTATTTATTTTTATCCAAATATCTGGTAACGTATTTTAATACCAAGCCATTATGCTGCTCACCTCGTCACTAAAAAAATAATGGGACAAATCAGAACATAAATAATTTATTAAGAACGCTTATGTGTCATAATTGGTAGCTGACTCGTTCTAAGTGCAAATACGAAAGTTTTTGTTTCAAGTACCATTAATACTGACGCACTACGTTTTATTTTTAATAATACAAGTACAGGAATGTAGCAGTAATATTTCAACCAGTAGAACTGTAGACAACAAAAATTATTTTCATATCTTTTTGAATGTTTACAAGACAATAACAAAACAAAATTCTAGAAGAGACTCTCTCAGTATTGACTTCAGCCAACTCCATTCTTCGAATGAGATGTTGCTAGGTATCCTAGAATGCCCTGTGATGTTCAGGAAGAAATGGCAACATCGTCAACAGGTCTTTTGGTTTTGCAACTGATTAACATGACTGGTATTTCAAACGAGGTACGGCATGGCATATTAATACACTGAAATTTTTCCATTCTACTGCTTCAGAGTAAGAATTTTTGATAGCTATTTGAGATGGATGAGTATGAGAAAAGTTGATCGTACAGCATTTGGAGATCTTACACGCCTGCATTGACAACAGTGTTTCAGCAGCATTTTTAAAATCAAACAAGATAGTTGTATGCGTTGGAATTACATGGAATGAAACTTCCTGGCAGATTAAAACTGTGTGCCCGACCGAGACTCGAACTCGGGACCTCTGCATTTCGCGGGCAAGTGCTCTACCAACTGAGCTACCGAAGCACGACTCACGCCCGGTACTCACAGCTTTACTTCTGCCAGTACCTCGTCTCCTACATTCCAAACTTTACAGAAGCTCTCCTGCGAACCTAGCAGAACTAGCACTCCTGAAAGAAAGGATATTGCGGAGACATGGCTTAGCCACAGCCTGGGGGATGTTTCCAGAATGAGATTTTCACTCTGCAGCGGAGTGTGCGCTGATATGAAACTTCCTGGCAGATTAAAACTGTGTGCCCGACCGAGACTCGAACTCTGGACCTTTGCATTTCGCGGGCAAGTGCTCTACCAACTGAGCTACCGAAGCACGACTCACGCCCGGTACTCACAGCTTTACTTCTGCCAGTACCTCGTCTCCTACATTCCAAACTTTACAGAAGCTCTCCTACGAACCTAGCAGAACTAGCACTCCTGAAAGAAAGGATATTGCGGAGACATGGCTTAGCCACAGCCTGGGGGATGTTTCCAGAATGAGATTTTCACTCTGCAGCGGAGTGTGCGCTGATAGGAAACTTCCTGGCAGATTAAAACTGTGTGCCCGACCGAGACTCGAACTCGGGACCTTTGCATTTCGCGGGCAAGTGCTCGGTCGGGCACACAGTTTTAATCTGCCAGGAAGTTTCATATCAGCGCACAATCCGCTGCAGAGTGAAAATCTCATTCTGGAAACATCCCCCAGGCTTTGGCTAAGCCATGTCTCCGCAATATCCTTTCTTTCAGGAGTGCTAGTTCTGCTAGGTTCGCAGGAGAGCTTCTGTAAAGTTTGGAATGTAGGAGACGAGGTACTGGCAGAAGTAAAGCTGTGAGTACCGGGCGTGAGTCGTGCTTCGGTAGCTCAGTTGGTAGAGCACTTGCCCGCGAAATGCAAAGGTCCCGAGTTCGAGTCTCGGTCGGGCACACAGTTTTAATCTGCCAGGAAGTTTCATATCAGCGCACACTCCGCTGCAGAGTGAAAATCTCATTCTGGATACATGGAATGAGTTCATAGAGTTAGCTGACTCAGCAATCTCGTGTAAATCTTGCAGTACAAAGGCGTTACTCACCTTTCTTCGATTCCCTATAATTGCAACCTGTTTGTCGCCACTCAGAAAGCTATGCCATCTCACCGAAACTTCTGCGTTACCTCTTCAATTCCAGACTAATTGGAAGAGACCTAGAGGCCTTGCACTTGGAACTCCAGAGGGAAGTACTACTTGGCCCAAAGACCATGCCCCATCTAGTAATGAATGTTTGAAGCATTTTCTCCATGATTTGACATTTGGAGCAACTCTAGAGACACGCAACTGAGTACCGAGAACACAATATCACTGAAAACGCTGTTTGTGAAAAAATAGCACTTGGAATGTTTTTCATTTTCACTCCTCATTTACTAACTGCACTACAGGCGTAAGGTTTTGCATTGGAATATGGAAAAATGCACAGATTTTCAAACGCCACAGGCTGGGCGGAAACGGCCACATCGCGTTTGGCACGCAAAACAACCTATTTTGGGGTGCACAGATCGTCGAGACCGGGGAGCTAGTGGTGCGATGGGACTTCAGCTCTGCTCTGCGCTACATTGATCTGAGTGCACGAATTTCGTGTAATCAGTGTCCAGTATTATCGAAGTCTCAACGACCGCCATAGGACACTGACGAACATTTTTAACTTTTGGGAAAACTAGGAAACATTCAGAGTGTTGTAAGCACGCCTGCTTCGGGGAGAACCAGCCAAGGAGGCAGACGTTGGCTTTTAGTTAGCTATAGTCCTTGCTTCCTTCCTTTTGGGTTGCATGGAGCTTCTCCACTTGCACGGAGAACGAACCATAACTGTGTCAAGGCTATTATTACGTTTGGGTCGCCACTCCCAAAGGCATTTTAAGTCTGCTGCCACCAGCTGCCACCCCCCCCCCCCTCCCTTCCACTAACCAATCCCTACACTCCACCCAACGAGGAAGACTCCATCTAAACCTTCTGTCTCCATCTAGTGTTCTTCACATAGTCAAATTTGACAAATTTTCGAAGTGTTTCCGCATCGGGTAACTGATGTAGGACGCGGGAACCAGCCCTGCATTTACCCAGACGGACGTGGAGAACCACCTAAAATTCACATCCAGGCTTGCTGGCATGCCGGGCCCTGTTGTTAATCCGCGAGGAGGTTTCGATATGGGGCCGATGTATCTCCCTGACTCCCAGAAACAGGTTCTGTATCAGAGCTGTAGTGTAGTACGCAAATAAAGAATAAAAAAAAGGGTAAAGTTTATGGCACAAGGCCGTGACTGGGCTATTGGCATTACTGGAGGTAGAATGAAGCTTTTCTTCGCTGCCGCATGAGGAAGGGGGGGGGGGGGGGCAGCGAGCCCATTGACCCATCCGCCTTTTACCGCAGCACTGCACCACTGAGCAGTGGTGCGACGGAAGCTTTGCGTTAGATGCCTTCTGTGTTGTGTTGTCGCATGATGTGTATCCAAAGAAAACTGCAATGAGACACTCAGAGGATGTAATACTATGAGAGTCTCTCAACATCAGCGTCTCCATAATACAAAGCGCCATATGAAGTAGGGCATTTTGTTCCATTATCGTCACAGTTGGAAATTACCATTTGATCTAAAATTCCTTTATATATTGTAAATTTTTTCTGTTGAAGAAACTGGCGAATACATAGGAGGAAGTCCATAGACAAATGCGGACAGTATTTATTCCACAATTCTACCGACATATTCTTCAGTGATTCGGAAGGAAAATACTGCTTGAATGTTGCGCAGCGGTGTGGGATCCGTGCCAGATGGGGTTGATAGAAGAGATAGAGAAGATCCAACGGAGAGCAGAGCGCTTCGTTACAGGGTCATTTAGTAATCGCGAAAGCTTTACGGAGATGATAAACTCCAGTGGAAGACTCTGCCAGAGAGACGCTCAGTAGCTCGGTACGGACTTTTGTTGAAGTTTCGAGAATATACCTTCACCGAGGAGTCAAGCAGTATATTGCTCCCTCCTACGTATATCTCGCGAAGAGACCATGAGGATAAAATCAGAGAGATTAGAGCCCACACAGAGGCATACCGACAATCCTTCTTTCCAAGAACAATACGAGACTGGAATAGAAGGGAGAACCGATAGAGGTACTCAAGGTACCCTCCGCCACACACCGTCAGATGGTTTGCGGAGTATGGATGTGGATGTAGATGTAGATGTAGAGGTGGGTATGATTTTTCTGTTGCCAGTAACCTGAAGAAATATAATGACGTTAGTATGTTTTCATTTGCTTTCATTTTTAATAAACCTATATTTCACGGCATCTGAAATGAAATTTTCATGAACGTGTGAAGAAACGTTAGGGACTCACATCGGAAAAATAGAAGAGGAAAAGAGAGCTTGGAGCAGGATCAAATATCTCTGTGAAACCAAAGAAATGGGTTTTGTATGATGACCTGGCTTTCCCTGATATCATTCCACAAGAGAGGTAATCAATAAATTTGTCGATATTAAATCAGTCGTTTCCGTTGATTCGCCTTTGTGAATAATAAATTTGGCCTATTATTGATACATTTAACGAACTACAACAGAAATAATTTGTTGCAGATCTGTCCCCAACATTTGACTCTCTCAGGAAGAAGAAAAGACCAACAGTATGGTCGCAAGCATTGTGACTGATTCCAGAGACAATACTGAAGTTGTGTCCATATTACTTAATCTATAAGAGCCTGGTTTGGGCCAGCTTTCGAAGCAATAGATCTTATCTGCGTTTCATTGACCAATATGATTGTTAAGGCAGAACACAAGATTTTGAGACGCTTTGCGATGCTCACTTTAAGTTAATGAGGAACTCTTTGAAGTTCTTCATTTGTTTTTGTTTTCTCCTGAATGGAAATACGCCTTATTTTGTTTTGTGTCGAGCTCATGATTTTCGCATACATAAAAATTGGAAAATACACTAAAAAAATTAAGCTTGCTCTTCCTTCCTAGGTTCACTTAATGTACTCTGCACCAGTTCACTCCCCCGTCAACTGCAACTGCATACCACAGCTACGTACTGTGATTGTTGGACAGCGGACCGCACTCCCCGTCCTTATCTCTGAAACCGACTGCCGCAAAGTCAAGAATGGCTGTGTCGCCTTGTATATCATAGCTATAGCCCGCAATAATGACTGCGAGTTTTCATGCAGACAGCAAACCACCATTCACCGGTCACACCAATACGAAACGTTTCGTGACGACTTCTTGTTCTTTATAATGTATGAGTGCGACAAAAATACTGTGGGGGAGTAAAAATAATAGCGTAAACATGTGAAAACCTACAATGGAAAATGTGAAACTGGGGCAACTTTGAATGCAAAATCTAAAAAGTGAAAAGTATACAACGAAAACGTGCGAAAACGTGTGGGCGACAGAAGAACAAGTGCGAAAAACGTGGGCGACAAACGGATAAATTTGGTCTCACTGTATTTTAGTTGAGTCAAAAAGAGAAGCATGTGGAATTTAGTGATGGGTGTAACTTAAACAACTCGAAATGAGAAATTTAAGAGTATATCAGAACATACTTACATTATTTGAGACTGGTGATCTCGGGAGCATGATTTATTTCCTTTTAATATAAAATTGAAGTGTTGTTTTATGTTCTACTGCATTTTGTAAGTCTCTTAAAAGCAGTTGGGCCTTTCAGTGAATACTGTTTATATTAATTTTTTTTTTCTTTCTTCGTTGCTGTAAACCTGTCGATGGTGGAAGTGTAGGGACTTTTATCACAGTGATTCAGTACTATGGAAAAGTTATGACCTAAATTTTATGCAAAAGTGTCAATAAATAGCTATCTTCCAAACGTTTCACTGCTTTCACCTTAAACGAGGAATATGAAAATATATAACAGGAAGAGGTTCAATTGCCATCTCAAAATGTTCGTTCTTAATAAGCACTAAGGAATTACTTAACATTCCATGATGTGAAAAAATGATCTGAGTTGTTTCACCATTACAACTGTGAAAAGAGAAAAAGTTTATTTTAAACAGCGTTAGACAGATAGAACAGAAAATGAAATTAACATCACAACGAGTTTTTTCTGCGGCACTGATAGGTTTCGTGAAACATTTGTACGTTTCTTGCTGTACAATACTTTCTATAAGCTGCAGAAAATACAGAAACTGACTGACATTTATCAAAATATATTTATTTTGTGCCATCATTTAGAATGTACCTGTTAATCAAAATGCAATAACAACCTTCACCGCCAAGTGCCGCAAAAATACTGTTAATCTTCCTCTTCTTCGTCCTGTTGAGCAGTCACAATAACATTACCGTGTCATCCTCTTGTTCTTGTTGTAAAGTATCTAAGTAGTGCAAAGTCAAATCCAATTCGGCCGTGCTTCTCTCCTTCCAGTTGCCGACTGACACTGCAGCTACAGCTGAGGCCGCATCTTGGCAAACGGCGGCGGGTGCGGACCAATTTCGGCCGCGTCGCTGTATACACAGTGTGTCCCATTTCCGTTAGGACTGTGGCTATGAAAAATAAAAGTCACAGATTATGTTCACAAAATCACTGTATTTATTCGAAATAGTCTCCCCCCTTAATCAAAACACAACTGAAATCGTTTTAAAAGTGTTCTGAAACAGTCACTGTAGTCCTTTTCTGGAGCTGCATTTAGTTCTGCAGTACAGTTTTCTTGGATTTCCTTAACTGTGTCATGATGATGTCCTGTCATTGGCAACTTCAAGCTGAGGAACAACCAGAAGTCGGCTGGGGTCAAATCCGGCGAATATGATGGATGATCCAGGACTGTGATCCACATGCTGGCCAAAACCTTGCGAACAGTCTTTGCTTTTTGGGCTGGGGTGTCGTCATAGAGGAGCAACCAGGAACCTGCCTCTCGTTATTCGGGTTGAATTCGACGAATTATCTACCACAAACGCTGGAGGACTTTAAAAACTTGATGCTGTCTCAATGCTCTTCTGCCACTTTCCGACAAGAGTCAGATACGTACTGTTACGACCAGGATGCCTGCTGCAACAATGATAGCGCTTTGACTTTCTACACAGCTGATCATGAAACTTAAAGGCTCGTAACGCCACATCAAGCCACGAGATAGCATTGCAGTTCGGAATTTCATACAAGCAGTCCTGTCGGAACTGGGACACACTGCGTTCCTAAGCGACAAAACACGAGCATACCCAGCCACAGTCACAGGTAACTACCGCACCTTGGACAACGCACCTAGAGTAAACCTGGCGCCGTCCTGGAAGGCATGGAGAAAGGGAAAATCCCCACGCCTACCCTGGACTGAACCTGGGACCTCCAGGCGTGCAGTCTACTGCTCTAACCCCTTCTTCTGTTGTTTTTATTCTCCTAATTACTTTTTTTGCCGTTGGACAGGACAGGGAACTAAAAAAATCTACTTGGCACTGCCACTTCTATAAAGAAAAAAAAAAAGCCTGCACCCCTTCATGCGTTGGCGCCTGTCTGTGCTTATCCCAAAACAACTAACCGATTAGTAAAAGGAGCGTAGGAAAAGAAGAACTAACCTAAGGACATCACACACATCCATACCCGAGGCAGGATTCGAACCTGCGACTGTAGCGGTCGCGCGGTTCCACTCTGAAGCGCCTAGAACCGCTCGGCCACACCGGCCGGCGGCATCACGAAACCAACAAATGCTACTGTAATGCGTATTTATTTATCGACGACCACTTTTGGTCAAGAGACCATCTTGGAGTGACGGACACTATTACATCAGGGTAAAGGGAGGATCGTAGATGTCAAATACGTGATTATTGTCTGTTGCAACACACGTCACTGTATAAGTGACAATCAAGTTTTTGACACTAATTCTAGTTTAACTAATCAACCTAACTTCAGCATCAGCTAGGGACACCAAGGCTGCTGCTGAAACTGATAATAATTATGTACCGACTGATAATTATATAGGACGAAGTCTTGCAAATTGTACCATTTTTATGATTTTACTGGAATCTACATTACCTAAATGTAATACTAATAACGTTGTGTCAGACACATATGCCGAAAGTTTCAAAAAATAAATTTCCTACCCTTTGAAAGGTATAGCATAATTGGTGGCGAGGTGCAGAGTGGTACACTTGTACCACTGGTATTACAAATTATACCAATAAAATTTTTTTAGACTGTAGCAAGAAATACAAATATCTAGTGAGTATGGCCAACATCTCTTAATTTTGAAGGCATTACCCATTAATACGTAGTGATTATCTGAAATATTAGAATACTTTTGGAATTACACTGAGCAGTTTCAACATTAGCTACCCTTTCACGTTTTCAGCTATCACAACAAAACACTTTGCAATTGCTTTTGCACACCGGACATGAAACCGTAGACAACATTTGAGGTACTTAATGATTTCTTCCTCTTCGTCAACTTCGCAGATACTGCAGAACCAGTTTGACGATATATGTCTACTTTCGGTTTTACCAGTTGTAGTTTTGTTAGGCCTACTTTTGTTTTTTGTCAGATTATTCGTCAAGGAGGATCCTCTTGTAAGGACTGTCGGTGATATCGACAGCAGATGATATAGCTCCGCTCTTTATTCTTTTTTGCCGAGTTGGATGTGGGGGACTTCATTTACGAATAACATAAATTGGAAAGCAAATCAAAAGCTGTGATTTATTTGCAGAACACTAAGAAAGTGTAGCAGGTCTACGAAAGATACTGCTTACACGGTGTGGGAGCCGCATTAGAAGGGATTGGCGGAGGACACTGAAAAAGCTCAAAGATGGGCAACTCGTTTTGTATTATCGAGAAATAGGGCAGACAGTGCTACGGAAATGAAACGTGGATCAGGGTGGCGATCATGAAAACAAAGTCGTTTTTCATTGCGGCAGGATCTTCTCGTGAAATTTCAATCACCAACTTTCTACTCTGATAGCAACAATATTCTGTGTGTGTGTGTGTGTGTGTGTGTGTGTGTGTGTGTTTGTGTGTGTGAAATCTTATGGGACTTACCTGCTAAGGTCATCAGTCCCTAAGCTTACACACTACTTAACCTAAATTATCCTAAGGACAAACACAGACACCCATGCCCGAGGGAGGACTCGAACCTCCGCCGGGACCAGCCGCACAGTCCATGACTGCAGCGCCTCAGACCGCTCGGCTGGTCCCGCGCGGGTGACAATATTCTGTTGGCGCCTACCTGTATAGGGAGAAATGAACATTATGATAAAATAAGAGAAATAAGAGTTCCTACAGAAAGATTTAAGTGCTCGTTATTGGAAAGTGCCTTCGAGAGTGGAACGGTAGAAAAACAGCTTGAAGGTGGTTCAATGAAACCTCTGCAAGGGCACTTAATTGGAAATTGCAGAATAATGACGTAGATGTAGATATCTCGTGGGCCTACTACCATTCATTAGTACAGGTTTCTTTTGTGGGAGATGAAGTATTCAGACACAATTTCCAATACCTTGCCTTGTTTTTCCTGGAAGTTCTAGCGTCGTTTCTTCAGTCATTTCTTCTTTTTATTTTTAATTTGTGATTATGGATTAGATTTAGTCGCTACTTAGCACGAATCACGAAAAATACACTATGTGATCAAAAGTATCCGGACACCTGGCTGAAAATGACTTACAAGTTCGTGGCACCCTCCATTGGTGATGCTGGAATTCAATATGTTGTTGGCCCACCCTTAGCCTTGATGACAGCTTCTACTCTCGCAGGCATACGTTCAATCAGGTACTGGAAGGTTTTTTGGGGAGTGGCAGCCCATTCTTCACGGAGTGCTGCACTGAGGAGAGGTATCGGTGTCGGTCGGTGAGGCCTGGCACAAAGTCAGCGTTCCAAAACATCCGAAAAGTGTTCTATAGGATTCAAATCAGGACTCTGTGCAGGCCAGTCCATTACAGGGATGTTATTATCGTGTAACCACTCCGCCACAGGCGTGCACTGTAAATAGGTGCTCGATCGTGTTGAAAGATGCAATCCGACGGGTGAGCAGCAAACTACTGCTGTTTGCTGATGGTACTGAAGCGTACGAAAAGGTATCGTCGTTGAGTGACTGTAGGAGGATATGAGCTGACGTAATTCCTAGTTGGTGTGATGAATGGTAGCTAGCTGTAACTGTAGAAAAATGCAAGTTAATGTAGATGAGTAAGAAAAACAATCCTGTAATATTGGAATACAATATTGGTAACGTGCTACATTACACCGTCACGTCGATTAAATATTTAGCTGTAACGTTGCAGAGCGATATGAAACTGGATGAGCATGTAAGGACTGTAGTAGGAAAAGCGAATGGTCGACCTCAGTTTACTGGGAGAATTTTAGGAAAGTGTGTTTTATCTGTGAAGAAGACAGCGTATAAAACACAAGTGTGACCCATTCGTGGGTACTGCTCGAGTGTCTGGGATCTCCGCCAGGTCGGATTAAAGGAAGACATAGAAACAATTCAGAGATAGGCTGCTAGATTAGTTACCGGTAGGTTTGATCAACACGTAAGTGTTACGGAGATGCTTTAGGAATTAAAATGGGAATCCGTGCAGGGAAAGCGATGATCTTTTCGAGGAACGCTACTTAGAAAATTTAGAGAATCGGCATTTGAAGCTGACTGCAGAGGGATTCTGCTGCCGCCACATACATTTTATATAAGGATCCCAAAATAAAGTAAAAGACGTCAGGGCTTATCCTGAGGCCTGTAGACAGTCGTTTTCCCCTCGCTGCATTTGCGAGTGGAACAGGAAAGGAAACGACTAGTAGTGGTACAAGGCACCCTCTACCACGCTCCTTATGGTAGCTTGTGGAGTACTATGTAGATGTAGGTAACGCGATCATAGTGCAATGTGTACTTGTTTTCATGGTACATTGCGGAATCACAGCTGCAGTACGGAAAGCAAATCTTATCTCATCGGCGACAATGTATCGCCATAACTTTCCGGTCTATTGAAACTTAAGATTTTTGAACGGAAAAAAAGGTGCTGAGCTGCCTATCACCCATCCTAGGAGGTTCACGGCGGCGCACAAAATCAGGCGGTGGTAACTGCTCGTTGGCAGTTCTCACGAAGTAATCGAGTGAGGTGGCGCAATGGAGGGGTGTGGGGGGGGGGGGCAGGGGGAGGAGGGGGGAGGGTCGGTTCAAATCCGCGTCCGGTAATCCAAATTTAGGGTTTCTTGATTTCTTTTAATCGCTTAAGAAAAATGCCAGGATGGTTCCTTTTAAAGCTCACAGCCCATTTCCATCCTCATCCTTGAGGCAATCCAAGTTGGTGCTTCATCTCTAATGACATCGATGTCGACGGGACGTTAAATCATAATCTTCCTTCTTTCTCACGAAGTAGAGTCTGGTCAGTAGAGTCTAGTTTTTACAAAACATGGCATATTTCATAAACTGACACTTATAATAACTATTTAGAAGGAAACCACATGGCAATCAGATTTTTGTTACTTTTTATATTTATGGTACCTGAAGTTCAGAAATCAAATATCAATCGTTCAAAGCAGTTCAGTTCAACTGTCAAAAATTCTAGAGAAAATCGACTTCAAAGCTTTGCGAGTGTTCAAATGGCTCTGAGCACTATGGGACTTAACTGCTGAGGTCATCAGTCCCCTAGAACTTAGAACTACTTAAACCTAAGGACATCACACACATCCATGCCCGAGGCATGATTCGAACCTGCACGGTTCCAGACTGTAGCGCCTAGAACCGCTCGGCCACTTTGGCCGGCTTTTGCGAGTGTCTTTAATATCAAAATGTATGTCGATTTCTCGGTGGACATGGTGGCTATGTGGTAGAATGCTTGCTTATTGCGTGGGAAGCCTATGTTCAATTCCTGGCAAATGCAAATTTTTAAACAAAGCTGCATATTCCACGAGTATTGCCGTGAAGTGTAAACTACATAAGGAGGGAAAAAAGTCCGTAGCCCTTGAGACTGGTAATCACTGGGTTGCTGGTTCGAGTCTCATTTCGGTCATTATTTGTTTGTATGAATACAGAAAACTGCAACCAGTCACTTTTTTGAAATAGTTATTTAGTCCATGAACCGGTTTTCGAGACAATGCAGGTTCATCTTTACAGAATATGTTCCATCTTCTTGTCACAGAGCATTACGCTTTGAAATAGCTATGTAACTTCCTGTATCTGAAGATAAGCCTGAAAAGATTCGAAAACCGGTTGATGGAATAAATAACTACGAGGGTTAGAACTTAAATAGCAGCAACTATTTATTCACCACCAATAGAAAAGAATTACATGTTTTCACCTGTTACTGTCCTTCAGAGTAGTCACCAGCGTTGTGTAGAACCCGTTTCCAGCGATGTGGAAGGCGTAGTATATAGTTAGCAGAGCCTGTTCTGTTGATGGTGCGAATGAGAAATGATCATCATAATAAAATAAGAGAAATCAGAGCTCGAACGGAAAGATTTAGGTGTTCCTTTTTCCCACGCACCATTCGAAAGTGGAATGGTAGAGTAGTATGAAAATGGTTCGATGAACCCTCTGCCAGGCACTTAAGTGTGAATTGCAAAGTGATCATGTAGATGTAAATGTGGATGCTCCGGTCTACTGCCTGTCGAATCTCTGGAACAGTTCTGAAGCGAATGCCACGAAGTGGTTCCTTCATCTTCAGAATCAAATCAAAGCCACAAGGACTTAAGTCCGGGGAGTACGGTGGATGGTACAGTACTTCCCAGCCCCATCGACCGAACAGAGCAGCCACAGCTTGCGCTGTATGCGCCCACGCATTGTCGTGCAAAATGATGGGTGGGTTGCGCAGAAAGTGTCGCCGCTTCTTTCACAAAGCTGGTCGCAGGCGATGCTCCAAAAACGAACAGTAATGCTGTGCATTGACGGTCTCCCGTGGAGGAACGTAATGCGTTAGGATAACACCATCACAGTCGTACACGAGAATCACCATAACTTTAGACCGCTCCATTCGCACCTTCAACAGAACAGGCTCTGCTACGCCTTCCACATCGCTGGTAACGGGTTCTACACAACGCTGGTGACTATTTTGAAGGACAGTAACAGGTGCAAACATGTAACTCTTTTGTATCGATTGTGAATAAACAGTTGCCAGTATTTAAGTTCCAACCCTCGGATTTCAAAACAGTGACTGGTTGCAGTTTTCTGTATTTACATCGAATAAACAGTCGCGAATTATTAAACATCTGTAAGAGATAAGCTTAATAACTTTTTGGAATTTTTTCATTCAGTTCGAATATCTACGCCATTTAAATATAAAATTCATCAAATATAGGCTAAGTAACACATATCTAATTGCTTTATTCAGAAAGTCTTCCTCCTATTTTTTATGAGCCGAAATAAGATACATAGAGGTAATTACAAATATACATACTATTCTAAGTACCTAAGACTATTTTGCCACATAGTCCCCACACCGGTTCAGAAATTTGTTCCGTCGCAGCATTACGTGTGAGATGCCGCTGTGGCAGAATTCGTCCGGCTGGCTGTAGAACCACTGTGGGACTGGTCTTGGCTCCTTCATTGCTCGTGAATCACTGTCACTCTAGGAAATTCTTCAGTGCACTGAAAACGTGGAAATCACTAAGGGCGAAGTTGGGACTGTACGATGGATGGTCCAGACTCTCCTAGTGAAATGATTGGAGCCTGTCGGCAGTTCTGATTGCCACATGTGGCCTCGCATTGTCGTGCAGGATAACCATGTTACCCACATCGAGAATCCCTTTGAGAGGTGGCAGAAGCCCCCTCTCATATTTCTATCTTACTCTAATTCGATTTTCCTCTCTAATTGCATGCGGTGAAAAGTTGCTATTCCTTCACACGCGGACTTCCCACGCAGTGTCTCTCGTCACCCGGGTGGTCCGGTGACAGGCGGGGACTGCTGATCTTGAAAGGGTTAAGCCGACGGGTGTGAGGGAGTCGAGTGAACGCTTTCCAGACGCCGACATTGTCAGTAGAGCGGCGGAGACACGCCCGCAGGGGCCTGAAGGAGCGGCTGGGCTAGAGATTCCGTTACTTCGCAGAAACTTAGCGAAAACACTTTCTGGCGGGCTACCAGCGAGGCGTGGGAATGACTTGTGTCCCCAGGCAGTCTTGGCGGGCAAATTCCCGCGTTTTCTGCCAAATCGTAACTGTGATGGCTTGTTCAGGGCATAGCTCTGTGACGTAGCAAAATCGGCACAGAAATTGGCGCCAAGATTCTCCATTGGTGGAATGGTAGTGCTTCAGCAATAGAGTGGAATTTTCCGCTGGTTTTCGAATTGCTGATTGGAACGTTTGACCACGGCCACTGTTGTGGGGGCAGGTATGTTCTGTGTTCAGTTTGTACGGGTGCTCTTGTAGTAGTCGGCTCTCGCCTTTCGGTCGGAGTAGGTTACAAGACTGAGTTCTCGCTGCTTTGGACAGCCTGCCTTCCGTTGGCTGTCTAATATACTTTTATTTGATTGTAACTGTTTAACGAAGTTGCTGAAGTTTCTACTTCAACGTAACATTCCGAGTACAGTTGGCAATTGAACGTTCTGCGTACAAGCGGCCTATGTTGTCTGTCTTGGGCAGTTTTGGCTAAAGTTGACTGTATCGGAGTTACTGTGTGACTTCGCTTGTTAAAATCAATCACTGTACCATCAGTGACTGTGTGGCGAGCCTTCTTCGTCTCCCTCAGAGGCCCATTTGTATTGATAGGAAGTCTTTAGTCTGGAACAACCAGACCAGGACAATTTGTTTCGGGCTATACTCGCGACATTATCATCACCACGACGGGACGTCGAAGCAACCAGCCTTCGCTTCCGGTACGCCAGATCGTGTCCTTGCAGTTAAGAAGACAACTTGGTAATGTATGTCCGCAGCACTGGCAGATTAGGGAATTTGCACTGTGATAATCAGAGCTCAGCAGAGCGCGCCTCTTCGTCTTTTTCTAACTTTGTTCTGTCTTGGGTGTTCATTGTCTGAGTTCTCACTACTGTAGCAGCAATTAATGTTGGGTTGGTTGTGTGTTTTCTCTTAAGATTTGAGTTGCAAGGGATTGGCTCCACATACCACTTCGTCATAAATGTCACAATCTAGTTTATGGACAACTTCACCTTCACAGCATTTATTTGAGTATCCAATTTGATCCATTTTGATGTATTGTAAATGTTTCGTGTGTTTTGTTTATGATTTTGAGTTTAGTCATAATAAATCAAATTGTCATTTTGGACAGAACTTTCATTCTGTTAATCGGTAGAGCAACACTTTCATTTCTCACTACGTCACTGAAACTTTCCTTTATTTAATTAATGTCTATCAAATTAAATTATTACAGGTGCCAAACTCTTTTCTACCCCACTTGCAAGGTCGATTATAGTCAGTTCGCGTTTCTTTTTAATCCATGTGCAACAGCAAAAGTCGGAGTTAGAATAGGGGGGGGGGGGGGGGCTTAGAGCATCATTTATATATGAAGATTCTCGAAGAATTTAGTGTTAAATACACTACTAGCCCCGGCACCTCGCACCTTGTCGCTTCTTCCTGATGGCAGCCCGCAGACATGACAGTATAACTGTGAGCATTGATGGTTGCACCTTCATACAGCCGCTAACTCGCCCAGAGATCCGTACTGTAAGACTGGAAAGTTGCACTGGTCACACCAAGATTCAAGAAAAGCAGTAGGATTAATCCACTAAATTAGGCTCTGAGCACTATGGGACTTAACTACTGTGGTCATCAGTCCCCTAGAACTTAGAACTATTTAAACCTAACTAACCTAAGTACATCACACACATCCATGCCCGAGGCAGGATTCGAACCTGCGACCGTAGCAGTCGCGCGGTTCCGGACTGCGCGCCTAGAACCGCTAGACCACCGCGGCCGGCCACTAAATTATAGGCCCACGTCATTGACGTTGATATGCAGCAGGATTTTGGAACAAATATTGTGTACAAACATTATGAACTACCTCGAAGAGAATGGTCTATTGGCATATAGTCAACATAGGTTTAGAAATCACCGTTCTTGAGGAACACAAGTAGCTCTTTACTCACACGAAGTGTTGAGTGCTGTCGAAAAAGGATTTCAAATTGATTCCATATTTCTAGATGTCCAGAAGACTTTTGGCATCGTACCTCACAAGCAGCTTGTAATCAAATTGTGTGCTTGTGGAATATCATCTCAGTTATGCGACTAGATTAGTCATTTCCTGTCAGAGAGATGACAGTTCGTAGTAACTGACGAAAATTCATTGAGTAAAACGGAAGTGATTTCTGGCGTTCCCCTAGGTAGTGTTCTGACCCTCTGCTGTTACTTTTCTTTATAAACGATTTGGGTGACAATCTGAGCAGCCATCTTAGGTTGTTTGCAGATGATGCTGTCATTTATAACCTAGTAAAGTAATCAGAAGATCAGAACCAGATCAGAACCAATTGCAAAACGACTTAGATAAGATATCTATATGGTGCGAAAATTGGCAGTTGACCCTGAATAATGAAGAGTGAGAGGTCATCCTCATGAGTGCTAAAAGGAATTCGTTAAACTTCGGCTACACTATAAATCAATCAAATCTAAAGGCCCTACATTCAACGAAATACCTAGGAATTACAACTACGGTCAGCTTAAACTGGAAAGAAAACATGTAGGGAAGAAGAACCACAGACTACGTTTTATCGGCATAACGGCCTCGTGCTTAGCTGGGTCATAACGTGCTTGCCCCCCATGCACGGGGCCCGGGTTCCATTCCCAGCCGGTTTGGAGATTTTCTCCGCTCGGGGCCTGGGTGTTATGTTGTCCTCATCATTATTTCATCCTCATCATCGGCCGTAAGACGCCCAATGTGGCGCCGACTGAAATAATACTTGCACTTGGCGGCCGAACCCGAATGGGACATCCCGGCCAACAATGCCATACGATCATTTCATTTCATTTCATTGGCAGAACACTCATAAGCTGCAACAACTCTACTACTTAGACTGGCTACACTACGCTTTCCGTCCTTCTGTGGGAGTACTGCTGTGTGGTGTGGGATCCTTGCCAACTAGGATTAACGAAGTAAAATGGTTCAAATGGCTCTGAGCACTATGCGACTTAACTTCTGAGGTCATCAGTCGCCTAGAACTTAGAACTAATTAAACCTAACTAAACTAAGGACATCACACACATCCATGCCCGAGGCAGGATTCGAACCAGCTACCGTAGCGGACGCTCGGCTCCAGACTGTAGCGCCTAGAACCGCACGGCCACTCCGGCCGGCTTAACGAAGTACATCGAATAAGTTCAAAGAAGAACAGCGCGTCTTGTATTATCGAGAAACAGGGGGGAGAGAGTGTCACGGACATGATATAGGATTTGGGGTGGAATTCATTAAAATAAAGGTGTGTTTCGTTGTGGCGGGATCTTCTCACGAACTTTCAGTCACCAACTTTTGCCTCCGAATGCGAAAACATTTTATTGACGCCGACCTACATAGGGAGAAACCGCCATCATAATAAAATAACGTAAATCAGAGCTCACATGGAAAGATAAAGGATTTGTTTTTCCTCGCACTGTTCGAGAGTGGAATAATAGAGAATTAGCGTAAAGGTGGTTCTATGAACGCACTTAAGTAGCCTTGTAGATGTAGATTAGGCATGAAATTCAGCTCATTGTCATCCAAGTCTCCAAGGGATTTTGCGAACTCACAACAGTACCTCCTCCTCCTCCTCTTCCTCCTCCTCCTCCTCCTCCTCCTTCCACTTCTCAAACCGAGGCACTCTGCCCCGTACGTGGGGTGCATTTCCCTGTGGATATCGATCGGCTTTGGTCCCTTGCTCCACAGGAAACGAATCACACTTCGTTGCTTGTACACTCTTTGACATAAAACTCGACCGGCGGCCGGCCGCTTCAGAGGCTAAGTCCGCGCCGATCGCGACATGGGACAAAAAAACTGGCCAACTCGCTAATTCTCTAAGTCCGGTTATCTGCACAATCTGGCAACACTGTAGACTGCGGCACTTCCTGGAGGAAAACTTGTCCCATGATAGAGAAACACTAAGCTGATTAAGCCTGTGGTCTAGCGGTAGCGTGCGTTGTTTCTGTTCGTAATGTCAGTGGATCGAGAGCAGCTGGTATAAAATATTTTTATAGCCTCTTCTGTCTGAATGCTGAAGACGTGAATGTAATGGTAGCGCAGATTCAATCTATTTCGCTTTCTGACACACCGATATCAAAATTTTATCCAGTAACGATTTTGCGGCAGATTTCCTGCAGACTGTCCTCCTCTGGACGCCGTATGCGGCAAAGCTCCGGGATACATTTGCTGGCTACCGGCAGCGGCCGTGGCGACAGCAGCGGCGCTGCACTCCCCCGTTCTGTATCGAAAGCGCCTGCTCCCGCTCATCGTTTTTGATGATTTAAAACGCTTTATTATTAAATGTTGCTCCACAGAAAATTTCTACGATTTCCATTCACGCTCAAAAGCAACGGAGACAGACGTCCTGATAAGTAGGCGGGTATTATATTACATTAATCGGCAAGAGCTGAGTATGGCCCGAAATTAATTTTATAGACTGGGACGAAATTAAACCACCTCGCTACATTCGATGAATTTATAAATGCTTCATACCTCGTTTCTTTTCCTTTCAAACTCAATTATTTGTGCAACTTTTGGTCAGTGTTCGGATGTTTTCGTCAAGCCGGGGTGAGCGTCTGTGGTGTAAAGTGTATTACAGTTCTTGTTTCATTCCTTATGGTAACTCTATGCGATAAACTATGTGAATACCTTGCAATGCATGCTCTGTAGCAATGCAGGAACACTGCACATTTGAAGTTCCATGTATGGGTTCATGAAGTATTTAATGTTGATCGGAAGTGATAGTTAAGGTCATCAGATTTAGAGCAGAAAAATTTGTCGTTTTGGAGGTTTCAGAGAACGGAAAGGAATTGCTAACGCCGGTGTTAGAAAACGTCCACAGTTAAATGCTATTGCAAAAATTAAGAAGAGGGGAACTATATTAATCAACATGTGCACTTCATAAACAACCTTCTGACATGTTAGACCTATATGACGAACAAAACTCAAATTTATATCGTTGACAGTCGCTTTGAATCTTTTCAGGATCTATTTTACAGTGAAGCACCTTGGCATTTGCAAAGCAGACATCCATGATATTAACTTAATTTACTAAGTCGAATCGGACGAAGATTGATGTTTAAAGGCATTCTTCAGATTTCGTATAAAGAATTTTTACTAGCCGTTTGCAGCTCTATTAATTAAAATGGAAAATAAAAGGTTGTAGTCAGCGGCTTCCACCGAGATTGGAACTGCTATGTCATACAGTACGACCACCGCAACGCACAAGGGAACTTCTTTTTTTTTAATTTTGCTTTTTTTCTTTTACTTTTTTTGACGATTACCCCTTTTTTTCTCTCTTATTTTAAAGCCCCTTAGGAAAATGGCAATAAAAAAAGAAACTAAATGCCACCGCCACTTTTCATCCTATAACAAAAAAAAAAAAAAAAATCTGGTCCACTTCAGGCGTTGGCTGCTGACTAAACCTACCCCAAGAGCTGCCTATATACCAGGGGAAATATGGGAATTCAAGGTTAGGGCTATCATTATAAACAAAACAAAATCTTCCTTTTTCTGAATTTTATTTTTATTTTTATTTTTGTTTTGTTTATTTTTGTTGTGTAATTGATCAGACGCCTTCTGCGCCCCGCTGGTAATATGTTGAGTCACGTCTTCTCGAAATTGGTGTGTTCCGTTCAGTAGTTCAGAAATGTTCATTGGTTCAAACTGGAAACCTTCTTCACTCTTGACTTTACACATTCCAGCTGCGAGGCGGGTCGTGGAAAGCACTCCCAAGGAAGTTCGAGAAAAATTGTCTGTATTTTGGGTGGCGGACAACGACAAAATGACGGTCGTTGAGGTATGTCCAAAAATCGAGTACAGAGTCTACAGTTTGTCCAACTAGGTGGTGAATGGCATGTCCGCGAATCCAATTCACAGCATTGGTCTTTGTCCGAGGAAAATAGTCACGTCCCGGAACTAATAATGAAAGGGGAGTATTCCGATTCAGAATGTCCCGCGTTAGAAAAGCCACAATATGACGAATAACCTCTGAGCTAACGACACACTGGCGACCACAGACGGACTATAGTCACTGCGATGTTGCCTGAGCCTCAAAACACAACCTTAAAACACACAAACAGGTGTTACTTATGTGAAGAACGCCGTTCTTGGAGTCCAGAAATTAATTATACTTTCTAAATGTCTCATCTTACAGTGGATTCTATCGTACGAGTCTTCGATGTGGAAAACGAATGTCAAGTGAATTTAGCGAGGTAACGCCGGCCTACACCCGGAAGTAAATGCACTATCAGAGTGTTGACAAATACTTGCTACGACGCTGCCATTTCTCGCTTCTCTTACGAGGCAGCTCTTCAGCGAAATGCTTGCCGTGATTCTCCGATACGGTCCTTCAGAGTGGAGACGTGCGCGCACGTTTGGTTTTTATGCGGCGTTCTCCCCTGATGGTTTCTGACGTCGCCTTGTGGGCTATGTCTACATTTGAGACATTCAATTATCATTAATCCAGAATGATACAAGTTTCAGCTTCCGGCGTGGAAGAAGGCTGTTGACGCCGACATTATATCATTTCAACGTAGGGAAAGCAAAACAGGTCATTCAATGTTTCTCATTCAAAATAAAGCATGTGAGATAATTTTCCGTAACGTTCATAATCATCTAAAAATACAAACGAAGTAAAAATACATCTGAAGCTTATTCGAATTGAATATAATGTAAGATACCATACGCTTTGCACCTCGATGTCGAATTTGTCCACGTGCAATCTTTTGCAGCATACAAAAAGAATGTCATGATTACCACGAGAATGAAGAAATATGTTGGTACGGATGGAAGCAAGGAGAGACGCAGTCAACAAATATTCGATTCCTCATGGCATTCATTTCATTTGAGACGTAAGAAGAGTTAAAGTGGGATATTACTTTCGTTAACACGAAAGATATGCCGCACATATTGATAACGAGGAAGTCTGCGTCTTCATACGTTTCCTCCTTGAAATCTGTATGCTCTCTTATATACTAAGTAGCCTGATCATTGTATCAGTAATGTTACCCTCTTGTTTGACCTCGTAACGATGAACAGATTCGAAATGCATGTCTCTGCATGAAAGTAGCTGTTCGAACCCTTCCTGGGTTGCTTTTTGTGTTTTATTGCTTGGAATTCCTGAAGCAGACCACTGTGCCTTCTCCCCTTGTGGGTTAGGTCTCAAAACTAAACCGCTTTTTATCCAATGGCATAATTTATTCAGACAGCATCAACACAAGACTGTCAAACAAAGCCTTCCATTTACAGTTGTAACACTCTAACCAGCACTGACCGAAGTGTAATCCACGGTCATGGTCCGAAATTAGCAGCTGTCTGCTACTGTGGCAAAGTCCGTACTACACTTCCGATTCCGCAGCACCATTTTATCTGGTAACACTGTGTAGTTGCAGAGTTGTGCCAGCATGTCTGTCCTCACACTGTCAACTTTATGTATCTCACTTCTCCTGTAGCGTTGATCACAAGGAGCAGAAGTAAATGAGTGTATTCTGCATGACGTAACATTCAGTATTCACTTCTTTCATAGCCACTCTTCATGTACATCGATACCAAATAGGAATTTGAAAACTCTTGCGAGTGAGAGAATGACAATAACAACCGTAACAAGAACAATCAAATAATGAATAATGTTTACTCCAACGCAGAACGAGAATGGCTTTAAATATAAAAATATATATCTATATCTAAATATAAAAATCTATATCTATTGATCTTTGAGTTGGCACAATGCAAATATATTCTTAGCATTTAGTTACTGAATCCATATTACTCCATACTACTCATCAATATAAAAAGACAATATTATGGGAATTTAGCAGGATTACTCAACATGAATTCTGAAATTGGTTGACTGACCGCACAGATGCTAAACGTCGTCAAGAGTATACGATGGCCTAATCGCATTAGGAATATGAAGATCGTCTTCGACAGCTCGCAACTTTCACATTGCTATCTCCACCCTACTCCAGACAGCCCTCGGTGGAGTTGCACTAAGTTGCCGTTGCAATGTAAGGCCTTCAAACCGACAACAGACCACATATTGAAAAATACAAGCGAGTTCTCTTGCAGCGTAAGCTTATTGTAACTAATCTAAAAATTATTGGACAGGAATATTGTCCTATTCAAAAAAAGCTGTCTAGCAGGTCCTCTAATCGCTCCTTGGTACAGTCGTTTGACTATTGAAAATAGTTCCAACAAGTCACCACTAGAAAACACTGCTCCGTACCGCAATAACTCAAGATGTAAAGTAATACCACGGTACTACAAATATCAGGGAACACCTTATCACAGATAAGACTGTCCTTAAGGCTTGTAAGCTCACATTTATTACAACAGATGACATACCTGGAATGTTACCACTCTCATTATTACGTCAGATTGGTAATGCACGTAGTAAGTTCGTCGTATTCACGATTTCCTCTTCAAAGTAACATACCGTACTTATTATTTAACACAAAATGACATTAAAAATTTAAGTTATTCACGAGCAGCTAGTTGAGAATATCTATGAACTTCAAATGACACGACGAACCGTCTTGTTCCGCATATGGATTCAAACCCAGCTCATGCAGACTAAGCAAAGATTTCGTTACTGACGGAAACTAACAGTCATTCCTGATTAAGCATACAGAGAGTGATATACCTCGATTTTAGACAGTATCAGTTAGCAAATATCAACTTTAAATTGCATAACGCAAACATGTTTAACAGACGCGAATTCCTACCCATCATCTATTGTCCCTGTTAACGAACTACGAGAGATGTTAAATATTGCTTCTTCACAAGTAACTTACTTGAAATGCCGTGAGGTAAAGCTTTGTGTTGGACACGGATTCGAACCCAGAACCTAATCGGATTGCTATCGAAGCACAGTCAAATGTGACATATCAGATTTTCGCGGCAGTAGCTAGATGTTTTATCTGAAATGACGAGACGAAACATTAATTTTTTCCTTCCCAGGACTCCTACCCAGCACCTACCGCTGTTATATTCTAGAGAAAACGAACGTTAAATATGGGTTTGTTGCGCCAGCAGTGATATGTGAGCATGTTTGAACTAGAAATAATATGACGAAGAGTTCAGCGCTCACTGGGAATAGAGCCCCACACATATCGTTGTTGACTACACACAAAGAGACGTCAGCTACCGAATTTTTCTCCACCAGCTGCTCAGAATAACATCTTGAACTTACAGTCATCTCGCAAATAGTTCTGTGTCTCACTGGGAGTTAAAAACGTCAGATATCGTTAGTGATGACAACGAATGAAAATACATTAAAAATCAAAATTCTTATCCACCAGCAGATAGGTGTTCTCATGCTAGAGCTTGATAATACATAATTAAATCTTTAGTGCCGGGCCAGGATTCGATCCCATTCACGCGTAATATGTGGAGATGTTAAGGAATCTGCAGCTTTGAACAAACAACAAATTGTAGCCGAGCTGTACTGTCACGAAAGGATCAAATTCCGCGTTAAGGGCGGTCTGAGTTGCATTCCCAGTTCAGAACCAATCTTATCGACATACAGAAACTCAGATAAAAGATGGAATAAGTGTCCTGTGACCATACATAGCGTTTGTTTCGTCACTTGAAATAAATAACTAGTATAAGAAAGGTTACTGGTGATAGAGTTTCTACATGTCGCCACTCCAGACTTTATTGTGGTTCAACCTACCGTCTACTTGGTAGAGAAGGAAAATCATCTTTAATGTGAATTTTCAGACCACACTGCCATTACATCTTCTTCACTTGGTGTAGCCAGGAGAGAATGGACTCTGTCTCTCCCTATGTAAAATCATTGACAGAAGTGGGAATCCAACCCAGACCATAGGTGTAACAACCTATCATCCGTCCAACAGACCACGAAATCCTCTTCTCTCATTTTTCTATCGTAACGCCGTTGCGCCACACTGGATGAGAATTCTGACACACAGTCGTCCTGTAGTAATTTGCACCATGTTCAGTAAATTCATTTACTTGGTTGACCGAATCATCATGAACTAGCTGCCTCGGCTACCCAGTGCATACATTCCACTCTATATTTTGTAATCACCGAAATAAAATCACGTAACTGCCACCTACACAGAACTGCCAACAGTGTAGGATGCAGAAGTTTAAATAGGAAGTGTTCCTTTCCACTTGAGCTATTCTATTGCGCTATCTGTTTGTAGAAAACGTCGTTCAGTAAAAAAAAAAGAAAAGCTGTAACTGTTTGTCTCTCAGAAGTCAAGACCTGGCCATATGCATAATCTCACAGTGCTGTGGAATCAAAAAGTTCTGGAGGAATAGTTGAGCTCTGGAGCTGTTGTAGCTACGTGTCAGCTAGTAGCGTAGATAAGATGTCGCGAGTTCGAATACATTCAGTGCTACATTTTTTAAAACGCAATTCTGCTGTCTGCTGACGTTGTCAATCTAATGGAACTTTGAACATGCTTCCCTTCACTTCTCAACCCAAAGTAGTCGCATGTGGAAAAAGGGCTAACTACTGTGACATTTTGTTCTGTTCAGGTTTAATAGACAGCAGGCAGCAGATGCGTCTCGAAGATGTGTAGGGAGAGCGCATCGTGCCATAATATGTCAGAAAAGTATTTTCTACATTAGCTGTCGTGTGGTAGTGAGATTTTATTCTTCTTCAAACTTTGTTTGACAGCTTTAACTCAGAACAAGTTTTCTACATGCATGTAATCAATAAACTGCACGTGCATTGTCATACTGTCATAGATAACATCAGAGAATTCGCATATATCGTTGGTGATTAATTTCTCTCTCATGTTTACTATTGTTTTAACAACACTAAAGGAAACCTTACGAAAATTGTGCACTGTATTATAAGAAATGAAATAAAACTAACCACGATAACCTTACGACGAAAGTATATTTTAATAAACCCGAGTATCTGTACACAAATGTGCCTTTGTCGGCACGAATTAGTAAAATACTACTCACTTAGGTTTTGATTGGGTCTGTGTTTCATTGGTATGCTGTGTCGTACTCAAGAGGTATGCAAATGTGGCATTTCATAAATATAGTTACGTATTCCTAGAAACCCAAAATTCGCTTGTCAGCAGCGGAAAGAGGCGTTGCCTGTTGTACAGCATTGTAAGTTTTTCAACATTGCCCTATGAGCCGAAAGTATTTTCTTGCGATTTCCTTATTGATGTTTGATCAGACTCCTTGTAGCTCTTTCACAGAAGGGATAAAAACGTTGCAGTCAGAGAGACTGGAACTGCATACCATAACAGACGTTTTTCCACAGGTCAGCACGTTACCACAGAGCTGGCGAAGAGGTATGGGTCTGAGCGTCCTCTTACGACGGCAATAGTGCCTAGAACTCGTAAACCGCTATTTAAAGGTCGAGATTAGTTGCGATTTATGCCTGCAATGACTTTCCTGGGCTGAAAACCGTATATTCACAATCTTTTGTTAGCCTTCATGCGATAAAAACTCAGATTATTCAAAGGAAATGACAGGTAAAATTAAGTGAACTTTGAGGCTTAATTCCGTGCACACCAGGAAGTAGTCTATCACAGAGTTGCCAAACATAAGTTGCCTTGTTGCCAAATCTCAGTTACAGTACCAGCAGGAAGAAGACGAACCGATGTGATCCTACAGCGGGCTGGGAAGTGACCATAGCTGGTGTCTCCAAGTCGCGGCTGCTACGGCCTGGAATACGTAATGCGTCTGACTCGCTTACTGTAACTAGGTTTAGGGACTGGAGCGTAGTTACTAATAATACTTAGAACTGACTGCAAACTAAGCATCATAAATCAGTAACTCTCATTGTTGTTTTTATATTTCTTTAGTAAGTGTACTCAAAACTAAGAAACTCATTCACAGGCGTTTTCGTGCCTCGCCGATAGTCGAGCACAACAAACAAATAAAAATAAAAAAGAATGTTTATATGTATGTGTGTGTGTGTGTGTGTGTGTGTGTGTATGTGTGTGTGTGTGTGAGAGAGAGAGAGAGAGAGAGAGAGAGAGAGAGAGAGAGATAAAAAAGAATGGGAGTGTAAAAAATTGTTGTAAAGAAATTGAATCATGGTATTTAAAGAAATCTTTCATTGTAATGACACGTTCCACATCATTACGAAATGTCGTATTCATGTCTATGGAACAAGAAGTAATCTAATGTAATGTAATCTAATCTAATCACATCATATTGATGACTAGCCATAAAGAGTCATGAATTACCGAAATTTTTGCCAATACCAGTAACCAAATCTAAACTTGAAAATAAAAGACGACAAGTTTTGTAATAAACCGTAACTCCTATCAAGACCCTTTCGTCCCTGTTATCTAACCACGAAAGATGTCTGATATACCTCCATTCTGAAGTAACAAAGTGTGCATGCATTTAAAGATGAAGTGCATGATGTGAAGTTCTGTGACGGAGATACAAACCCAACACGTAATCAGATTGTTAACTAAGAAAAATCAAATTTTACGTATCGGATTTTCTTACGAGCCGCTAGGTGTCTGAATCTAAAATAAGGATACAAACTTTTGTGCCTAAGAAACAATCGAACTGCACACCTACCGTGCATCCACGAATGTAGCTTAAGTATCAGTTTCTTACTCACGAACAGTAAGACGTGTGCGTGTTTGACCAGAAATAATGGCACCTGTTGCGATTGTTGGCAACACATGAACAGACATTAAAAATGCGCGTTAATTTTCACTAGCAGGTGGATGTGCACTTGATAGAGCTGGAAATGAAATTATGAATATTTTCGTACTGGATCAGGATTCGGACCCACATATTTACCTTTGGAGGAGACCTAGAGAAGACTGCAGTCTTGGGAAAAGGAACGAAATGATTGAACTATACTGTGCCGAGAGATTCAGATCCTCGAAAGAGGAGATACGAATGCGAATCACAGTCCAGCACCAAATTTTTCAACGTCTCTAGTTCAATCAAGTACAAGTAAACAAAGAGCCCTGTCCCTTTAAATGGCTATCGGTTCATCAAATAAAATACAATTTGCTAATGTAAGTAAGCTGACTGGTGACCGTTTTTCTGTTTACAATGACTTCCGCTATGTCATTTCCCAACGTAAACTGGCTCTGCCCAGTTGGTAATGAAGGTACGTGATGCTTAATGCTGATTCTGGATTATAACGTCTTTCTCTTGAGGTTACCAGAGGTAAAATAAATCTGTTTGTGCCTCTTAAAAGCAAATGCCTGAACCCACGCATTGCACCTGTGATAGTTCGTTCCACCAGACCACTGTAGCCACATTTCCCAGCCCCTGGAGTGTGCTGTAACGGATGATGTGCTTAGCTTACAAAATTAATCACGGTGGAAAAAATGCGAGTCTATTAAATGGTTAAGTAGAAGCATGCTTCTGACGCAGAGGTTATGCTATTCTCATGTCAGCAGGATGTAAAGACTCTTCTAGGCATCATAGGCTGGATGTGAAGCCATTTTGATTTTTCACAAATTCAGCAAATTTCTTAGTTCGATAAAATCCACTGTGAAGTGTGAAGTTGCCGGATAATTCGATTATTACTGTCATTATTACTATCATTTAATTCATACCGCTGCTGGAACACGACCGTAGTCTTGAGGTAAAACGCGAGACCAGCTAATATGACGTCTGGCGACCGAAAGCACATATCGACAAAATTTTTATCGGCCCTTTCCTCTCGGTGCTGAAGCTATGAGTGTAATTCAAGCGAATCTACTATATAATATTATCTGGTCTCGCGTCTTACCTCAAGACTACGGTCGTAGTGAAGAGTAATGTACTAAGACTGGAGTCAAGACTTCCTCTGGGAAGTGCCGCAGTCTACATGTTGCCAGATCGAGCATGTTGCCAGACATAGAATTCTGAGAGGAGCACGACTGTATTGTCCACCATACGTGAACGACTCGGCGGTCAATTTTTTGGTCTAAGACTGTATCTACAACACATATTGCACGCTGAAGACCCAGAAGAATTAAAAAAAACAAAAGTAGTTTATGACAGCAACGTTAACCATAGCGTTCGAAGTATTCATAGTATTGTATACGTGTGTGTAAACGCCTTCCAATGACCACTCAAGGAAGACAAGGATACACAGTCTAGCTTCAATATTATAAATACGCCTCAGTTTGTGGATGAGCTCAGACTTAGGTTGATAATAATTTTGAATATTTAGCAGCACTGTACCAATTGGTGTTAAACTCGTTTTCAACCAATGATTCCCACAGCTACAGGAACACTACTTGTGATACCTCTTAGACAAAATACTTAAGCAGTGTTACAGACGAAAAGATCAACCTGGCACAAACTGTGGGAAGTTTGTTTCACAACCTTCGTACCTGGATAATGAGCTTTTTCCTATTTGAGATATCTGTGAACGTTGCTGCTTAAGACGACTTAAGCAGAAACTAAATTCCCTCAGCTTCGATAATGTTTAAAGAAATCGTATTATCGGCACTAACTCGTGATTTGTGAATTGTTTACCGGCCGCACTCTGCCGTATTTCGCCGGTTGGAAGGGAAAAGCTTACTGACAAATTTCAGACAGAAATTACTGTTACAGTGTACTTATGGAGCCAAATGAGTGGATTGCGTATTTTCCGATGAGAAAGAGCACTGGCAAACAATCTTCGCTACATGAGGTTATTTAAACTGGTGTCACTCTGAGCTAGAATTTATGGTCAGGTCAATGTTTCGGATGCGAGTTTTGCAACTGTGAAATACTTTCCTACATTATAGAAGCGAAAATTAAATTTGAACTAATATTGCGAAAATTTTGTACTTGGGCAGCTTAGAATGTAAATACTTCTGTTTATTTCAAAGGGAAACAATAGATTTTCTAAAACATTGTCTGTCATACACAACTTGAAACAGGTCCTGTCGACCAAATCATGTGGAAGAACTGACAGCGACGTATGTCGGAAGGCAGTAAGATCTCTTGCCTTTTGGTTTGTCAGTACTCGATAGCCATTTCTAGGTGCAAGTAAATGACGAAAGGCAGCGCGTTTTTGTCATCAAGTAACGTCTTCGTCAATTACTTTAGATTTAATGTAATCTAAGAGTAATTGCTGATGTTTGATATTAACATGAAAAGGATTCCGTAGACAGGGAAAGAACCTGTTCTTGGGAAACTACTTCTATAGTAACCAAAAGGCATTAAATGATCTTCAAGCACTTGTGTTCCAGCAGCGGTACGAATAAAATGATAGTAATAATAACAGTAATAATCGAATTATCCGGCAACTTCACACTTCACAGTGGATTTTCTCGAACTAAGAAATTTGCTGAATTTGAGAAAAATCAAAAAGGGCTTCACATCCAGCCTATGATGCCTAGAAGAGTCTTTACATCCTGCTGACGTGAGAATAGCATAATCTCTGCGTCAGAAGCATGCTTCTACTTAAAAATTTAATAGACTCGCATTTTTTCCACCGTGATTAATTTTGTAAGCTAAGCACATCATCCGTTACAGCACACTCCATGGGCTGGGAAATGTGGCCACAATGGACTGGTGGAACGAACTATCACAGGTGCAATGCGTGGGTTCAGGTATTTGCTTTTAAGAGGCACAAACAGATTTATTTTACCTCTGGTAACCTCAAGAGAAAGACGTTATAATCCAGAATCAGCATTAAGCATCACGTTCCTTCATTACCAACTGGGCAGAGCCGGTTTACGTTGGGAAATGACATAGCGGAAGTCATTGTAAACAGAAATACAGTCGCCAGTAAGCTTACTTACATTAGCAAATTTTATTTTATTTGATGAACCGATAGCCATTTAAAGGGACAGGGCTCTTTGTTTACTTGTACTTGATTGAACTAGAGACGTTGAAAAATTTGGTGTTGGACTGTGATTCGCATTCGTATCTCCTCTTTCGAGGATCTGAATCTCTCGGCACAGTATAGTTCAATCATTTCGTTCCTTTTCCCAAGACTGCAGTCTTCTCTAGGTCTCCTCCAAAGGTAAATATGTGGGTCCGAATCCTGATCCAGTACGAAAATATTCATAATTTCATTTCCAGCTCTATCAAGTGCACATCCACCTGCTAGTGAAAATTAACGCGCATTTTTAATGTCTGTTCATGTGTTGCCAACAATCGCAACAGGTGCCATTATTTCTGGTCAAACACGCACACGTCTTACTGTTCGTGAGTAAGAAACTGATACTTAAGCTACATTCGTGGATGCACGGTAGGTGTGCAGTTCGATTGTTTCTTAGGCACAAAAGTTTGTATCCTTATTTTAGATTCAGACACCTAGCGGCTCGTAAGAAAATCCGATACGTAAAATTTGATTTTTCTTAGTTAACACTCCGAGTACGTGTTGGGTTTGTATCTCCGTCACAGAACTTCACATCATGCACTTCATCTTTAAATGCATGCACACTTTGTTACTTCAGAATGGAGGTATATCAGACATCTTTCGTGGTTAGATAACAGGGACGAAAGGGTCTTGATAGGAGTTACGGTTTATTACAAAACTTGCCGTCTTTTATTTTCAAGTTTAGATTTGGTTACTGGTATTGGCAAAAATTTCGGTAATTCATGACTCTTTATGGCTAGTCATCAATATGATGTGATTAGATTAGATTACATTACACTGGATTACTTCTTGTTCCATAGACATGAATACGACATTTCGTAATGATGTGGAACGTGTCATTACAATGAAAGATTTCTTTAAATACCATGATTCGATTTCTTTACAACAATTTTTTACCCTCTCATTCTTTTTTATCTCTCTCTCTCTCTCTCTCTCTCTCTCTCTCTCTCTCTCTCACACACACACACACACACACACACACACACACACACACACACACACATATAAACATTCTTTTTTATTTTTATTTGTTTGTTGTGCTCGACTATCGGCGAGGCACGAAAACGCCTGTGAATGAGTTTCTTAGTTTTGAGTACACTTACTAAAGAAATATAAAAACAACAATGAGAGTTACTGATTTATGATGCTTAGTTTGCAGTCAGTTCTAAGTATTATTAGTAACTACGCTCCAGTCCCTAAACCTAGTTACAGTAAGCGAGTCAGACGCATTACGTATTCCAGGCCGTAGCAGCCGCGACTTGGAGACACCAGCTATGGTCACTTCCCAGCCCGCTGTAGGATCACATCGGTTCGTCTTCTTCCTGCTGGTACTGTAACTGAGATATGGCAACAAGGCAACTTATGTTTGGCAACTCTGTGATAGACTACTTCCTGGTGTGCACGGAATTAAGCCTCAAAGTTCACTTGATTTTACCTGTCATTTCCTTTGAATAATCTGAGTTTTTATCGCATGAAGGCTAACAAAAGATTGTGAATTTACGGTTTTCAGCCCAGGAAAGTCATTGCAGGCATAAATCGCAACTAATCTCGACCTTTAAATAGCGGTTTACGAGTTCTAGGCACTATTGCCGTCGTAAGAGGACGCTCAGACCCATACCTCTTCGCCAGCTCTGTGGTAACGTGCTGACCTGTGGAAAAACGTCTGTTATGGTATGCAGTTCCAGTCTCTCTGACTGCAACGTTTTTATCCCTTCTGTGAAAGAGCTACAAGGAGTCTGATCAAACATCAATAAGGAAATCGCAAGAAAATACTTTCGGCTCATAGGGCAATGTTGAAAAACTTACAATGCTGTACAACAGGCAACGCCTCTTTCCGCTGCTGACAAGCGAATTTTGGGTTTCTAGGAATACGTAACTATATTTATGAAATGCCACATTTGCATACCTCTTGAGTACGACACAGCATACCAATGAAACACAGACCCAATCAAAACCTAAGTGAGTAGTATTTTACTAATTCGTGTCGACAAAGGCACATTTGTGTACAGATACTCGGGTTTATTAAAACATACTTTCGTCGTAAGGTTACCGTGGTTAGTTTTATTTCATTTCTTATAATACAGTGCACAATTTTCGTAAAGTTTCCTTTAGTGTTGTTAAAACAATAGTAAACATGAGAGAGAAATTAATCACCAACGATATATGCGAATTCTCTGATGTTATCTATGACAGTATGACAATGCACGTGCAGTTTATTGATTACATGCATGTAGAAAACTTGTTCTGAGTTAAAGCTGTCAAACAAAGTTTGAAGAAGAATAAAATCTCACTACCACACGACAGCTAATGTAGAAAATACTTTTCTGACATATTATGGCACGATGCGCTCTCCCTACACATCTTCGAGACGCATCTGCTGCCTGCTGTCTATTAAACCTGAACAGAACAAAATGTCACAGTAGTTAGCCCTTTTTCCACATGCGACTACTTTGGGTTGAGAAGTGAAGGGAAGCATGTTCAAAGTTCCATTAGATTGACAACGTCAGCAGACAGCAGAATTGCGTTTTAAAAAATGTAGCACTGAATGTATTCGAACTCGCGACATCTTATCTACGCTACTAGCTGACACGTAGCTACAACAGCTCCAGAGCTCAACTATTCCTCCAGAACTTTTTGATTCCACAGCACTGTGAGATTATGCATATGGCCAGGTCTTGACTTCTGAGAGACAAACAGTTACAGCTTTTCTTTTTTTTTTACTGAACGACGTTTTCTACAAACAGATAGCGCAATAGAATAGCTCAAGTGGAAAGGAACACTTCCTATTTAAACTTCTGCATCCTACACTGTTGGCAGTTCTGTGTAGGTGGCAGTTACGTGATTTTATTTCGGTGATTACAAAATATAGAGTGGAATGTATGCACTGGGTAGCCGAGGCAGCTAGTTCATGATGATTCGGTCAACCAAGTAAATGAATTTACTGAACATGGTGCAAATTACTACAGGACGACTGTGTGTCAGAATTCTCATCCAGTGTGGCGCAACGGCGTTACGATAGAAAAATGAGAGAAGAGGATTTCGTGGTCTGTTGGACGGATGATAGGTTGTTACACCTATGGTCTGGGTTGGATTCCCACTTCTGTCAATGATTTTACATAGGGAGAGACAGAGTCCATTCTCTCCTGGCTACACCAAGTGAAGAAGATGTAATGGCAGTGTGGTCTGAAAATTCACATTAAAGATGATTTTCCTTCTCTACCAAGTAGACGGTAGGTTGAACCACAATAAAGTCTGGAGTGGCGACATGTAGAAACTCTATCACCAGTAACCTTTCTTATACTAGTTATTTATTTCAAGTGACGAAACAAACGCTATGTATGGTCACAGGACACTTATTCCATCTTTTATCTGAGTTTCTGTATGTCGATAAGATTGGTTCTGAACTGGGAATGCAACTCAGACCGCCCTTAACGCGGAATTTGATCCTTTCGTGACAGTACAGCTCGGCTACAATTTGTTGTTTGTTCAAAGCTGCAGATTCCTTAACATCTCCACATATTACGCGTGAATGGGATCGAATCCTGGCCCGGCACTAAAGATTTAATTATGTATTATCAAGCTCTAGCATGAGAACACCTATCTGCTGGTGGATAAGAATTTTGATTTTTAATGTATTTTCATTCGTTGTCATCACTAACGATATCTGACGTTTTTAACTCCCAGTGAGACACAGAACTATTTGCGAGATGACTGTAAGTTCAAGATGTTATTCTGAGCAGCTGGTGGAGAAAAATTCGGTAGCTGACGTCTCTTTGTGTGTAGTCAACAACGATATGTGTGGGGCTCTATTCCCAGTGAGCGCTGAACTCTTCGTCATATTATTTCTAGTTCAAACATGCTCACATATCACTGCTGGCGCAACAAACCCATATTTAACGTTCGTTTTCTCTAGAATATAACAGCGGTAGGTGCTGGGTAGGAGTCCTGGGAAGGAAAAAATTAATGTTTCGTCTCGTCATTTCAGTTAAAACATCTAGCTACTGCCGCGAAAATCTGATATGTCACATTTGACTGTGCTTCGATAGCAATCCGATTAGGTTCTGGGTTCGAATCCGTGTCCAACACAAAGCTTTACCTCACGGCATTTCAAGTAAGTTACTTGTGAAGAAGCAATATTTAACATCTCTCGTAGTTCGTTAACAGGGACAATAGATGATGGGTAGGAATTCGCGTCTGTTAAACATGTTTGCGTTATGCAATTTAAAGTTGATATTTGCTAACTGATACTGTCTAAAATCGAGGTATATCACTCTCTGTATGCTTAATCAGGAATGACTGTTAGTTTCCGTCAGTAACGAAATCTTTGCTTAGTCTGCATGAGCTGGGTTTGAATCCATATGCGGAACAAGACGGTTCGTCGTGTCATTTGAAGTTCATAGATATTCTCAACTAGCTGCTCGTGAATAACTTAAATTTTTAATGTCATTTTGTGTTAAATAATAAGTACGGTATGTTACTTTGAAGAGGAAATCATGAATACGACGAACTTACTACGTGCATTACCAATCTGACGTAATAATGAGAGTGGTAACATTCCAGGTATGTCATCTGTTGTAATAAATGTGAGCTTACAAGCCTTAAGGACAGTCTTATCTGTGATAAGGTGTTCCCTGATATTTGTAGTACCGTGGTATTACTTTACATCTTGAGTTATTGCGGTACGGAGCAGTGTTTTCTAGTGGTGACTTGTTGGAACTATTTTCAATAGTCAAACGACTGTACCAAGGAGCGATTAGAGGACCTGCTAGACAGCTTTTTTTGAATAGGACAATATTCCTGTCCAATAATTTTTAGATTAGTTACAATAAGCTTACGCTGCAAGAGAACTCGCTTGTATTTTTCAATATGTGGTCTGTTGTCGGTTTGAAGGCCTTACATTGCAACGGCAACTTAGTGCAACTCCACCGAGGGCTGTCTGGAGTAGGGTGGAGATAGCAATGTGAAAGTTGCGAGCTGTCGAAGACGATCTTCATATTCCTAATGCGATTAGGCCATCGTATACTCTTGACGACGTTTAGCATCTGTGCGGTCAGTCAACCAATTTCAGAATTCATGTTGAGTAATCCTGCTAAATTCCCATAATATTGTCTTTTTATATTGATGAGTAGTATGGAGTAATATGGATTCAGTAACTAAATGCTAAGAATATATTTGCATTGTGCCAATTCAAAGATCAATAGATATAGATTTTTATATTTAGATATAGATATAGATTTTTATATTTAAAGCCATTCTCGTTCTGCGTTGGAATAAACATTATTCATTATTTGATTGTTCTTGTTACGGTTGTTATTGTCATTCTCTCACTCGCAAGAGTTTTCAAATTCCTATTTGGTATCGATGTACATGAAGAGTGGCTATGAAAGAAGGGAATACTGAATGTTACGTCATGCAGAATACACTCATTTACTTCTGCTCCTTGTGATCAACGCTACAGGAGAAGTGAGATACATAAAGTTGACAGTGTGAGGACAGACATGCTGGCACAACTCTGCAACTACACAGTGTTACCAGATAAAATGGTGCTGCGGAATCGGAAGTGTAGTACGGACTTTGCCACAGTAGCAGACAGCTGCTAATTTCGGACCATGACCGTGGATTACACTTCGGTCAGTGTTGGTTAGAGTGTTACAACTGTAAATGGAAGGCTTTGTTTGACAGTCTTGTGTTGATGCTGTCTGAATAAATTATGCCATTGGATAAAAAGCGGTTTAGTTTTGAGACCTAACCCACAAGGGGAGAAGGCACAGTGGTCTGTTTCAGGAATTCCAAGCAATAAAACACAAAAAGCAACCCAGGAAGGGTTCGAACAGCTACTTTCATGCAGAGACATGCATTTCGAATCTGTTCATCGTTACGAGGTCAAACAAGAGGGTAACATTACTGAAACAATGATCAGGCTACTTAGTATATAAGAGAGCATACAGATTTCAAGGAGGAAACGTATGAAGACGCAGACTTCCTCGTTATCAATATGTGCGGCATATCTTTCGTGTTAACGAAAGTAATATCCCACTTTAACTCTTCTTACGTCTCAAATGAAATGAATGCCATGAGGAATCGAATATTTGTTGACTGCGTCTCTCCTTGCTTCCATCCGTACCAACATATTTCTTCATTCTCGTGGTAATCATGACATTCTTTTTGTATGCTGCAAAAGATTGCACGTGGACAAATTCGACATCGAGGTGCAAAGCGTATGGTATCTTACATTATATTCAATTCGAATAAGCTTCAGATGTATTTTTACTTCGTTTGTATTTTTAGATGATTATGAACGTTACGGAAAATTATCTCACATGCTTTATTTTGAATGAGAAACATTGAATGACCTGTTTTGCTTTCCCTACGTTGAAATGATATAATGTCGGCGTCAACAGCCTTCTTCCACGCCGGAAGCTGAAACTTGTATCATTCTGGATTAATGATAATTGAATGTCTCAAATGTAGACATAGCCCACAAGGCGACGTCAGAAACCATCAGGGGAGAACGCCGCATAAAAACCAAACGTGCGCGCGCGTCTCCACTCTGAAGGACCGTATCGGAGAATCACGGCAAGCATTTCGCTGAAGAGCTGCCTCGTAAGAGAAGCGAGAAATGGCAGCGTCGTAGCAAGTATTTGTCAACACTCTGATAGTGCATTTACTTCCGGGTGTAGGCCGGCGTTACCTCGCTAAATTCACTTGACATTCGTTTTCCACATCGAAGACTCGTACGATAGAATCCACTGAAAGATGAGACTTTTAGAAAGTATAATTAATTTCTGGACTCCAAGAACGGCGTTCTTCACATAAGTAACACCTGATTGTGTGTTTTAAGGTTGTGTTTTGAGGCTCAGGCAACATCGCAGTGACTATAGTCCGTCTGTGGTCGCCAGTGTGTCGTTAGCTCAGAGGTTATTCGTCATATTGTGGCTTTTCTAACGCGGGACATTCTGAATCGGAATACTCCCCTTTCATTATTAGTTCCGGGACGTGACTATTTTCCTCGGACAAAGACCAATGCTGTGAATTGGATTCGCGGACATGCCATTCACCACCTAGTTGGACAAACTGTAGACTCTGTACTCGATTTTTGGACATACCTCAACGACCGTCATTTTGTCGTTGTCCGCCACCCAAAATACAGACAATTTTTCTCGAACTTCCTTGGGAGTGCTTTCCACGACCCGCCTCGCAGCTGGAATGTGTAAAGTCAAGAGTGAAGAAGGTTTCCAGTTTGAACCAATGAACATTTCTGAACTACTGAACGGAACACACCAATTTCGAGAAGGCGTGACTCAACATATTACCAGCGGGGCGCAGAAGGCGTCTGATCAATTACACAACAAAAATAAACAAAACAAAAATCAAAATAAAAATAAAATTCAGAAAAAGGAAGATTTTGTTTTGTTTGTAATGATAGCCCTATCCTTGAATTCCCATATTTCCCCTGGTATATAGGCAGCTCTTGGGGTAGGTTTAGTCAGCAGCCAACGCCTGCAGTGGACCAGATTTTTTTTTTTTTTTGTTATAGGATGAAAAGTGGCTGTGGCACTTAGTTTCTTTTTTTATTGCCATTTTCCTAAGGGGCTTTAAAATAAGAGAGAAAAAAAGGGGTAATCGTCAAAAAAAGTAAAAGAAAAAAAGCAAAATTAAAAAAAAAATAAGTTCCCTCGTGCGTTGCGGTGGTCGTACTGTATGACATAGCAGTTCCAATCTCGGTGGAAGCCGCTGACTACAACCTTTTATTTTCCATTTTAATTAATGGAGTTGCAAACGGCTAGTAAAAATTCTTTATACGAAATCTGAAGAATGCCTTTAAACATCAATCTTCGTCCGATTCGACTTAGTAAATTAAGTTAATATCATGGATGTCTGCTTTGCAAATGCCAAGGTGCTTCACTGTAAAATAGATCCTGAAAAGATTCAAAGCGACTGTCAACGATATAAATTTGAGTTTTGTTCGTCATATAGGTCTAACATGTCAGAAGGTTGTTTATGAAGTGCACATGTTGATTAATATAGTTCCCCTCTTCTAAATTTTTGCAATAGCATTTAACTGTAGACGTTTTCTAACACCGGCGTTAGCAATTCCTTTCCGTTCTCTGAAACCTCCAAAACGACAAATTTTTCTGCTCTAAATCTGATGACCTTAACTATCACTTCCGATCAACATTAAATACTTCATGAACCCATACATGGAACTCCAAATGTGCATTGCTACACAGCATGCATTGCAAGGTATTCACACAGTTTATCGCATAGAGTTACCATAAGGAATGAAACAAGAACTGTAATACACTTTACACCACAGACACTTACCCCGGCTTGACGAAAACATCCGAACATTGACTAAAAGTTGCACAAATAATTGAGTTTGAAAGGAAAAGAAACGAGGTATGAAGCATTTATAAATTCAACGAATGTAGCGAGGTGGTTTAATTTCGTCCCAGTCTATAAAATTAATTTCGGGCCATACTCAGCTCTTGCCGATTAATGTAATATAATACCCGCCTACTTATCAGGACGTCTGTCTCCGTTGCTTTTGAGCGTGAATGGAAATCGTAGAAATTTTCTGTGGAGCAACATTTAATAATAAAGCGTTTTAAATCATCAAAAACGATGAGCGGGAGCAGGCGCTTTCGATAAAGAACGGGGGTGTGCAGCGCCGCTGCTGTCGCCACGGCCGCTGCCGGTAGCCAGCAAATGGATCCCGGAGCTTTGCCGCATACGGCATCCAGAGGAGGACAGTCTGCAGGAAATCTGCCGCATAATCGTTACTGGATAAAATTTTGATATCGGTGTGTCAGAAAGCGAAATAGATTGAATCTGCGCTACCATTACATTCACGTCTTCAGCATTCAGACAGAAGAGGCTATAAAAATATTTTATACCAGCTGCTCTCGATCCACTGACATTACAAACAGAAACAACGCACGCTGCCGCTAGACCACAGGCGTAATCAGCTTAGTGTTTCTCTATCATGGGAGAAGTTTTCCTCCAGGAAGTGCCGCAGTCTACAGTGTTGCCAGATTGTGCAGATAACCGGACTTAGAGAATTAGCGAGTTGGCCAGTTTTTTTGTCCCATGTCGCGATCGGCGTGGACTTAGCCTCTGAAGCGGCCGGCCGCCGGTCGAGTTTTATGTCAAAGAGTGTACGTCATGGACGTGTGAAGCACAACCGTCAACTTCAACAACTGGTAGCCGCGCCGTGCCGTGGAGCTACCGGCAGAGAAGTCCGGGCCGGTCCAAGAGAGGTCCATCGCTGGGAATGAATATGTTGAATTCTCATGTACAGTAGTAATTTGGCTAAAGGAAATGGGTCAAAGACTTTCTGATTCGCCCTCATAACTGAAAATTACCGATTGTTTATAAAAGATTTTTAATAAAGATAGGGCCGGCCGCTGTGGCCGAGCGGTTCTAGGCGCTTCAGTCCGGAAGCGCGTTGCTGCTACGGTCGCAGGCTCGAATCCTGCCTCGGGCATGGATGTCTGTGATGTCCTTAGGTTAGTTAGGTTGAAGTAGTTCTAAGTCTAGGGGATTGATGACCTGAGATGTTCTCAGAGCCATTTGAACCATTTTTTGAATAAAGATTGTTTAAATTAAAAAAGAACAAAGCAATTTAATTTTTTTCTTATTTATGGTTCTTTCTTTACTACTTGGTAGAACAATTCCATCTTTAAAATTGAATAGTAAGTATACTATTTTTGTTGTACAGATTTTTGTTGGTAAACAGAAATTTAGCTCAATATCCCCAAATGGTCCTAAATGATCAGTTATAGATCAACACATGGCCAATTTTAAGCGTCACATTATGCAATAAATCAGCCACATACCCATGAACCGCCACAATGACATACGCTGCTACACAAAATTGAAACAATAAAATTTCCTATTCCTTATCTTGCTTACCCCAAAATCTTCAACAATGTAACTTGCAATAATATTGAGCATTGTAACCATATACTGTAATTAATATTGCCCACTCCATAAAAATGTTATTTACAACGAAAAACATTTTTGTTACACGTAAGTTACTAGTGCTCAGATAGTTCTCAACCACTTCCACCACCTCAGAAACAATGGCATCATAATCATATAACATGAAAAATTGTGAGATTATGTATTTTAATTATTGTGTATAATAATGTCTATAGCCTGAAGCTTAGTTTACAATGTTAAAAAACATGTATGTTGCACAACATAAATGAAGAGAGATCAGTTTCACAGTTTCTCAACCTCACAAAATTTGGCATTATAACCATTTAACTTGTAATATTGCATAGTTTAATTATTTATTATGTTTAACTTTGTTCAAAAAGCTTACGGGAATGCAGCTGGGTGATGTCGTCATCAATCGCCGATATTTCGACAGGAGCATACCCTGCCATTTTCAAGGTAGAATTGCAGCAAGTAAGCACTGTACAGCGAATTTAGTGCCTCGGTTTTCACAGAAACTCCGTAAAGGTAACACACACACACACACACACACACACACACACACACACACACACACACAGTAAACACTAGCGTCATCACAAACCAAAGATGAACGACGTCACGAGTTATCGATAGTGAAATTAATAATCAACGGGTGAGGTAGCATAAACTCTGTCTCTCTGTCTTTTGTCAAGTGAGAGAACAGGATTCCATGCAGAATGTGAGCAAAAACCACCATCTATATTTATGGGATTCTATATGGACACCTGCTCTCTCACTTGTCAAAAGGCAGAGGGACAGAATTTGTGCTACCTCACCTGTTTATTATTAATTTGACTAACGATAACTTCTGATGTCGGTCATCTTTGGTCCGTGATAGCCATAGTGTTTACAGTGTGTGTGTGTGTTTCTGTAAGAAACAAGGTATTAAATTCGCTTGCACAGCGCTTACTTGCTGCAGTTTTGTCTTGAAAATAGCAGGGTGTGCTCATGTCGAAGTCTCGGTGGTTGTCGACGACGTCACCTGGCTGCATTCCCGTGAGTTGTTGGACCACTGTATACGCCGGGAGAAACTAAGGTCTCACACTGCTGAACACTGTTCAATGTGTAAAGTGAAATTTCAACATTAAGAAACAGTCTGATGCACAAGATACACAACACACTATGCAAGTGATTGTATCTTGGCATATAATGTTTGGTTACGTAACAAGGGAAACTCCCCATCGCTCCCCCCTCGGATTTAGTGGTAAGATGGCCCAGTGGATAGCCCGTGAAAAACTGAACACAGATCAAGCACGAAAACAAGGAGATGGTATGCTGAACTGTGCGTCGATAAGAGATTCCTATCGTATGACACACGTTCTGTCACTAACGCCCTGTGTGACACACCAGATGTGTTTTCCGGTGGAGGATTCGGTTGACTTGTCGTCTTGTCATCAAACGTTTGCGGCTCCCATTAGAAAGCCCTTTCGGCTGCTAATAGAATAGTTGTGCAGAATCAATTGTCACCTCGTCACCTCGATATTGCAAACGAACGTTACACCACGACACTACTCAAATTTGAATAAAGCGAACAGCGAAAAAAAAAAATTGGCAGTAGGAAGGTTTGAACAAGGCGCGCCCTGTTGGTAGCCTAACACTATGTCCTTTTTTTTTTGCATTTTGTTCGTTATATTCGGTCGTAGTGGAGTCACATGACATCCGCTGAAGTTCTTTGTTGATCCTTTTACTCAATTTTTTAATTACAGAGACTAGCCAGCTCTCTGACCGAACACACTGAGCTACCGTGCCGGCCTAGCCACGACGCCATTTCTGTTCGCAGCTGCTCCAAATTGTGCTTCTTATTCTTGGACCGTTCACTGTTTCTATTTTGCTTTTTTTTCGGGGTCCAGTACACTTTCTTCCTGTTTTCGTGCTTGATCTGTGTTCAGTTTTTGACGGGCTGTCCACTGGGCCCTTTTGCTACCAGATCTGAGGGGGTGCAATGGGGAGTTTCCCTTGTAAGAAACAGTGTTCCTTTCAGACGCTAGTCAGTTGTTTACTGATGATGGCCTAATAAATCGAAAACTAGTTTGAAAGAAACAAAGATCAGTAGAACAAAAACAGTATACTTGTTATTCAACCTTAAATTTATTTCATCTACATGTATTTTGCCTCCACAGAAATGCTCGTAGAACACACACCTTTGTTTAAAAATTTATTTCAGCTGGGATTCAAAACCAGGACAGCGACATGGCAGGCAAGCTATGCAGCCTGTCGAAATAGTAATCTCGTTTTAGGGTAATTAAATACACTTGAAAAACTTCAAAGTCGATTTTCTCGAGAATTTGTAAGACCTGAAATGTACTGCTTTGAGATGTTTACATTTGAGTTCTGATCTTCACACACCATAAGTCTACTTAGAAAAAGAAAAACGATTGCCGTGCGGTCTCCTTGTTGAAGTCTGTGGCGCTCAACCAGTGAACTGGCTTCTGGCCTGACGGCAGCCTCTCGTTCGCTGTGGCGGTATAGAAGGGGGAGGGTGGCGAGTCCACTGCTTCAGCCGCCTTTTAGAGTGCTCGCAGAATAACACGGCCGCTAGAAGCACAATCAGCAGGGTACGTATGGGAAGAGCTCTAGTGATGGGAGTTACAGGCAGGCTCTGAGGGAAAATGCCGAGGGCTGGAAGGGAAGTGCCGTTCTAAACGGAACCCTATGCTCACATTTTTTGTCAAAATAAAGTGGAATGCATCCAAAATCACACTTGCGTAGTGACCATTCAAAAAGATCTACTGTCACCTCTGCTTTGGTTAGCATCTAAAGAGATTTCCACTCATAATTCAACAAAAGCCGCAATTTATTTTCGAATGGCTTGCTAACCGTGTGTAACTTTCAGATAAGCGTCGTGAATGGCGTATTTTGAGTAAAACTTAGACATTTCTCTTGCTGCCATGTTAAAATTTGCTTCTTTCGCCAAAACACAGCACAGTTTACCCAGTGTCACCTCACTAATATGTTTCGCAGATGCGACTGCCAGAGAATTCTGAACCAGTATCTCGTTAAGTTTATTTAGTGAGGAACTGAGGAAAAGTAAGGTCAGTAGCTTATGAAAAAGCACATGCTCGGTACAAAATAAAGGTGTAATGTCTTCACTTATGTTGTTCCAAAACACATAGCATTTCTCATTTCACCAGCTGTCGATGGCCCTTAAAAACTACATTCTTTCATCGAAAATTCTGTAGTTAGTTGAATAACAAGGTAGATAATGAAGTCTGGAATAATAACCACATGGCAAAATACTCTCCTCTTTGTGGGCTATCATTTGCCAAAATCTCATTTTAATATCTCAAATCGTTCATGAAATATGAAGAATTCCACTCGAGCTGTACCGCTGCCACGCACGATCACTAATAAGTGTGCTACATCAGATCAATTTTGTCGAGCTTGGTGACAAACAGAGTTCTCCTCCCAAGTTTAAATAAAAATTCAGTATGTTAACTAAATTTAATATGCAGCAACATATTATGTATGTATTTATTATGTCATAGCGACCCCTATTTCTTATAGGAAACTTTTCCGAATTTCGCGCAGTGTCTTACATGCAAATATCACAATAACTATGACCATTAACGAAATGATGAGCACATCATCATGAAGATCATATATAAAACTATAAGCAAGGCAAAAAAGAATTTTTTCACCTAATAGTTTCTGTTCGAGAAAGATTGCAGGCCGTGCGACTCGATTCTGTTATCGCTGACGTGCCAAAAGGGGGCAAATACTGTCAGCCTCCCCTTCCAAAACTGCAACACGTCTCGTTCCAAAGTACTAAACATCCATCAGTTATTACGAACGAAGACGAGACCAGTCGATTAAGACTCTGGTGTATGGTTATTATTCGAGAATGTGTGCAATCTTATTACTGACAATGGTACACCGAAAATAGCATACTCCTTAGCAAGAAGAATTTAAATGTCCTTACATCTATTATAGAACCATTTTGTTTCAAAATTCTGTTCGTTAAAATTTATGATAAAGTGAGCTGTCACGAACAGTTGGATAACGGAGGGTCCTTAATGTTAAAGAAGGAAGGTGAGGGGCATTTAACAATTGTCTACGTGGTAAATCCTCTAGGAGCATCTCTGCAAGACATGGTGTCAAGGTAAAGCAACCATTTGTCCTACATGGCAATGGCGATACTGGTTGCGAGAAGAATACTTGAAAAAATTGGCAAGGAATCAATGGAAACCATTTAGAGAAAATATTAATATCCTCTGGCTTTACTATATAAAGTGGAACTGGTCGAGATTACGATAGGTAATCTAATGAACTACCTGCACGGAATATTGAACTACTGTGTGCAAGAAGGAGGCAGAAGGAAAAGGCAATGATATCGTAAACAACTATAAGATAATCATAATAGACAGAATAGACAGAATAATCTGCCAGGAAGTTTCAGAATAGACTGTTTAATGTGGACAAGCTCCAATTGTAAAGGTATATAAAGATATGTGTCTAAAATTGATATGTCAAATTACAAGCCCAGGAGTGAAGAAAGTTATTGGTAACCATCTTATAAGTTTTATTAAGTACGTTGATGTGAGTCTACGAGAATCTTTTACATCTCCCTTGATTAAAGAACATGGTATTACCAGGGTAGAGGCTACAATGTACAACTGCAGAGTGAATGGTGTGTTAAACTCTGTGAAACCCGTTTACAGTATTTACAATGTGCTGAACTGTACCCTGTGCCACTTGCTTTTATGTGGTGGCAAACCGGCAGAACAGTTGTTGTGTGGTGTTAAACAGTGTGCTGCAGTTTCTCTGCTGGGGTAATAAGAATACAGGAAAGTTGACTGGTGTGCAAGTAAGCCTTACAGACACTCAAGACCGAGTACAGATTATAAACTATGTTCTGTCTGCCTATAGTTTTAATTATTTACCTGTAAACTGTTTGGAGATCGTTAACACAAACTCCAACAAAGACGACAAAAGTATTATACAAAGGTGTCATATTAATGCAAGAGAAACATATTTTTCGAAATCCAAAACACTGTTCTCCACGTTACTACCAAATATAGATATTGCCAAACTAGGACTGGTACCTACAAACAATTTTATTCAGCAGGTCTTAAGAAAAAGAGTAACTGTGTTATACAGACTTCAACGAACCCATATACAAAATTACTGCTACAAGTGCACTTAACACGTTGTGCATACACTAAGGAAAACTGGAAACACGGTTAAAACAGGTGATATAATGGACGAATATAAACAATTATTGGAAAAAGAAGAAGCCATTGTAGATATGCAAGCAAGGTTTACATATTACTTTAATCACAGTGCATGGGAAAATTTGGTTACGACTGGGAAATACAGAATACCACGATTTACTGTAAATACCAATGGAGAGGGGCCATACTTGCGGAAATCAATGGATCCCTGCATACTTACTATATCAAACGATACACGGAACTTCTTTTATAAACATCCATTCACATTTGGATTCGCTTGTAAAGGATGATTACATTGTATCTAAATTGGATGGACTGGACATTGTGTCCCTAGCAATACAACAGCCATTTGTGGAGTTTAAAACTGACAGAAAAACGACATTTAATGGTAATTCATTTGTAGAATTAGTAAACTTAAAGTTTTACATAGAAATTTCGCAAGAATGTGAAGGAGAAGAGTTTGTGGCGTTCAACCAAGAAGATGTGGAATGTCTTAACAACAGTGTGATGCAGGAAGCGAAGGCAAAATTAAAATTCCTAAATGCTCTCAGCTGGAAGAAGTGCATGAAGGGAAGTAGCTAACCGCTTAGGTCATAAAAGAGGTAGTTTATTGTTACAACCACTGTAAAATCATAGGGGTAACCTTGTCTGGACTCATACAACATTTACATCTTGGTGAGCTTGTGCCAAATTCGATCTGCCATGTTTTAGTATATATAATTTTAGCCATATTTTGATCTGCCATCGTGGAAATGTCTGACGACCTTGCAGGCTGGGCCTGTACCCACAGCCACAAGTATAATGTTCCATTCACAATTTTCTAAATTGTTGCCATTTATACCTAACCCAGTTTACTTAAAAGGGAGGGAAGGGGAGTTGGGCAGGGGAAGAGGGAGGGGGTGGAGTGATCTTGGCCTTATCGGAGGTCGGCAACAATGCAACCTGGGCTTGGACTGGTTTTGTTCCATTACTCATCAGTGTGTAGCAAGAATGGTAAAGTCTGCTTTCGTGCCCTATATGTCCATGGTACAAAATGGTATATTCTAGCAGGATAATGCGAGGCCTCACACTGCAGTTCGCACCGTTAACGCATCTACATCTACATCTACATTTATACTTCCCAAGCCACCCAACGGTGTGTGGCACTTTACGTGCCACTGTCATTACCTCCCTTTCCTGTTCCAGTCGCGTATGGTTCGCAGGAAGAACGACTGCCGGAAAGCCTCCGTGCGCCCTCGAATCTCTCTAATTTTACATTCGTGATCTCCCCGGGAGGTATAAGTAGGGGGAAGCAATATATTCGATACCTCATCCAGAAACGCACCCTCTCGAAACCTGGACAGCAAGCTACACCGCGATGCAGAGCGCCTCTCTTGCAGAGTCTGCCACTACAGTTTGCTAAACATCTCCGTAACGCTATCACGCTTACCAAATAACCCTGTGACGAAACGCGCCGCTCTTCTTTGGATCTTCTCTATCTCCTCTATCAACCCGACCTGGTACGGATCCCACACTGGTGAGCAATACTCAAGTATAGGTCGAATGAGTGTTTTGTAAGTCACCTCCTTTGTTGATGGACTACATTTCCTAAGGACTCTCCCAATGAATCTCAACCTGGCACCCGCCTTACCAACAATTAATTTTATATTATCATTCCACTTCAAATCGTTCCGTACGCATACTCCCAGATATTTTACAGAAGTAACTACTACCAATGTTTTTTCCACAACAACAAAGGATCATTCTTTCTGTGTATTCGCAATACATTACATTTGTCTATGTTAAGGGTCAGTTGCCACTCCCTGCACCAAGTGCCTATCCGCTGCAGATCTTCCTGCACTTCGCTGCAATTTTCTAATGCTGCAACTTCTCTGTATACTACAGCATCATCCGCGAGAAGCCGCATGGAACTTCCGACACTATCTACAAGGTCATTTATATATATTGTGAAAAGCAATGGTCCCATAACACTCCCCTGTGGCACGCCAGAGGTTACTTTAACGGGTGTAGACGTCCCTCCATTGAGAACAACATGCTGTGTTCTGTTTGCTAAAAACCCTTCAATCCAGCCACACAGCTGGTCTGATATTCCGTACGCTCTTACTTTGTTTATCAGGCGACAGTGCGGAACTGTATCGAACGCTTTCCGGAAGTAAAGGAAATGGCATCTACCTGGGAGCCTGTATCTAATGCTTTCTGGGTCTCATGAACAAATAAAGCGAGTTGGGTCTCACACGATCGCTGTTTCCGGAATCCATGTTGATTCCTACAGAGTAGATTCTGAGTTTCCAAAAATGACATGATACGCGAGCAAAAAACATGTTCTAAAATTCTACAACGCATCGATGTCAGAGATATAGGCCTATAGTTTTGCTCATCTGCTCGACGCCCTTTCTTGAAAACTGGAACTACCTGTGCTCTTTTCCAATCATTTGGAACCTTCCGTTCCTCTAGAGATTTGCGGTACACGGCTGTTAGAAGGGGGAAGAGTTCTTTCGAATACTCTGTAGAATCGAATTGGTATCCCGTCAGGTCCAGTGGACTTTCCTATGTTGAGTGATTTCAGTTGCTTTTCTATTCCTTGGACACTTATTTCGATGTCAGCCACTTTTTCGTTCGTGCCAGGATTTAGAGAAGGAACTGCAGTGCGGTCTTCCTCTGTGAAACAGCTTTGGAAAAAGGTGTTTAGTATTTCAGCTTTACGCATGTCATCCTCTGTTTCGTTGCACTGAGGGATTGTACAGATTCTTGACTGTCACGGCGATTCCCTCTATTTGCCATCCACAGACCACACATAGGATCCGATGAGAAGACGTATACATCTACGTCGTCCTTCAGCTACCCATATTTCGTAAACTGACACAGCAAAAGTGTTTCAGGCATGGCAAGGAATTCCTCCAGACGCCATTCAGAAGCTGTCTGCTTCCATGTCGCAGCGAATATAAGAGTGTATTTGTTCTGGCTAAGCGTCATACTTCATACTGACCTTAATGGTTGACGCCAGTTCCACACGGAATGAAACTTTAATCATTTAAGAATTGCGGGGTATCAGTGGTGCGGGACACACCTCGTGCACTTGTTGGTGGTGTTCGCTGAATCCTTTCGAGAATGCTTTCTTCTACCGAAACTGTCGGTGTTGTTGGTAGGCGACCAGTATCCGGGTTGTACACAGGGGACGAGCCGGTTTTGCTCAATCGGGGATGCAGCGAGGCCAATAATGTGAGGCACGGCACCTTTCTATCGTGATATTCCGCACGATACAATTGCATGGCTTCTCGTCTATTGCAGTTGGCCGCACCATCAATCAAATGGATTGTAGTCATTTCGCCGCGCGGAGTGGCCGCTAGGTTAGAGACGCCATGTCACTCACTGACTGCGCGACCACTCCCGTCGGAGGTTCGAGTCCTCCCTCGGGCATGTGTGTGTGAAATCTTATGGGACTTAACTGCTAAGGTCATCAGTCCCTAAGCTTACACACTACTTAACCTAAATTATCCTAAGGACAAACACACACCCGTGCCCGAGGGAGGACTCGAACCTCCGCCGGGACCAGCCGCTCAGTCCATGACTGCAGCGCCTGAGACCGCTCGGCTAATGCCGCGCTCGGGCATGGGTGTGTACGTTGTTCTTAGCATAAGTTGAAGTAGTGTTTAAGTCTAGGGACCGATGACCTCAGCAGTTTGGTCCCTTAGAAATTCACAAACATTTGACCATTTTTGGAGCCATTTCGCGGGACGTATAGCTAGCCATGTTACACCCAACGCTTCCACAGCATGACTGGCGACGGTCTCCTTGCGCTCCGCCCGTGTTTGTATACAAACGCCCTCTCGTGTCCACAGCGTCCTGTCGTGGCGTTTGTGACTTCCGGTTTCTATGTGATTACTGACCTTTGTCGTATACCCGATGTGCCATGTCAGTTTGTAATTTTTTTTTTTTTTAAAATCACTCTGTAGAAATCAATGGTAGGAGAGAAGCTATAAGAAAGCGAGAGAACGTACCTGGCCTGGTGGGGCGCACGTCGAGATTGCTGGCGCGACGGGAGTTGATGTCCGGGGGGCTGTGTTCCCAGTCCTTGCTGAGGCGGCGGCCGACGGCGGCGGAGGCGAGCACCATGTCGGTGCTGTAGCGGCGCGCTGCCGGGCTGCGCGGGCGCAGCAGCGACGCCGGGCTCAGCAGCGGGCGGCGGGTCTTGGGGCGCGGACTGGGGCGCAGCGTGGCGCCGCCCCCGCCCTCCCCCCTGGGCGAAGCCCCCGCGCCGCCGCCCCCGGCTGTCCCTGCCGCCCCAGACGTCGCCGCCGCCTCGCCATTGTCGTCGCGTTTCTCCTGCTGCACTCTGGACACACACCACCGGCATTAATGCTCTGCCACGTGTGGGGCAGTAATTTAATGCTCGTACAAGAGTTAATAACCGGGTTTTAATTAAAAAAGATAAAGTTACGTTATTATTTTCTTATGTTTACTAGCAGGTGCGTTTCCGCCATCGTGATACACATTGAAATTACCGCGCCACAGCACCGTAGCGTTTCGCGAAAGGAGCCAAATCAAATTGTCGTAGCCCATTGGTAAAGTTAAGTGTGGTGTGCGTACTGTAAGACCTTCGGTACACACACCATCAGATTATTTGACTTGTTGCTCTAACGAAGTAGGCGAGTGACAGCAATATGTGTCGTGGTCTTATCGTGGCGTGTTTATGTTCTGCCGTTATGTCAGACAATAGAAATGCCATTTGCACGCTGCAGGCTAGTGCAGACTAATGCAGACTGATGCAAACTAACTAATCGGAGGTCTGTACACTCGTTATAATACCTCGCGCGTTCAGGTATCACTGCGCGAGTGTGATCCGCTAGGAGAAAAGGTTCTACGTTAGCAGTAATCTCATTGGCTGCGTTACATATTAATACGCGGATCGGCGGAAGCAGAATTTGGTCCGCCTCTAAGACAGCGCCATCTCGTAGTGCGGAGACGGACGAGCGCTGCGCCTGCGCTGTTGTGCTTAGCGGGGCGCGCTGTAGTGGGAAAGTTGTGTACGCGCTGACTACGCGGAACTATGTACACAACATTAAGTGTCAATGAAATTGACATTGTCAGCTGCAGCACGCGATCTATTTCCAATATCGATATGTAAGCGACAGCATGCGTACCTAATATGTTCCTAAACGGAGCGCAAAGAAACTACACTTTCCTGTGCTCATACCTCGGATTCTGTTGATGACAAAACGGTAGAGTCAAGCGTTTTGGATTACGCTTGGACTAGGGACCATTTGTATACCCAATAGAAGGATCGTCTTAGTGTTGCTATCCTACGGTGCAAAGTCGAAGTATGAATATTACATACTTCTTCCTGCTTAGGCAAATAGAGCAAACCAGTTAACTCTTCTTGCATTTGATTTGGTCTACTATGGGCTTGATGGGACTTATGGAGGTACAATTAGTTAGTTCACGGGTTGTTCCTCGGAAAACCGCAGAAAACATTTTTTTTAAATATATTTTCGTCGTCACCAGCAGATATATATATATCTGTATGTTTCTTGCAAGTCGTGACCAAGCACTGAGGTTACAGTTACATGTGTAATGTCCGTTCTTTCGCACATGTCAGAAATAACAGACACCACACATGTAATTGTATAGGTACGCTCTGACGGGCAATCCTACTATTTTAATGCGTATGCATACCATCATTCGTCCCCTTGCAGGAATACAGTGAGGCTGCTAGCAAGGGGATAATGAATGGGTCATAGCGTCAGTGACGAGCAGCACTTCGGAATCTGAGTTGGACGGGAAGCGTGTCCGGATGGCTGAAGCGGTAAAGGACCAATCGTGTGGAACGGAGAATCCGGGTGCGAGTCCTGCCCCGGTCACAAATTTTCAAGTGCAGCTGTTCAGTTATTTCAAAGCCCTAAGCACCTAAGTCATACCAATTTCCATTTAGTTATTCATTGAGATCACTTGAAATTAACTCGAGTGGCCACTATAGGTGTCTGATTATGATCTGACTTGTTATTTTCATATTGAGATACAGGATTTCCAGTTATGATGATGACTCTCTACAGTCGAATCTAATTAGCTGTTATTTACGTTCCAAATGCGATGGAGATATCTGTGAATAAAAGAGTAAAGTGTGTCGCGCAGTAATTCTTTTTCTGCATTTGAAAGGGAACAGTGCCGCAACAATCCATGCTGAGTTGGTGGAAATGTACGGCAGCCATGAGCCATAATATGCTACAGTGGATAGGTGGCGCTGACGCTTTTAGTGCGATCACACAAGAGTGACTCGCAGACAATTTCTTTGTTAATAAATGTCGTGTGACTAGGGCCCCACGTCAGGTAGACCGTTCGCCGGGTGCAAGTCTTTCGATTTGACGCCACTTCGGCGACTTGCGCGTCGATGGGGATGAAATGATGATAATTAGGACAACACAACACCCAGTCTCTGAGCAGAGAAAATCTCCGACCCAGCCGCTTCGGCGACTTGCGCGTCGATGGGGATGAAATGATGATAATTAGGACAACACAACACCCAGTCTCTGAGCAGAGAAAATCTCCGACCCAGCCGGGAATCGAACCCGGACCCTTAGGATTGACATTCTGTCGTGCTGACCACTTTTTTTTTGTTCGATATAGTTCGTTGCGTTTGGTCTAGGCAAACGTCACAAGACATCCGTTCAAGTTGATCGTTGATTCCTTGACTCAGTTTTTTTTATTACAGAGAGCACGCCGCCCTCTGACCGAACACGCTGAGCTACCGTGCCGGCTTCCACTCAGCTACCGGGGGTGGACAATTTCTTTGTTAAGAGCCGAGAATAGCATGAGGAATAGCTGACCTGGTGCTCTAAAACTGGTGTATCACAATCGAAGCAATAATACAAAAAGTGAAAAGCAATCATCGATCAGTTTTCAACAAATGACGCGCCATTTTGAATATGACAAAGTTTGTGGGTTCCGCGGCTGCTCCCACCCATTCAAAAGCCTATCAAATAGAGGCAGGAGCGGAAGCTTTTCCTGCTGTGTCAGGTCAATCTACACGGGTTCTTCACCGCCTAATCATCATGTACGACTGCTGTGTACATTATTATGGTACTGACACAAAGGATCGAAACAAGCAGTGGACTCAGATTGGTGTGCCGCTGACGCAAAAGGCGACAAGCGAGTCATCTTTGGGCAAGGTGATGCTACGTGTTCCTGGGACTGTTATGGTGCTAACAAGGGGAAGGCCTCAAACACGGCCAACCGATTCGGTTCAGATTTGGCAGGTCGCTAGTGTACAACCTAAAACGAAGGAATCTAAAATATTTTCGGTCAACACCCACGCGTTTTTGAGAAAATCACCCCTAAAGGTTCTGACGAGCAATCGACTCAAAATTGGCGCGATCGATTGATAATTGTAAATAGAGCATTTTTCATTATCAGGTATGGGGTCCGAAAACGCATACTTCTCCAGAAATCGAGGTAAGAAACTTTTTCAACTGCCGCTTCTGTACCCAAATGGTAAACGCTTTTTCGCCGTCGGTACGGATAGCGCAACGGCCAAGGTAACTGGTTGGGAATAGGAGAACCCGGGTTTGATCCTCGAAGAAACCTAGCGGATGTTCTACTTTTCGTTTATATTTTTCCATATCTCAATTGATAGGGATAGAAGGGTTAATAAGGTAAATAAATCAATAAGTAATGATAATAATAAGGTAGGCAAACAAATTTCTCAAACCTCTTGGGACAGTAAACAACTAAAATGCTACTCTAGGTCACTTTACAATGACTCTTACAGTCACTGTTACGTGTCTTCACTTTTCTTCGAACAACTAGATGGAAGGTACTAGCCATATAAACATTCGAAACAAATATACTCATGGCACCAAGAACATCTAATGAATGCAAGCTTTCGACAGCTACACTGTTCCTTCCAAAGAGTCGGTCGAAAACATACTTGGTTTACATTTAAATATCTGTCTTTTTCGGGAATTAATTTTGATGCCTACCACGCATACGATATCATTGCCCGAAAAATCGATGCTGAAAGTTGATTGTGAATTATGCTGTGAATAGTTATTGCATCCGTGCGGTTGTGCAATTCCCGCTGGACTTCCAGAAGCACACTGCAATTCTGAAGCCTGGAAATAAAGTTTTTAACCTGGCGATAGAAATAAACATCACACGGCTGGCACACAAGTGTGCAGTTTCGCAGTATTACTTTTACTGTGCACGTCGGCTGACCCTCACCATCTATAAACATTGTGTCATATACTGTAGTATTAATTTGTCCACTCCAGGAATTCAATATTAGACAAAACTTGTTAAGAGAAACGTATGGTTTTAAAACATTCTTAAGAAGTGTTCTGTAAATCGCATTCGTCAGTTTCCCCGATTTGGAGCAGGTAATGTAAACATTTTTCAACGAGTCGGTTAAACGATTGACCTCTTCTATAACCCGAGGACCAAATGTAACATTCGTTTCTTGTAAACACAGGAAAAACTTAGGCAACACTTTTCCAGAGGCTGTGATGGCAAATTGCGCCGTGTACAAATGTGTTAGTTTGTTTTTACTACCAACTGCGACACGGGTTCGTTTTTCTCCCTTATGCGATAACGTGCGTCGAATGTTCATCCGATACTCGCACCCTGTTTGATAGGTGTTGATCACGTAATCACGATTAAAACCGGTGATAAGTGACTCCGTTTGCGTGCTGAAAAGAGCCGCCACTTTCTGTATATCTTCTACATTTTGTACCTCCTTATGAGAGACGTATTTAGTGACGTACCGTTGACGAATTTTATACTCCGATTGCGGGGGTGTTGACCCAAAATATCTTAGACTCCTTCGTTTTAGGTTGTACACAACCGACCTGCCAAATCTGAGCTGAATCAGTTGGCCATGTCTGAGGCCTTCCCCTTGTAAGATGATATGCTCGTAAGAGGCAACCGACACAGGACTGCACTACCGACATCTCCTGGCGAGATTACAGAAGCCTGTCAGGACGAAGAGTCACGGGAATTTGTCCAATGGGGTGTTTTCGATCTCAGGACAACTCTCCAGCTCATCCTACACAGGACTTACAAAGTCACAGATTTTGTCCTCATTTCTGGTGTAACAAGGATTTGGCCAGAAATGAAAGTGACAAAAGTGGGAGTTCCAGTGGGTGAAGCGTTTATAAAAAGTAACGGTTTTGACACGCGTCGGGAGAGGCTTGAGAGTGGTTGGCTCAGTGGAGGGAGGACAGTGCGGAAATCCGAGGGATGTGGGATAGAGTTCCTGGGCGGAAACTTTTTTTAATTTTGAAGTTTTACGTTACTTACACTGCAAATACCGTACTTATTAATATTTCCATAAACGACACGAAAAGGAAAGACAAAGAAAAATTTGAGATTGTAAATAAATTTAGAGGAAGGGATTGTAAGATACTCAAGAGAACTTCATATATAAAACGTGACGCTTTGTCGTCTGGAGCTCCCACATCTATCACTTTTATTTCTGGCCATGACCTGCATATATGGACGAACTCGGTGATGACGAGTAGGCGCCGTCCCCTTTTTAGTCCCATATAGTGCTTCTTTGGAGAATCAGGATTTGTCTTTCCTTGTAGTCTCTTGAAATGGTACCTGGGATCAAGAAACAGTTGCTCGAACAGTCCACGGGTATACTGCCGGTTCATAGTGTTCAACGGGCACAATATTTCGGCGATCAGACATGTCGCCATCGTCAGGTGCGCTTACGAGCTGAGCTCCTGAGAGCGGGCGGCCGATTTAAATCCCCTCCCTCCGCGGGCCACTCTCCTCGCCGTCCGCGCCCGCGCGCCTGCGGTCGCGAAGACGTGGGCGTCGGAATCTGTCGTAGAGTCGATGTGCTTGCTACCTCCGCCCAGGTCGCCAGTTCGCACTTCTTGCTGAGAGTCTTCTTAATTACATTCAATGCCAGGTCCCAAGATTTGCTGAGATTGTAGCCGCAATCTCGGTTGATAAGATCTTCCCTGGTGCGAATTTCGATAGCCTCCCTTATAACGCTATCCCAATATTTAGAGGTCTGAGCCAAGCTCTTGGTACGCTCATAATCCATTTCGTGTTTCTTGGACAAACAGTGCTCTGCTACCGCCGACTTACTTGTATATTTCAGTCGAGTATACCTTTGATGTTCTCGGCAACGATCTTCGATGGTGCGTACTGTTTGTCCGATATACGTCTTCCCACATTCACAGGGAATTTGGTATATGCCGGTCTTCCTCAAACCGAGGTCATCTTTCACACTTCCCAGTAATGCCCGTATTTTATTGGGCGGGCAAAAGACGGTTATAACTCGGTGTTTCTTTGCGGCTACAATCTCAGCAAGGTTTGTGACCCGGCATTGAATGTATTAAGAAGACTCTCAGCAAGAAGTACGAACTGGCGACCAGGGCGGACGTAGCAAGCACATCGACGTTACGACAGATTCCGACGCCCACGTCTTCGCGACCGCCGGTGCGCGGGCGCGGACAGCGAAGAGAGCGGCCCGCGGGGGGAGGGATTTACATCGGCCGCCCGCTCTCAGGAGCTCAGCTCGTAAGCGCACCTGACGATGGCGACATGTCTGATCGCCGAAATATTGTGCCCGTTGGACACTATGAACGGGCAGTATACCCGTGGACTGTTCGAGCAACAAATACGCCGGGTGAAACTGAAGAATCACAAGAAACAGTTGCACAGTATGAATTTCAGGGATGACGATGAGGTGATTTTCGAGGCGGAACGTTTGCTGAACATCGAAAATGCAGACTTCTATAATAAATGTCTCCACTGGTTTATCCACCGTGGGGAAAAATGTGTCACATTTAGAGGGGAAATATGTAGAGGAGGACTGACACCATCGCCAAGTTTGATGGCCGTAGCTTTTTCTGGGTGATAATTAAAACCTTATTAGTACTCGTCACATTACACGGAGGTGACGAAAGTCATGGGGCAGCGAATGCACATACACAGATGGCAGTAGTATCGTGTACACAAAGTATAAAACGGCAGTGGTTTGGCGAAGCGGTCATTTGTACTCAGGTGTTTCCTGCGAAAAGGTGATTATGGTCGCACGGCAGGAATGAAAAGATTTTGAACAGGAATGGTAGTGGCGGTCAGATGCATGAGATATTCCAATTCGGAAATCGTTAGGGAATTCAGTATTCCGAGATCCACAGTGTGAAGAGTGTACCGAGAATGCCAGATTTCACGCATTACTTCTCACCACGAAAAACCGCAGTGGCCGACGACCTTCACAACAACTGAGAGGAGGGGGGTTGCGTAGAGTTGTCAGTGCTAACCTACAAGCAACACTGCGTGAAATAACCGCAGAGATCAACATGTGACGTACGATGAAAGTATCCGTTAGCACAGTGCGGCAGTAGATGACCGACGCGAGTGCCTTTCTTAACAGCACGACATCGCCTGCAGCGGCTATCCTGTGCTCGTGACCATATCTTTTGGGCCCTAGACGACTGGAAAACCGTGGTGTGGTCAGATGAGTCCCGATTTCACTTGATAAGAGCTGATGGTAAGGGTCGAGTGTGCCATTGACCCCGCGAAGACGCCTCCATTGGCGAGAAGCGATGAACAGTATGTTCCAATCTGAGTTTAGAATTTCGTTACTGTTTGCTACCTGTTTCAACACACTTTCTTCCCCTACAACTACATAGATATTATTACCTTTAATAAGCTAGAATAATTCTGGGGCTCTGAGGATGATCCTTCTGTTTACTAATAACATATTAACAATTTTTCATTGCGATGTGGAAGGTCCAAAGTTCTCCTCTGAAAGTAATATGGCTAATCTGTCTTCGATTGCGGCAACGATTTCATCATTGACCCAAAAGAACGCTTGCTCTAACTTAAAAAGCCCCAAGCGCACGCTACACATACTCAACTTCCCACGTATCTACTCCTTTTGTGTTGTGGAGATGAGAGTAGCAATCGACATGGGCCGTTGAACCATAGCATTCGACTGAAGATATTTAGAGAAAGCACAGAAAATCCGAATCAGGATGACTGTTACACAAAATAGTCCAGAGTCTTAGTAACTCTGTCGATTTGCTCCAAGTACACCCAGTTATTCATCGCTAACAGACTGCAAACTACCAAGTTTAATTAATAGTCAGTGTTTAAACACTGAGTTTATCACTGAAATTCGAAGGAACTAGAAACATGAGGAAAAATATTATGTCTTCCACATTAATGCAAAACAAAGCTGAGTACTGCTCCTACTAGTAATTCACGATCTGCCATAGGATCTCTGCTGAAAAATGTATCGCTGGATATGCGGATGCGAATTGATAACACTTCTCAGTTGAAGAGAGCGCTATCGTGCCCATAAGAGATGCAGCGCAGTAGAACCTCACAACTTGGTGCTGTTATATTTTATGTTCTACTTACTGCGACTCTTGTTTGATCCTGCTACGACTGCTGACGAAGAGAACCCTTTCCACTAACCCGTGTTTTGGCTTCACTCCACACAGTGATTTTGCGTTGGAAATGAAACCACCAAACATAGTTGCGAAACATTTTTGCTAACTTATTTTATAGCTGAGACAGTCGGCATCAATGTATTAGAAACGTTTGCACGGTCTGCAAAAAACCTAGAAATTTGGATCTTTGTTGCTGACACATGTGCACGGCGTTGTTCCCGTCTGGGAGAACATGTGCAGCATATTGTTGAGGTATGTTTTTCAGCCTTGCACACTGTTTCACAAATAATTTCGATGATAACTTCCTGGCAGATTAAAACTTTGTACCGGACCGAGACTCGAACTCGGGACCTTTGCCTTTCGCGGGCAAGTGCTCTACCAACTGAGCTACCCAAGCACGACTCACGCCCCGTCCTCACAGCTTTACTTCTGCCAGTACCTCGCCTCCTACCTTCCAAACTTTACAGAAGCTGCAGAGTGAAAATCTCATTCTGGAAACATCCCCTAGGCTGTGGCTAAGCCATGTCTCCGCAACATCATTTCCTTCAGGAGTGCTAGTTCTGCAAGGTTCGCAGGAGAGCTTCTGTAAAGTTTGGAAGATAGGGGGCGAGGTACTGGCAGAAGCAAAGCTGTGAGGACGGGGCGTGAGTCGTGCATGGGTAGCCCAGTCCAGTCTGCCTTCGGCGGTGCTACGGCACGGACGTCTATTTACGTCCCTGCCGGAAAAGTTCGTGCTCGCGCAGCTGTTTACCTCTTCGGCGTACTCGTGCGTTTAGACGACTCGATATAGAATGGCACATGCATACCGAAAGTAGACTCTCAAGATTAGTTTTTCGAATGAATATGCGAGACCGATAGCCTACGAAATAGAAAGGTTCTTACGAGACGACGTTAAACTTGACTACAACGAACATATCGGAATCCACCCCTCCATAGTGAGCAGTGTCGTTTACGTCAAGCTGATTAACGATGCAGTATGTGACAGAATCATCCGAGATACTAAACATGGACTCAAATTTCGTCACTCTGATGGACATGTTGGAGAAGTAACTATTGATCATGCAGGACTGGGCTTACGAAACATACGTATTTTCGAACTTCCCTTCGAGGTTCCGTCTGACTTGGTCGTTGACGCCTTACGCCCATATGGAAGAGTGCTTAGCCACATTGAGGAAAAATGGTCCAACTTCACGACTTACCCCGTTCTCAATGGGGTGCGTCAAATCAGAATAGAACTGACACAACATGTACCCTCGTACTTGTTCATCGGCGGATGCAGAGCTATAGTCATCTACGATGGACAACCCAAAACATGCTCAGGCTGCGGGAAAGAGGGCCATGTCCGTTCCGAATGTATGCAGCGGAGGATAGTGCAAGTTCCAAACGGCGAACCCGTACCTCCGTCCACGTTGACGCCGCCGCCACTAACGTATGCGGACGCATTTCGAACAGATCCCATCTAGAAGAATGACCAGCTACAGAATCCTGACAGTTTACGGCAACCGACTGCAGCAGAGACCGCCTCTAGTGACGAAACGACGCACACCTCTGCCGCTCCGGCGCCGACGACGCACTTAACCGAGCGGAAAGGATCGGTAGGAGGTATGGAAATTGATCCTGCTGTTGTGCTGACAGCTGCTTTCGTCCCTGAGCCCCGGGAGTCACTTCCGCACTCGGATACGGAGGCGCACACGCGCAAACAACGATCGCCGAAGCGCCACAAGAAACGGCGGCTAGCGCCGTCGGATACCTGCTTAATGCAGTCCACGTCAGATGGACTTGGGTGTAACGTCGATACAGTGCATCCGGATGCGCAACGGGAGGTTCTACCTCCCACACAGCAGTACGACGCGAATCATGCTAGACAGGGGTTGAATACAGACACACCGGACGGAAAGCCGACGGAAGGAGTCCCTCCACCCACCGCAGCAACGCCGCCGCCTTCGGTCAGCCCGGCCGGAGAGACACGACGGGAGCTGGACCTCCAGCACAGGAACTGGGCCGACGAATCCGATACTGATCCACACACCGACGACGCACCCGCAATGGCGAGTGCTGCGTCCACCGGATGTTAACCGGCCAGAAGATGCAGACTGACGCACAGACCGCATGTCATCGGGCAGCAGCACACAAATTAACATAAGCATTCATGTGCGCTTTACGCACTGAGGAACAGCAGCAGGCATATCGAACAGCCTCTATTAATATAAATACGATCAGAACGCCTGTCAAATTGCAATTATTACGAGACATGTTGCATGCGTCAGACGTCGACATCGTTCTGCTGCAGGAAGTATGTGTTGAGAGCTTCCCCGACTCTATGAGTACGATACGTACATTACGCTATCTACCGACGGCGGCAGCGGAACAGCGATTCTTCTCCGTAGCGGCATAGTAGCCGAGGACGTGGTGTACCTGCCGTCAGCGCGAGGACTGGCGCTCACAGTGCTGGGAGTACGGGTCGTTAACATTTACGCACTGTCGGGGTCCGACAGACGGCGCGACCGATCCCGATTCTACGCAGAGGAGATCGCAACACTATTCTTAGGTCGGCATGAACATGTCTTATTTGGAGGCGACTTCAACTGCGTGCTCGCACCAAAAGATCAACACCCACGACATACTTCATGCCCGGAGCTGCGGCAACTCATAGAGGACATGAATCTCATTGATACATGGGAGAAGATACATGGCGACAGACGTGGATACACTTACATCACGAGTCACTCTGCAAGTCGTCTCGATCGCATTTACGTAACACGTCGTCTCGAACCTGCGATCCTCGATGCGGAATTGTGGCCTGTCGCCTTTTCAGATCACGTAGCATATATATGCACGGTCTCCCTGAGTCGTCAAGAAGTGTGGAGGAGTCGCAGTGTTTGGAAACTGAATACAGCACACCTCAGGGAACCTGAGTGCAGACGCTTAGTCGAAGACACTTGGCACGTGTGTGAACGACGCCTCCCGACATATCCGACGACGTTGCAGTGGTGGCTGGAATGCGTTAAGCCTGCATTGCGCCGAGCGTTAATTGCATACGGAAGAGAGCAGATGATGTGGAGACGATACACCACGGAATTTTATTTCAAGATGCTCCGCGAACTTTCTGTACAAGCACCTTCACAGGAGCGTCGTGCCGGTATAAAACGAGCACAGGCCCAAATAATTTCCATAACGCGCCGCCGTCTGGAGGGTGTCGCAATCCGTGCAAGGGCCTTTGAAGGAGTCTGTGGAGAATCACTGTCGATGTATCACGTTATCAGAGAAAAGCAACGTAGCCGCAGAACCTTAATACAGACGGTCGTACTGCCAGATGGTCGCCGCATGACAACGCAAAAAGATATTGCCAACGCTTTTGTGGAACACTACGGTCATCTCTATGAAGAAGCGGAACACGATCAGGCAGCCTTTCATGAGGTCCGACGAACGCTCTCCGCGTGTCTCGATGAGTCGGCCAACCTGGAGTTAACAGGTGAAATCACAGTTGGCGACGTAGTGGAAGCGCTTTATAAGGGGCCCGACGGGTTTTCGTTAGAGTTCTATCGTACATTTAAAGATCTCATGATTCCACGATGGACTGCCATGTACTGCTAATTGATGTCTCCCAACGTGCCTCTTCCACCCTCCTTCGTGGAAGGAATGATCATCTCCATCCACAAACCATCTGGCGGCACAGGGATACAGGCCTACCGGCCACTGACCCTTCCAAATTGCGACTACAAGATCTACGCCAGGATACTTGCAGCACGCTTTAAACGCGTAATACGCCAAGTGATTTCACTCGACCAAACCCAACTAGGAGGAGATAGCAATATACAAACGGCACTCAGCGACTACCGTGATGTTATCGCACTGGCATCAACATGTCGTCTCCGTGGTGTATTGGTATCGATAGACTTTGATCGCGCATTTGACAGGCTGAGTCATGCTTATCTCACGGACGTGATGACGAAAATGAAGTTTCCGGAAAGTTTTGTCACCGTCGTCATGAGACTACTCCACGGAGCCGCATCCAAAGTGCTCATCAATGGACGCTTGGTGGGGCCCATCACCATCTCACGTCGGTCAGACAAGGGTGCCCGCTGTCAACGATATTGTATGCCATCGCTGTCGAGCCGCTGCTTTGCGGGCTCCGGAATCGACTCCAAGGAATGACGATAAGGCACAACAAGTTTATATGCCAAACATACGCAGATGACCTAGTGTTTTTAGCACGGTCAGGCGACGAGGCAAGAGCGGCCTTGCATTGGATTAATTTGTATTGTATGGCTACGGGAAGTCGCCTGAACATGGCAAAGTCGGGAGCGATGAACATCGGGAGAGGACTCCCGACAGGAAATGTAGCACCATTACAGCCGATCAACAAGATGAAATGCCTAGGAATTATCTTCACTACAGACGTTCGACGCACGGCGGCACTGAGTTACAGACATCTTCTGCAAACAATTCGTGCGAGTGTTTGAAGTCACAGGTTAAGGGCAATGGATATGATACAACGGGTCACCTTTGCCAACACTTATCTAGCCTCTCGCATCCCCCACCTGGCACAAGTTCTTCCTATGCCGGTGGTGTTGGCCCGCCGAATCCTGGCGGCACTAGGATATTTTGTGAGCACAGGTCTGCTTTTTAAGGTAGGATACGAAACCCTCACCCTTCCTCGTAGTCGTGGAGGTCTTGGACTAGTCTACGTACGCAACCGAGCAGTGGCTATTTATGTAACCACAATGATAAAGTTGTGGACACGACACCAGACAAGTCTGACGGGCACCTTGATAGACGAACTCGCTCCACCTTCTCGTTCGGCTCCGGTAGCGGTGGCTCACATCTCACCATCGCTTGCCCATATGCGAACCTTCTTTGTGGAACACAGTTATGTACATATGGAACTACCGACTACCAGGACGGCAACGGCACGTGGTATATATCACATCTTGACTCGACGACGGCCGAATAATGCCGTAGAGCGCCGCCAACCAACAGTTACGTGGTCAGTGGTATGGCGTGCAGTGCACCACCCACACCTTGATACGGGAACGCGCGCACTGTGGTATCAGGTGGTAAATGGGAAATACGTGACTCGTTCCAGGTTGCATACAATTCATATGGCGGACGAGCCACTGTGCACGCAGTGCAATGTTATAGACACTGAGGTATAGACACTGAGGAGCATCGCCTGATATGCGGTCCTTCGGCGGACGTATGGTGTTTGGTCAAAAAAATGATCGCCTTCCTCCTTCGAGTGGGGCCGCAAACAATAGAACCACGCACACTACTTCTCCCAGATACGACATATTATCCCCGAACGAAGACAAACGCAGTGACTTGGATTCGAGGTTTGACTGTGCGTTATCTTTTCCGAGACGGCAGTAAGAATGTGCTTGACTTTTGGGCCTTACTACAGGAACATCACTCACAGCTTATGAAACATCCGAGATATCGAACATATTAAGCAAATTTTTTAGGGAGTGCCTTGCTTGATCCCCCACCCAGTTGGGGTGTCCCGGGTAGGAGAATGTAATTATTGTCTATAAGTATCAGAACTAGAAAGGACCAGGACAGTGGAGAGGATCCACAAACACACGTGAAGACGTACCCGACACCAACGCGAGGTATGACGGGATTAGCGAGGTACGCGCCTAAAAGAGGAGCGTAGACAGTTTTTGTTTTGTAATGACAGAAGCAGGATATTTTTTTTCACTATTATGTAAAAAAAAAGTCCACTTATTTACGTTTCCCGGAAAAATTTTATTTTATAAAGTCATCGTCTTATATATTTAAAAAAAAGTGCTACAAGCAGTTTATGTTTGTTATTGTTACACCATTCTGAAAAAAGGGGTTGATAAAGCACTTGCCCGCAAAAGGCAAAGGTATAAAGAAATGGTAAGTATCGCGCACCGTAGGTAAGATGTCGCGAGTTCGAGAACATTCACTCCTATATTTCTTAAAACGCAATTTTGCTGTCTGCTGAAGTTATCAATCTAATGGAACTTGTAACATAATTCCCTTCACTTCTTAACCCAAAATAGTCGTATGTGGAAAAAGGACTAACTTCTGCGACATTTTGGTCATTTCAGGCTTAACAGGCAGCCAGACAGTAGATGCATCTCGAAACTTTTGTGTTATGTGTAGGTAGAGCGCATCGTGCCAAAATACGTCGGAAAAGTATTTTCTACATGAGCTGTCGTCTATATAAAAAAAAAATAGTTGGTAGAGCACCTGCCCGCGAAAGGCAAAGGTCCCGAGTTCGAGTCTCGTTCCGGCACACAGTTTTAATCTGCCAGGAAGTTTCATATCAGCGCACACTCCGCTGCAGATTGAAAATCTCATTCTGGAAACATCGCCTAGGCTGTGGCTAAGCCATGTCTCCGCAATATCCTTTCTTTCAGGAGTGCTAGTTCTGCAAGGTTCGCAGGAGAGCTTCTGTAAAGTTTGGAAGGTAGGAGGCGAGGTACTGGCAGAAGTAAAGCTGTGAGGACGGGGGGTGAGTCGTGCTTGGGTAGCTCAGTTGGTAGAGCACTTGCCCGCGAAAGGCAAAGGTCCCGAGTTCGTGCCTCGGTCCGGCACACAGTTTTAATCTGCCAGGAAGTTTCATATCAGAGCACACTCCACTGCAGAGTGAAAATCTCATTCTGGAATTTTGATGATAGTTTGTAGCAGTCATTCAGCAGTTAAAATTATCGATAGTTAGTACTGTTACCCTCCAACGAGAAATACAACCTGATGATGTTAATGGAGTTTATTGGGGTGCGCAAATTATATCTACATCTACATCATACTCCGCAAGCCACCTAACCCATTTGACGGTGTACGGCGGACAGTACTTTCGGTATCACTATCTGTCCCCCCCCCCCCGCCCCTCTCTTTATCACTGTTCCATTCGCTAATGGCGCGCGTAGGAAGAAAGGTTGTCAGTAAGCCTCTGTATTAGCTCCAATTTCTCGGATTTTCTCACCGTGGTCGTTTCGTGATGTGTATGTGGGAGGAAGTAATATGTTATCCGACTCTTCCCGGAAAGCGTTCTCTCGAAATTTCAGTAGTAAAGCACTCCGTGATGCACAAAGCCCCTCTTGTAACATCTGCCACTGGAGCTTGTTGAGCTTCTCTGTAACGTTCTCGTGCCGACCAAACGAACCCGCGACGAAACGTGCCGTTCTTCTTCGGATCTTCTCTATCTCCTCTGTCACTCCTACATGGTAAGGATCCCACACTGATGAACAACACTCAGAAATCGGCTGAAGAAGCGCCTTGTAATTCACTTCTTTCGTGGATGGGTCGCATTTCTTTCCCATGAGTCTCAGTCTGGTATCTGTTTTCCTACTCTTAGTTTTATGTGGGAATTCCACATGTGATCGCTCTGGATAGTTACTCTTAGATATTTTATGGTAGATTCTGTTTCCAGCACACCCATGAACAATACCTTGCCATCCATGGGATGGCTTGCGTGCCTCATCGATACAGATAGCCGTACCGTAGGTGCAATCACAACAGAGGAGTATCTGTTGAGAAACCTGAAGAGGAGCAGCAGCCTTTTCAGTAGTTGCAGGGGCAACAGTTTGGATGATTTACTGATCTGACCTTGAAACATGAACCAAAACGGCCTTGCTGTACTGGAACTGCGAACAGCTGAAAGCAAGGGGAAACTACAACCGTAAGTTTTCCCGGGGACATGCATTTCTACTGTATGGTTAAATGATGATGGCGTCCTGTTGGGTAAAATATTCCGGATATAAAATAGTTCTCCATTCGAATGTCCGGGCGTGGACTACTCAGGACGCTGTCGTCATTGGGAGTAACAAAACTGGCGTTCTACGGATAGGAGCGTGGAATGTTAGATCCCTTAATCGGGCGGGTAAGTTAGAAAATTTAAAAAGGGAAATGGATAGGTTGAAGTTACATATACTGGAAATTAGTGATGTTTGGTGGCAGAAGGTACAGGACTTCTGGTCATGTGAATACAGGGCTATAAACACAAAATCAAATAGGGGTAATGCAAGAGTGGGTTTAATGATGAATAAGAAAATAAAAAATGCGGCTAAGCTACTATGAAAAAAAGTAGTGAATGCATTGTCGTAGTGAAGATAGACACGAAGCCCACGCCTACGACAGTACTACAAGTTCATATGCCAAGTAGCTCCGCAAATCATGAAGACATTGAAGAAATGTATGATGAGGTAAAAGAAATTATTCAGATAGTTAAAGGAGACGAAAATTTAATTGTGACGGCGACTGGATCTACATAGTAGGAAAAGCAAAAGAAGGAAAATAGCACGTGAATATGGCCTTGGGGAAAGAGCTGAAAGAGGAAGCTGGTAGAATTTTACACAAGGCGTAATTTAATCACCACTAACACTTGGTTTGTGAATCATAAAAGAAGGTTGTATACGTGGAAGGGACCTGGAGACACCGGTAGGTTTCAAATTGATTATGTAATGGTAAGACAGAGATTCAAGAAGCAGATTTTGAACTGTCAGACATTTCCAGGGCAGATGTAGACTGTGACCACAACTTGTTGATTATGAACTATAGATTAAAACTGGAGAAATTATAAAAAGGTAGGAAATTAAGGCGATCGGACCTGGATAAGTTGAAAGAACCAGAGGTTGCTGAGAGTTTCAGGGGGAGCATTAGGCAACTGTTGACTAGAACAGGGGAAAGGAATACAGAAAAAACGAATGGGTAGCTTTAAGAGATGAAATAGTGAAGGCAGCAGAGGATCAAATAGGCGAAAGGAAAAGTCCTAGAAGAAATCCTCGGATAACATAAGGGATATCTGATTTAGCTGATGAAAGGAGAAAATATAGAAATGCAGAAAATGAAGCGGGCGAAAGGGAAAGCAAACGTTTAAAAAATGAGATTGACAGGTAGCACGATATGACTAAGCAGGAATGGCTAGAGGACAAATGTAATGATTTAGAAGCGTAGTTCACTAGGGAAAAGATAGATACGGCCCACAGGAAAATTAAAGAGGACTTTGGGGAAAACAGAAGCAGCTGCATGAATATCAAGTGTTCAGATGGAAAACCAGTTATAAGCGGAGAAGGGAAAGCTGAAAAGTGGAAGGAGTATGTAGAGGGTCTGTACAAGGGAGATGGCAACATTACAGAAAGGGGAATTGACGTAGTTGAAGATGAGATGAGATGGGAGATACGATACTGCGAGAGGAATTTGACGGAGCTCTGAGAGATCTAAGGTGCCGGGAGTAGTCGAGTAGTCGATATTTTATCGGGCTTGGGAGAGCCAGCTATGACAAAACTCTTCCATCTGGTGAGCAAGATGAATGAGACAGGCGAAATACCCTCAGACTTTAAGAAGAATGTAATAATTCCAATTCCAAAGAAAGTACTTTGCTGACAGGTGTGAAAATTACCGAACTATCAGTTTAGTATGTAATGTTTGCAAAACACTAACCAGAATTCTTTACAGAAGAATGGAAAAAGTGGTAGTACCCGGCCTCAGGGAAGATCAGTTGAATCCCGGAGAAATGTAGGAACACGCGAGGCAATACGACCATACGAATTATTTTACAAGATAGGTTAACGAAAGGCAAACCTATGTTTATAGCATTTGTAGACTTAGAGAAAGCTTTTGACAATGTTGACTGGAACACTCCCCCTTGAAATTCTAAAATTAGGAGGGGTAAAATACTGGGAGCGAAAGGCTATTTACAGCTTGTACAGAAACCAGGTGGCAGTTATATAAGTCGAGGGGCATCAAAGGGAAGCACAAGCAGTAAAGGAAGCCAAAGAAATTTTTTTAGTAGGATTTAAAGCCCAGCGAGAAGAAATAAAAACAACGAGGTTTGCCGATGACGCTGTAATTCAATCAGAGACAGCAAAGGATATAAGATGAACATCAACAAAAGCAAAACAAGGATAATGGAATGTATTCGGTTTAAATCAGGCGATGCTAAGGGAGTTAGATTAGCAAACGAGACACTTAAAGTAGTAAATAAGTTTTGCTGTTTGGGCACCAAAATAACTGATGATGGCGGAAGAAGAGAGGATATAAAATGTAGACTGGCAACGGCAAGAAAAGTTTGTTAACATGGGATATAGATTTTAGTGTTAGGAAGTTTTTTCTCGAAGTATTTGTCAGGAGCGTAGCAATGAATGGAAGTGAAACTTGGACGATAAACAGCTTAGACAAGAAGAGAATAGAAGCTTTTGGAATGTGGTGCTACAGAAGACTGTTGAAGATAAGGTGGGTAGACCATATAAGTAATGAGGAGGTACTGAACAGAATTGGGGAGACAAGAAATTTGTGGCACAACTTGACCAACAGAAGGGATCGGTTGACAGGACATGTTCTGAGACATCAAGAGATCACCAGTTAGTATTGGAGGCTAGTTTTGGGGGGGGGGGGGGGGGGGGGAATGGTGCCAGATGACACCGAATGTTGGAGGGAGTTCATTACTTGTTTTCAGATGGCAGGCGCAGATTTGAAGAGGTTACGATGAGCTTCGTGCACAAGCTTATGGTGGTCAGTCGTTGTTAACTGACCACGAGTATGTGAGCCCTCACGTTGCTGTGCAGTGTATCGTGGTGCCCCTTTAGTGAAGCCGAAGAGATTTAATCCGATTTTGAAACTGTTGTGGCACAATTAGATGTGTCCTAAGTTCTGGCTGTGTCTGATAATGAGAAACTGTCAGAACTGAGATCTATTCCAATAATGAAGCTAGAGCAAGTACATTCAGTTTTATTACAGGAAAAAGATCTGCGTTTCATAATAACACAATAATTTAAAGGTAATTCTGGGAAGGAATAAGTGTTACCCACACAAGAACTGGGAACAGTCTAGTCTCTCACGTCTACACGTTCGAAAACAGGAGAAGTCAGAGATTCTCCATAATCTATGGGTGAATCAGGGATATGTTGCGAAAAAGATAACTGTCAGTTGTCGAGCGTGGGAAATGTTTGTGTGAATGTTCCACCGCGTAAGATAAGTAGGAAAAAAATTGCAAGAAATTTATGGGTCAAAGAAAAAATATCTTTCTTCCATTCCATCTTCGCAGCTTATACAGCAACCACTGTAAGGTTTGAGATAAAAATACAGTCTTGGTTGCGGAGGTTTTTATTTTCAAATTTCAATGATGCGTTTCGCCTGTGGTAGACATCTTCAGATGATCTAAAATGCAAAAAAAAAAAAAATTACAAATAATGTTTAAGGAAACGTTCAGGTCCCATCTTGTGCAAAAACGTACTGTAGGGGAAAGGTTTTTATGAAAACTTATAGGCACGGGTCACCGCTCACGCCTTCCGTAAAATGATTATACTATGCGAATGCATTGGCAAAATGCGTTGGGGTATTTTTACGGCTGTTATTTTAGATATTATATACATTGTGATATATAAGGCTACCTACATTCTGTATGGGGCAAGTTTGTACAGTGTCGATATAGGTAAAATTCCAATTAACGTAAGTTTTCGCGCCAGTTTTCAGTTTAGTAGTGTTGGTAGCATTTGCTTTGTGTGACGTCGCAGTGGATGGTTTCTGCAGCTCCTCCTTTTTGTCCCCTGAATACATCAGCTGGTTCTATAGAGATATACATTTTTTCTTGTTGAGAGGTAAGTGAAGTTACTTATTTTTATGCGCTTTTATAAATTGATTAGTTTTCATGACCTTGTAGATTCTATGTTAATGAGGCTAAAGACTTGTTTTCCTTCCCCGCGTGTTATGGGGCATCTATGGAGACAGACTGTGGCATGTGGTACCACCTTTTGGCACAGTTCAGTACTATTTATTCGTGATTTCACTATCAACATTAGTACATTTTCTATCAATGCAGTTGTATAGTTTACTCCATCAAGACTGGTTACTGTAGACATATTATATACAGTTACTACAAATAAGTTTTGTATATTTGAACATTTTTCCGTCGCGAATTTTTAAAGCAAACGCTTATTTTTTCCCTTAGATGTCCCGAAAACGACCAGAAAAGAAAATGTGCAATAAATGGAGTCCAACTGCATTACATGAGGCAACAGGGAGTGTAATGGATGGAAATTTGAGCCTCCGAGCCTCATTAGAATTGTACAATATTCTTTTCAACACTCTGCATGGTAAAGTACAAATCAAAAAGAAAATGTAAGCTGGATTACCTCCAACTATAGAAAACAGAACTGGTCATCCAATACTAAAGTGGAAGATGGTTTCGTCCAGGGAGCTTTACTTCTAGAACAGGGAGGATTGGCCCTGATGCCGCTTTAGTTAAGAAGAGCTGCATATCAGTTGTCTGAGAAAGATTCAAATGGTTCTGAGCACTATGGGACTTAACATCTGAGGTCATCAGTCCCCTAGACTTAGAAATACTTAAACCTAACTAACCTAAGGACGTTACACACATCCATGCCCGAGGCAGGATTCGAACCTGCGACCGTAGCAACAGCGCGGTACAGGACTGAAGCGCCTAGAACCGCTCGGCTACAACGGCCGGCTGAGAAAGATAATTTGAAATATGCATGGAACTTAAAAAGCAACGTTGAGGGATCTATTGGTTTAGAGCATTTATTAAGGAATTCACTAATCTTAGCCTGCAAAAACCGTGGGGTCATTTACGAACCGGAGCTGAAGGCTTAAACAGAGGAGAGGTAAGTAAATATTTCCAGAATTTGGAAGTAATCATAAAGGGATATGATTTGTTTGATGAACCAGAGGGTATATATAATATGGATGAGTCCAGCTTTCCTCTTAACAAAAAAAATGTTCAAATGTGTGTGAAATCTTATGGGACTTAACTGCTAAGGTCATGAGTCCCTAAGCTTACACACTACTTAACCTAAATTATCCTAAGGACAAACACACACACCCATGCCCGAGGGAGGACTCGAACCTCCGCCAGGACCAGCCGCACAGCCCAGGACTGCAGCGCCTGAGACGACTCTGCTAATCCCGCGCGTCTTTCCTCTTAACAATAGATACCCAAAATTTGTTAGTCGTAAAGGTAAGCCAGAATTGGTTTCCCTAACAAACGTGACTGTTGCTGCATGCATGAATACATCTGGAACGTATTTACCATCAATGGTAATTTTCAAATGAGTGAGGAAACGCCTACCTTCTGGTTACATTACAGAGGTGAGTGAATCGGGGTACAAAAATGTTTGAAATGGCTCTGAGCACTATGGGACTTAACTTCTGAGGTCATCAGTCCCCTAAAACTCAGAACTACTTAAACATAACCAACCTAAGGACTTCACACACATCCATGCCCTAGGCAGGATTCGAACCTGCGACGGTAGAGGTCGCGCGGTTCCAGACTGTAGCGCCTAGAACCGCTCGGCCACTCCGGCCGGCAATCGGGGTACATTAATGAAGAACTGTTTATGATCTGGCTTCGACACTTCAAGGAATACAAAACGGTGGGTAGTATTACAGTTCTTGTTATTGACAACCGTGGCAACCATACTAGCTTGGATGCTGTAGAGTACTGTCGGGAAAATGGGATATGACTTTTGGGATTGCCTCCACACATTACACATGTATTACAGCCACTAGACAGAACTTTCTTCAAGTATCTAAAAGCTCAATATTAAAAAATGTAACTAAGTGAATTCATCGTAACCCGACCGACAGAATTACAAAACGAAGATTCTGTACAGTTTTCTGCGATGCGTGGAGCAAAGCTGCATGTGTTGCGTGTGTAATCAAGGGGTTCCAGTGCGCAGGGATAACGCCCTTCTACGAAGATATTGTTTCTGACGAGAAATTTGCACCTTCAACTTCATTCAAGGCTCCTGCTCATTCAACCTCCACTAATCAACCTACATCAATTCGATTCGTTTCAGATGAAAAACTGGGAAACCTCCGCAGTAAGAGAAATCTTTTTAAACAGCGAACAATGGAAGGAAAAGCAAATGCAACAAGAGCAATAAACAGAGATGTAAATCTATGAGTAATGATGGTAGAGGTATTAAAAGCTTCAAATCGCCAACAAACAACGAGAATAACTGTGGATTTTGTTTCTTGAATTATTATAGTACAAAATTATTGGCAAAGGGTGACTGGATTCGCTGCCAAAAATGTAATGTTTGGTTCCACGAAGTTTGCGCCGGTGCCCGAGAGAAAAAGTGTTATTTATGTGGAAGATGTCAGCGATCAGAATTGTACCAAGAAGTGATCACAATTGTAATTAGTTTTGTACATTTTAGAACAGTTTTACTCAATTTGGTAACCTTTCCTTGCGTTTAAATCAACACTTGTAATGGTGTAATATTTGTGTTACATATTCATTAAACATCAAACAACAAGTGCCATAATTTAAATTATTTCTTTCCACTATGTGTTTCCAGTTGCAATAGCATTTGTCGGAAATGATCGATATTGTACCAGCTTAACCTATGAATACGGTTCTACACAAAGGATAATTTACACGCTAGCCAAGGCCATCAGTGTGGTTCTACTGCACTAGTAGCACTCGAAGACCGATTACCAAACTTCTCTGCATTCTTTATTTGTCAGAGGGCCTGCTCATACATGTGCTCCCGCTCCATGAAGCTCCGCTATGCCTCTGTTCCTAATTTGTGCGGCGTCTTTTACGTATGGCAACAGGTAAGGTAATTTGAATGATTTTTCGGTATTTATGGTCATGGACTCCTTAGCCACCCTTTTCAAATCTACTTATTTGCAGTTTACCAAAACTTGAAATTTTTTCGCTGAAGTTGTTCATCGTTCTGGTTGTTTTCAGGATCCCACTTGACAATCACAGGGGGTTGTTCAACGTTTTGATACTCCAGTCACATTTTACCGATGTATTCGCATCGTGTCTATCATCTTATGGACGGCGTACACCGTGTCCAGTTTCTGCAAGTTTGCACAAAAACTTTTTCCCGTAGAGTACGTTTTTGCAGGACATTCCCTTATACCGATTTCTGTAATTTTTTGCATCGTAGATAATCTGAAGATTCCTACCATAGGCGAAACGCGTCACTGAAATTTGAAAATAAAAACCTCCCACAATCGAGAGTGAATTTTTATCTCTCCAAATAAATATTTGAAATCTACAGTTTCAGTGGCACAGGGTTACTGAGAGCAACCAATATTTGAAGTCGTGGGCAACTGCGCGACTTGTTCAGTTTTGGGCACCGTCACAACGTCGGCCTGATACGGAGCGAAGTCCACTTCCAATTGTGGTCGCAAAGCGCAGACCAACCTGGAGGAAGACAGAACATCCATTGGCGCACCATCCACCGATGATATAGCTGGATGAACGACTGAACCCTCCCCGACGGCCATTTCGACCTCCACTACTCCAGCCGCTGTGGCGTCCCTCTGTGAACCCACTAACAAGTAACTGTTTTTGAAACGTGCACCGAATATGCAGTGCTGATTGGAAAGCCGGGGAAATTAAAGGGAGCTGTGAATCTGCCAGTCATCTGTATATCTCTTGGTGAAATGACGTGCAAATCGGAAATATTGTCTGTGCGTGACTTTGGTGGGTCTGCTGAAACCTGAGTGTTTATGCCAATGGTGTGCTTACTGAATGATATCACTAAAGAAAGAAGTATTCTCTTCTTTCGAGCAGAAATACGTATTTTATGTCTGTTTACAATGATACCATATATTTTGGACAAATTTGTGCACTTATATTTTGGATATGTATGAGTTAAACTTAGTATTTCATATGAATGTCACTGATTTGATAACACAGAAGGACTCAAAGTTTTGTGTTCTAGTGAATAGTTGTCTATTTTATTGATGTTTGAGATGGTAACTAACCTTGCCTTCAATCAAATTGTAAATCTTTTAATTCATGTTATATTCCCCCCCCCCCCCCCCAAAAAAAATCTGCTCGTTTTCCAATAGTCCTCAGTATATCAGTATTTTTGTGATTAAATACGAATGTATTTTGTTTATTATTGAGTTTTTGGGCTCTTGTGAAGTACTGAAATTTTAAGTTCCATTATAGATAGACAGACGTTTTAAGAGTGTGCTCATTTTTGTTAATTCATTAGTGAAGTTTTTGATCATCGAAGTAATAGTACAGTACTGTTCAATTATAATGCATAATCTGGATTTCGTTTTCTTTTGCCTTGAGAGATGAAATTATTTATGAAGAATTTTAAATGATACTTTTTAAGTGTCTTACAAATTTTTAACTTATGCTTTTTCATAAATTATTTGATGAGGTTATATTACTGGATGTAATTATGTAATTTAGAAAAGTATGCCAATTTGTAAGGTGCCTGTACGACGAGAATTAGCAGTGGTTTTTGTAACACAGAGAGTTCTCTGCCCAAACATATGAATGGAACGAATCTCTTGGCCAACCTGAGTTGAAGATGTTACATGTGAAGGATGTCAGTTTTTTCCTCGCCCTCCAAGCTGATTATATGGCACTATTGTGTTGGCGGTTATAGTGTGGAGACCTATTTTCGTGATGGCGTCATTTTTTTGTCTGTGCACATGGAGTGGGAGTCCCGGTATCACAAATTTTTGCATTTCCTGCTATTGCTAACAGTTGCGCCAGATGCATAAGGCAATTAATTCATTTTGCGATTTGTTACGGGGAGACTGCTTTTATGAGTAGCAAATTATTGTTTTGGTAGCCTTCTCACGGTTGCCACGTATGATGTGTTGAGAGATTGATTATATTAGAAGTTAAATGGTTTGCACCAAGAGATTTGTTTCTTCTTAATTTACTTCAAGAAATACAAGAAACAGATTTTTATTTCCGTGCTTATGACGAAGTTGTTGTTAATGACAATGTTTAGCAGAGACGCGTACTTTTATTCAAATGCTAATTCATTTACCTCTCCAGGATATCTTCGTTAAAATGTGTGAACTACAGTGAAATAGGTTTCAGATTTACTTGATACCTAACTTACATATTTTCTTTCAGTTATTGAAAACATACTTCACGTGGCCTATCTGACGTGCATTGCACAGTCGTGTGATTTCCATCTTAAATCTTAATACACACATTGCACTCGGCGTGATTTATTTAATAGGCATTGCTTAGTAACGCACTGCAAGGAGCAACGTGATTTCTTCCGGGTCAGCATTCAGCAAAGTGACTGATTTCACGCAGAGCAGATGTAGCGTAGCGCAGGTCGTTACACCGTTAGCGCCATGATAATACGTTGTTTGGTGTGTTTTGTGAACAGAGAACAGTTATTTAGCCCAGTAAAATTTTCAACACAGCACCAGTAACTACATCTAATTGTACCATACGTGGTTAACAATGCGAAGTCTTGAGCATTGAAGGAAAAGCGGTGAGCAATGTGTTTTACAGATAGTTATATCTCATGTTCAAATTACTAATTGTTAAATTGAGATTGCAAATTACCGTCTTGAATTTATCGTAATCGAGTTTAACAGAACAGAAAAACAGATACGAAGTTGTGCAGTGTTATTTTCAGTATACGAATTTCTTGTATTACTGTAGCACAATAACAATAATTAGTACGAGGGCGTGCTGAAAAATATTGTCTCCGCTTTTTTATGTGAAAAGTGTTAAAGATTTTTAAATAAAACAAACTTTATTAACATTCTTCATGTTTATTCTTCATGTCTACGTATTTGCAGCTCACTGCCGCTAGAGGGCTCCTCATTATAGCGTTTAACATGGCGGTGTGTAACGTCGGTGCGTCAGAGTGCATTAGTCGAGTTTCGACGTCATGGGTTCACCGTCATCGAACATCCTCCATACAGTCCCGACTTGGCTCCATCCCAGTTTCATCTGTTTCCAATGCTTAAAGAACACCTTCGAGGAGTTCACTTTGATAGTGATGAGACGGTGCAAGCAGAGGTGAGGTTGTGACTGTCAACAAACATTCTACAGTGACGGTATCAACAAACTGGTCACTCGATGGGAGACACGTGTTCTTCACCAGGATGACTATGTTGAGAAATAAATATGTAGACATGAAAAATAAAGATGTGCAATGTTAATAACGTTTATTCTTCTGAAATGCTTTAAGAGTTTTCACGTAAGGACATTCGGGGCATTAATTTTCAGCATGGCCTCGTAACTATTGACGTTGGAATTGTAAGAAGTTTAACCCTGTCTCACGAGAAAAATGGAATTGGCAATTCTTATTGATACAGATTTTTCATGTTTAGTGATACAGAGAATTAACTGGGGTCCGGTTATAATGTTCCCAATTAGATCCGCGGAACAGTACATCGTGTAATTTGTATAGCTCTCTCCGTCCATCGCCACAGTGCGTGCATTCGGGTCGTGACAGCAAGTGTGATTCTATACGCTACGGAAGCTCCGATGCACGGACGAAGGAATCGTTCAATCTCCCTAGACAAGTGATAACAGCCCAAAATAGTCACGTCAGTATCGAGCAATTTTTTCAGGACATCCATCAATATCGAGACAACTAACAGCACTGTGTCATGGTTATAAAAAAAAAAAAAAGCAGCCATTTGCTAGGTGTACACTGGCGGAAAACCACCTACGTCCTTGTCTTCCCGAGTACCTGCAAATCCAGGAGACTTGTAACGATATACAAACATAGCCTGGATCAATAAACTATGGTATAAGTTGTATTCAGCACAAAAAAGAAACTGTATTCAATATATATTTGAGGGACAAAGTGTTGAGTGGAAATAGAGAACTCAAGACTTGGTGTAAAAAGTGAAGATACGTCTAGTGCGAAATGTGTGTGAAATAAAGGGCCATCATTCAAACAGTTATAAGTTTAATAGCACCGTAGAATATAGGGGCCAATTTTTCAAAGGGGAGAAAAGTGTAACACCGCTAGCCGGCCTTGTATGAGACCACCTGATGATCTCGTAGCTGTCACAGAATGCTATAAGCAGCTGTTTCAGCATTACGCCTTCCATCATGCCCCATCACGATGGTACAACCACATTTCGGCAACCAACGGTGTTACCAAAATCCAGGACGCCACTATATCGTTATGATAGGGTGACAATGTGACGCCTGAGGCATTTACATGACAACAGGTTGTGTCAGAGCGCGCATAAATAGCTCCCGCCCAGCCAGCAACGGGCATCATGAGAGCGAACGATGTGGAGCGGGCCACTACAGGGGATGGAGAAAATATGGAAACACCTCAAGCAATGAATGTTTGAACATAAATGCGGATCCTAGCCAAACCTGCAGGTTGCGCTGCTGTATTTGACCACGAACGGCACCTTAGCAGTGTGTTCAGGAAGCTGCAAGTGTCAGTAGTGGTCAGACAATTGTTCTGTGTAGTTGTGAGTGCGTTATGTCGGAGAGAAGTGAGTTGGAACGTGGGAAAATTGTTGGCGCTCTTATGGTGGGTGCTTCCGTAACCAAGGTAACTGAAGTGTTTGGTGTTTCACGAGGCATCGTATCGAAGATTTATTCGGCATACAGGGAAAATGGAAAAACATAATCCGTTAAGTCACAACCTGGAGGAAACTGTTCCTTGAGTGATCGTGGTAGACTGTCATGGAAGAATATTGTGACGAATAATCTAAGGACGCCAGCTGGAAAAGGCACTGAAAAAGCGAATGTCGCACTCACGAGCCCTGTCAGCACCAGAACAAAACGAAAGGAACTTCGTTAGCAGATAACTACAGAACATCAGTGATTCAAATGCCCAGAACAGGAAAACGTGGTGCCGAAGCCATAAAACATGGAATATGGAGAAATTGAAGGAAGTTATTTGGGCGGATAAGTCTTGTTGCACGTTATTTACAGCTTTTGGCCGTGTTTACGTCCCAAGAGTGAAATATGATGGCAATTTGATGATGATTTGGGTAGCCATATCATGGTATTGCATGGGCCCCATGGTTGCTATGAATGGCCGCATTACTGCCATGAATTATGTGATCAGTTTGGCTGATAAGGTCCATCCCATTGTACCATGTTGGCTCCCCAGTGGTAATGCCGTGTTGGGAGATGAGAAGGCCTCTTTTCACACAGCTCGCATCGTTCAGGAATTGTTTTTTAAGCATTAGGATGAATAATAGCATATGCCCTGGCCACCACAGTCGCCAGATCTGAACATTATTGAGCCTTTGTGGTCTACTTTGGAGAAAAGATTACGTGATCGCAATCCACCTCCATCATCGTTACCGAAATTGCAGCTATTTTGCAGGATCCCTTTGAAAACCATACAGGACTTGTATATATCTGTTCCAAAACGACTGGAAGCTGTTTTGCATGTCAACTGTTTTCCTACACCATATTAGATAAGTAAATGTGCTTTGTTTTTGATGTTTCCAGATATTTGTCCACCCCCTGTACCTTTAATCTGTATACTGAGCAAGCAGAAAAGGAAACAAAAGAAAAATTCGGAGTAGGAATTAAAATCGATGAAGAAGAAATAAAAGCTTGGAGGTTCGCCGATGACATTGTAATTCTGTCAGAGACAGCAAAGGACCTGGGAGTGCAGCTGAACGGAATGGACAGTGTCTTGAAAGGAGGATATAAAATGAACATCAACAAAAGCAAAACGAGGATAATGGAATGTAGTCGAATTAAATCGGGTGATGCTGCGGGAATTAGATTAGGAAATGAGACGCTTAAAGTAGTAAATGAGTTTTGCTATTTGGGGAGCAAAATCACTGATGATGGTCGAGATAGAGAGGATATAAAACGTAGACTGGCAGTGGCAAGGAAAGCGTTTCTGAAGAAGAGAAATTTTTTAACATAGAGTATCGATTTAAGTGTCACGAAGTCGTTTCTGAAAGTATTTGTATGGAGTGTAGCCATGTATGGAAGTGAAACGTGGACGATAAATAGCTTAGACAAGAAGAGAATAGAAGCTTTCGAAATGTGGTGCTACAGAAGAATGCTGAAGATTAAATGGGTAGATCACATTACTAATGAGGAGGTATTGAACAGAATTGGAGGGAAGACAAATATGTGGCACAACGTGACGGTTGGTAGGACATATTCTGAGGCATCAAGGGATCACCAATTTAGTACTGGATGGCAGCGCGGAGGGTAAAAATCGTAGAGGGAGACCAAGAGATGAATACACTAAACAGATTCAGAAGGATGTAGGTTGCAGTAGGTACTGGGAGATGAAGAAACTTGCACAGGTTAGACTAGCATGGAGACCTGCATCAAACCAGTCTCTGGACTGAAGACCACAACAACAACCCTGTACCTTGTGGTCTGGAGAAGCATCTTCACTCGAGCTCTGTCTATTGGTGCAGACATCATCAGTCAATTGCTCAACGGTAATGCCTGCCAAAAGGTCCTGCATCAACCACCGGTTGGCTGGAGGGTGGAACTAGGACCATACTTGCCACTGCCTCCTGCTGGACGCCGTCAGCCAGAATTCGGGGCCGGAGTTTGCTCCTTTGCTGAAAGTATCTGCCGGACAAGCTGTCGGCATCATCCATTCGCTCCTTGCCCGAGAAGCACTGCTGTATCGCTAGCACTGACTCACTGTCGGCTGCCGAGCTGCCTCCCGGCAAGAATACTCCACTCAGGGCCACTATGCGCTGTTTGCGACCGTGGCCGTGATTTAGACTGTGTTCCGTCAAGCCCATGCGTTGGTCGTGGATCTGGAGCATGTCGGTACCTTGTACAAGATGAATAAATGATCACTGCTATTTTATCCTGCTGTACACTAATGAATGCACAACCGTCATCCTGACAAGTCTACACCTGCTCCCCCGCCCTGCAACGGGGTCGACACTACATAACACTGCCGACATCGTTACAGCCTCTTTTCACATGATAAAAGACGTCTCGCACACGACAGGCCAACGAGTCAATTAAGCTGCATTGTGTGCAATGTGGAGTTGTGGCTTTAGGGGGTTCTGTGATGTTTTGGGAGTGTTTTTCGTGCCTTGCCTTGAGACTACCCATTTAGGTTATCGTGAATTTGAAGGACGATGATAGCCCCAACTTTCTCGATGCCGAAGTGCTGCGCCTTTTTCTGCTTCTTCATGATGAATGTGCTGAAGACATTTCCATCTTCGAAGATGGTAGCACCTGTTTTCACATTGCTGCACCCATACCTTCCCGGTTTCACAAACACTCAGGTGCCTTAACGCTCTTGACCGATCAGCTAAATCACGCGATCTTAATTCCATAGAAGATTTCTAGAACTATTTGGAACAGCGGATGAAACACAGTCATCAACATTCCTGCAATCTGGCGTTATCTACCCTTCAGTGTGTAAATGAGTAACTTCAGATGAGTATGACGGATTCCTGGTGGAATTGAGCTCATTGTCAAGACTAGACTTAGTGTCTTAAGGTACTCATCTACATCTACATCATGCTGCGCAAGCCACCTAATGGTGTGTGGCGGAAGGTACTTTCGGTACCTCTATCTCATCCGTCCAACCCTTTTCCACTCGCGAATAGCGCGTCGGAAGAATGATTGTCGGTAGGCCTCTGTATTGGCTTTAATTTCTCGAATTTTCTCCTCGTGGTTAATACTCGAGATGTATGTGGGGGGAAGTAATATGTTGTCCGACTCCTCCTGAAAAGTGCTGTCCCGAGATTTCAATAGTAAATCTCTCCGTGATGCACAACGCCTCTCTTGTAACGTCTGCCAGTGGAGTTTGTTTACCATCTCCGTAACGCTCTCTCGCCAGCTAAACGATCCTGTGACGAAACGCGTCGCTCTTTGTTGGATCTTCTCTATCCCTTTTATCAGTCCTACCAGATAGGGATCTCAGGTGGGTGAACAATACTCAAGAATGGAGCGAACAAGCGCCTTATAAGCCACTTCTTTCGTGGATGAGTTACATTTCCTTAAGATTCTTCCGATGAATCTGCGTCTCATGTTTGCTTTCCCCACTATCTGTTTTATACTGTCATTCCACTTATGGTCGCTCTGGATAGTCACACCTAGATATTTTACGGCAGACGCTGTCTCCAGCTGTTTTTCATCAATAGTGTAGCTGTACAGTAGTGGATTTCTTTTCCTATGAATAAGCAGTACGTTCTAGGCGCTTCAGTCTGGAACCGCGCGACCCCTACGGTCGCAGGTTCGAATCCTGCCTTGGGCATGGATGTGTGTGATACCCTTAGGTTAGTTAGGTTTAAGTAGTTCTAAGTTCTAGGGGACTGATGACCTCAGATGTTAAGTCCCATAGTGCTCAGAGCCATTTGAACCATTTACATACGCAGTATGCTACATTTATTTACGTTCAGGATCAACTTCCAGAGCTTGCACCATTCATCAATTCTCTGCAGGTCGTTCTGCAAATTCTTACTACCTTCTGGCATTGCTACTTAGGTATAGACAACTGCATCATCTACGAATAGCCTTAAAGAGCATCCGACGCTTTCTACTAGATCATTTATACACTACTGGCCATTAAAATTGCTACACTAAGAAGAAATACAGATGATAAACGGATATTCATTGGACAAATGTATTATACTAGAACTGACATGTGATTACATTTTCACGGAATTTGGGTGCATAGATCCTGGGAAATCAGTACCCAGAACAACCACCTCTGGCCGTAATAACGGCCTTGATACACCTGGGCATTGAGTCAAACAGAGCTTGGATGGCGTGTACAGGTACAGCTGCCCATGCAGCTTCAACACGATACCACAGTTCATCAAGAGTAGTAACTGGCGTATTGTGACGAGCCAGTTACTCGGCCACCATTGAACAGACGTTTTCAATTGGTGACAGATCTCGAGAATGTGCTGGCCAGGGCAGTAGTCGAACATTTTCTGTATCCAGAAAGGCCCGTACAGGACCTGCAACATGCGGTCGCGCATTATGCTGCTGATATGTAGGGTTTCGCAGGGATCGAATGAAGGGTAGAGTCACGGGTCGTAACACATCTGAAATGTAACGTTCACTGTTCAAAGTGCCGTTAATGCGAACAAGAGGTGACCGAGACGTGTAACCAATGGCTCCCCATACCATCACGCCGGGTGATACGCCAGTATGGCGATGACGAATACACGCTTCCTATGTGTGTTCACCGCGATGTCGCCAAACACGGATGCGACCATCATAATGCTGTAAACAGAACCTGGATTCATCCGAATAAATGACGTTTTGCCATTCGTACACCCAGGTTCATCTTTGAGTACACCATCGCAGGCGCTCCTGTCTGTGATGGAGCGTCAAGGGTAACCGCAGCCATGGTCTCCGAGCTGATAGTCCATGCTGCTGCAAATGTCATCGAACTGTTCGTGCAGATGGTTGTTGTCTTGCAAACGTCCCTATCTGTTGACTCAGGGATCGAGACGTGGCTGCACGATCCGTTACAGCCATGCGGATAACATGCCTGTCATCTCGACTGTTAGTGATACGATTCCGTTGGGATCCAGCACGGCGTTCCGTATTACCCTCCTGAACACACCGATTCCAGATTTTGCTAACAGTCATTGGATCTCGACCAACGCGAGCAGCAATGTCGCGATACAATAAACCGCAATGGCGATAGGCTACAATCCGACCTTTATCTAAGTCGGAAACGTGATGGTGTGCATTTCTCCTCCTTACACAAGGCATCACAACAACGTTTCACCAGGCATCGCCGGTCTACTGCTGTTTGTGTATGAGAAATCGGTTGGAAACTTCCCCATGTCAGCTCGTTGTAGGTGTTGCCACCGGCGCCACACTTGTGTGAATGCTCTGAAAAGCTAATCATTTGCATATCACAGCATTTTCTTCCTGTCGGTTAAATTTCGCGTCTGTAGCACGTCATCGTCGTGGTGTAGCAAGTTTAATGGCCAGTAGTGTATATATTGTAAACAGCAACGGTCCTATCACAGTTCCCTGTGGTATTTCGGAAATTACGTTTACATCTGTCGATTTAGTTCCATTAAGAGCGACGTTTTGTGCGGCTGGTCCCGGCGGAGATTCGAGTCCTCCCTCGGGCATGGGTGTGTGTGTTTGTCCTTAGGATAATTTAGGTTAAGTAGTGTGTAAGCTTAGGGGCTGATGACCTTAGCAGTTAAGTCCCATAAGATTTCACACACATTTGAACAAGAGTGACGTGTTGAGTTCTATCTGCAAGAAAGTTTTGAATCCAATCGCAGGTCTACTCCGATACCCCGTAAGCTTGTATTTTTTTCAGTAAACGGCACTGCGGGACGGTGTGACATGCCTCACCGAAATCAAGGAACACGGCACCAAGCTGAGCGCCCTTGTCCACTGTCCTGGAGCGAGCTGAGTTTTGCAGGATCCCTGTTTGCGGAATCCATGTTAATGTTTATAGAGGAGATGTTCATTTTCCAAGAACGTCATAATTTTTGAGCATAAAACATGTTCCATAATTTTACAACAGATTGACGTCAACGATACACGTCTATAATTGTGTGGATCTGTCTTATGGCCTTTCTTATAAATGGGAGTGACCTGCACTTTTTTCCAGTCGTTAGGTACCTTTCATTGCCAAGCGATCTACAGTAAATTACTGCTAGAATGGGAGCAAGTTCTTCCGCATAATCTTTATAGAATCTCATAGGTATCTCATTTGGTCCTGACACCTTTCCACTACAAAGTGATTGTACCTGCTATTCAGTTCCGCGATCGGTTATCTCAATATCTGCCATTTCGACGTTCGTAGGACGATTGAATGGAGGGACAGCATTACGATCTTCCACTGTGAAACAACTTCGGAAGACCGAATTCAGTGTTTCGGCCTTCTCTCTGTTATCTTCCGTTTCGGTGCCGGTGTGGTCGCTGAGAGAATGAGTAGATGATTTTGACCCACTTGCTGATTTTACATACGACTAAAATCTCTTAGGGTTTTTACTCAGGTTGGTTGATAACGTCTTACTTTCAAAATCATTGAACCCTTCTCTCATTGCTCTCCTTACACTCTTTTTCGCTTCGTTCAGCTTTTGTTTGTCAGGTAGGTTTTTACTTCTATTGAATCTGAGATGAAGTGCGACTTACCTACCCTTACGATAAACATTCCAATCTGAACTTAGGATTTCGTTGTTGTTGGCTTCTGGTTTCAACCATGTATTAGCGCGAAGTATTCCATGGATGACAAATTTTTTGTCCGTTGTGATTCTTAAATCACTAGCCTCGTTGCAAGACGTCCGGAGGAGTGCAAGAACATATATGTAGTAAACTGCTCGTGTACTGACACTGAGTAGATTGACCTTGATGACACTTGTCACGACGCAATGACGTAGGTCACGGCGAGAAAACAGTCGCTCACTACTGGTCAACAATGAATAGTCCGCTTAGAAACACCATCAATCTCGTTTCTTGCATGTAGTAGCAATATGTTCTGGCTCGGACACCACTGGTTCTCGATAATGCTAAACAGATTTTCACACTGAAACAGGATAATCATGACCTCATTTAGCATATTTGCTGACCGTTTAAATTTACGTAAAACATATTCCGATTCTTATGGCAAACGAAACTATTATATGTTAACTGTGGTATGGATGATGTTGAGTTTTAATGTAATTTCTACTATTTGCTAATCGTGTTCTATATATGTGGGACCATGTACTATTTGCTCAAGGTACACGAATCGATAAAACTATACAGGGTGGTCAGACACAGTCTGAAAAGCTTGTAAAACGGGGAGATTTCGCTGAGAAATAACTGCTAAGAAAATTCGATACGTTGCACCGTTTCCGTGCTAATTAGCACTGAAGTTAGCCAGTCAGGTCTTTGCGACTGCAAATTCAATCGGGTGTTCAGGTCCTGACAACAATAATTTTCGTAGTTATTCTGTTAATTTTATATATCTCAAGTATAGCCCAAGTGTCCCACCGTAACCATTCAACTAGTTCACACGCAACTGCTCAGTTTTGCAATGCGTTACGGGTAATTCCTATGGCCGAGCGGTTCTAGGCGCTTCAGTCTGGATCTGCGCGACCGCTACGGTCGCAGGTTCGAATCCTGCCTCGGGCATGTATGTGTGTGATGTCCTTAGGTTAGTTAGGTTTAAGTAGTTCTAAGTCTTGGGGACTGATGACCTCAGATGTTAAGTGCCATAGTTTTCAGAGCCATTTGAACCATTTTTGTTTTGATAATTCCAAAACATTATTAGGTGTTTCAGCATAACGCACATGTGAACAACAGTCCTGTTCGGAGCGTCGAAATCAAACCGTCGAGGTTCAAAGAGAGTAATACGTTGAGGTTTCCTTGTCGGAGCTGCTATCATACGATACTTGCTTAATCTTCTCCTTCTCGCGCAATTTCCCCTCCCCCCCCCCCCCCCCCCCATTTTAGCATTAACGGCCAACAGAGTTCCCTGCTTGTGCTTGGGTGTTGGGTGTGATTCTTGATGGTGTCATAGTTTGTACTAATTCACAATATCCTAATATTGCAAAAGTATTTGATTGGGCACCCCTGCCAAAGTCCAAGCCTTATCACCAAGAAATTAGCACCAAACCGTTCAAAACTACGATTCTGGAGTTGAGGAAACAGTTTCATACATTTCAAGTATTAAATGTTAGGGCGAACTCAGAGAGACATGCACCACGCTCTATCGCATGATGTTACTGTATTTTAAGGCAGTCACCTACTTCGACAATAATTTGTTAGTTTATTTCAGTTATCTTGATACACTCACATATTGACCCTCATGCAAGGCATGCATCAGTTTCTTACACACTCAACTAAGAGAAAGTTGTGGACAATAATCCTTGATTATGAGACTTTACTATATTTTGTCTGTCTAACAGGTAGAACCCGAACTTTTAGGAGCTTCCAAAACAGGCCTGGCCAAACGGCTCTTCACGGGCGCAAGCGCTCCGGCTGCACTCCTGCCTAGCACTCCGAGGTCAGCGCGAGTGGGGATGAAGAGTGAGGTGGAACCGGAAAAGGTTGCGGCTGGACGCCACTGGAGCGAGGCTGTTAGCTTGTCATAGTTTGCTAACAATACCAACTATTGTATGAATGCGTGGCGTCTTTTCTTTCGGACATTTCCTGATGCAGCTGATGTCAACTGAACTGATAGGTGCGCTGTGTATAGCTGAGATCGGTAACCCTGTGTGTCCGAAAGAACAGACACCAGGCGGCATCTGGAGCTGTGATACATATGACGTAAGCTGAAGCTGGAGGGGAAGAAAGGAAAAGAAAGGGAAGGAACTGTTGATATTAGGTGCATCGGAACTTTATGCTGAACCAGCTGCGACGAATGAAAATGTGTGCCAGACCGGGATTAGAACTTAGGATATACTGCTTACTGGCAGTTGTGTTAACCACTGCGCCATTTGTACACAGTTTTTGTTGCAATTGCGCGCACTGTTTCAGCACCCCTCCTGGCCGACTCAAACTCCCATCTAGCAATACCTATCTGCAGTCTCCGTCCATGTTCTTCATCTCACTACTTTGAGATTCCCGCAGGAAGCTGAACGTAATTGTGCATCCACCCTGACGGTTGTGGGTTCACTGCCCATCGAGGCGAATCAGTTATAAGAATGCTGGGAGGTGTGCTAAGATAGTCCACGCAACTGTGATAAAGACTGTCTTTGTGGCGCAGTGGTTAACGTAGCTACCTAGTAATGAGGAGATACCGCGTGTAGTCCTTTTAAATACTGTTGTGTAGAGTAGGCATACAATAAAGGCTGTCCTTCTCACAAACTGCAATGACATAACGTTTCTTATAATGTTGTCTGACCGACCGAGGTGGCGCAGTGGTTAGACACTGGCTCGCACTTGGGAGGAGGACCGTACAATCCCGCGTCCGGCAATCCTGATTTAGGTTTTCCGCGATTTCCCTAAATCGCTCCAGGCAAATACCGGGATGGTTCCTTTGAAAGGGCACGGCCGACTTCCTTCCCCGTCCTTCCCTAATCCGATGAGACCGACGACCCCGCTGTCTGGTCTCCTTCCCCAAACAAGCCAAGTATTGTTGTCGTTGAAGGTAGGCGAAATGCTACGCAGGCAGCGGAACTGTACAGAGAGCGATATCCTGACGAGAGCCCACCTTCCCGACGGATGTTTCCTCGTCTTGTTGCGACGCTTCAGGAAATGGGAAGTTTCAACCCACGACAACGCAATCGTCGTAGCACTCGCACAGACAAAGCTGCCGAAGTTACTGTTCTCTCTTCCGTTGCTATGAATCCACATGTGAGCACACGACAGCTTGAACACGAGACTGGCATTCCTAAAACCAGTGTACATCGTATTCTTACATGTCACCCGTTCCATCCTTACCATGTACACCTACATCAAGATTTGCATGTGAATGATTTGCAGATCAGCAGCAAATACTCGCCAATCCGAACTTCTTCTCCAATGTTCTATTTATCGATGAATGTTCCTTCCAAAACAAAGGACAGGTAAATACAACGAACGTACATTATTGGTCCAGCGACAACCCACGATGGCTTAGATAGGTGGAACATCAATGGAGAGTTAACGTCCGGTGTGAGATGATTGGTACTACAATAACTGGCCCTTATTTCATCAATGGTAGTCTAAACGGCGCAGTGTATGCCAACTTCCTCAGATGAATTCCTCCTCCTCTTATGGATGAAGTTCCGCTAAGAACCAGAATGCTTGTGTGGTATCAACACCATGGATGTCCAGCACATAATGTCTTGCGTGAACGTCGTGTTCTGAATCGAAGCTATCCTACCAGATGGATTGGTCGAGGAGGAACAGTTACTTGACCTGCTAGGTCTCCTGATTTGAATCTTCTGGACTTTTATCTTTGGGGATGCATTAAAGACGTTGTCTATCGCGATATTCCAACAACTCCAGAGGACATGCAGGAACGTATCGGGCTTGCTTGTGATTCTCTTCAGCAGGCAACACTGGAAGCAGTAAATCATTCTTTCATTCAACGAGTGCACCAATGTATCTGTGTCCACGGTCACCACTTTGAGCACCTTTGAATGTTCTACTCGTGGGCAATGGTACAGGAGAGTCAAAGCCAGTTTTGTGTTATGTTTTTACTTGGTTTTCATTCGTTTTCTGACAACTCCAGCAAGTGAACGAAATTCTGATCCCGGGCTCAAAGTCAATGTTGTGTTATGTAATTAATAACGTTGTGTTTCAGTGAATGTTACACTGTGATACATTTTTGAATAGGTCTTTAGGTGAAGAAATGAATTACCAAATAAAAAATACGGGGTGCCATTTAAAAAAGTCATACCGCTGTTCATATCTTTGTAAAAAACAAAGCTACAACGAAGGTAATAATGCTGACTGATGTCCCACTGACGGCTAAAGAAAATTTGTTTGAAACATTTTGTAATTTACATCTGGACTAACAGTTATTTAGGGTGGTCAGGATAAAAGGAACACCCTGTACAGTTTAAGAAGCCTAGTGGCAAAATATGGATGAACATCACGTAACATGCGTAATTCAAAGGGGACGGCATAGAGGAAGTCCCACTAGAGGTTTTTTTTAATTCCGGAGCAAAATTTGATACAGAATCGTTGTTGGTGATCAGAGAGGCGGCTGGCTGAGAGATTACTCCTTAAGTGGTTATTGCAGCTATTGAGAACGTATGTATGATTTAAATAGGTCTATATGCAAACAATACACTCTGTCGGATGTTCAGAACCGTGGTACTCCGTCCTAACAGGCGTCGGAAGGCTCAACGGTACCGACCGCTGTGCCATCCTCTGCCAGTAGGCGTCACTAGAATGCCCTTATGAAGGTGCATGTCGTTAGCACATCGCTCTCCAGGCTGTTGTCAGTTTTCGTGACCGGAGTCGCTTCTTCTCAATCAAGTAGCTCCTCAGTTGGTCTCACAAGTGCTGAGTGTATCCCACTTGCCAACGGCGCTCGGCAAAAATTGTTCAAATGGCTCTGAGCACTATGGGACTTAACATCTGAGGTCATCAGTCCTCTAGACTTAGAACTAGTTAAATTTAACTAACCTAAGGACATCACACACACCCATGCACGAGGCAGGATTCGAACCTGCGACCGTAGCGGCAGCGTGGTTCCGCACTAAAGCGCCTACAACCGTTCGGCCACTGCGGCCGGCGGCGCTCGGCAGACTCGGACAATTACCCATCCAAGTTATAGCCAAGCCCACAGCGCTTAACTTTGGTAATCTGACGGGAACCGGTGTTATCACTGCGGCAAGGCCGTTGGCTTAGAACTGTACTACAGCGCTGTTAAATCCATTGACAGAACTGAACGCAGAGGTCAATATTACTCAGGCGCAGTGCTCGTTATTTGTAGAGATGAGTGGTGTGATTTTAGCGTGACGAGCACTCACAAAACACTACACTCCGATGTGTGCATCTCAGGGGAAAGCTGACGGTTGCTTATTGATGACGTTTCTTCCACATAATGTCCTTAAATCCTACTGTCTGCATACACCTTTTTTTTAGCACTCTGGACATTCCTTTATGCTTTGAATGACCCAGTATCCCACATCCATCGTCTGCCATGAATGTTTTGCACTAAGTGACTCTCGCTCTCGTGGCATCATATCTTGCTAAACTATCATTAAATTCATGTCTGCAATTTTAGTGTACACATGTAATATTTCATAAATGGTTTAGTAAGTAGAACTGAGTTTTTCAGCAATTGATAGTGCGGAAATTGTCCAGATTTTAGCTGTACGGCCAATCCTCATAACTGTTATATCTACAGAGACACTGGAATAAATATGTTTATCTAAATGGAACAGCGTATTTTGTTGGATACTATTAGAGAGGCCTTGAAAATATGAGTACAGTGATACAACGCTGTTGAATGTTTGTAGTAAAACTTTTCTTAAACGTAGCCGGGAAATGTAAATGTGAGTGGCAAAGCATCGCAACGAGCCCCGTTTCGCCTTGTTTACATGGCCAACAAAGATAAAAGTGCGTCGTGACGCCAGCCTTGCCTCTCACATGCAGCGTATTTTCCGCTATTTTTGCGAACCTTATAACAGCAAATATTGACAAGCTCTGTGTCACTATACACTTTTTTTCAAAGAGTGTTCAATCGCTATGAAAAAGCTTCACCGTTCCATTAAAAAGGAACAGAACCGCTTCAGTATCTAGGCAGATACAAAATAATCACGAGTAGTGACCGTACGAAAGAATATTCGACTTTTTGCGGATCATTATAGGCGCAGCGTATTTCGACGTCGACCATCTAGGAAATATTGTGAGTGTTTACGTCACGTGGGGAATCTTTTCTACAGCTATCAATGATATTTAGATAAACTATTTCGCTTTTTATATGGATGTCAATACTTATTAGAAACAAATGTAAAAAGGAAAAATTCATAGAAATGAAAGTTTCGGTATTTGGTCCACAAGACGTAACAACCAGAGAAATGCATGTTATTTCGTCGGAAAGATAAAATAATTAGAAACATCTGGGCATTAAAGAGTCATAAGAATGAGTAATTTTTGGGCATTAAGGAAACTTTTCCGAATGGTAACAATCTAGATGCATAACAAACTGTATAAACACAAATAATAATATCACGGATTTCCATCATAGCATTCGTTACGCATATGTTAAAAAATCGGGTTTGGCCGGCAACACATACATCGATACAGCCACAACATTCAAATACCGGTATGTAGCCGTGTGAAACGATATTAAAATAAATGAAAGAAGTAATATCGTCTCTGTTAGAGTCTCTGTAGAGTCCATGTTATAAAGCTTATTGAAGTACTAACAAAATATGTGTACCCCTATCTATAACATGCATTATAAAACTGTTTGATAATGTGCTCCGATAACATGTAAACCACAGTTTGCGTACGGGTTGAAAATGGTAAAATTCAATAAGAAAATAAATGTACAATGTGAAGTACTTTTTCAATTGTAAAACAATAATTGTTCGGTTATTAACAATATCTGTAAGTGCAGTAGTTATTTCAGTAAGTTATTCTTTAAACAAGTGACATATAAGATTATGATGATAGAGGCTGTAGGTGGAAAAAGAGGTGATAGTTTGAGGACACAGTGTAGATGAAGATGTAGATGCAGCTGTTTATTAGTGACTCATCCCACACATTCGAGCAGTGCCTATAACTGGGTCCACTGAGAGTGCTCAGACAACTGTCTTTCGGCTATACATTCATAACATGGACTCTACAGAAGTTTTATTCATATTTGTCAGTTAGTACGGATCTGAGTCCAATAACCTTAAGAATTTTCGCCCCCCCCCCCCTCGTGGGCACCCACTCTTCAGACTACCCCCCCACCCCCTCCACAATTCTCACCCTTTCTTGGCACCCACACCACAGTCTGAATAATGCCTCATGTTCTGCTGGCTCCACAGGTGCATCCATATGCCTTCCCCCTCCCCGCCATATCGTTACCATTGTGTGGTGGCTTTCTCGGTTGATTTTAGTGCTCACCGCGTATGTCACATCAGTGCAGTTTGTGTTCCGTGTCGTCGTCTCATACTGTGAACGCCGTTTTTAATTGTGCTGTTCGTGCTGCCAGTGTTAACACGCTACATCTTCATCGAGTGCCATTTTATCTGTATGTAGATCTTATGTAAACGGGCTTCACCCAACTCCCCCCTTTTTCGAATATTTTAACTTCAATTGCTTCCACCTTCTCATGTGTACATTTCTTCTTTTATCCTCGTATTTTATACTTGTAATGTTCTCCTATGGTATTTTATGTAATCTCTGGGTGAAGAGCGGCTAACTGTACCACTGCCAGCCCACCCCTGCCCCAATGGGGCGTGGGAATGTAATATCGCGACTCTATGTAATCACGCCACACGAAGGCGCGAAACCGGAGGATTGAATGAGCACAAATACCCTTGGTGCTTCGGCTCGTGTTCAGACGTCGTTGAACGGTATTGAACGGTCCCTAGAGGTCCTCACCCTGTACATCAAAGCAAAAACTGCTGTCGTGTTAGGTTCCAAAGCGTACGTTCACGTTCAGTAGGGCTACAAGCCCATGATATACTTACAGAAAGGTTGAATATTTCGAGGTGGGGGGTGTCAGCAGTGTCAAAGGCTGTCAAGAATGTCGTGCTCTTGCTCGTCGCACTAGGAACTGTTGTTTTCGACCGGGAAATGCGTGGAAAGAAACGTCCCAAGGGAAGGACTGGTTTCATACGCGTCCATTATGCCACCATCTGTGGCATTTTCGCATCGATACTGAACAGTGATGTGTCTGAAACGTCTTTCTCGGTCATCTTTAAGAAAACTGCATGATTTCAACGCCAGGTGTCGTGGTTCTGGCCTCAGTCGCAGAGGAGTGAAATATGTGTAAGAAAGGGTGTGACGATCCTCCTATCGTGTAACGCGTCCATGGCGTCGTTAGGCAAAATTTTGGTGGAAGCTGGTGCCAATGTGATCTCTTTAAATCGTATTATGTAACTGAATGTCGAGAGCAGAGAAAGGAAAGAAAAGGGAAGGAACTAATGATATGAGTTGCATCCGGACTTTGTGTGGAATCAGCGGGACCTCCTGCTTACTTTTTATCCCCTCACTGTCCTGATTATGGTTCAAATGGTTCAAATGGCTCTGAGCACTATGGGACTTAACAGCTGTGGTCATCAGTCCCCTAGAACTTAGAACTACTTAAACCTAACTAACCTAAGGACATCACACACATCCATGCCCGAGGCAGGATTCGAACCTGCGACCGTAGCAGTCGCGCGGTTCCGGACTGCGCGCCTTGAACCGCGAGACCACCGCGGCCGGCCATCCTGATTATAAAGGAAACCATAAAAAGGAGTATATTTGCCACCTTCACTCTGACTCTGAAAACAAAAATGTCTGGACCACTCCAGGCTTTGGCCCCTAGCTACATCTATCCCAAAAGTTCTACCTAAACTACGAAAGGAGGAAAGGAAGGAAGGGAGAGGGTAACAAATGTATGTAACAGAGATTTTTTTTCTCGGACCTGTGGAGTGAAGTCCCCAAAACCCTCGCAGCTGTGGAGAAATCCACACGCGTCTTCTCGAAATAAAGGGGAATACTCTTGAGATAGTAGTATAAAAAAAAATCATCAGTAGTGCATTAGATCAACTGCTCAGTGCAGGGAGATTCCGACTGCCTGATGAGTCATGGCAAGACCACGAAAGCAAGTTGGAAAAGTATTGCCTGTATTTCGGATTGTGGAAAATGGTGGAATGTCATTCGTTCGCGTAAGTCCAGATATCGAGAATACCCTTCTCGCCAGTGGCAAAAATATTTCAAACTGCAAGGTCGCGCAGCAAATCCACAGAGAGAGTCTTCGTATGCGGATAGCACACGTCATCCGGGAAGAACATCGTTTGCGTTTTTATTCGGTTAGGAGTAGCACATATAAGGAATGCCACAATTAGCTGGACCAAGCGCAAGATGTCTATTGCCAGGCCACAAACTAAGCGATGATTGTCCATGTACGTCAACCGGCACACGGCGCAAGCAGAGAGTCGGCGAGGTGAACTTGGTGGAGACGAGAACGTTTCGGTTGTTCCCTGTTGACACGGAGCACATTGAAGTGTCTACACCTACATCTACGTGACTACTATGAAAATCAAGCTTAAGTGCCTGGCAGAGGGTTCATCGAACCACCTGCACAATAATTCTCTGTTATTCCACTGTCGAACAGCGCGCGGAGAAAAGCGAATACCTATATCCATCGGTGCGAGCTCTGATCTCCCTCATTTTATTAAAATGATCGTTTCTCCCTCTGTAGGTCGTCGTCAACAAAATATTTTTGCATTTGAGAAGAAAGCTGGTGATTGAAATATCGTGAGAAAATCCTGCTGCTACAAGAAACGCCTTTGTTTTAATGATGCCTACCCCAAATCCTGCATCATTTCTGTGCCACACGATCCCCTATTTCTCGACAGTGCAAAACCTGTTACTCTTCTCTGAACTTTCTCGATGTACTTTCTTAATCGTATCTGGTAAGGATCCCAAATCGCGCAGCAGTACTCCAAAAGAGGACGGGCAAGCATGACGTAGACAGTCCTATTAGTAGATCTGTTGCATCTTCGAAATGTTTTGCCAATGTAATGCAGTACTTGGTTCGTCTTCCCCACAACAATTTCTAAGTGTTCTTTCCCATTTAAGTTGTTCGTAATTGTAATTCCTAGGTATTTAATACAATTTATGGTCTTTAGATTTGATTGATTTATCATGTAACCGATGTTTAACGGATTCCTTTTAGCACTCACGTGGATGACCTCTCACTTCTCATTATTTAGAGTCAATTGCCAGTTGTCACACTAGTCAGATACCATATCAAAATCGGTTGCGATTGGTTTTGATCTTATGATGACTTTACAAGACGATAAAAGACTGCAAAAAACCTAAGACGCTTGCACAAATTGTCTCCTAAATCGTTATCATTTATATACACACATCAAAAAAAGTTTTGCATCACGCCAGTTCCCAGAACTCCTGAAGATAGACGTTGACTGTGGATATTGTATCACAGGCACAGTCACTTTGACTGTTCAGAGATGTCACTAAACTCGCTCAAAGATGTAAACAACCTTGCATGAGCAGCGCCTATTAGACGGAGGGCGTCCGACAGCCCATTAGTTCCAGTCATTCCACCACGAAGGAGGTACACGGCTCGTGTTGTCTGTAGTTCAACCATGCCTAGACCGTCAATACCGCAGTTATATCGCGTCCGTATTGTTACTTCGTGGCAGAAAGGGCTCTCAGCAAAGTAAGTGTCCAGGCGTCTCGGAGTGAACCAAAGCTATGTTGTTCGGACATGGAGGAGATACAGAGAGACAGGAACTGTTGATGACACGCCTCGCTCAGGCCGCCCAAGGATTACTGCTACAGTGGATGACCGCTACCAATGGATTATGGCTCGGAGGAACCCTGACAGCAACGCCACCATGTTGAATAATGCTTTTCGTGCAGCCATAGGGCGTCGGGTTACGACTCAAACTGTGCGCAGTACGCTGCCTGATGCGCAACTTCACTCCCGACGTCCATGGCGAGGTCCATCTTTGCAGCCACGACATCCATGCAGCGCAGTACAGATGGGCCCAACAACATGCCAAATGGACCGCTCAGGACTGGCATCATGTTATCTTCACCGATGAGTGTCGCATATGCCTTCAACCAAACAATCATCGGAGACGTGTTTGGAGGCAACCCGGTAATGCTGAACGTTTTAGACGCACTGTCCAGCGAATGCAGCAAGATGGAGGTTCGCAGCTGTTTTGGGGTGGCATTATGTGGGGCCGACGTAGGCCACTGGTGGTCATGGAAGGCGCCGTAACGGCTGTACGATACGTGAATGCCATCCTCCGACCGATAATGCAACCATATCGACAGCAAATTGGCGACGCATTCGTCTTCATGGACGACAATTCGCACCCTCATCGTGCACGTCTTGTGAATGACTTCCTTCAGGATAACGACATCGTTCGACAGGAGTTGCCAGCATCTTCTCCAGACCTGAACCTTATCGAACATGTCGGGGATAGATTGAAAAGGGCTGTTTATGGACGACGTGACCCACCAATCACTCTGAGAGATCTACGCTGAGTCGCCGTTGAGGATTGGGACAATTTGGACCAACAGTGCCTTGATGAATTTGTGGATAGTATGCCACGACGAATACAGGCATGCATCAATGCAAGAGGAGGTATTACTGGGTATTAGAGGTACCAGTGTGTACAGCAGTCTGGAGCATCAACTCTGAAGGTCTCACTGTATAGTGGTACAACAAGTAATGTGTGGTTTTCATGAGCAATAAAAAGGACGGAAGTGATGTCTATGTTGATCTCTATTCCAATTTTCTGTACAGGTTTCGGAATTCTCGGAACTGTGGTGATGCAAAACTTCTTTTGATGTTAACTCCTGCAACATTATGTATCATCCTGCATCATTGGTTGGAGACTAGCAGCAGCCAGACTAAGGAATCCATTGTGTAGGCTGTCGTTAACACCACAGCACAAACTGCTGCATTTGGATTCGTGCCGTGACTAGGATACATGGTCTGCCGATTAATGTCCTTGCATTGTGTTCAGCAATATGTGGGGATTTTGCAGTAGCCTAGATGACCATCGTCAAGAAACATGTCAGCGACTCTGGAGGGAGGGGTGGGGGCGTGTGGGAGGGGGGGGGGAGAGGGGTGGTCCCATTGAGTGTTCCAATGTTTTGGAGAGGCATAACAGTGTTACTAATGGCATCATGGTGTGGGGAGACATCGGGTACGACTTCAGGCCACGGCTGTTAGTGACTGAAGGAAATCTGACAGCACAACGTTACGTCACGGACATTTAGCATCCTCGTATGTTATTTCTCATGCGACAGTATCGTAGCGCCAATTTTAAAAGCGCAAAGCCCGTCCACACTTTGTACATAACTCTATGAACTCCCTTCGTTATGCTGGGTTACTCCCGTAGTCAGAGAGTTTCCCAGATCTCTCTTCGACAGAACATGTCAGGGACCAGCTCGCACGTCAAGTCTGTCACAGGGCGAGTATCAAGAATATCAAGGATCATTTACAACAGTTGTGGGTCAGCTTGGTTTATGATAGGACTCAACGACTTTGTAGTACCCTTCCCAGCCGAATCAATGCATGCATCTAGGCCATAGTGTTTGCAACGTCAAATTGAAAATAGGCTATAGCCGCCAAGTTCATTGTAAATTTGACTAGAATTTTTAAAATCACTGACGTAACATTCCATTTCATCTCAAGTTGTGAAATTTCATATCGTTTCCTCCTGCCCTTCTGGATGCTTCACATTTTTTGTCAGGCAGTGTACGATGTGCGATAAAAAGTCACGGGGATTTTTGTTTTCTTAAATAAACTTTATTTACTCGTCAACATCAAGTTCGTCTCCTTCAAATTAATCTCCCTCATATATAATAAACTTGTGCCAGAGATATTTTCCCATCTAGGAAGCACTTATGGAACTCAATTTCCGTTATGCTGTTCAGCTCCTCTAGTGACTGTGTTTTTTTATCACGTCAGTGGTGGCAAAACGACATGGCCAAAACATCCGAAAAAGTTGCTTGACATAAGCCAAAGGATATTCCGACATTATCAGCAACCTCTCTGATTGCGATTCAGCGATTTTCCAGAACCATTTTCTTTACTTCATCCACATTGTCGTCAGTACTTGATGTGCTAGGGCGTCCAGGTCGGTTCATTGTTTTCAATATCTTCTGGACCCTCTTTGAAACGTTTATACCACTCGTAAACTCTTGTTTTACTCATACTACATTCGTCAAAAGCCACAGTCAACATTTCGAATGCACTTTATTCCATTTTACAAGCCAAATTTAATGCAGATTCCTTGGTTCATCTTTTTCTAAAGTAAAAATTCTCCGAGCACTCGAAAACACATATAACCTTTTCGACTGTCAACAATAAACTAAATATTCAAAACAGCTGAAAATTCAAACATGCCTCAGAAACATTTGTACCAAAAAGATAAAAAAATTGAAAATCAAATGTACAAAGTCCACAAAATTATAAAATTGCCGTTACTTCTTGATCACACCTTCTTGATGATGACATCAACTTGGTAAAACAGTCTCCCGTTCAGATATCTGGGTGGGGACTACTCAAGACGATGACGTCCTTAGGAAAGACAGGAGAGCTAAATATTGGGAACTCAAAAAGTAACAGCAAACTATTTTATATATATTTCACTTACAGATACGAACAAGGTGTCATTTTTAACATCTTTTCGATACACTTCTCATAGCGTTTCGTCGTCCTCTGAGAGCGTCCTTCAGGGGTCCAAACACATGAAAATCCGAAAGAGCGAGATCGGCTGTATGGGAGATGCAGTACGACCTGAAATCTCAATCTCGGGATGACGGTAAGAGTTGCAATGGCGATATGGGGGCGCGCATACTCGTGAAGGATAGGGACGGCTGTACACAGAAGACTTCTGCTGGGTTCAGTTCACTCTCCAACATGGAGCTGCACTGGGCAACGTTCACTGTTTGACCTCTTTGTTGACAGTGCTTCAAAATCGGTCCATTCATGTCCCAGGAGAGGGCGAAAAAGACCTTTCCGGCAGCTAGCTGAGACTTGAATTTCTTCTTGGTTGCAGAAGATGTGTGTCGTCATAGTGAAGACTGTCTTTTGCTTTCTAGTTCATAGCGATGCAGACAGGTTTCGTTTCCTGTGACGATACGTGTCGGGAAGTCGTATCCTTCAGCGTTATATCGCGCTAGAAATGACGTGTCAACGTGAGCTCGAATCATCTTGTGTTCACTAATGAGTATCCAACGCACCCACCGTGCACACGAAAAACGGTACTTGCGAACCTCACTAATAATGGTTTGAGGGGATCAGACACTGATACTTAGTTCTCTTGCTAAAGCTTGTACAGAAATACGCAAGTGCTCACGAATCAGGGCGTCAGCGCTTTCCTCATTCTCGTCGGTAAGGCCATGCTGGGACGACCAGAGCGTTGCTTATCTGTTTCTGACGTATGTCCACTTTTAGAGGTATCTACGGACTCGTACTCTCTTTGTGGTGTCACCGCCAGGCACCACACTTGCTAGGTGGTAGCTTTTAAATCGGTCACGGTCCGTTAGTATACGTCGGACCAGCGTGTCGCCACTATCAGTGATTGCAGGCCGAGCGCCGCCACACGGCAGGTCTGGTCTAGACTCCCTAGCACTCGCCCCAGTTGGACAGCCGACTTTGCTAGTGATGGTTCACTGTCTACATACGCTCTCATTTGCCGAGACGACAGCTTAGCATAGCCTTCAGCTACGTCATTTGCTACGACCTAGCAAGGCACCATATTCAGTTACTATTACGAACAGATAATATTGTGAATTATGTACCGTCAAGAGCGACGTTCATCATTAATGGATTAAAGTTAAGTATCAAACTAATTACGTGCGCTTTCTGAATTCTAATTCCTTGTCATGTTCCAGACCTCACGTCAGTATAGTTCTTCCCTCCTCACGCCAGCCTGCGTGAGCTAAAACGCGTGCATTTCGGCCTCCAGTTGTAACACGGTGTTGGCTCTTCTGCCAACACAACACTCTTCTTTCACTAATGCAGCTATATCTATACTTTTCGAACATCCTTCCATAGATTTGTCAAGGTTTAACGCCACGGTGCACACACCTAGGAACGCGTCCATTTTGTTTCAACTGTTTTTCCTATTCAGCTTGTCGTACCATCTGTCGGCAAATACCAGAAGTTTTCAAAGCATGCACCATCACTTACTGGGAGTTTCACATGTCTCACGTGTTAATTGCATTTAATATTGATAGTTTGCTGTTACCTTTTGAATTGCCCTCGTAAATCCCGTATTCGTTCTGGCGACCACAATAACAACGAGAATCGAACAATACAAAGCGTATGTTCCACTTGTCAATGTTGTTCGGAAAATCAGAGTAGCATTCTACGAAATGAAACTCGCTTTTTCGTCTGAATTAGTCTAGGAGCGTCGTAGGTGAGCCAGTTGAGAACAGCCAGTAGGAGATCGATCGTTAAGTCGGGCACTGTAAGAAAGTGGTGTGAGATCGTGCGCCGGCCCCGGCGCGAGATCGATCGGACGCGGAGTAGGGAGCAGGGAGCAGGGATGAGCGAGCTGGCGGGATGCCACAACCGATCACGGTGCTGCGGTCGCCACATCAATTAGGCGGCGCGGCGCTCGTATTGGCGTTTTGTCGCTCTGCTTTTTGTTTGGCAACTGCTTGCCCGCCCTGCACGGCTGCGAGCTCGCAGCCCAATGAAAGAGCATTTACATTGTTTTCCGGCGAGCACTCAATCAGCGTGGCCATCGCTGTATGTGTGCGGCAGTTTTTAGCGCCGACACCATTGAAAGCTCCAGGAGCTGCCGCTTCAATGAGCCGGCAAATTAGAAAGTAATTGATATAACGCGCATAAAATGCGAATATAGCGCGGATCGATGAAATATTACGCGTCCTAACTTATTAAGCTTGTCACTGTTTAATGTCCAGTGCGAGGACGCACTAACACGATTCATTTCGCCATTATTCGGCAGGTTTCACTGCGCGCTATCGCCGGATGGAGACAGGTCCAGCGTGATTCGGTTCCGTTCTGTCGGCTACCGATGTGGCGCCAGCAACAATACACATACTTTCACCCAGTTTCCCACACGAGTATCAGCAAATACCACTCTTGCTCCCACCCTCTCATCTCTTACACACACCACACACGCACACAAACACAAACACACACACACACACACACACACACACACACACACACTTTCTACTATACAGCAGAATCACTTCTGTACCTTGACATTGATGTAAGTACGCAATTCAAATCATTTCGAAAAATCACTACAAAATTTTCAATGCGGTTGCATCTCAAACGTATCCGAATACCATATCATTCAATCTGTGCGAATAAGGAACTGTTGTTTTCTATCTTACTACTGCGTTCAGACCATTGAAACAAAAGGAATTCGAGATTTTTCAGGAGCTCTAAGACATATATTAAGGAAGGATTATTTTGAAGGCACACAATTGTAAAAGCATGCACTCTGTGCCCAGTGGGTATCAAAATTTCTAAATCCTCCTGATGATGTCACCAAAGTACATATAAATGTTTCACTAGTTGAAACTTATAACACGATGTTTACTCCTTGTGACTAATTTTATGCGAGGTCAACTAAATCGATATAGAGCACTGAGTCGATAGCAGCTCTTTATCCGCTGGGTTGTTGTCTGTGTTCCTGTTTTTTAAAATGCTTGTATGAACATCAAAGAAAAATTTAGGTAGTTCTGATTACAAGAATGCCAACATGAATGGTAAACTGCATTGAAGTTGATGGCAGAATTTTTGAGCCCGAGTTATATTGCGGAAATGGGAATACAACATAAATAATGAGCTGGCAATACTAGGGGGGTACGGACAGAACAAGCACAGTTCGAGTCTCCCCTATGTTCCCTCCCACACCACTCCTACTATCCCTCTTCCCACACCTGTCCCCACTCATGCCATACCGCCCCCTCACTTCAATCAAAGATAGCGGATCTGCCCACTTGTCTCTAGATCCAGAACGTTCTGTGTTGTATCCCCAGCATCTTTATTTTTCTTAAATTTCGTCTGTTTTCCATGGATTTAGTTATTTGGGACTGCCAATCCATTTCCATCATTGTCATATGGGTCCAGTAGCAGTGCAAGTAGGAATAGCCTTGTCACGTTTATTTTTCACGAATTCCAGTATTCAAGACATTAAGATGGACACACACTTAATCTGTGTGTGTGTGGGGGGGGGGGGGGGGGTGCGCGAGTGACTGAGTGTGTGTGTTTTTGTTGATTTATAGTGGGACTAGGGTGTTGAAATAACGGAATTTGGCTATTGCAATAATGTACACACGTCTATTTGAGTGTGATTAGGGTCCAGTAGTGCAAATGGATCAGGAATCGTGCAGATTCTGTCCTAAAAACACAAGCACATACACAAGCTTTTATTTAAAGTGCAGACATTTCAGCAATGCAAATGCGGGTTAAGATGCTGCAGGGAACATCACTTAGGTGAAATTATCAGGAACACTAGTTACCTTCACACAGAAGGGACACTCTAGCTCTCATAACATAGCAATGAGAATTCGCTTCTGCCTAAAGATTAACGTAACATAAGAAACTCCGGAGCATCCCTACCACACTAAGCACAGCACTGTAGGCAGTAACAGTCTTGCTCAGAAAGTACATAAGACACCCACATTCTTGAACAAACGCACAGCACACTACTAAAGTGAGTCATACCAAACGGTCAGCTTCATCCAACTTCACTTTAACAATGACATATCATAATCTTGACAATAGAAGGAAGACGAAAATTTCTAAATTATGTACTAAATTACCACGGGCAAATAAGACACCCTTAGTTCCTCCTCGCATAATCCAGGGTACTGCATTGCATAATGCAGGGCACCATGTTGCATAGTCTGGATACCATATCGCATAATTTGGATACTGCATCATACTATCCTCTTCACATACCAACGTGAAGGTGGGGAAGCACCCAGCAGCCTTCAAAATTTAAGAGGTGAAACCGGAATTTTTAACAAAATGAGGATGTGTGGTATGTATCTGTGAGAAAGTTTTACGTCTCCCTTGGCTAAAGAGCCTGTTATTCCTTCGTCCAAACAGGCCTATGAAGTCCCAGTGGTACCGACCGATCGCCGTGTCATCCACATCCGATACGTGTCACTAGCTACGGATGTGGAGGGGAATGTGGTCAGTACAGCGCTCTCCTGGCCGATGTCAGCCTGCATGACCAAAGCCGATACTCCTCAGTTGGCCTCACAAGGGATGAGAGCACCCAGCTTGGCAACAGCACTCGTCCAACCTGGACGCTCACTGCCACCCCACTCTCCCCCCTCCTCAGTGCTAGCCGAGAGCACCTAGCTACGGTGACGCTTAACCTTGGTGATCTGACGGGAACTAGTGTTACCACCGCAGTGAAGCTGTTGACTACCCTGTTATTACCATACTGGAAACTACGATTTATGGCTACGGAGTCGCTGGTGTCTTTGGCCTTGTCAGATACTGTCTATATGTATTAAACACAGCCAAACAGTATTGGCAACATGTTTCAATGTACTTTATGACAGTTGATTCTCTGTGGTGCAAACTATAGAATCGCTTATGGAACAGTTGCTGTGTTGAATTTACTAGTGATCTGCAATTTCTCTACTGAGACCATAGGAATACACAAAAGTTGACAGGTATGCAAGTAAACACTCCAGACAATCAAGATCGAGAATGACTGTAAAATATTTTCTTTCTGTTTATATTTTTAACTATTTTTCAGTAAACTACAGGGAAGTTGTTAACACAGATTCCAAAAAGTACAAAATAAGAATTACACAGAACTGTTACATTAAATACATTAGTGCAGTATCTGTATTTGAAAGTGTCTGTGTAGTTCTATGCAATTTTACTTCTGACATTCATGCAGTTTTCCAAGGAATTTGAGGTTAATTCTCTGATATTAAGGCGTTTTTGACAATAGTTACTTTGACTCAATCAGTAGTGTTGGAGCATGACAACCAGGTAATAAATGGATTACTGGTTCGAATTTTGGAAAGGTCTTTTTCATTTTATTTTTTTATTTCAACTAGTATACCAACAGCATTTAAGTATAAGATTCATCAAATAACTAACACTTCTCTAATCATCTATAATCATTTTTTATGACACCACTGCAACAGGATCTTGCTGATATTGATCTACATGGATTGGCATATCTGAATCATGAAATAGGCGGAAAACAAGTGAAATTCAAGATAAATAAATATCAGGTTTGTTTCCATTAGAAACAGCATGTCAACGAATAATAATGAGATCGAAGATAGAAGGAAGGTAGCATATAATTTCACTGAAGATAGATACAAAGTAGCTGAAATCGATCTCAAATAAAAGACTAAAAATTTACGAGTAATATTGCCCTTCCTCCTACCTTGGAAAATAGACATGTTGGGAATCTAACACAGTGCCTTCAGCTCCACTTACAAGTGGTCTAGATCCACTTTCTTGGACTGGGGTGGGGTCAGGTGTGGGGGAGGTGTGGATGAAAGATGGGGGAGGGATGGGGGACGGTAATTATGGCTGACCTTGAATTGCAGTGGTTCTGCCTGTGCCCCACTACTGTTAATTAACTATCCTCTGAAAAACCTCTTTTAATAACAGCTTTGAATAACTGTATCTCGGTAAAAAGAGGTATGACTTGTGGTACACCCCTTTTATTTCTGAATTAAATAATTCGCTGACTTACACCATCCATCCAAAAAGTAACTAGTGTGGTAGCTTGAACCAACAACTGTAAACAACAGATGTTAATTCGATCAGTCAGTTGGAAGCAGGCTGTGCTAAGTAGTGGCTGTGGGGCCGCAGTGTGTCAACATTGTTACGTCACATATCCAAATGGAGCAACAGCTCTAAATCAGGTGTTCAACGTATTCTCGAGAATGTTTTGAGGAAGAGAAAAGTATTTTGTATCCCGCCTGGAAGGCGGCGCGTTGGTCAGCTCCTGGAATCTGACAAAGATGCCGAATGAAAGGAATCGAGTAGGAGCAGGTAAGGTAAAGCACGTCGGTACTGCAAGTAAAGGAAAAGAGTTTTTTTTTCTGGCGTATGAACGTATATAACTGAATACGTATCTTTGTACAGATGAGCACGTAGGTGTGCAGCCAAAGTCCAGATAAGAAAGTCTCAACAGCAATTTAAGCTAAAGCGATGGTTCTCGACCGTCTGCTCTTCATGAACTGGGCGAAAGTGGAGCGGCGCTCGTAGAGTTGCACAGCGTTGGCTAGAGGGCGCTGCCGTCGGCGAAGATATTCGCTCTCGTAGTGCCAACCTACGCTGTGCCATCGGAACTATCGATACTACAATAAGTGTGTGCGAAGTTTGCCCCTCATACTTTATCTGCGGAATAAAAACGACCCATGGACGCTTGCCACGAATTGATTGAAATACAAATTCCAAGAATTATGTTTTGGAAAAGTCATGACGGGTGACGGGACCCGGTATTATCAATACAAACCTGCCACAAAAAGGGTCAATGCTTTAATGACATAACAGAATTTAGAGTCAATGTGAGGCTCCAACTGAACAATATTCCAAAGTAGGACTTATCACATGGTTGTGGGAACGTTCTGTGATTTGCACTCAAGAAGGGCAAGACAACGTGTAACAACTGAATCACTAAAACCACCATCTTAACACTGTCGAGTGAGGTGGCGTAATGGTTAGCATACTGCACCCACATTCGGAAGGACGACGGTTGAAAATCATGTCAGGTCATCCAGACTTAGGTTATTCTCCCTAAACCGCTCCAGGCAACTGCCGAAATGGTTCCTTTGAAAAGGGCACAGCTGATTTATACCTCCTTTCGTAATCCGAGCTTGTGCTCCGTCTCTAAAGAACGCACTGTGGACGGGGCGTTAAACTCCAATCTTTCTTCCTTTCGAGAATAGAGTCATCATTCTATGTATGTTCACCATCAATTGTCTTTCATGTACTCATTCCATCAGATATTACAAATATTGTTACACGTGTTCAACACGTGCTGAATCGTATCACGAAATGTTCTTGGCTTCGTGGACATAACAGCGGTTGAAAGAAGTGAAATTTCGCCAACGAATGATCATAACAATCGCATGAAGTACACCTAAAATTCACATCTTGTGAAGAGTGAATCAGCAGCTGTTAGATATTTTCTAAGATTTACTCTACAAGCGCCCTTTCTTGCCCATCTTCCCCCCTCTCTCTCTGTGTCTCTCTTTGAAGGTTCCACGTTCAGTTGTCGTTGTTTGCAATACAGCTTGTACACTTCTCATTTTATATCGTGTAGTTATGTATGTCATCAAGCAGCTGAGCCGGTTGGCAGTTCTCTAAATCAATAACTGTTGCTGGATATGTGTCAGGAGTGGTCCACAAGCGTGCAGACCGGCGTGCACCCTGTAACTACAGTACGCAGTGCACAGCTTGACGTCGCTCTGTAATCCTGTAATCCGTCAAGGACAGGAGTGCTCCAATACACGTCTATTCCAGGCCCTCTCTGTAGGGCGTCGCTTCGAACGGGGTAACTAATGTATATCAAACGAAATGCGCTTCGTATTCCATAGTATTATTATTGTCCTGTAGCGAGTTCTCATTTACCATTACCATAGCTTGTTCTCTGCTCTATATTTACTGGCAGTAGTGAATTTTGCCCTTATATACGGCCTCGGTGGTTACTTCCCGACTTTCCCGATTAGTGCTAAGTAGAGTTCTGTTCCTGAATATTTTGCACTCTAATTTAGCGCTGAAAAACATCTCCCTCGTTATTTCTATGCGTTATCATGTACTCCTTCAGTGACAGTCAGATGACACCATGGAAGCGGAAATATGGCAAAACTGTAACATTTAGTGGTATATATGAGTAGATTGAATATTTTGGAACGCACGCTGTAGTGATAAATTCAATAGAAATAAACAGATTGTGTCGGGAGTAAATAAATGACTAAGATACTGACAGATAACGTTTTCGACGAGCAAGCTGATAAACTGTGAAGCAACATACATGTGTTAGAGAATGTCTACTGATAGGAACAAAAAAATAATTGGGGAGTAAAGAAAAAAATAGCACAAATGAAGAATGTATATTCTCCGAGGCAGATGTGGTTCAGGAGCACAGAGAGTTCCCTAAATGCTGGTGTATTTTCTTGACCAGTTCCATTAATTATGATGTATTTTGTCACTATGCATCTCAGTTTTTCTCATAATAACAGTATTCCAGCATCAATAACCAGGCAAGATCAGACATTTTCGTCAAGATAATACACTTTAATACGATTACACATTAATAAATTTTCAGGATGACCTCACACTAAACCCGTCTAGTCAAAACGAGGTGCAGGGCTTATCGGCTCTGCGTAAATACCAGCTTCCTGTGTAGGCGCTTTTTTATTGCATATTACTGCATTTCGTTAATTAATTTTGTGCCAATGCAGCTTAATCTTCAAGACAGACGTGTACAACACCTGTGAGAATACTCCACACCTTGTCCAGCATCGTCTTTACAGATTTGTACGTGGACCATAGTATCCAGAAGTACAGTAGTATCTTATTATTTTATTTAATACCCATGTGCTATTTGTGCACCTATAGTGCGATCATTAGCTTACTGAGCTCCATCCAGGGAGTTATGTTCTTAAGGCCTTGTACTCAAAATAGTTTACGGCTCTAGTAGCATTCCCATGTTGTCCTTCCCAGAACTGACAATTTCATTTGCTCTTTTTAAACGTAGTAACGTCTTGAGAGTGAAAGTTAAAAACTCTAATTGATTTTATTGGAACTGGACTTACGTCGCCTGCCGCGTGGCCGAGCGGTTCTAGGCACTTCAGTCCGGAACCGCGTGACTCCTACGGTCGCAGGTTCGAATCCTGCCTCGGTCATGGATGTGTGTGATGTCCTTAGTTTAGTTAGGTTTAAGTAGTTTTAAGCCTAGGGGACTGATGACCTCAGATATTAAGTCCCATAATGCTCAGAGCCATTTGAACCATTTGAACTTACGCCTTTCTTCATACTTTTGGGTGACATTCTCGACTTGGAATCCCTTTTCAAGGGACGTACTTACGCCATTAAGTTTGCTAATCTTCAAAGACATGTAAGAACCCACTTTTCGAGAGGTCCCACAGAAGTGTCATCACAGTTTCTTTTGATGACATAAAATCCCGCCCAAACATGCATTAGTTGAGACTTGAAAAACAAGTCAAGACGTACAGCATATCTGTAAAAAGTAGGTGAGGCACACATTTCACATCACTTTTAGATACATGTCATTTTTCTGAACATGTTTTCGGAAAATTTTGCCAACGTTATGACATTCATATTGTAATGAGGCATGCCGTCTCTAGCACACTTTTCGGGGAATGTTTGTAGAACTGGCGAAGGTGTTTTATTGTTTGCGGAGATACGGGTGTTTACCTGTTGATATGGGACACATGTGGGTGGGAGAGAGTAATCGCATGCGTAAATAGAGGCAGAGCGCATGATGCCTTTCAAAGTTTATAGAAAAACAGTAAGATCAGGGTTCAACGTCCCGAGGACAACGACGTCATTAGAGATGGAAAACAAACTCACATTGGGGAAGGACAGAAGAGAAAACTGACCATGCCATTTCAAAAGAATCGTACTGGTAGCTACCTAAAGTGATTTAGGGAAATAACGGAAAACCAAAACCTGGATAACTGGACGGGGTTTCAAACAGCCGTCCTCCCAAATACGTGTTCAATGCCACCCGTAAAACTTTCGAGAAGTGGAGGTTAATGCAACATATACGTAGATGAGTTGGGAGAGGGGTGTTTTTTTTTCCTCTTTTCGGCCACTTTGAATTCATTTATTTCACCTGATAATGTTAGGGCATTCAGGCCCTCTCTTACGTCTAACCAGCGATCCTTCTTGAGTTAACATTTGAATATGCAAAGTACATGCATGAGCCATACACAATAGCGATAGTAACTAATGTAGTAACGGATTTATGTATTTAAGACAAATTAGTTTTATTATCATCGAACAGAAATGTATGGAATCTGTACGTATGGAATTAAATGTCGAGAAGTTGATAGGACAGGAGAATAGTGGAAATGATAGGGTAAGGTTGGCAGACGAAGTAGGGAAAAAATAGTAATAGATATGGGTCAGGAAAGCATGGATAGTGTTGACAATATGATAGAGATATTGGTTTTTTTATTTTTTTCATTTTACAGGTCTAGTTCCGTAGAACTAAATTGAGGAGCAAATCTCCAAGGTCATGGAACGTGTCAGTACATGAAATTATAACATAAAAATAATAACAGATAAAATAAAATGTTTATGAACGCAAAAAAGACAAGCCATAAGTTTATGTAAACGCAGTCAACAATATAACACGGGAATCAGCTTAATTTTGCAAAGAACTCCTCGAAAGAATAGAAGGAGTGATCCATAAGCAAACTCTTTAGATTCGACTTGAAAACGCGTGTGTAAGTGCTAAAATTTTTGAGTTCTTGTGGTAGCTTATTGAAAATGGATGCAGCGGTATACTGCACACCTTTCTGCGTAAGGCTCAAGGAAGTGTGATCCAAATGCAGATTGGATTTCTGCCTAGTATTAACTGAGTGAAGGCTGCTGATTCTCGGGAATAAGCTGATATTGTTAACAAGAAACGACCGTAAAGATTATATTTATTGAGAAGCCCATGTCAGAATACCCAGACTAGTGAACAGGGGTCGACAAGAGGTTCGTGACTTACACCAGTTACTGCCCGAACCGTCTTTTTCTGATAAAAAAATATCCTTTGAGAATGGGAAGAGTCTTAGTGTGATTTAGCGTTAGTTTATTTCCTACAAGCCATGAACTGCATTATTTGAAACAGAGCCAATGTTGCACATAACACCCTTTACTACCAAGCTAGTGTCATCAACAAACAGAAATATTTTAGAATCACCTGTAATACTGGAGCGCATATCATTTATACAAATAAGGAACAGGAGTGGCCACAGCACTGATCCCTGGGGCACTTCCCCACCCCACCCCCCCCCCCCCCCCCCCCCCCAATTTGACTGTGGCACTGTCCAATTTGACTGTGGCACTGTGAGACCCCACACCATAGCCATTTGCTGCCTTTAATTAAAGTAAGAGGTGAACCAACTGTGAGCTATTCCCCGTATTCCATAATGGTCCAGCGTCTAGAGCAATATTTAGTGATCAACACGATCAAACGCCTTAGTTAAATCGAAAAAAGATGCCTGGCGTTCGAAACCTCTTGTTTAATCCATCCAGAACCTCACAGGAGAAAAGAGAATATAGTATTTCCAGTTGTTAAACCACGTCTAATACCGAACTGTGTTTTTGATAGCAAGTTATATTAAATAAAATGATCAATTTTCCTTACATACACAGCCTTTTCAATAACGTTAGCAAACACTGATGCCGTAGAAACAGGTCTAAAATTGTGAACATTATTCGTTTCAAAGCGGCTTTACTACTGGGTACTTTAATCGTTCGGGGAACTGACCATGTTTAAAGGAAATATTACAAATATGGCTAAGTACAGGGCTTCCTCATGGTAATGTACATGGGTGTCAGTGAAAAAGACCAATAAAAGGGTGTTAGCATGTGGACGTAATGTGCTGTTCCAGTCTCTTCTGTACCTAAGGTCCATCACCGTTCCCTTTGGATACCTACGTAATTCGGTGTTCTCCGATACACACGATCGAACAGCGGAGGAGTGGTACTCAAGCGTCAACTTTAGGTTACAATATCTCACGATGTAATTAACATTTTACAATGCAACAAACGGCACTGATTACGTATTTGTTTATATCTTCAGATGTACTAACAAAACTAACGGGGTTCCATTTAAAAAAACGTAGGTTTGTGTTATAGACATACGTCCGTGCATTTTTTTATGGTTTGTATTAACCAATTACACTAGCCCCTCTCCTCACGTTCGATCTGTGGAATCGATTCGTCAGTATTTGATGTGGTTTACGAAATATATCCAGCGGTAACGTTACGTGACTCACCCTGTATATAACATTTGTCTGAGTGCAAAAAGCTTTTAGTGTTAAAATTTGTGCATCATGGTCTGAAAGGCCAGTCATCCTTTTACTAACAGAATCCCCATCTAGTAATGAATAATAAATAAAAATATTTTCTATGGCTATTCTATTGTTCCCGTGCATCCTGTTTGTAAAAACAGTCTGGATCAGGTCATACGAATTTAGGAGATCGTCCAACATCCTTTTTCTTGCACAACCACATACAAAATTAACATTGAAGTCATCACATATAACTAACTTTTGGTACTTCATATAAAGTGAACCAAGAACCCTCTCTAGCTTGAGCAGAAATGCTCCGAAGTCAGGGACAGGGGAATTATAAACTATAACAATTATAAGTTTAGTTTCACTATTGTCAACTGCTCCTGCACAACATTCAGTGCAATGCCGTGATACGTCTACGGACTCAAATGGAACACTGTGTTCTACGTACATGGCCACTCCCCCACTCCGCAAAGGACCCCTCGAGAAACAGCCAGCTAATCTGTATCCTGCTAAAGGAAGCCTCTGAATTGTCAAATTATTTAAGTGGTGCTTCGATATACCAATAATATCAGAGTCAACATCTATAAGCCGTTCACTAACTTTATCTCTAACCGTCTTATATTTTGATGAGCTATGCTAATTTTTTCACTACTTGGATACTTCACCTCATCTGAAGGTGATTCCTTTGTTAGAGGAATCTCCTTTAAGCAGGAATACCTATCAACTGATTTCAATCAAAAAGAGGTGCAGCTGTAACACCAACTACTAGAGGAATTTTTCCAAGAATGATCCCACCATCGCCCACTACACTGTCACCTCTAAGCTTTGCCAGCCTCCGCTTTCCATACCTATTGAGGAACAGGCCATGCCAAGTAAAACCCGATCTACTGATAGACTCAACTGGCACCACTGTAATGTGAACCACGCCCTCCACCATCAGACACATGTTAACGCGCCTAACAGCATGTTAGCATAATTAGAGAGGTGTGCTGTGGATCTCCTGCTTATTATAAAGAAACATTGGCTGAAAGCGTTCTGATTGTAAATTTAAAACGAACAGACAAAATCGGAAAAAAATGCTGTTGTGCACTGTTATTCAGTTGCAACGCGTCATTTTCCTGTGAACTAAGTAGTATGATTGTTAATTACACATTTCCGTCTGATGCTTCGACACGAGCGGTTCGTGGGGCTTAGTTTAGGCAACTAGCATCACAAAAAACTGTTCATAAGTGGTAGAGCTTTTATCGTTTCCTTCTGAAACAGAGTACCGTATTCATTGAAATACCCTGCCGAGGCTGAGAACATTCAGCTACAGTGATAGATCGGCACGGTATTCGAAGATTGTAGATTCGAATTTTGGTAATGGGAAGAAAATTTAATCGATGTAATGTGGAGGTTTTGCAGTGGCAGGTTGCACTTTTAAATCATTTATACGTCAATTTATCGCTCTAAAAAGAATCATTTGTTGTATGTGACGATGCAAGAGCTGGGATACTTGTTTGTATTCTGATCTACTTGTACTATATTTTGAAGCAAAAGTATTATAACTCATTTTTTCCTTTAGTGTACCTTGTATACTAGTATTACTTGTCACATGCATGTCTCATGACCTTTTAAACTAAAAAAAAGACGCCTATTGATATGCAGAGACGCTGCAGTTAGTCTACTCGGTGATTTGTAATATTTTGCCTACTGTTATTTTTACTTATAAACAGGGTAAGAAACAGTTTGAAAAGTTTATAAAGGTGTTGCCGGGTAGGTTGTATTGGGAAACAACGGTTAAGGAAAAAATACGTTTCCGAGTTAATTAACATTGGCGCTAGCCAATCAGGCGTTTCGTTCCGTAAAACCGAATAAGACAGCGATACGAAAATTGAACATGGGGCGAACCCGAGACAAAGCCTGAGCAGTCTCGTGCGCTATCATCTACGCTATGAGAACAACTGCCAGTAATTGTATCTGGCAGCGACCTGATTAACTTCCTTGCCCCCCTCCATTCCCTTTCCTCCGTAGTGCAACCGTAAACTTTGCTCTGCTATAAGGGTGGAACCACTAGGGACCATAGTGAACCATTCTTAGACGCACCCTTTACTGTTTTATTCATGCAAATGTCAATGATGCACCATTCTGCAATCATGCCACATGAGGGCGCGAATTAGAAGGGCTGAGAAAGCATGAGCACCGTTTCACATTTCGTCGAATGGTTTTGAATGGCCAGTGGTTCCACTGTATATACAAGAGCCAAAAAACTGCGCACTTCATTCCAAAGCTTCAGATCACGTTCAATGGCGTTGCAGCACCACGATTTCCTTAGAGCAAGGCGCGCGGGGTAGCCGCGCGGTCTGGACACCTTGCCACGGTTCGCGCGGCTCCCCCGTCAGAGGTTCGAGTCCTCCCTCGGGCATGGTGTGTGTGTTGCTCTTAGCATAAGTCTGTTTAAGTTAGGTTAAGTAGTGTGTAAGCCTAGGGACCGATGACTTCAGCAGTTTGGTCCCATAAGAACTTACCACCACCACGTTAGAGCAGGGCTGAATCATCCAGGTGGTGTCAATGGTATCGAGCGTTGTAAGGAACGTCGTTCTGTTACATATCGCAATGCAAACTGTCGGTTTTGACAGCGAAATGTGTGGTGATGCCTGGTTTATGGGGTGCTCAACTGCGCGGTCATCAGCTCCCGTACGAAATTGCAATTTTTGCACAGTCCAATTTTTGTACACAGTCCAATCTAGCCACTGTAACGAATGATGATGATGATGAAATGATGAGGACAACATAAACACCCAGTCCCCGGGCAGAGAAAATCGTGCCAATTCTGAGCGACCACTCATAAGAAAACCACCTGGGTATCGCGTTTCTGACCTCCATCGCAGGCGTCAAAAAAGGGGTGAAATGTGGGTAAGAGGATGTGTGACGACCTTCCCATCGTGTGACAAGTCAGCAATGGTGTTGAGCAGAATTGTGATGAAATTCGGTGCCAATGTAACATCATTAACATGTGCCGACACCTTTCTGTTTGCAGCATCGCCAAGTCCGAAGGTCACGTCTCAGGGCATCGCGCATCTGTACCACCAGAGAGGAAGGTTGTAGGCACCTTTGAGCCAATTTTGAAACTTAATGATGATGATGATGTTTGTGGGGCGATCAACTGCGCGATTATTAGCGCCCATACAAAGTCCCAACCTTTGCTCAGCCCAATCTCGCCACCTTCATGAATGATGATGAAACGATGAGCACAACACAAACACACAGTCGTCTCGAGGCAGGGGAAAATCCCTGACCATTGAAACTTAATGCGTCGCAATGGGAGACAATTAAGGGGCTTAGAAAAAGTGATGCTTTCTTTTGCGCAGCGTATTTATTTTTTACACTTGGCCTTAACTGTGCAACATTCATGTTAAAGTACTTTTACATACCTAGCAAAGCCACTTCTGTTTTTGTTTACAATTGACGATGAATTTGTTTATTTGAGAAATTTAATCATCTTTCTTTACCATCTAATGCTGATACAAAAAATGGTTCAAATGGCTCTGAGCACTATGGGACTTAACATCTGTGGTCATCAGTCCCCTAGAACTTAGAACTACTTAAACCTAACTAACCTAACGACAGACCACACATCCATGCCCGAGGCAGGATTCGAACCTGCGACCGTAGCAGTCGCACGGTTTCGGACTACAGGAGTGTTCAGTTATGAGTAGGTGGAGACAAGGCGGGCAGGGGTCGGAACCCGAGGCCTGGCCGCGATGTCTCCCCCCTCCCGTCCCTGAATCACTCCCTCAAAGTAGCTTTTATATTTAGTTTTATTTTATTATTAAGATTTTTTTTTACCAGGAACAGGGTAAATTAACAAAAGATCTTTATTAGTACAAACTTAAATACAACAGAAATGCCATCCTTCCGGCGAAAATAACACAAGACATTATACTCGTACAAGGCGAGCAATTTTTTTTTATGAACAAGGTGTAGGAAAAAAAAACAATAATAATACTGATGTAAGCTAAGAGGTGTGAAGCAATATACAGTGGAGTGAGGGAGAAACCAGTGTTTTCTGGTATAGTGCATAAAAGAAAGGAGGCGCGTGTCCATGCGCCTACTCCACTGTGAGTTACAATATAGAAAGTAGCGCGGGGAGTCTCAGATGTCAGCAGGGGGGGCGGGAGTGTTGTCGGCGTGTGGCACCATCCAACTGAGCGGGGGTGACGTAAAGATCGCATGTAGGTAATTGGCGAAGAAGGCGCGGTAGCGCGGTCGGTGTTCGACTTGACTGTGGGCGGTTTGTAAGTACTGCCAGAAATCAAGGCGTGATTTGTCGCCATCATTATACATGTAGGTGATCGTCCATCCCTTGACCCATACAATTGCATGATTTTTTGCGGCGGGGAAATAAGTATTCTCAGGATGGATAAAAGTCCATGGGTCAATCGAGTCCGGTGGAACGCGGAGGTAACAGGCAACGAACTGTCGGGCCAGTTTCCAGACGTCACTGGTGGCAGCACAAGTCAGTTAATGGACATCGTCATCCACGAGGTGGCAAATGGAACAAAGTGGAGAGTCCAGTAGTCCGATGGCGTGAAGGCGATGATTTGTGGCGAATTTTTCATTTGCGACTTGGTACCATGTTGCCCGGACGTGGGAGGGAAGAAAAGGCTGGTGGATATGACGCCAAACCGTGGGCCACCGCTTGGACGGATGTTTCAATTCGATATTGTTGCTGGATATGGAACGAAGCAGTGGGGTGTAAAAATCTTTAGGTTGAGGAGAACGCGTGGTCGGTAAGTGTGTGTGAGCGTAACTGAAGTCGACGATGAAATCAGAAATGTGCGCCAGATGGTGCTTGATGTGTCCGACTGGTACTGGTGGTGTTATGGTTGCGGGTACAAGAATTTCCAGCAAGCTGCGCGTAAGGGAGGTGCCCCCGTGCCACTGCTTGTGCGTGGTGGACATGTACAAGGACGCCGCTCGGAGTCGCACATTGACAAGGCCGAGGCCTCCCGCTCGCGTGGGAAGGGTGAGCGTGTCGTAGCGGACCTTAAAGAGCGTACCGGCAGTAAGGAAGTATCCGAAGGCAGCCTGGAGGCTGCGTCCAATTGTTGATGGCAGCGAAAGTACCTGTGCGATGTGGACCATTCTGGACGCCATATGTTGATTGAGGTATTGGACACGTTGTAAAGAATCGAGTCGTCGGAGAAGATTTTGTCTCATCGTCGTGCGGATAGTTTGCAGTGCACGCCGAAAATTGATGGCAGCGGAGCGGCGCACGGTGGAGGTGAAAATAATACCAAGGTATCGTAGTTTTTGTACACACGGGAGAGGTGCTAAGTCAGCGTGTGAGAGGCCGCGTCCAATGGACATCGCCGCGGATTTAGCCACATTCATGGTACTGCTCGCTGCAGTGCCGTACGTTGATATCAAATCAAGTACCGTGTGTGTTTCACTCCGTGAGCGGATCAAGAGGAGGAGGTCGTCCGCATACGCACGACATTGAAAACTGTGCTGTCGCAAAGTGAGACCCGAAAGGTGGCTAGTCAGACTCCCGATGAGTGGCTCCAGGTTCATGGCACAGAGTAGGGTCGAAAGTGGGCAGCCTTGCCGTACGGAACGCCGGATCGCCACTGGTCCCGCCACACGGCCATTAACCTGAATCAGCGATTCGGCTGTGCCGTACAGGCGCCGGATAACGCCGATAAAGGCTGGTGGAAAACCCATACGGTTCATCACTGAGAACAGAAAAAGATGCCGCACTTTGTCGAATGCGCTGTCAAAATCAATGGCAACCACTGCGGCGCGGAGTTTGCACGCCGCTGCCAGTGCAATTAAATCGCGACATTCTCCTGTGGCCGTTTGTATATTAACTGAGCCGCCCGGAGTGGTCTGTTCCGGGGATAGAATGCTAGGCAGGACCTTGCGGCATCGCGTTGCCAGAAGGCGTGTAAAAATTTTATAGTCTGCGTTAAGCAGAGTCAGGGGACGGTAATGTGCTGTCGTCACGCCTGGTGTCGGTTTGTGGATGGGTATAATAAGTCCCGTGACGAAGGACGGCGGTACGGCGTTCCCCATCGTCAGCAGTTCGTGGAACATCATTGTCCACCGTGACGCCATTAGTGTGAGGAAAGCGCGATAAAATTCTATCGGCAATCCGTCGACACCAGGTGACTTATTCAGAGCGCCTTTTTTGATGGCATCGTGGACTTCGTCACGCGTAATTGGCTCCATCATCTCGTCCGCTTCGTCGTTGGTGAGAGTGCGAGTTACGTGTGGTAACACAGACTCCTCAGCGTGGTTGTCGGTGGTCTCCTCCTGGTACATCGTGCGGTAGTGGTCGACAAAGGCACTGACGATTTCGGCCTGGCAAGTGACGTGCTGGCCGTGACAGGTGTTGATCTCGGTGATGAGTTGTTGTCGTCGATGTTTCCTATCGGAGGCGATATGATGCATGGTGGGATGTTCTTGTTCCGCCGAATCTTGACATCGGGTTCGCACCATAGCCCCCTGCAGTCTACGGCGTGTCAACGTTACAATTTGCGCCTTAATTCTGCTGCGTTCCCTCTGGGTGTCGGGGGTGGGCGGTTGGGCGTCCAGGTCGCGGAGAACGGCGTAGAAATAGTCGGTAGTGTGCCGGCGCCACGCAGCTACCTCCCTTCCATACTGAATCAAAGTACGTCGAATGGCAGGTTTGGCACATTCCAGCCACCAGGTCAAGGTCGTGCAGTATGTAGGTAAGCGACGTTCACAGGTGGCCCATGTCTCGGTAACACGTTGAAGACATTCGGGATCATGAAGATGGGTGGTGTTTAGCTTCCACGGTGCACGACTACGCCAGACCACTTGCTTGGGGAAGAGAACGTTGCAGATGTAGGCGCAGTGGTCCGAAAAGGCCAGGGGCCAAAGTTCAGCACCTTGGACTGCAGGTGTGAGTTCCCGAGAGACGTAAATTCTATCAAGGCGGCTCGCGGAGTGACTCGTCTGGTATGTATGTCCCGGCGCGTCGCCGTGCTGAACTTCCCAAGTGTCGCGGCGCAACAGATCTCGGACGACAAGACGCAGTTCTTGACAGGTGTTGTAGTGGGGCACTTGATCTTTAGGGTGCAAGACACAATTAAAATCACCCCCAAGCAAGTAATGGTCGCAGCGTCCAAGAAACAAAGGAGCGATTTCTTCTGAATAGAAGAAGGCCCTGTCGCGTCTGCGGGTGGAGCCTGACGGAGCGTAAATGTTGACGATACGCGTCCCCATGACGGTGACGGCCATGCCTCTGGCAGATGGAAGGTATGTGATATCGGCCACTGGAATGCCTTCTCTGGCGTAGATGGCTACGCCGCGTCCCAGATGGTCACCAGGAGAAGGATAAGTGTTATATCCCGCGACGTCTGGAAGTGTGGCCAAGTGTACTTCCTGTAGTAGTGCGATATCGACGTCCGACGCCCATATCATCTCTCGCAGCAGTTGAAGTTTCACGGGTGAGCTAATGGTGTTAGTGTTGATCGTCGCTATTCGGTAGGTTTGGAGCCGTACTCCGCCGTGGAGGGGTACTCCACCGGCGGAGAACGATGAGGGGCGAGGCAACGGCGAGTCGTGCCGTACGCCACCTGACGGCGTTATCAGCGGCGTAACGATGCTTCCGTCTGGGGTAACTCTGTCTCCAAAGTATGGTCCGGGTCCTCATCGACGTCCTCACTCCACACCATTGAAGGCGCTGTCGTGGTGATGGTCGTATGTTCCACGTCGGTCGTAGGGGCGGAGGACGTCTCGGCGGCAGTCGCAGCGGTGGAGTCCATTGGTTCAGGAGCACCTGTGCGAGCCAGTAGAGTAGGCATCGACACAGCCACAGTCGGCGTCATGTTGTCGTCATTCGTGTCGTCGTGTAGGTTCTCCGAGGCCTCGTCGGGTCGGACGGCCTCTGGAGCGTCAGGGGGAGGTGATCTGTCTGGTTCCGAGACCGTATGGCGCCGCCTCTTGCGCCTCTTAGGTGAACGTTGTTTGCGGGTTCGTACCTCCGTGTCGGAAGACGGAAGAGAGTCGCGTCGCTCCGAGAGGAAGGCCGTCGCGGGAACGTCAATTGACGGGGCGTCCATATGGTCGGGCTGGTGGGGATCGGAAGTCGTCGCTGTTGGTAGTGGCGCCGGAGTAGCGTCAGGCTTTGAGCGCGACGTGTCGGCCCCGGCGGTATCCGTAGCAGCTGGAAGGGTCACCGGTACGTGGGCCGACGGGCGGCGGCCGGTGGGAGGAGAAGAGAGCGCCGATGCGTAGGTGACCGGTAAAACCGTCGTCGGAGCCGGAGGTGTCACGGTAGCGGTTGGCAATTGGGTGATTCGTCGCTGAAGACACTCAGATCTGAGGTGGCCTTCTTTGCCGCACCCGGAACAGGTCTTGGGTTGGCCGTCGTATATGACAACCGCGCGGCACCCGCTAATTTGCAGGTAAGATGGCACGTGGCGATGGAGATCTATGGTGATCTGTCGTACACCGTTAAGAACGGGGTACGTTTGGAATTGCGCCCAGCGTTCGGCAGTGTGGCCATGTACAGTGCCATATGGGCGGAAAGCCGCGATAACGTCTTCCGCCGGGAGCTCGAACGGGAGTTCGAAAACTCGTATGGTGCGCATTCCTAAGCCGGCATGGTCGACGGTGACCGCTCCGACATTGCCGTCGGCGTGGCAAAAGCGTAAGCCATGGTTGGTGTCACGAAGTATTCTTTCACATACCGCGTCATTGACGACTTTGACGTACACCGTACTGCTTAATATGGATAAATGGATGCCCAATATATCGGAAGCTGGGATCTTAGCAACGTCGCGTAGGAAGCGTTCCACTTCCAAGGCCTTCGGTCGTGCGTAGTCGTTGCAGAAGGTGAATCGTAAAGTAGATTTTCTAAAACGGTTGGCCATGGTTCTAGAGCACGTAAGCGACACGTAAGTGACGGCCGCGGAAATGTAAACAACAGCAAGCGCGCGCGCCCCGCAGGCGGAAACAGCAACACGTCCGCACTGCACGGCGGCGAAAGCCGGACTGTGCTAGACCACCGCGGCCGGCTAATGCTGATACAATTTTTGTATGTAATGAAACGTCCTTGCTTAACACACCTAACAAGTTTAACAGCGCTCAGTTATATTCTTGTTAACAAGAGTCAACTGAACCCATCCTATTTGGTAATTGAACTAGTTTACATATGTAAAGACGACACGATTTTTTTATAGTCTCCTTCCGTTTATAGCCCTCAATCACAATCGTTTTGTGTAATTATTGTTACTTCCTGTTTTACATGTGCAATGACAATATTGCCATTTAAAGCACTGGTTACTGTTACTCTTGTATTTTGCATAAATGATCTGTTCTACTTTGGTTTGTGTGTAGATGACTGAATACTTGTTTGTTCCCTTTTAAGCTGAACTCTCATCTCTGTAATTCGTTCATCTAAAATATTACTGAAGTATTCATAGAGTAATTGTGAATTAAGTTAGGCTGAGCTTGCATCTACATGTATTTATTAAGGGCGCTACTCACTCACCAATCGACAAAGCGACCGACAAATTGGACGTGTGCAGGCGCTTTGGCCAGCTGACCGACCAACTTTTCTTGTCTAGCAGTCGGTAGGGAACGCACCCGACAGCGGACACCGTGTGTAGCGCTGTCCTGCGAACCTTCTGACAAAAGTTCGTCTTTTGTCACTGCGGCGCAGTAATCGCTGAGTAAAGTCGGTCGAAATGTACGTAGGCTGCAAACGAAATTGGGCGATCAGTTCGTCTGTTGGTTGGTACGTGTCTAGGGACCCATAATTTACACTCTCACATTCGAGGTCACTGCTTTTGTTCGAAATGATTATGATACCCTACAATCGGCATATCGCACTGGACAGATGCCCGGCATGATGTTTACATCTTTACTTCTCCCTTTGGACGGCCCTGCCATCCCGGTCAAGTACAACGCTGCGTGTCGTTTTGTATATACGAACTGTTGGCTGCACTTGTCCTAGGCCGTTGGCAAAGTGAATCAGAGTGCTCGTTACGTTCTAGCTTGATCACCTCAGCTTTTTGCTTCGGGATTATTTTATTTATTTATTCTGATATGATTAAAGATACCACGCCCTCTCTTACATCAGACTAGGGATTAGATCTCTTTGGTCGCGACTTAGGGTATTTTGTGAGTATTAATTACAAAGACTGTTGGCGAATTTTCGATGTGGGTATATTTTAATATCTCTGTCTCTTAACTGAAGATTCACATCTAGAGTGGAACCGGCTGTGGCGTCATAAACACACATCTAATCACATCTGCAATGGCGTCTTTTAACATTCACGTTGTTTAGCTGTGGAGGCACAAAATTATCGAGTTAGTGATTGCGTTCGGTGGAGGGTATGTTAGCTTGCTACATTGTTGCTACCTTCCGAGAAATTAAGGCTAAATGATGTCAGTTTTTTATATTTTAACACGAACTGAATTTCCCATCGGTCTTTGTCTGAACATTTGAGTATTATCGAGGAAATGCTTCCTTCTGTAAAATTATCTGGTCACGGACTGCTTAACCTTTTATATTTAATTCCAAGTAAAAAGTTAAATTTTCGCATTTAGTTATGTATAACATTTCCCGCGTAAAAAAATTATACTTTCCTTTATAAACTGTACATGTGGTGCGTCATTTTATCTGTGGTTGCGACATTCCGTTGTCACCTGACGATGGCCAAAGAAGCCAAGCCTAAAGTAGGTTCGTGACCAGATAAATAGAATTTTGCAGAACATTCGAATAGTGCAATCAAATTAATATTCTCGTACTTCATTTTCCTGCCATCTAGTATTCATCCCTACTAACAAATTACTATAACTAACATGCAAACATTAAAATCGTGGAAATAATGGAGCCGCATACTGTCATTTCCTGACTGAGCTATAGACTATGGTATAAACTGAACAACACTTTATCTACAAACACAAAGGCGTTTGAATATCAACTTCAGTTGCATTGTGTATCTTGCAAGACAAAACTTGTCAGTAGTTAACCTTTTCTACAAGTCGACTGTTTCTAAGCCGTGATGGTCATACTGGGAGTTCAGTACCCACTGCAACGTTACTTGCGTAACTTAGTACTGTATTCTGCTTTTCACCGGGTGATTGTCTTGGTTGCAAATCGTACCCACTGTATAGGGGGTCCTTCTGGAAGTGTGGCCAGTATACAAAGATATGACAGGAATGGTCATTGTAAACTAAATATAGTAAACATGGGCTCTGAAATGAATACTTTGAGAGCTATGAGCACGTCTTCTGTAAAATAAATGTTGCACAGTAGCGGAGATGGAAAAAGCGCTCATAGCTCTTAGGGTACGCTCTTTAGACCCTATGTGTATAAGGCTTTTCTGCTTCGAATCATCGTTCTTGTCAAACCTCTGAGTATTGACCATTACTACTCGAACACCTGGGACATTCTGTATACTGTTTCTGCGGACACTATGCCGTGGCGGTCGGCCGTGAGCTTAAGAGACGAGAACTTTAATCGCCCGAGGGGTAAACAACGATGAGGAGAAAAAGTCCGCCTCCCTCTCGCCAACGTCTATTTCTTGTACGTTTCTGAAAGCACAACTGACATGCGGTTACAGGGATCAGCGATTTCTTCTGGTGTAGTGGGATATATTCCAACCCCATGATTGACCACGATTAACCCCTTCGCTCATTTCAAAATAAATCGAACAGCTCACTATGCAAAGCAAAACATAGCTTACAAATCACTTGTTAGCGATTATAGCGCAATTGTCTGCCGAAGCTGGAAGTGGTAGTTCAGGCCCGATCTTTCATGGTATTATAGGCCACAGTAGTTCACTCCTCACCTAAGGCTACCACGTAGTATCCACGTAACAAACAACAGTTGAAACCTTTGTAAACCAATTATTTTCGCGGCAAGATCGTTAGGCAAACAAATTTTAACATCACTTTAAATGTGGTCTATAACTCAACAGTGAATAACAGGGAGAATACTCTAATGTTACGAGGGAGGCGCCCCTCCTCAGACAGTATGATAACTTTGACACATCTACAAGTATATGACTACTCCGCAATTCAGACTTTAGTGCCTGGCAGATGAACTCTTTCTGTAAGAGTTCTGATTTCTCTTATTTTATGATCACTTCTACCTGTGTAGTTTGGCGACAGTAAAAGACGATAACGAGTGAGTGAATTTTGTGTGATATGATGTGCCGACATCGGTAATGGTAACAACATAGAAGGAAGAGATCGGTTCCAGGAACACAGATTACTGCTGAGGAGGAGGAGGTGGAAGAGGAGGAAATTGGCAGACAAGGGCTGTAACGGGTCATCCTCCTCTAGTATTACTTTCCCTCAACAGTAGTAGTCGATAACAGTATTATTTTTCAAATTTTGGGCATGTAAATATTATCTCAGCTGCTATTCTGAAAAGTTTCATATCCTTTTATACACAATGTGTTACATTTCAAGCGAAATTTATGAAAAGAAATTACTTAATTTCCGATGTTACAATCGATAAGCACTAGCTCTGAATGTACAGTTAAAATTATTTTTGTACAAACATTTGAAATTACGAATTATTTAGCACACTTAAAATTTCTGGTATTAATTATGCAATCTACTACTGTTTACTATGTTTATTTCTGGATTAATTTATGAAATAATAAGTGAAACTAATAGAAATTCATTTGTCAAGGAAACTTGTAAACTCTTTGGAATATTATTACCGCAGAGTGTAGTAGTAGTAATCACGCCTCTGATGTGATCGGACGTGTTTTTGTATTTTGGGACAACAATGTAATTTCGGCTTTCTTAATGTGAAAATTCAAAAGACTGTATGATATACTAAAATCTGACAAAATATATTAAAGTAACAGAAAAATTCTGCAACAACACTCTTAAGATTTATTTAGGTCAATTCAACCTTTAGGACCTAAAATGTGAGAATTTCAGCATCAAGAATCAGACTCATATACATGAGGAACTGCAGCAAACTTTACACGAAAAGCTAAGTAAACTAGAAAGTTTATTGTAATCTCAGCTCCTCTCAAATTTTCATAAAAGACTTCGCCTATTGTGGACAATAGCTGAAATTAGGGAGGAGGGGGGAGATTACAGGGCTTAAACCGCACTTCTTCCTTCCATTGTCAACTCATATAGTGCTTATGAAACACCAGTTATGGGTTAGTGTGGCGTCCTCACCTCATGGATGGATCACTTTCAAGTTCTTTCATGCGCAGGCTGTAGTCCGCTACGGACAGTAAGAAAAAATGTAGTTTCATAATTCTTGCCCTTCTGGAAATAACATTTTGCTATTGAAAATTTTATATGGAATGTCATGAGTCCCTGCTTGGATCAGACTAGTAATCTGTAGGAACTGCGTGGCTAGTACGTAGACATCTGGTACCATTGACCATCGGCAGTATTCCAAGGAAGTAGAAAATCGCTTCCGCCACTAGATACAGTGATTTTATAAGCCGAAGGATGACCAGCACGCTACTAACCAGTTTCTCTTATTGTTTCAGTTTGTAGGATTAGTTGTAATTTCAGTATCATAAAATTCCAATATAAAATAAACTTACTGTGGTCACAGGGTTCGAAATGCGGCACTCTGTAGCGAAGTTCCCCGTGCAAAATTAAAAAAGTAAAATTCGGTTCTTTCCTTCAAAGTTACTAAGTGTTTAGGTATTTTTTGAGGGAACTGTAAAACATGCGCCGGCTGCTGTGACCGAGTGGTTCTAGGCGCTTGAGTCCGGAACCACGTGGCTGCTACGGTCGCAGGTTCGAATCCTGTCTCGCGCATGGATGTGTGTGATGTCCTTAGGTTAGTTAGGGTTACGTAGTTTTAAGTCTAGGGGACTGATGACCTCAGATGTTAAGTCCCATAGTGCTTAGAGCCATTTCAACCATTTTGTAAAAGGTGCATAAATAACATATTTTCTAATTTACGTTATCGACTGCGAAACATTACATAAATGGAGACTTTTCGTAGGCACTAATATATTACATTAAAAGGCCCATTCTGATGTGAAAATGAGACATTAACTTGCTCTGAGCTTTACGCATTTTAGACCTATATATTCTAAAGCATCAACAATAGGCTGAAATATATTTACATGTAATTTTGTGCTTACAGTGTCCTAACAATATTATTTAGGATTACTTCTTTCTCTTCCCCTTTCCTAAACATCTTCCTTTCATGAAAGATGCAGCTACTGTTGAATGTAAGATATTGTCTAGCTTCTTTTGGTTATTCAGCAACTACTGGTGACACGACACCACAAACTAAACTATTTCGCAAGGTCATCGTACTATTAAAGTTTGGAATGTTTATACTGACATTAGATGCAGCTTATGTTTGAGCTACGTGTAACGAGATATAGTCCAGGTAATAATACTCCGATTTTCGCTAAGCCCTGATAAGCAGGTATGATATGTTTTCGGTAACTGTGGCAACGTCGCTAGAAGTGGATCATTGAGAATTTAGTCTTTTGCAAAATACCACAGGAATAAATCACACTGAGAGTTTATGAATGCAAAGGCCGTTTTGTATGCGATCGATGCACGACGAATTATTAGATCCAGTAGACAGAGTTCGGTACTCTCTGAAGGGCTGTTCTCGACGTTGTTGGACTTGGTGTTACCATCTTCCATCAATGAGAGTTGAGGAAATAACCAAAATAAGAACATGTCAGGATTCACGTGTTATATTATAGTCCTCTTGATGGGAGAAAATGATCCTATATCACATCGTTAGGAAACTTCAAAACAATGTGTTGAGTTTTCATGTTAAACTTCGGAATATTCTGACCATTATATTTTAGATAAACCCATTTTCTATTAGCAGTTACTTAAAAATTACCTCTAAATATTCATGTGATCATTACGCAACAATTTACATACGTTCATTTTACGGGATTCTCTATAATCGGATCAATAAAATCTTCCTCATTGTTGACGTTGATGACAGCACCTGATAGCTGACAAACAGCGTTTATTAGTGTAGAAGATGTAGAAAGCTATCACCCACATTTTTAAAGGTATCTTCACTTACGCTTCATATCTTCGTCGCCTTCTCTATTTTAATGACAAACGCAGCGCGAAGTAGTTAGTACTATCTTCGAATTGGTCCTGCAAGGTACCATCCACCAAATTATCGTGTAAATGGCTGTCGAACTTCAATAAAGTTGGTTCCACAATCACTCAGTGATTCCGAAACAGGAAGTCTTCATCTTTTAGATGACAATGAGTTCATGAATTATGCAGCGTGGTTGAAAATACAGTTCTACAAAATCATTTATTTATATACATTCCCAGTGCATTATCGCAGAACATGACACTGTTCACGCAAATATTATAATAGTATCAACCGCGGCTCAAATAACCCACTTTCAAAATGTTTGCATCATAAAACGGAGGAGCATTTTCCTACAATGCACTTGTAAGCTTCTCTTTCCGAGAATGGTGATGTGGGTAGCAGTGGATTTCCGCTGAATTTGCCTTGATTTGTGACGCCACAGGAGGAACTCTGTAACGCTCAGATAAGAGAAGTTGGGTGGGAGGGTCGGGCTATTGTGAGAGCAGTGACTTGGTACAGGTGCAGAGGTCAGCTCGGCGCTCGAGTGTTTGCCCTCCGCTCATCGACTACGCCGCCCGGCCCGCTACGCCCTGCTCCGCCAGCGCGCGCCGGAAAAAATTCAAGGAAACCGGCCGAAATTATTCATACTGCTCATATACAGACGGGCTTCATTTCTCAGCCGCTGCCTGACCGCTTGCCTACTCTCAGATAACGATTATTTTGAAATGCATTCCTTTCTTCAATACCTGAAAATTAGGCCTATTGAAAGTCCGTCAAATAACATTTTAGTCTGAAGGCAACTTGTAAGCAGAAAACTAGATTCATTCCAACAGATTACGGATGTACAGCGGAAAATGCTGGATGTTAGCTTGAATACAGGCTAGAAAGAAAAATCCGCCAAAAAACCAACCACTGTAAGAAATCATTTGAACATTAAGCTGATATAATTATAGACAGTGACGTATGTTACAACACAAAGACTCGAATGTACAACATGGCTCTTCAAAGATGATTATTTGTGATTAATCGGTATTCCTTTATAAACAGTCGATAGGCTGTTTAGTTACAGCTTTTACAGAAACTAGACGACTGTTAAGAGTCGGACATAAAAGGCCAGAAGTGGGAAACAGGGTGAGATAACTTGTAGGCTGTCCACATTCGTATTCAATCTGTGGTTTGAGTAAGATGCAGATATGAAAAGTTTGGAAAGATGATTAAAGTTCAGCTAGCATAAAAAAATCTGAGGGTTGTCGATGACATTCTAATTATGCTAGAGACATGAAGGAACTGAGAAGAGCAGTTGAACGTAATGGATATCTTCCAGAAAAGAGATGAAACGAACATCAGCAAAAGTAAAACTAGGGTAATCTGATGATGCTGAGAAATAAAATTAGGGAAGGAAATGGTAAAAATGTAAGATTTCTGTTATTTGGGCAGCAAACACTGAAGGCCGAATAGAGACGATATAGAACGCAGACCGGCAATAGCAAGGAACGCATTTCTGAAGAAAAAATTATCATATTCGAATATAAATTTGTTAGGGGGTCTTTTCTGAACATGTTGGAGTGAAAACTTGCGGGAAGTGAAATGAGGTCGATAAAAATATTTCCGGCAAGAGAAGAATAGAAAACTTTAATGCGTGGTGCTACAGAAGAATTCTGATGATCAGATGATAGATCAGTTAACTATCGAGGATGAACTGAATCGACTGGGAGTAAATGTCACAATTTGACTAAATTAAGGGTATGGTTGATAAGGCATATCCTGAGGCATGAAATATTCATCAATATAGTAATGAAGTGTGGAGGATAAAAACTGTAGAGGGAGGCCAAGATGTGAGCACAGTAAACACATTCAAATGGACGTATATTGCAGTGATTATGGAGAGATGACGCTTGAACTGGATAAAGTGTCGTGGAGCGGTGCATCAAACCCGTCATCGGACTGAAGACAAGTAAATCATTTTTTCAGTCGGCAATCACTCTGTGAAGGGTTCCTAACGATTTTTTGTTAAAGATAATTAAAAACTTCGACGTAATATGTAATAAACGCATCCAGATTCCTGTCTTTAAAATCGTCGTATGATATCAGTATTTGTAGAACCACGACCACGATTGCATCTTTAGAGGACAAAGGCATAATGTAGACAACACATGCATTGTTCTATGTAAAGTAGATGAGAGAATTCTTCCATCCAGTTTCTCATGGATCGATAAAGACTTGAAACTGTGGACAATACATTAGAAATGGAAATATTAAATTCCCCATTTAATAATGCAATCATGCCTGAGGACTCTGTGTGCCGTCCTCTCGAATACTAGTGGTACTGAAGTAAGAATACCCGGTACTGAAAACCAGCTGAAATTACCAAAGAATGCGCACCAGGCCAGTTGTAAGACCAGTTGGACTCATCATTGAAAATAGTGTCGAATTAAACTCTATCCTCACTCAGATTTAACCAAAATCTCTCTTGCAGCGAACAATTATCGTAATTGTCGGAAAGTCTTTTCACCAATCTGCAGAGAAAATCCCACACTTACAATTTTGTAGTTGTTGACGTCCAGTTTCAACCTGTACAATTGTCATGAACGCATTAAAGTGTTATAGTTGTCTTACTTGTCAATTTAGAATTTCCAGAGAAGATATTTAAATGATTTCACAAGCTGTTGCTACTTTTAAAATAGTTACATTCATAACTTAAACTTCTTAGAAATTTCATAGTTGTTGCTTGTACACTTCTCCTGTCTTAAACTTTAAGTAACCATCAGGGAACCCCGTATAAGAGCTTCTGAATAAAATGCCCAGGATAGGGAAGGGACAGTTTGTTTTCCCTTCAGAATGTCATAAGTATTTCATATCCAATCAAACTGTCATTAACTTCACAATATCTGCGTTTAGAGATGGAGTAGTTAAGGCACTGGACTCACATTCGGGAGAAATGGATTTCATATTCCCTCCCCGATACCATTATTTTTTCCACAGTTTTACGAAATTGCTTAAGCAAACGCCAGGATGATTCCTTTGAAAAGGCAAAGGACACGGCCGATTTCCTTTCCGAGCCTTGTCCGATCCAAGCTTGTCGTAAGTCTCGAGTAACCTCGATGACGGTTGGTCGATAAACTCTAATCTCTTTTCGTTTTTCAGCTTGACAGCAGAGGAATGAATTAGGTTAAATTGAATACATGCACGAAATTGTATCTGTCTAAAGACTCAATTATACGACACCTCTTTCACCCCAAAATGAACATAAAGATTTTTAATTTCTCTTTATCGGTTTCATTACGAGAAAATGAAAATCAAGAATAACTTTTTGAAAACTAGATTCGAATAATTTTACAGTGTGCTCCATGTTGAATTCTGTAACATATGATGAAATCACTGTATTTTTAAACGTTTCTTCAATCGCGTAATAGACCAGTGCTAAATATCTGGAGTGTAGCTTGCTTCACTCTGGAAAGGGTAATGTTTTCCATACAAATTAAGTTCATATTGTTCGTAGTTGATTTTCTGCCCTGCACGTAGACTTTTAGTGCATGTCTCAATAGAATTCACTAAGTCCTATGAAGTTTCATAGCTGACAAAATAAGGAATATTTCAATTCCACTGATTGTATGTTGGTGAGATTCCGCAAAGGATTCTAGAATTTACCACCTCAGTATCACCATTCTTTATTTTTTTCAGGGAATTATCTAAATATGGTGCATTTCGTTGTCTTTGCTAGGGGGATAACTGTCCTGCATGTAGCATCACATAATTTTTTAACAAATAATTGTTTTTAGTGGTATCAACTCTTCAAAAAGTTGTTAATACGGCATAAACTCGTAGACTTTCTTGTGGGTAAAATTTCAAATGTGAATTAATGAAATTCATTATGAGTGTTTCACGTGTTCATCAGAATCTGCTCAAGCTAGCATTTTCCTGGGAGATTTTCCCCGGTTGATTAAAAAAAAAAATACTTTGAAAGAAGTCCGTTTCGCCGTGAATCCATGTTTGCTTGCATGTATTAAGAAAGTATAGGTGTAGTGTGTTTCAAAGTCATATCGGCTTACTTTGTTAGGTTGTTTGTGCAGAAGTTCACTCAGTGGCCCGGTCACTGCGGCTAAGACAGAGACACGGAGATTTAGTCCTGCCTAGTCTTCCACGGTCTATTACAAAGAGCAGTCACTGTTAACCGGCTTGGATATTGTGACTGAGCACGCACGTAGTGTGGTCAGTAACTTCTTTCTGATATTTCCTTTTCGGAAATTTTTTCAGATTCTTGATCAAAAATTTATGTGAGCTGATTGTTACCAGTTTATTCGTATTTGAAAGTGGCTTTCCTTCATAATACAGTTCGGAAACGGTATGCTTGAGGATATTTGGCAGCGTAGTGGAATAAAATTAGCTTCAGTGTTAATGTTCCTTTCGCGCACCTTCATTCGTTTCTTTGAATTTGTAGGACCTACTTTTGTTAGGAACATCAGAGCACAAACGTGACTTATTAGAAGGAATTAGCTTGGGGTTTTACTCTTGTCATGACTACTGCTGAGTGTTAAACGGCGTCTGTGTACAATTTTGCGGTATCATTTTCTTTTGTAGGCAACTTCCGTATTTTTAAGGATTTGTGTTCGTTTCTGGTGTTGAAGAATGACGTGGTCCATAAGTTCAGTATGTGCAATTATACGCCGACCGGCACGAGGCCTGCGGTGGCGCTGGAGAGCCGCCTCTTGTCTCTGCTGCCGGCCACACGGCAGTCAATGTGTTAATTCCTACATCTCATTGTAAAGTGTTCCAAGGTTTCACAATTTACTCTCAAATGCAGGAGAGGTGCACATTGTTTGTGGATATGAATAAATTCTATCTTCAAGCAGCTAGTATGTTTTAGAAATTTAGTCTTGCCAGAATCTGTTAATGGTATTCTTTGATACCTAAAATACAGGTCATTACCGGTCTTAAATTATTCCTCATGTGTATGTATTGACTTCGGAGCCAGTTTTCAGCACTCAGGAATATCTTCAGTTGATATAGGGTTCACTATTTGAGTACTCAGTTACGCAGAAGCAAGCTCAAATACACCTAAAAAAACAAAGTAATGATGTTAAGTAGACTCTGACATACGTCGATAACTTATGAAAACGTTATTGGAAAATATCAACAATCTAGAGACAAGGTGATAATCAGTCTTGATCGCTAAGCTTTATTAAAAATTATTATTATTAAAAAAACACGTCGAAATGTTAACCGGTTTTGATTTTCTCAAAAACCATCTTCAGACCATGTCTCATCACATTGTTAGCAGAGACGATGGCTGTAGCATTGTGTCGGAGAACACCAATGGTAACAGTTAACACTGGTCCTCAGACACAATGCTGCAGCCGTCATCTCTGTTCACAATCTGATGAGACAGGATCTGAAGATTACTTCTGATAAAATCAAAACCGGTTAACGTTTGGACTTGTGATTACTAATTTTTAATAAATCCTTGCGATCAAGACTGATCATCATCTCAGTTATCTATAGATCGCTGATACTTTCCAATATTTTCAGAAGTTATTAACGTAGGTGAGAGTCTACCTAGCATAACTCCTATGTTTTACTGGGATATTTGAGCTTCCTTTTGCGCAAGTGAGTAGCCGAATAGTGACCCTGTATGTTTAGTATTTAACACTTAAGTTTCCAATGGAAAACAATGAAGGGAAGATTCGGTGTCTCCCATAAGCGCTTACTGTTAAAATTCGGAGATTAAATCTTAAGAAAAGACTAAAAAAGCACTTGAATTCCTCTCATATATTCTGTTGTGACCAGGCGAAACTACTTTCGCCCTGCCGCTGCTGTGGATTCTTTCATTGCTCTGGGAGAAGACTCATCATACTAGAGCACATGAAATATTAGTTCTCTTTCTTGCATAGAGAAATAAGATTTAGTTAACTTTGATACAGATCTTTATCACACCATTGCTTTATATTATAACTGTTATTGACTATTAAAGCAACACTTGATGCAACAGATTAACAAACTGTTCTCTTGCAGTACAGTGTTCCACATTTAAATTAACAAGTCCATCAGAAACTTCATCTCTTTGGTCCCGCGCTGTGACGCTGACTCCTTCAGCTGTTATGAGCTGGGAAGAGAGTTTGCTAGCTGGACGCTATAATGAACTCAGCGTGAAGGCTCTGCTATTTGTGAGAAGGAGGCATGCTCTTCTGAAGCTCCTCCAATACATTGTGGAGGATTGCAACGAGCCCTCGCTAATGTCTGTGGTATCGATTCACGTTGCCCGCTTTGGCATGGTACTGCGATCTCTGTACGACACCACATATTCCATATATGATGACTGTAAAATTAAACATTGGGGTACACAGATGTTTCTAAGTAATCCCCTATCTGTAATTGGGAGAGGGTAAAATGGCAGTGGCAGTACGTGCTCTCCTTTAGGCTCCTTACTGTGACGTCATAAGTGTGTGTGTGTGTGTGTGTGTGTGTGTGTGTGTGTGTGTGTGTGTGTGTGTGTGTGTGTGTGTGTGTGTGCGTGTGTGTGTTTTCCCTTCAAGGTATGGTCCTTATCACTTGAACTTCAGTTTACTTCCCTCACGACTATGGCACACAATTTCATTATGTTCCTGCGTTGGCACTCGTCTGAAAGAAACTGTACAAGAGAGCGAAGTACGCACGTTACCTGTAGCGAATCCCCTTATGAAGTACGGAATAGTGAGAACTGTGATATCTGACTGGGCGAGAAACAGATACAGCACAACAAAGATAGAAATGGCTATTCGGTAAATGCTATATCGCCCTATTATATGTAAAACAACGCAGTGCCGTACAACATGTGATAGTTCCCACAGCTACTTCTGCAGATGCGGCATTCCAAGTTCGTTAATGGAAGATTAAAAGCATTTCTCACTCTACAGTTCGATGATTAAACAACTATATTCATTGAATAACGTCAAATATGGTACTGGAAATACCGTCGATGCCAGTTCGTAAAATTCTTCCAAGCAGTGTAGTTGATTCATTAGCTCCATATTAACATAATCAGTAAGTGTTAAAGCACTAGCAAACTGTGCCGTTAGATTTCTTGTTTTTTCAGTTTGCAAACAAAATAAAATACATGAAAACAAAAATTAGTAGTTGAAAGTATTGCATGAATTCACAACGATAAATTGAAACTATGACTCAGAAAACCTAATGCGTCTACAATTCAAAAGAAATGTAGGACTTATAGCATCAAATAGTACGTCTTAAGGGATAAGAATAAATAAATGATTCTAAAGATAGTTTTAAAATAACGGGGGAATATTCAGTAACTTTCAGACAAAAAAGTTTATTGTGTATAAAAGAGCAAGAAATTTTAAATTCTTCCTTCGTATGAGTAGTTAGTCGTACACGCAAGGAAATAGGACACTGCCATACTTCATTGTTGGCTTTCCTTCTTATTTTCAATGTCAGTCCTCTGTATAACAACTATCAAACACTTAAGGCTTTTGTTAATGAAGCATGTGGCGAAGGATGTCCAGCAGTTGTAATGATGGCATGGTGTGAACTAAGCTCCCGTGTTACGCTCAGATCACTTCAGAAACTTACGATATAGGTAATTTCTTATTCTGTACTTAATGCTTTAAGCGCGTGCAGTCTGGTAAACATCCACATAAGGGGAATCTGTGCAAACGATTAAAGTATACAAAATTGTGAAAATTAGGGCACTGAACTGTTCTTCGTGTAGGCTGTACTAGAATGACCAGAACAATGACGGTAATATGTAGTTGAGTATCTGGAGATTACATTTAAGAAAATGTGAAGTTTTCATATTTGCTTCTCAAAGGCTGTTTTCGCCATCATAAGATCGAAAAATTTTCATTTTATGTTGCACTTGGTAGGTGTACATCAACGTATTGATAAGTTAAGTGTATTTTAACACTTTTCAGTAGCTCACATGCCTGTCTCTTTCATACAAATTTTCCATTCGATTTTAAACTGACTACTTTATGAGCTAGAGATCTGAAATTTTAAACACAGATCAGAATCGGTTGACAATGCAATATTAACTCGCTTTCTTGTCTGCGTGATCCACCTAGATCCCATAGGGGTGGGGGTGAAAAGAGTAGGTAACGTTTGATATTTCAGCTGTCCTGCAGGACCTCTGTATTGTGTGAATAGTACTGGAATGCATTCAAGTTGGTATGCCTGGAACTCGATAACTACCTCAAGATGGCACTGCTATATCTGCGAGCGCTGGTATCACTTCCACATCGCTAGTCTCAGGGCGCAGCAGGGCCTCGCCATCTTGCGTTACACTCTGCTAACCTCTGTTGACAGCTCTTGGCCGATCGGTCAGTCTCTGCTGGTTTTCGATCTGTTCTCGATCCTTTTCAGATTCCGATCATACTGCACTCATGCTCATAAATTAAGGATAATGCTGATACGTGGTGAAACAACGCTCTGGCGGGCGGTTTGCGGGTTTAAATCACCTCGGCGTATGACCATGCGGTGCATCTGACCTGCGGTCGTCGCACGATGGCGCTGGCAACAGTCCACATATGCAGAGGTGTGTTGGTGCATGCCAGAGTACGGTACAGCGAGTAAGTGTGCAGGCGTTTTCAGACGTACTAATGGTGAATGTGTGATGGAAATGGCTCAAAGAACACATATTGATGACGTTATGAGGGGTAGAATACTAGGGCGAATGGAGGCTGGTCAAACACAGCAGGTCGTAGCACGATCGCTCCGTGTGCCACAAAGTGTGATCTCGAGCTTATGGCAACGATTTCAGCAGACAGGAAACCTGTCCAGGCGCTACAGTACGGGACGTCCACAGTGTACTACACGACAAGAAGACCGATATCTCACCATCAATGCCCGCAGACGGCCACCGAGTACTACAGGTAGCCTTGCTCGGGACCTTACCGCAGCCACTGGAACCGCTGTCTCCAAACACACAGTCTACAGACGACTGAATAGATATGGTTTATTCGCCCGGAGACCTGCAAGGTGCATTCCACTGACTCCTGGCCACAGGAGAGCCCATAAAGCCTGCTGTCAAGAAAACAGTACGTGGTGATTGGAACAGTGGTCCCAGGTTATGTTCACGGACGAGTCCAGGTATAGTCTGAACAGTGATTCTCGCCGGGTTTTCATCTGGACTGAACCGGGAACCAGATGCCAACCCCTTAATGGTCTTGTAAGGGACCTGTATGGAGATCGTGGTATGATGGTGTGGGGTGGGATTATGATTGGTGCACGTATACCCCAGCATGTCTTTGACAGAGGAACTGTAACAGGTCAGGTGTATCGGGACGATTTTGCACCTTTTCAGGGGTGCAGTAGGTCCCACCTTCCTCCTGATGGATGATAAGGCACGGCCTCACCGAGCTGCCATCGTGGAGGAGTACCTTGAAACAGAAGATATCAGGCGAATGGAGTGGCCTGCCTGTTCTCCAGACCTAAACCCATAGATCACGTCTGGTACGCTCTCCGTCGACGTATCGCTGCACGTCTTCAAACCCCTACCACACTTCAGGAGCTCCGACAGGCACTGGTGCAAGAATGAAAGGCTATACCCCAGCAGCTGCTCGACCACCTGATCCAGAGTATGCCAACCCGTTGTGCGGCCTGTTTACGTGTGCATGGTGATCATATCCCATATTGATGTCGGGGTACATGCGCAGGAAGCAGTGGCGTTTTGTAGCACATGTGTTTCGGGACAGTTTTATCAACTTATCATCAATACCGTGGACTTATAGATCTGTATCGTGTGTGTTCCCTACGTGCCTATGCTGTTAGCGCCTGTTTTGTGTAGTGCCACGTTGTGTGGCACCACATTCTGCAATTCTACTTAATTTATGAGCATGAGTGTAATTAGGAACAATAAAGCAATATTAATAGTGAACAACACATTAGTGATAATTTATTCGATGGTAAAGGAGACAGGCATCCAATGCAATTGAAGCTTAAAGGAGGAGAAGCAAAAAAGAGAAGCTTCAACTGGAATCGGAAGCAAACCGCAATATCAGCTCGTTTACGAAATTTGGTTAAAGAAGTTTCCGAAAAGCAGTGCAATGTCGAATGTGAAAATGTCACGGAACGAGTGGTTGAAGCGAGATCATTCTAGGTGGTAGACGCACATTCATCTCTACTTGCCAGTGATGCGCAATGATGTTCTCAAGCATGTGCTGAAGAGCGTATGGTTCAAATGGCTCTGAGCACTATGCGACTTAACTTCTGAGGTCATCAGTCGCCTAGAACTTAGAACTAATTAAACCTAACTAACCTAAGGACATCACACACATCCATGCCCGAGGCAGGATTCGAACCTGCGACCGTAGTGGTCGAGCGGTTCCAGACTGACTCGCTTTGGTAATGAAGCGCTTTCTTACGCTCAAATAAGAGCTACAGAGACTACCGAAGTGCATATATCTCGACAGGAATCAGATGTATAGAGACAATGTGAACTAAGAGCTAACAGACAAATGAGTAGCATGAAGCAAAACTACGTGAAAGCTATTCTCAACAGGTAACTGATTAGGCAGATTTTTATTCGACCATAAGCTCTTTTTGTGTCGAGTTGTGTGATACAGACGATGAGTAGTTGCCTCCAAGCACAATAGAAGAAAAATAACACCTTCCTTGGCTCACCACGCGGCACCAAAATATGAAAAGAAGGCTGTTCCTTATCAGGCACTACGTATGCTACAGCAACAGACCTTTAATGAAAAAAAAAAATGCATGAACTACAGGGGGAGCCTGTCTAACATTAAAAGCGTAGCACATGAGTATGCTGACGACATGAGTATGGTTCTAAAACTGCAAGAAGACGTAAACCACATGGAAGAAATTAACACACGCCAGAATCACAGTGGTGCGATGTCAGACAGAAGCAAATCAGTTCTACTGATCTAGAGAGTGCCCTTTAACATCGCCCCTTGCTGCATGCCGGGACAAGGGCTGCTCAGTACCTGTAAAAATAGTGTCGCAGTATACCTAAAACAGATATCCAATATCCTTGGCGCATACGTCAACACTCAAATTTTTTAGAATTTTTTTTTATAAATTTGTGGTAAGTTCCTGTGGGACCAAACTGCTTCCTACACACTACTTAATCTAACTTAAACTAACCTACGCTAACGACAACACACACACCCATGCCTGAAGGAGGACTCGAACCACTGACGGGCATCCGCGCGAACCGTAGCAAGGCGCCTGAGACCACACGGCTACTGGGCGCGGCAAAACTTTTTTAGAACTTCAACTGCCGTCCGATACTAGAATGCCATTATATGTTAATCTGTAGACGGGAGCGGCCAGCTGCATTAACATATTGTAGAGATAAGTTACATCAGAAAAGATTTACTAATTGCTATTTCGGAACGCCCCTCGATACACAAAGCATGTCAAATATCCGCGAACAGAATGACTTAAAGTCTGGAACATATCCAGTCTCTGGCCCTGCCCACAAGTGACAAAGCCATCTGGTTCGACTTAGAGACGATGAAGAATCGTCGATAAAAACACAAGCTTCATTTGATTCAAAGGTCACTTTCGTATTTGGAGGTGATTGTAGCTAACGTCTTCCGAGACGAGTAATTCATAAATATTTCGAATTGGGCGAATATCCAACAGTCTGGACTGGAATGTTTTTCTAACTTATGACACAGTAACTACAGATAGCTTCACGGTCTCTCCATCTAATAAACAGTGAAGACCAACAATCGAACCCTCCAATAATTTCTAGATTATCTTCCTCTACAGTGCTGAAAATCAAAGCGACAAATGGGAAACAAGTACAAAAACAAATTCCAGAATCATCTATACATAGATTTTTTTTGTTGATTAAATTTCTAGATGGATATTCCTGTAAAATATATTTTCAGGTCATAAGAGGATTCAATGACTGAGGATTTTAACTCTCCAGAAGAATATAGTTTCTAAGATTATATCAGGTTCTTAAAGGGGAAATTCAACTGTCAAGACGATTCTGTAAACTTTGTAAATGTTCATTTTGTTTTAAATTTCATGTTTTTTACAAAAAAATTTGTTTTCATGCTACAAGAAATGAAGACATTGTTTTATGAAGAAAAATATAGCGATATAAAATACACTCCTGGAAATGGAAAAAAGAACACATTGACACCGGTGTGTCAGACCCACCATACTTGCTCCGGACACTGCGAGAGGGCTGTATAAGCAATGATCACACGCACGGTACAGCGGACACACCAGGAACCGCGGTGTTGGCTGTCGAATGGCGCTAGCTGCGCAGCATTTGTGCACCGCCGCCGTCAGTGTCAGCCAGTTTGCCGTGGCATACGGAGCTCCATCTCAGTCTTTAACACTGGTAGCATGCCGCGACAGTGTGGACGTGAACCGTATGTGCAGTTAATGGACTTTGAGCGGGGGCGTATACTGGGCATGCGGGAGGCCGGGTGGACGTACCGCCGAATTGCTCAACACGTGGGGCGTGAGGTCTCCACAGTACATCGATGTTGTCGCCAGTGGTCGGCGGAAGGTGCACGTGCCCGTCGACCTGGGACCGGACCGCAGCGATGCACAGATGCACGCCAAGACCGTAGGATCCTACGCAGTGCCGTAGGGGACTGCACCGCCCCTTCCCAGCAAATTAGGGACACTGTTGCTCCTGGGGTATCTGCGAGGACCATTCGCAACCGTCTCCATGAAGCTGGGCTATGGTCCCGCACACCGTTAGGCCGTCTTCCGCTCACGCCCCAACATCGTGCAGCCCGCCTCCAGTGGTGTCGCGACAGGCGTGAATGGAGGGACAAATGGAGACGTGTCGTCTTCAGCGATGAGAGTCACTTCCGCCTTGGTGCCAATGATGGTCGTATGCGTGTTTGGCGCCGTGCAGGTGAGTGCCACAATCAGGACTGCATACGACCTAGGCACACAGGTCCAACACCCGGCATCATGGTGTTGGGAGCGATCTCCTACACTGGCCGTACACCACTGGTGATCGTCGAGGGGACACTGAATAGTGCACGGTACATCCAAACCGTCATCGAACCCATCGTTCTACCATTCCTAGACCGGCAAGGGAACTTGCTGTTCCAACAGGACAATGCACGTCCGCATGTATCCCGTGCCACCCAACGTGCTCTAGAAGGTGTAAGTCAACTACCCTGGCCAGCAAGATCTCCGGATCTGTCCCCCATTGAGCATGTTTGGGACTGGATGAAGCGTCGTCTCACGCGGTCTGCACGTCCAGCACGAACGCTGGTCCAACTGAGGCGCCAGGTGGAAATGGCTTGGCAAGCCGTTCCACAGGACTACATCCAGCATCTCTACGATCGTCTCCATGGGAGAATAGCAGCCTGCATTGCTGCGAAAGGTGGATATACACTGTACTAGTGCCGACATTGTGCATGCTCTGTTGCCTGTGTCTATGTGCCTGTGGTTCTGTCAGCGTGATCATGTGATGTATCTGACCCCAGGAATGTGTCAATAAAGTTTCCCCTTCCTGGGACAATGAATTCACGGTGTTCTTATTTCAATTTCCAGGAGTGTAGATGAAGGCATGTAATAGCGATTGCAGGGTTGGGCCACAAAATTCTAATAGAGGCCCATAATAGGAAGAAAAATTTAAGAAATGAAAACTATGATATAGCGGTTAGTCACTGTTTGGCGACGTTCAAGCCATAAGTTCAGTTCCCGTTTCCTGCAATTATTTATCAGCGAATATTTATGATTTGTGTAAGACTGCTCGACAAATATATGGAATGCTGAAATAAAATTCTATGTACGAGTACATGAGAACTCCCTGCTGAGACAGGCAGTTCAGCTGTGTGCGCTCAAGAAACGTGCTTTTGATGGGAAGTGATTATCTGTTGATGACCACTCTACTCTCGTAACTGACACTCGATTCCGGATTCTGGGTGAAAAATAAATTTTTAATTTCAGACTGTCTAGGGCTCCGAAAACCGTGTGTATACTACATTCTGTGGGGAAAATCAGAAGACCAGCCACAGAAAATCAGCGACACTCCAGAGTGGACATGCCAAGGAAATAACTGTTGAGAACTGCCTACAATAGAATCAAGAAATGAAATGCAAGACTAGAATCACTGTAGAAGTTCTTACTTTATGGAATAGTGTAATTATGGAGTGAGACTGAGAGTATTATAGTCCACACATTTACAGGGACTGAGCTTTCATTACAAGCAAGGCATCAGAAATGGCAGTCAGTGTAAGTTTAAACAGAACATTTCATCTGTAAGAGCTGAACACACTTAGAGGATATGTTTCAGGAAATACCAGCAAGGGCCCAAGAAGATGCCCGTAAATCTTACAAGCATTTAGCAGCAACATAGCGCCATTCGGTATCCTCTGTTGCTTAGTGAATATTTGATGTTGTAATCCGTTATATTTCATTAGAAAACCTGTGGTTATATGTAACTAATAACTTACTAAGTGGCCCAAACCACAGTTAACGAAAAGAAAGCTGGAAGTTCTGTTGCGGATTTATAAGACATCATATATAGACAAGACAGATTTTTCTGAATATAGGTAACGAAGCGTTGAACACAAACGATAAATTTAGTTCACAGCCATGACTTAATCACCAAGGCAGACGCTTAAAGCTTTCTTATGCATATTAATGAAGTATCAAACTGAAAAGAAAATTCCGGAGCTTTCTTAAACAACTCAATCTAACACTTTTTCATTTTGTGTGGTTAAGTCTCTGGAAAACAAAGAAGGAAAGAAAGGTGGAAGTTAACGTTGTTTGGTTGTTTTATTCAACAGTATATGGAATTACATTTTGAGGAAAGCAATTGCATAAAATAGCGCAGTAAGGATATCATGCAGAGCTCACCCACCATGATCTTGTTGACAAGTATTTAAGAGATCAACTATTTTACATACATCACAGTACATTAGTTTTTCATGAAACATTGAAAATAATAAGTTAATTTTGAAAATAATCAGAAAACTTTTCTTCTGTGCAGTTCCTCGTGTTCCATAGATGAATTTTGTAACGATTCTTTATTTGAAGAAATGATACAGAAATACCTAATTATTATTATACACTCTTTTAAAAAATATATGAAATCTGTTTCAGCCATATTTAAAAGTTACACTGCCGCGCGGGATTAGCCGAGCGGTCTAAGGCGCTTCAGTCCTGGACTGTGCGGCTAGTCCCGGCGGAGGTTTGAGTCCTCCCTCTGGCATGGGTGTGTGTGTTTGTCCTTAGGATAATTTAGGTTAAGTAGTGTGTAAGCTTAGGGAAAGATGACCTCAGTAGTTAAGTCCCATAACATTTCACACACATTTGAACATTTAAAAGTTACACACCTTGTAAACTGACGCGTTCCACCCCATTGCGATATTCTACAAATGATGTCTGGAAAATATAACTAAACTAAAATCACTAATGCTGAATTTTCGATAATTTGTATAAATCTATTCTGTGTGGCGTTTCTACTTTCGCTGAATTTAGCTCGTCACTCTTTGTGTGCTTACAGCGCTGACGATGAAGGCATCAAAATATGTCTAGAACAAACAAATTTTTCAATATAATTTACCTCAACAAGAAGAAGAAACTCACCATGAGATGCTACGAAATGACACAGAGAAGTGTCCAAATTTAGCTTCAGATTTGTTTACGGGAGATTTTCTTGCAAGTAAGGTTTAGCAGCCTGTCTACCCGTACTTCAGAAGCAAAACTGAAATTGCGTACAAAATGAATACCACTTGTTGGAGTGCAGGAGCTCATATTTACGATGATGCGGCATAATAGTAATATGCTTTAAAATGAATGTTTTAAACCTCTCAGACGAATCAAGTGAAGACTTTTTAGCGTAATGTCGTATCAGATATTCACACGGATGCACTGGACTCTGTTACGAATCCATCGGGGACTTGTTAGTTCCATTACACAGCACTCTTTCGCACCACAAAGTAATGTTCTGATGAACTGTAGTATTTACCAGTGAAAAAACTCAATGAATGTTATATTTTACTGCCAAAATCCCGATTGAGGGGACAGGAGAGTAGGAGGAATCAAAAGTATATTGATGCCTATAAGACAGAGTGTTACAGTGAAGCTGGCTAGTAGTCCTATACTGTTGTGAAAAGTTTTAAATGAAACAGCAGCCTTCAAACTGTAAAGAATGGAAGACGAACGTTTTAGGGAGGTTTAGTGATAACTAATGTCAAATACCTTTAGAGCTGGTTACTCAGAGCAAAAGAAGAGTAAAGGTGTGAAACTTAAACTGAACAGTTGTTTTCTAGAGCACATGGATGTTCGAAATTATCAGGCCCAAGAAAGTGGTGTGAAAGGAAAAAATTTCATTACTTTTTTATGGTTGGCGTTCAGACATACAAAACGTATTAAAGACGCCATAGTCGCCATTGACAGTAGAAATTCTTTATTTTCTCCATTGAAATTCCGACGTTCAGGCCATTATCAAGTGATATACTACAAGAAAACTGTGCTTCAGCACACCTCAATCAAACTATAAAAATCCTCTGACATGTACATATGTCGTCGAAGTGTCTGAGCTTTTTACAAATTCCAACGTCTTTCATATAAATACGAACAAAGTACTATTACTGTACACTGTTTAAGTGAGAACAGAGGCAGGGGTTTGTTGGGATTTATGTTAAAAATGGTAATAATGTTAGAAGTGTCAGATGCGACGATGACGTGTGCTTGTAAGAAGATTTTGAAAGTTTGACATGTGGTAAAGCACAGTCGTTTGCAGTATACTACTTGATAATGGCCTCACGGCCAAAATTGTAATAATGAGAATAATTCCTACAGTCAACGACTGTTAAGATGTCTTTTAAAAACGTAAGTGCTGGAAAGTATATGGCTCGACGATAAACCAAAATGTTTCAACATTTGATCACAACTATATGCATGAGTTACGTGAAAGTATATTCACACTATAAGGTACATATTTGTATTAAAGGGAAATAAGGACTGAAACAGTTTGAGCACATGACGTAGCATGTAAAAATACAAATTAGCTAACAAGTTTATGCTTCAGTGACATGTTCACCAGTGATACAAACGTTCTTGTAGATAGAGGTACTTTAGTCATTGTATTTGCTATTGTACAAACATTAATACTGCAGTAGCCTTACTGGACCAAAAATATTTGTTCATTAATTATGGTCTCCAGGAAGAAACAGTTCTTCGTTCAGAGTTTTGTCTGTTTGAAGTACGTTCGTCTGGCAACTCGAAACGAAATTTCAGTAAAGTTTATAGCATAATAATTGATGCAGTGTCCAGAAATGTGAGTTAAAAAGTAAAAGTATTACGTCAGCTTTATTATCCAGAAATAAGATCCATTTATACATAGCAAACTGACTGATATTATCATAGTCAACATTAGGTATTACGACGCTGTTTCATAACTCCAGTATAAACTGCAGAAGAAAAGCGCCATACTCAGAAAATGATTGTGACGAGTGGTACAGGAATAAAATATTAAAACAATAACATAGGTAACAAACATGTGGCTCGAATTTAATTAATAAATAGCTTTGAAGCAAATCTCTCTGTGCGGTAGGTTATTGCTATTTAGTATTTTATGAAATTAAATACTAAAAAGTTTCACTGCACTTGCATCGGAAGTAAACTGTAAAATACTGTTATATTGACGCGATATTAATTCACAGGTGTTACTCATATGGAGGACGGAGTACTATCATGATTTTGTGCTTACGTCACCAGTCTGTATAACATTAAAGGACTCTCAATATTTGTTTTAAGACATACGTACGTTGATATCAAGTTCTGAAAAAACGAATATTAGCAAGTATGGAAAAATGTATGAATGTGACAGGTCTTAATGTGAAGGAAAGTTGTAGTCAAAATGTACTAATTAAAAGGTGGAAAGAGATGAAATATTGAAATTGATGGAACCTGAAGTCTGCGAGATAACTTCAGTAGGTAAAAGGGTAGTCTGGCAGTTGAAATAGTAATAAAGTTATGTAAAAACCGTGGTCTGGAGCTAAGACTGAAATACGTGATGCAAACTACCGAAGATGCGAGATGCACAAAAAATGCTCTGGGAAGATACTGAAACACGGTAAGAATTTTAGAGCAAAGCATGAAACCAAATGACGCAGCCGTAGAAAACAAAATGTTGAAACGATGTAACAGTATTTATGCAAATTATGTGTAGGAGCTTTGGAGACACTGACGTTGTACATAGTTGAGCAAGAAATACTTCAAATGCCACAGTGTTTAGTAATGAAAACGAGTTCAGTTTTTCAGTTTTCTGAATATTTAGTGAGCTTCCTTTAGTTTTCTGTTCGTTGCACAGCTCACCTGACCGACAGTTCATAATCCTGTTTATCTTGTGAAGTTGAAGATCAATAGATCAGTTTACGACGCCAGTACATGAGATACACAGCAACATTAGTCGCTACAAGCAGGGCAGCTAAGTAAGTGTCCCCAAGGCGGTTTATCGCAAGAGTAATAAGAGAACGTAATTTATGGTTTAAGACTATAGCAAAAGTATACACATTTTCACGTCCTGTGCCCCATTTCTTCTTGATTATTGGTTTAAGAACATTAGAGAGCTGCAACTAATTATCCTCCACGTTTCATCTGTCTGTATTGGGTGGCTGCGGTGGCCACTTTATTTACTCTTTCATTTCTATAAATACCGTAGTGAACTTCCAAGTGCATAGTAAAGCACGGATTTCTAGTTGCATGCCTCACAATCAGATTCATAATGATTGGTTTCAACACAGTAAGAGATACTTCAGTAATTATAGTGGATATCTGGAGCAGAGAGGATAGCAGTCTGATCGTTCAAACGTTTATCTGGGTGTTGAAGAATAAGGTCTCCTTCAGAGTATGCTTATAGAGAAGCTCCATACTTAGAAACCGTGTACAACCGCTCGCTCTGTAATAGATCCGTACCTACAGACTGGAAAGTTGCACAAGAAAGGAAATAGGAGTAATCCACTGAATTACAGACCTCTACCACTGACGTCGATATGCAGTAGGCTTCTGGAACACACACACACTGTGTTCGAACGTTAAGTATTAGCTAAAAAAAGAGTCGATGTATTGACAAACAGGCAGCAGGGATTCAGAAAATATCGTCCCTGTGAAATAAAACTAGCACTTTGTTCACAAGTGGTAAAGAATGCTATTGACAGAGAATCTCACATTGATTCCATATTTCTACAAGGCTTTTGACACCGTTACTCACAAGAGACTCCTAATCAAGTTGCGTGCCTACGGAGTATCGTCTCAGTTGTGATACTGGATTCGTGATTTCCTCGCAGAAAGGAGACAGTTCGTAGCAATTGACGGAAATTCATAGAGTGAAACAGAAGTAATATCTGGCGTTGCCCAAGGTGGTGTTACGTGAACTCTACTGTTCCTGAGATACCCCATTTAAGAGACAATCTGAGCAGCCCTCTTAGATTGTTTTGGAAAATGCTGTAATTTACAACCTTCAAAACTGAAGATGAAACCAACAGCATATTTATTTAGACGAGAAATCTGTATGGTCCAAAAGGTGGAAACTGAATCTAAATAATGGAAAGTGCGAGGTCATCCACATCTAAAGGCTGCCATTTCAACAACATACCTAGGGATCACAGTTACCAACAAATTCAAATTGAAACTAACACACAGATAATGTTGTGGAGACGGCGAACCGAAGACTACGTTTTATTGGCAGAAAATTTAGAATGTTCTACTAAAGAGACTACCTGCCTACGCTTGTTCGTCGTCCTCTGGAATGCTACTGGTTTCTATGGGATCCTTGACAGACAGGATTGACTGAGGTAAACGAAAAAGTTCAAAGTGGGGCAGCTCGTTCAGTTTTATTGTGAAGCAAGGTAGTGAGAGTTACAGATATGATACGCGAGTTGGGGTGGCAGTTATTAAAGCAAAGGCGTTTTCCGTTGTGGCGGTATCTTTGCACAAAATTTCAACCACCAACGTTCTCCTCCCATTGCGAGTATTTGTTGACGCTCACTTAAAATGGAAGAAACAATCGCCGTAATAAAATCAGAGATCAGAAAACGGAAAGAAGTACTAATGGAAAAGTGGCTCGCTGAACGCTCTGCAAGGCATTTCAGTGTGAATTGCTGAGTAATCACTAAGACACAGATAGAGATCTGTAGATGACTCTCCATCCGAGACAATATGCTACGACCTTACTACAAGGAAATGCTAAATCCCGCACAAATTAGTTTCATACCCTACACAATCGTACTCGGGAAACAAGGGTAGATTTGGAAATGAGTCAAATGCTTTGTGCAATTTAAGAAGTATTGCATCTGTCTGACTGCCTTGTTCAATGGCTTTTAGAATGTGAAAAAAAAGCGAACGGGTAGCTTTCGGATGACAGATATATTCGGAATGCGACTGGTTGACATGAAGACCATTCTGCACGAGGTACATCACATTTGAGCTCACGCTCTAGGAGTCTACAACAAAATAGATGTCAAGGATAATGGTTCTTATTTTTGTGGAGCACTTCAGGCGTCCTTCACGTGGCCGGCCTGTGTGGCCGAGCGGTTCTAGGCGCTACAGCTTGGAACCGCGTGACGGCTACGGTCGTAGGTTCCAATCCTGCCTCGGGTATGGATGTGTGTGGTGTCCTTAGGTTAGTTAGACTTAAGTAGTTCTAAGTTCTAGGGGACTGATGACCTCAGAAGTTAAGTCCCATAGTGCTCAGAGCCATTTGAACCATTTTTTGAACCCTTCACGTGGATGGATGTCACCTGCGCTTTCTTGCAACGACGGGGATCGGTTATTTTGTTGGAGGATCTACGGGATACTATGGTTGAAAGCGCGGCTATTTCAGACGCAAATTTGGTATAGAATCTGACAGGGGTTTTTCCATCGGGCTTTGGAGCATAGTTAAAATTGAACGATTACAGCTGTTTCTCAATGCCACTTAAACCAATACCTGCTTCATTAATATTCGGTGCGTTGCGAGAATTAAGTTTTGTTAATTCTCCTGGATTTTCCTTTGTAAAGGGAGATTTGAAAACGGAGTTAAGTACTGCGCTGTCGTTTTAATACCCTCAGTTTAATTTCCTGTCCCGTCCATTAGTGTCTGGACACTGACTTTGTTACCATTAACAGACTTTATATACGACCAGAAGTTTTAAGTTTTCTGGCAGATTTTTTGAAAACATTCTGCTACGGTAGTCGAAGGCTACACGCTTTGCCCTTTGGACGTCGAAACGCGTTTTATTAGCATCTCTTTATAGCCTTATCCTTGGTTTTCCATATTATACAGTAGTCTGATTCTTAACAAATTTCTTCAGCTAGTCTTATACCATGGAGTGTCCTTCCTATCATGAACTGTTTGGCTCTGAGCACTATGCGACTTAACTTCTGAGGTCATCAGTCGCCTATAACTTAGAACTAATTAAACCTAACTAACCTAAGGACAGCACACACATCCATGCCCGAGGCAGGATTCGAACCTGCGACCGTAGCGGTCGCTTGGCTCCAGACTGTAGCGCCTAGAACAGCACTGCCACTCCGGCCGGCCATGAACTGTTTACAGTAATAACACTATGTGATCAAAAGTATCAGAACACTCCCAAAAATATACGTTTTTCATATTAGGTGCATTGTGCTGCCACCTACAGCCAGGTACTCCATATCAGCGACCTCAGTAGTCATTAGTCATCGTGAGAGAGAGAATGGGACGCTCCGAGAAACTCACGGACTTCGAACGTGGTCAGGTGATTGGGTGTCACTAGTGTCATACGTCTGTACGCGAGATTTCCACACTCCTAAACATCCCTAGGTCCAGTGTTTTCGATGTGATATTGAATTGGAAACGTGAAGGGACACGTAGAGCACAAAAGCGTACAGGCAGACCTCGACTGTTGACTGACAGAGACCGCCGGCAGAGGTCGTAATGTATAATAGGCAGACATCTATCCGGACCATCACACAGGAGTTCCAAACTGCAACAGGATCCATTGCAAGTGCTATGACAATTATGCGAGAGGTGAGAAAACTTTGATTTTATGGTCGAGCGGCTGCTCATAAGCCACACATCACGCCAGTAAATACCAAACGGCGCCTCGCTTAGTGTAAGGACCGTAAACATTGAACGATTGAACGGTGGAAAAACGTTGTGTGGAGTAACGAATCACGATACACAATGCGGCGATCCGATGGCAAGGTGTAGGTATGGCGAATACCCGGTGAACGTCATCTGCCAGCGCGTGTAGTGCCAACAGTAAAATACGGAGGCGGTGGTGTTATGGTATGTTCGTATTTCTAACGTCGTTTAGCGTGGCACTATCGCAGCACAGGCCTACATTGATGTTTTAAGCACGTTCTTGCTTACCACTGATGAAGAGGGCATGGCGACTGCATCTTTCAACACGATCGAGCACATGTTCATAATGCACGGTCTGTGGCGGACTGGGTACACGACAATAACATTCCTGTAATGGATTGTCATGCACAGAGTCCTGAGCTGAATCCTATAGAACACATTTGGGATGTTTTGGAACGCGGACTTCATGCCAGGCCTCACAGACTGACATCGGTGCCTCTCCTCAGTGCAACACTCCGTGAAGAATGGGCCGCCATTCCTCAAGAAACCTTCCAGCACTTGATTGAACGTATGCCTGAGAGAGTTGAAGCTGTCATCAAGGCTAAGGGTGGGCCAACACCATATTTCATTCATGTATTACCAATGGAGGGTGCCACGAACTTGTAAGTCATTTTCAGCCAGGTGTCCTTATACTTTTGATATCATAGTGTATGTATTAGAAGCATGGCCAGCCAATAATTTAAACTTCAGCTACAGTTGGTATAAATACTCCAGTATACAGTTAAATGTTTAAATATCCACACTGAGACATGGCACTGCTCCCTCTTCACCGGTATAAATGTTTCTTCTTGTTGTCGTTGCTCTTTGTACTTTGACAATCACTTTTGCTACTACAGATTAATGTCACTGATACGTTTCAGTGTGGAAATCGTGAGAGGTCAAGATTATTTGTTAGCATTAATGCCAATATATTTCCGTCAAGTATAGGATTCCGAACTATCTTTTCTGGGTTGTTTTCAGAGATGGTTCGTTTTCGTGGGTCGAGCACAAGTGCTCACGAGCAGCGCGACACGGTCATGTTCATGGTGGAAGGAAAGTCGGCGATGTGTGATGACGAATGGTCTGCATTGAAAATTGGAGAGATCAACGTTATACGTTTAATGAATTTTTTATTTCACCAGATTGCTAAGTTTTTTCACGAACAATATCAGAAAATAACTGCAGATTTCGTTCGTTGAGTGTGTTTAGGAGGAGGAGTTTTGTCCGCTGTAATCTTACTCCATTTACAAAGTTGTTATAAAATTTGAGTTAATATTCTTTAAGAGGCGACGTTCGAAAAATGCTTCGCATGCCTCTCTTTGGAACTTAACGTAATCTACAGGACAAGTATTCCTTTCAGCCACTATTGGAAATTGACATTTGTTATGTGGAAAGCAAGACCCACTTCCTTTTCTTACCTCTTCAAAAAGGTGAAACAAATATTTCCCGAACTAGAGGACAAGAAAAATGTGTGAGGAAAATATCAGTATTGTTAATCCCATAATATTCCCAGACTGAGACCTGGATAGTTTGTAACAGAAGAAACATTCAATTTTTTTGAAGAAGTTAAAAGGAACACATTTCAAATTCTTTCTCAAATTTTATTTTACGTCTCAGCTTCTGGTTTTACTTCGATAACGCGATATCTTGCAGTATTGCTGAACCACCGCCTGCAATTGATTATTGACAAGGAGAAAGATTAAGAGGCTGTATGCACCCTTTGTTTCTAAAGAAGGAAGAGACTGTTTCACACATCGAGCGGGGTAGCGCAGTGGTTAGCGCACACTGGCATTCTGGAGGACGACGCTTCAAACCTGCGTCCGGCCATCCTACACTACTGGCCATTAAAATTGCTACACCAAGAAGTAATGCACATGATAAACGGGTATTCATTGGACAAATATAACAGCAACTGACATGTGATTACATTTTCACGCAATTAGGGTGCATAGATTCTGAGAAATCGGTACCCAGAACAACCACCTCTGGCCGTAATAACGGCCTTCATACGCCTGGGCATTGAGTCAAACAGAGCTTGGATGGCGTGTACAGGTACAGCTGCCCATGCAGCTTCAACACGATACCACAGTTCATCAAGAGTAGTGACTGGCGTACTGTGACGAGACAGTTGCTCGGCCACCGTTGCCCAGACGTTTTCAGTTGGTGAGATATCTGGAGAATGTGCTGGCCAGGGCAGCAGTCGAATATTTTCTGTATCCAGAAAGGCCCGTATAGGACATGCAACATACGGTCGTGCATTATCCTGCTGAAATGTAGGGTTTCGATGGGATCGAATGAAGGGTAGAGCCACGGGTCGTAACACATCTGAAATGTAACGTCCACTGTTCAAAGTGCGGTCAATACGAACAAAAGGTGACCTAGGCGTGTAAACAATGACAGCCCATACCATCACGCCGGGTGATACGCCAGTATGGCGATGACGAATACACGCTTCCAATGTGCGTTCATCGTGATGTCGCCAAACACGGATGCGACCATCATGATGTTGTAAACAGAACCTGGATTCATCCGAAAAAATGACGTTTTCCCATTCGTGCACCCAGGTTCGTCGTTGAGTACACCATCGCAGGCGCTCCTGCCTGTGATGCAGCGTGAAGGGTAACCGCAGCCATGGTCTCCGAGCTGATAGTCCATGCTGCTGCAAACACCGTCGAACTGGTTGTTGTCTAGCAAACGTCCCCATCTGCTGACTCAGGGATCGAGACGTGGCTGCACGATCCGTTACAGCCGTACGGATAAGATGCCTGTCATCTCGACTGATAGTGATACGAGGCCGTTGGGATCCTGCACGGCGTTCCGTGTTACCATTCTGAACCCACCGATTCCATATTCTGCTAACAGTCATTGGATCTCGACCAACGCGAGTAGCAATGTCGCGATACGATAAACCGTAATCGCAATAGGCTAAAATCCGACCTTTATCAAAGTCGGAAACGAGATGGTTCGCATTTATCCTCCTTACACGAGACATCACAACAACGTTTCACCAGGCAACGCCGGTCAACTGCTGTTTGTGTATGATAAATCGGTTGGAAACTTTCCTCATGTCAGCACATTGTAGGTGTCACCACCGGCACCAACGTTGTGTGAATGCTCTGAAAAGCTAATTATTTGCATATCACAGCATCTTCTTCCTGTCTGTTAAATTTCGCGCCTGTAGCGTCATCTTCATGGTGTAGCAATTTTAATGGCCAGTAGTGTATTTAGGTTTTTCGGTGATTTCCGTAAGTTGCTTAATGCAAAATGTCCGGATGGTTCCTTCGAAAGAGCGCAGCCGCTTTCCTTCATCCTTTCCTAATCCGAGATTTTGCTCTGTCTGACCTCGTTGTCGACGGGACGTTAAACACTGATCTCCTCCACTGTTTAATATCCCATCGGCAACGGTCACTAGTGACGGAACATAAAATCAGTTTATGGAAGGCTGGGAAAGGAAATCGGCTGAACCATTTCAAAGGAACCATCCAACCGTTTGCCTTAAGCGCTTTGGGAAAATCACAGAAAATCTGAATCTGGATTGCTGGAGGGGGATTTGAAGCGTCGTCCCCGCAAATTCTAGTCCAGTGTACTAACCACTGCGCCACCTCGCTCTTTTTAATGTAGACCGTCTACAATGCAGATTCTTTCACCAAACCCAACAGGACAAGAATTATGCAGAGCACCATTTTTAGACTGTTGCGAATGTCGCATCTAATTTTACAGTTTTAAATATTATTGAATTAAAAAGTTCAAAATTATTGATGTAATTTCTGTGGAGGGGTATGTCTTTGCTTACGCCTTGCTGCTCCTATCTCCCCAGCACAGCCTGGCGATGGTGAAAGAAGTCCACTCAGTCTTCTGGCTGCATTTAGGCTGTACCGCCACAGCTCGCTGCACCGGTCCTCACCTGCTGCGGGTGCACACCATCCCAAAAAACCTTCGCCTGCGCCAGCGAAATTGCATGCCTCGCAAACAGAAGCATGGAAATCGAAAAAGGATTACTCCTGCGATGACTTTCTGCACACATGTAGCCAGTCAGTATCTGGGTCTGCGCCTGACAAACGCCAACTTTCTAAGCAGTCAAACGAAGGTAAACGATCTTCCTCTTCTCCACGTCAGCATTCTTCAACGAAGTCACCACGCGATGCCCTCACCTGCCTGACCTCTGTTTCACCAGAGTGGACCGCCAACAACCAGTTTACTGGCCAACTGAAGGAATACAGACACCTCTGTCGAACTAATGGACCAGGATTCTCCAGCCTCTGAACGCGGTCGTTGTACACGTTCGAATTCTGGCACTCTGGAGCCACGTTGGGGACTGCCCCCTTATTTGACCCATCTCCTGTCTATCATCAGATATGGTTATTCTCCAATGGAACTTCCGCGGCATGACGTCCAATAGGGTTGAATTACAGCTCCAGTCATCTTGCGATCATACTGTCCAGTTGTTTGGCCGGCCGAGGTGGCCGAGCGGTTCTAGGCGCTACAGTGTGGAACCGCGCTACCGCTACGGTCGCAGGTTCGAATCCTACCTCGGGCATGGATGTGTGTGATGTCCTTAGGTTAGTTAGGTTTAAGTAGTTCGAAGTTCTAGGGGACTGATGACCTCAGAAGTTAAGTCCCATAGTGTTCAGAGCCATTTGAACCATTTGTCCAGTTGTTTTCTGCCTCTAGGAAACAAAATTACGCCCTCACGATCACTTACACCTACCACTCTTAAGTTCAGTTCGTTTTGACCTTCTCCCTGAGGCGAGGAGCTGCTCATGAGGGAGTCACGTTGCTCATTCCAGACAACGTCTATAGTCACACTACCTAGTTGCACTCCCAGCTTCAAGCTGTTGCTGTCCATCTTTCCCTTCCTGGTTTCACCTTCTCTCTTCGCAATCTCTACTCCCCCTCGTCTTCTGCTGTCACCAGAACAGACATTTTGCAACTTACTGCTCAACTTCCTCCCCCATTTTTGCCGCTCCGCGACCTCTGTACCCACCATCCCAATTGGGGCTCTCCACACCCTTGTCAGAGAGGTTCTCTCTCCTAGTAGATACCATCAACCAGCTCAATCCAGCACTCCTTTCCTCACTTGGACTTATCGATTTGTATTGCTCAGCTTGCTCGTCGTCTCGAGTGGTCCATTCTCTCCGACACACATTCGAGTGACCATTTCCCCTGTGTCATTTGTTTGCTAACGCCTACGCCATCTGTGCGTCCAACTAACTGGTAGCTTTCCAAAGTTGAATGGCAGGTCTACTCATCCCTGGCCACATTCGATGAGCACCATTTCCCCTGCATTGATGACCAGGTAGAATACCTTACAAACGCTAACCTTATTGCCGTGGAATATTGCATACCTCGCGCCTCTTCCTCGCCGCGACGTGCTCCGATCCCCTGGTGGACTGAGGCATGCCACTACGCAGTCCATGCGTGAAGACGAGCTCTCCGCGGATTTAAATGCCATCCAACGATGGCGAACTACATCCGTTACAAACAGCTACGTGCACAGTGTGTCCGCATTTTCAGGGATAGCAGTGGCTTTATTTTCAAAGCTCTTTCAACAGTTCTACTCCCTCTTCTGTTGCTTGGGGGTAATCTCCGTCGGCCTTCAGGAACTGTGGTTCATTCCCCAGTTCCTAATCTGACCATAGCGAACAATGTCATTGTAGATCTTCTTGAAATCTGCAACACCTTGGGCTGATATTTTGCAGACATTGAGTTCCACCCACTATCATCCTGCCTTCCTCCCTCTGCAATAGGCGGCGGAGGCAAGAACGATGTCTTTCTCCTCCCAGAATCGTGAATGTTACAGTACTACTTTCGCTGTGAGGGAGCTTAAAAATGCACTTTCTTCGTCCTGGTCATCCGCTGGAGAATCGGACGGCGATCAGATTCTGAAGTTTAAGCCAGAGCCTCCGCGGCCCGACCGGGACCGCAGCCATGCTTGCGGGGCGAGCCTCGACTCGCGATATCTGGTCTGCCGGTCGAGCCGCATCGAGGTCAGCTGAGCCGAGCGGTGCCCACTCACAGCCCGAATCCGACTGGCCGCCCGTGGGGCTCGGCTGCTCATCAAGTCGCGCACCCTCGGTACCACACCGTTCCAGGCGCCGAACGAAGTCTGTGGCCCGTGTGCAAGCGGTTTTTTACTTCGCACAGAATTTGCTGACACTGTACTTCACCTCCAGTGTTACATTAAAATAACAGATTGCGTAACATCAGAAACAAGATGGTTACTTAAATATCCACCGTTGTTTGTAATTGTTAAGTCGACTTATTGTCACGTGAGCGTGAAAATACTCTATACACGACGACGCAATGAAAATAGTTATTTTTATTAAAGGTTGCCCTACTAATTTCTGAATTTTTGTGGTACTATTTGAGGAAATGGCAAGTACTTAAAAGCTTTCATTGATACACATGGAAGTTAGATGATTATATCACAGCACAACTGTCCTCACATCGTATGAAGTTTCTTTTTCTCATCAGGTAAACCTTACCCAAGGCAAAGTCTGCCATCAGACTGGCTTATTTGGCAGAAATTATGTTACAAACAAGAATGTACAACCTGTGTAAAATTTTGTCATGCAATGCTATCTCCTGATTTTTTCAGACGAGTGTCTGTGCCCTCCTCCAGCTTCAGGGAAACATTTTTTTGTCTTCCACATCTTTTTTAATCCTTGCCGTTAGAAGGACCTTTACTATTCGATATTTATTTTTGACATAATAATAATATTAATAATAATAATAAGGGGGACGGTCAGTGTCTTGCGCCGAACTGTCTGCATAGGGCTGTATTAGTTGGCCACTCACTAGCGGATATTGCGGACGGACCACAGATATTTCCGACGGATTCTGGAACATCTGCAGTTTCCGCCTATGCAGTGGTGTAGACCTTGTGACTGTCACCTGCAATTCTCGGAACATCCTGTCCCGGCTCATTAGCTGGGCGCCCACGCGCGGATTTCCGCAACAACGGGCCAGACCTCGTTCATAAAATCCATGCAGTTTTCACGTGACAGCAAGCTCTAGTTACTTACAGTACGGGGAAGGAGTAGACCCGTGATCAAATCGAAAATCTTATAAAACTGCACCGCAAAGGATCTTGTTTGTGAAAAATGACCCACGAACATTCCACAAAGAATAATAAAACGAAACAGGGTGTACGGAGAGATTGCTCAAACATTTTATATTGTTACTTTTATTGTATTTTACGGATTTCTAGACAAGATTAGCATGTATTCTTGGTTTTCAGATGGTGCACTGAAATGTTCAAAAAATGGCTCAAATGGCTCTGAGCAGTATGGGACTTAACTTCTGAGGTCATCAGTCCCCTAGAACTTGGAACTACTTAAACCTAACTAACCTAAGGACATCACATACATCCATTCCCGAGGCAGGATTCGAACCTGCGACCGCAGCGATCGAGCCGTTACAGACTGAGGCGCCTAGAACTACTCGGCCACACCGACCGGCACTGAAATGTTCAGTCAAACTAAAGTCGCCTTGTGTACGTTTTGTCGTGTGGTAATAAGTTGATAAAGAGCTGTGGCAGATTTCTGGTTGTGTGCTATTCATGACGTTGAAAGTCGCCGTGTTTATTTGCATGTTCATTTGCCGATCTCCCCAGCGTCTCTCCCACTCCCCGTTGATGTAGAATAGCTGAAACTTTCTATAGCAATTAGAATAACTAGAAAGAGTAATATTTACGTTCGAGCCTCGCTTAATTATTTATTAAACATGAGCACTCGTTTGTTACGTCGTTGAATACAACTTCTTTTATCGAGTTGTAATACGTAATATTCACGAGGGAACCTCCGCATCGCACCCCCCTCAGATTTGGTGGTAAGACGGCCCAGTGGACAGCCCGTCAAAAACTGAACACAGACCAAGCATGTAAACAGGAAGAATGTGTACTGGACTGTGAGAAAAGAAGCAAAATATAAAATGCACGGGCCAAGAACAAGAAGTGCAATATAGAGCAATTGGCTAGATAAATGGCGTCGTGATTAAGTGGTTACGGTGTTGGACGGCCAAACGGCCGAGCCCTGTTCGAACTTCAGTCCTGCCAATTTTTTTTCGCTGTTCGCTTTATTCAGATTCGTGTCCGTGTAACTTCCGTTTGCAGCAGTTGATTCTGCACAACTACTCTATTAGCTGCCGAAAGGAAGTGGCTTTCGAATGGGTACAGCAAACGTTTGACGACAAGACAAGTCAATCGAATCCTCCACCGGAAAACACGATTGGTGTTTGATATACGATATTAGTGACAGTACGTGTGTCATATGATAGGAATCTCTTATCGACGCACCTAATATGTACGACTGGTAAGTGAATGAGATATGTCCCCTTGCCCAATATGGGTGTTCACAGGAATGTGAATGCGATCACTCTCAAACAAATAATGAAAACATAGTAATTTGTCACATGATCTGCAACAAATGAACGCTATCAGTTAGTTTAGTATATATAGTGACGGTTTTTACTGTAAAAGCTGTGTTGTGGCTACGTATAACCAAGAATATGAGCAGTTCCTGCAGTATTTGTTTCAGAGAACTCTGCACTTAAGTAACAAAATAATCTTGTTTGTGCCGGCCGGAGTGGCCGAGCGGTTAAAGGCGCTACAGTCTGGAACCGCACGACCGCTACGGTCGCAGGTTCGAATCCTGCCTCGGGCATGGATGTGTGTGATGTCCTTAGGTTAGTTAGGTTTAAGTAGTTCTAAGTTCTAGGGGACTTATGACCACAGCAGTTGAGTCCCATAGTGCTCAGAGCCATTTTTGAATCTTGTTTGTGTGTATATGGTGCCTGTCCATGGACTTGATTTCTCTTTGATGTCGATAACGAAGGTAATAAATTCCAACTTGTTCAATTCCCAAAGCAAAATATTGAACAACTTCAGTAAGAGGACGGAAAAGTGATGTGGTTTAATTCTTTGTGTATTGTTTCAAATAGTGTGATTTCAGATTCTTTGGAAAGGTTGAGTTTTAGCTAAATGATTTAATTTGTTAGTCGTTGATCGGCATAAGTATATTGATTGTATATTGTAAGTGCCTGAAAAAGGAAATCCTAGCTGAGGATTATAAAAGAATCATTTGTTAACCTATCTGGCTAGATTTTAGCACAGTTCCTTGTTCTTTCTAGTGAATCTGTGCCGGTAAAATGTATTGTTAATGTAATATGATAAATGGAAAATGGTTAATTTTGCTAGTGTTCTGTAATCCAAGGGAAGAGCAAAAACAATTTTTTTAAATAAATTGTAGGAACCTTGGTTGCGTATCTATCGCTTCCCGTAATCAGCAAGTGCCAATGGGGTTTGGTCCCAGGCCCACCACAACGCATAGTAGTAGTTATTTAAACACTGAGTTTTGCATGTGCAATAATCTAAATGTGTCTTAAGATGATCTCGAATATTGGTTGAAATTGAGTAGCTGGGTTACGTTGCATTATTACTAGTTTCGGGCCAGAGCCCATCGTTAGATGGTAGCGTTGACTTCTTTGCAACCTTATCATTGGTATCTTCCTGAAAAGCCATCCTTTACATATAATAAGACAGAGGTTTGATTTTCTTTTCGGTCCATGCCGATAAAAGCGTTGAATCAGTGCAGTTTATGTAAACAGCTGCGGTGTCCTCTAACCAAGGTGGATAACATAATAACACATCTGATCTGAACATGTCTGTCATACTATTGGACGTCACCTTTGTGTCTGCAATTAACAGAAATTTCATAAACAGAACTACTGATAGCCTTGGGAGAGCCAGCCCTGACAAAACTCTACCATCTGGTGAGCAAGATGTATGCGACAGGTGAAATACCCTCAGACTTCAAGAATAATATAATAATTCCAATCCCAAAGAAAGCAGGTGTTGACAGATGTGAAAGTTACCGAACTATCAGTTTAATAAGCCAATGCTGCATGATACTAACACGAATTCTTTATAGACGAATGGAAAAACTGGTAGAAGCCGACCTCGGGGAAGATCAGTCTGGATTCCGTAGAAATGTTGGAACACGTGAGGCAATACTGACCTTACGACTTATCTTAGAAAATTAAGGGAAGGCAAATCTACGTTTCTAGCATTTGTAGACATAGCGAAAGCTTTTGACAATGTTGACTGGAACACTCTGTTTCAAATTCTGAAGGTGGAAGGGGTAAAATACAGGGAGCGAAAGGCTATTTACAATTTGTACAGAAACCAGATTTCAGTTATAAGAGTCGAGGGGCATAAAAGGGAAGTAGTGGTTGGGAAGGGAGTGACACAGGGTTGTAGCCTATTCCCGATGTGATTCAATCTGTATATTGAGCAAGCAGTAAAGGAAACAAAATAAAAATATGGAGTAGGAATTAAATCCACGGAGAAGAAATAAAAACTTTGAGGTTCGCCGATGACATTGTAATTCTGTCAGAGACAGCAAAGGACTTGGAAGAGCAGCTGAACGGAATGGACAGTGTGTTGAAAGGAGGATAATGGAATGTAGTCGAATTAAATCAGGTGATTCTGTGGGTATTAGATTAGGAAATGAGACGCTTAAAGTAGTAAATGAGTTTTGCTATTTGGGGAGCAAAATAACTGATGATGGTCGAAGTAGAGAGGATATAAAATGTAGACTGGCAATGGCAAGGAAGGGTTTCTGAAGAAGAGGAATTTGTAAACGTCGAGTATAGGTTTAAGTGTCAGGAAGTCGTTTCTGAAAGTACTTGTATGGATTGTAGCCATGTATGGAAGTCAAACGTGGACGATAAATAGTTTGGACAAGAAGAGAATAGAAGCTTTCGAAATGTGGTGCTACAGAAGAATGCTGAAGATTAGATGGGTAGATCACATAACTAATGAAGAGGTATTGAACAGGATTGGGGAGAAGAGAAGTTTGTGGCACAACTTGACAAGAAGAAGGGATATGTTCTGAGGCATCAAAGGATCACCAAACTAGTACTGGAGGGCAGCGTGGAGGGTAAAAACCGTAGAGGGAGACCATGAGATGAATACACTGAGGAGACTCAGAAGGATGTAGGTTGCAGTAGGTACTGTGAGAGGGAGAAGCTTGCACAGGATAGTGTACCATGGAGGGCTGCATCAAACCAGTCTCTGGACTGAAGACCACAACAACAACGACTGATATCACATCTCTGAAAGACTAACAAGGGTTTTTGTCATGCAGAATGGCTACTGAATTGTGTGCAGAATGTGGAACAACGTACCATTCAGCAGATCTACACTTGGCTACACTGTCCAGTTCTCCTTGGTTATAGCTGCTGCTAAAATTTCATTCCCACCAAAGCCTATATACAACGAAGAAGGTCATATGAGAAGTATATGTGGTCATTGCAGCACCTATATGATTACTGTACAGGAATTTCATCCTCTTAATGTTGCAACTATTGTATGTGTAGCTCTACGTTGGAGAACCTTGCTAGTATTAGTATATCGGAAATGAACGTATCAGGCTGTGCTGGAGCTGGAAGATATCTGCGCGGCTCTACATGGCGCTTGCATAGCAGTCCGATGTAAGCTGTGGCTCTCCAGCCGCTACCTGCGTAGCTCTCCAACTGCTAGTGACGTGGAGACCTCCAGACAAGAGGAGGGCGGTGTAGAAGTCTTCCCGATGTAGTATTTGTTTAAAGACATAAATGTTCCTATCCCATCCCTACTGCACGAAAAAGTGTGCTGGCAGATAGGGTGGAGGGCGATTGTTTAGGCGTAGCATAAGTCAGCTCCAAACTTATGGTGGCAGTTGTTTAAACAGCGCAAGTGGGCAGGGGGAATTTAAGCTGTGATGTCAGATGTATGTGAATAAACCAACGATTTTTTTTTAAATTTCCTGCCATTTTAAACTTTGCACTGCTTCAAAACTTATTGCAAGTGATTTATATCCCACGGTCCGAATCTTGAATTTTTCAACCATTAGGATAATTGCTCATGTAGGATTTTTGAATTTCCCACCAACTTTATAAATAAGGCAGTTAGGTTAGGTTTTTTTTGGGGGGGGGGGAGGAGGGACTCTGGCAACAGCATGTGACATGATAGGAGGTGGTGTTGTGGGGGGGGGGGGGGCGAAATCTGGCAACAATGCAGAATGTCCAGAACTCTTAGCCGCTCTACTCATGTCTTTCTCCATTGATAGCCAAGTTAAGAGTTTTTGAGTATTTATCGCAGTTAGTCAGGTTCTCGCTGCCACACTGAATAATAGGCACTAGTTACAAATTTGGCTTTTCAGACACATCGTGAGTTGTAGAACTATATATATATATAGTTTCCAAAACAACGCAATTTTTTGTGTTGAAAGCACGTGCGACTCTATATTATTAGTTATTTTGGAACAGTCTCCACTGACTAGTAGCTATGTTGTGTTCTGAAGCAGTAAGACAGTCGTTCAGGATATTTTGGTTCTCAGAATGACACATAAATAAACCAGATACTGTAGCTGAATCTGGAGCCCGACTTTTCGGAAAGTATACATCAGACTTCATCGATCCTCATAAACAAAAATCTAAATGCGTAATATCTGGAGATCTTCGTGGCCAGTTAATTTTACTGCCACGACCAATCCAGCGGTTACGATAATGGTTGAGATGGTCTCTCACGTTAGGTTAACTGCGGACGGGGCTCCGTCATTCTGGAGATACAATGGAGTCTCCTAGCCAAGGAAGGGCCTCAAGATGTTAAACAAAGTTTCCAAATAATGCATTTGCTCTTCTAAAGTGTTCATGTTACTGAATATGCCCCACCAAACATTGGTGAAAAACGAACTTGAAAACTGGTTTCGACTGTAACGTGTAGATTTTGCTGAGACGATCGACGTGTTTTGTCTACTCCATTCTGTATAAACGTGGCTCCATGAATGCCTAGTATTAATGGAAGCAAGCGACGCTTGTCATTAATCAGTAACAAATTAAAATTCTGTGGCATTTTCGTCAATGTGAAGATGGGCACGCTGTATGTGAAATGGGTAAAATTTTTCCGTGCGTAATGTTCGGCAAACATGTGTTCGTGCGAAACTGATATGTGCAGAAACTCTCCGTGTGCTGGTAGTAGGACTACGTTGCACCATTTCAACATTGTGTTCTTGTTCCTGCATAAATCGATCAAATAAAAGTTCAGAAGATAAATGGGAATTTCGAAGAATAAATGTTTCACGCATTAAACTGAAAACTATCGTATAAGCTCTATGATCAGGAATATGACGTGTCCGAAAGCGTTGACGGCATTAGGAGCACTACGATCGCAGATCGCAGGAGCCGTGAACATACATCACATCTGCATATTCTTCGTTAGTGTAGATGTATGTCAGTTTAGTCAGCGCATGTACAAACACAGTTAACCGACGCTTCGTCCTGATGTTTTGTCCCTCGTACTACTTCACTCGACATATCATGGACAACTGCGTGTTCAAACGGCTAGTTTAACGGCAGAAAGACATCCCGAGTAAGTAGGTTGAAATCAGTGAGGTAGTTTCGGCTGGAACAAAACGTCAGACGTGGGTTAGGTAAGACATATCCGTGCACACCATTAGCCAAAAAACAAATGTGCATTAAGTGTGTTCTTTCTCTGGAGGACGGCATATACACATAAGAAGCTTTCTGCTTCATATGAGCGTTTCTGTCATATCCCTGAATATTGACCATGTAGGAAACCATGTAGTATATGGAGTGACTGATGCAATCTGTCACACATCGTTGATTCAGATTATCGGCCAACTGAAATAATGACCTCATCTTGTAGAGATATTCATATTACAAATGCATTTACTACTTTCTTTTACGACCTTCCTAGGTAAGTAGCAGAGTGGTGAAGCATCCGAATCGTACGCGGAACAAGCAGTGCTGAAATCCCTTTGTGTTCAACGTGAGTTTGGTCTCAGTGATTTTCTTGAGTCACTTCAGCTGAATTCCAGTAGGGTTCTGCGCAAGTCCGATCTCCTTCATCTTTGTCGAACAGAGCTAGTGCTCCTGCTCTAATGACCTCCCTGCAGACGAGGCGTTAAATTGTGACCGTCCTTCCGTCTTCTTTTTTCGTTACTTCAGCGAGACCGCAGCCAATTCCTTCCACCATCCTTGTCTAACTCGGTTAATGCTCCGTCTCTAATGACCTCAGCGACAACGGGAGCCTTCAATCTAACCTTCCACTGTCTTATTTCTTTGGGTACAAGTTCCGTAACAATGCACTGATTCCTAGCATTATACACTTCAGTGTTCAGATTTCTCAATCAGATTATTACGTAAATTCTTAAGCATGAATGTTTTAGATTTCTGTCTACCTATATGTTATCGTCTAGTTCCGTACATGATACACGATTTTGATGAATGTTTTAGATTTCTGTCTACCTATATGTTATCGTCTAGTTCCGTAGATACACGATTTTATAACATACGAACTATAACACAGCTTCCAAAAGTCCAGGAGCAATGTATGAAAATGGGAGCTTGGCAACTTCGCTCTGGATCTACCTGAGAAACAGAGTGAGTTGAAACTTCCTGGCTGATTAAAACTGTGTGCCGGACCAAGACTCGAACTCGAGACCTTTGCCTTTCGCGGGCTAGTGCTCTACCAACTGAGCTACCCAAGCACGACTCACGCCCCGCCCTCACAGCTTTACTTCTGCCAGTACCTCGTATCCTACTTTCCAAACTTTACAGAAGCTTCTATAGTTGTTATATATAATAAGACAAGGAACCTCGGACCGACCCTGAGAGCGAATATGTTATTCAAAATGTTTTCTGCCGTCTCTGAACGAAGTGGGCTTAGGCCCTTATCGTCTAGTAAAGTATAATATTACATATTTGCCTGGACATGTTGCAGAATTAGTTTAAACCATAATTCATAGTGACAGTGGAGGATAATGGAAGGTTAATTTTCCATGAAAATATGCTTGGGAACCGAGCTGGTCACACAAGACGCTTGATCTCATGTTGAAGGTACTTGTTCAGCAGATGAATCCAGTATGCTCTGACTTCATGTTCGAACAGATGAGACCAAGGTCCATTAGCACTACGAAACACGCACACGTGACGTTGGAGGTTGTTATCCTTATATACCGCATGAAACAAACTTAGTATCAAGCACTCTCTTCACATGATAGTAGTTCCTTTACACTACATTGGCAGGGTTGTAAAGTGTCCCAGGGGACGCTAGATGACCATTCGACGACCGGCGAGAACTGTCTAGATTAAATTGCGACTATCTGAAAACTAGACACTATTCCGTCGTCACTAAGTTCATTTATGGTGGGCAAGACAAGGTATTTACGAGGCCATACTTTGGCTTTGTTGTAGCGAATACATCTGACGCGGTGCAAAATACACATTTATTGAAGCTGACAGGGGATGCCTGCCGCAGAGGCTGCCATGATGTGTCTATCCAAGAAGGGGTACTGAGATGGTTTTGTGGTTTCGGACCCTTAACGTAAAATAATGAATGATCCATTTGCTCGGTTGTAGGATGTAGACGAATTCACTAGCAGTTCCACTGAATGTCTCTTTCCTTCTCGAATTTTCACGTTTTGAAACTATGCTATGGTCGACACTAATCTGTCGGCCAGCCCCATGCTGACAAATATAGATATCTATTCTCCGTGATCCAGCCACGTTTAATGTGATCCAAATTCGTTTGTTGTTCTCTAAGATTGTAATGCTGTGTACCAAATGCAGACAAAACACGCACTATTCACAAGACGTCCCTGCACACGGACTGTCCTAATGGATATCATACTTCAGCGTCATGTATGCCACGTATTTCCACGATAATCTAACACAGCGTAGTAGTACTGTCGGTAATATATAGCCGAATGCAGTTAGATGGCTGGCTCTGAGCACTATGGGACTCAACTGCTGAGGTCATTAGTCCCCTAGAACTTAGAACTAGTTAAACCTAACTAACCTAAGGACATCACAAACATCCATGCCCGAGGCAGGATTCGAACCTGCGACCGTAGCGGTCTTGCGGTTCCAGACTGCAGCGCCTTTAACCGCACGGCCACTTCGGCCGGCTTGCTGTTAGATGTCCAGTACGTTTTAATCGCAGCGAGATGTGGGAAATCCTGTGTTGATATGTTTAGGTTAGAAATAGTCGATGGTGGTAGGCCACACCGTACCACAAACTGACTAAAAAGCAGGAATATGTTCATAGTCGAATAAGTGTAGAGCAGTGAACTAATATTGTCTCCCGTGGTGACTGTTCTACTGAGGATTTAACGTAATAACTCCGTAGAAGGGGAGCTGTTACATTTTTAGGTTCTACCAACAGTACTATTTTTAGCTCTGCGCTGAGACAGGTCTGCCATTCTTGGAATATTAAATGGAATAGCCCTGCCTTGGCAGTTTTTACGGTTCATAGTCGCTGCAGCAATGTATCAGCCAATCGAAGGCTGAGACTATCGGCACGGCGCTGTAAAACGTGTCTGGCTCTCCTGCAGCCTCTTCTCTGATCGCGGAGCGGGCTGTTTTTGTGTCCGGCTTCCGCGAACAGATTAAGGTCTTGTAGACGGCTCTGCACTCGTGAAGTAGATAGGGGTTCCCTGATCGTCAATACACTTAGCTGTCTCGCCTTAAGGCCCTCCATCTGATTACAAAATATCCCATTCGCTCTGCAGACTAACATGAGTACATGTAAGTTTCTTAACAGCTACCACTCATAGAAGTTCAACTTTACAGTCTTCGTAAACGGTAGGGGTAAAATAATATCAGTAATTGTAAGTAAGGTTCCAGTAGCACTGCTTAAAACACTTATTGATTAGTGTAGCAGCTGTTTCGGAAGATTACCATTTTCAAATATGTCTACATTGTTCTGACATATATCTAAGATCTGGTGCGACTGTATCTGGTGACTGTTCTCGCTATATTTCACGTCAAATTCTAAAATATTTTTATGTAATATTGCAAATATTACGTCGCACTGTATTGCACAAAATCTACGTGAAATCTGTATTTTAGAATTTTACGTGAAATATAACGAGGACAGTCACTAGATACAGTTACACCAGATGTTATATATACGTCAGGACAAGACAGCCGTACTTGAAAATGGAAATCTTCCGAAACAGCTGTCGCAGTAATAAATAAATGTTTTAAGCAGTGGCACTGGAATCTTTCTTACAATGTCCTTTCAAGATATATATTTCATTACAGGCCCAACCATCAAGAAAATAATATCAGTAACGTTTAGCCTGAGCAATCCCGTGTTGTTATGAACGTAAAAATACACTCTAAGACAACAAAACGGCACACAAAGATGGAATTACCCGGATTGGGACGGAAATCGGTAGATGTGACGTACACGTACAGACAAACATGTTGAGGCATAGGGTGGTAAGGGGTAGGAAAGTAGAAAGTTTGCGACACCGTCCACACAGTGAGAAATACGCATTCAGCAGAAAGAAGACTGCGGCAGATAGGGAAGAGACACAAGCATACTAGTTAACTCATGAGTCATGGTACGAGAAACACTCTTACAGAAGAAAAAGTGGCGCGGATGTGATACATCAGTTAACAGCCTGTTAAGTGAATATAACAGAATGACACAAGCGGTTACTCGTATTACGAACCCTGCTTAACGTCATAAGTTGGCGCTAGCTCGCTTTAAACACTCCAGTTTCCCAGCCCTCATCAGTCGATCGCTGGAATCAATGGTATTCATAACAACAGCACTCAGTTTTGTAATCACGGGAGTATACTGAATCTAGGTCCTAGATGCTACGGTACAGTCTATGAACTAGCCGAAGATACTGGAGATAGTCTTCAATTGGTTCAAATGGCTCTGAGCAGTATGGGACGTAACATCTGAGGTCATCAGTCCCCTAGAACTTGGAACTACTTAAACCTAACTAACCTAAGGATATCACACACATCCATGCCAGAGGCAGGATTCGAACCTGCGACCGTAGCAGTCGCACGGTTCCGGACTGAACCGCCTAAAACCGCTCGGCTACACCGGCCGGCTAGATAGTCTCCACCCGTTGAACTTGATGCTACTCACCGCCTACAATAAACTGATAGAGACAATCTATTCCGACAAAACCACACCGGCGAATATTACCTGCACTGAAACTCGACACAGAAGCTAGCAATATGGTCTCTTGGGCTGCATGCATCCATTCAACACCCAGACACCTCTGGGGGTTGAAACCTACCAGGTGGTAGGGAGATAAGCCGACCACATAACTACTAAACCAGGTACCTCGCTGATCGGTCATCAGGAGTCATAGCAGAATTCATAATGAGACCAAGGACATTCCAGCAGTCAATGCGAGACAAAACTTTTTTGTGGGGCACGGTACAGAGCAAGGAATTGTAAACACAGTGAATAAATGATTGAACTTTAATAATGTTTTACTAGTATGGAAGAATCTTCCGTGATTCTCAGCAGTCATTACGACCTGTCTCCGCTCAGCCCCCTGAAAACAGGTGTCAGCAGTGTGTACTTCGACGCCGTCGTCACAGAATCTTTCACTGGAAGTTCGACTCCAACACCTAGAACTCGGAGTGAGTGGTATGCATCCATGGCGTTCACACACTGCAACAGCAACCACAACGCGCTGAGCACAAAAACATTTTTTTTGTGATATCACAGAGTTTAGGCGTAGTGATTGCTATGTTATGTCCAAAGTATCGTTTTTGAAACTTGCGGAATCTGCTGATTTATCAGAATTCACAGGGAATTGTAAAGAAACATATTCGGTACCGGTGAGCTGTAGTATTTATAATTTAGCGCATCATGGTGAACCACGGACAAAGTTTGTACCAGTAACTTGTTTTACTTGCAGACGGTACAATCATGCAGCACACGACTGTACTGAGAGTCGCTGTGCTATGATCAGGCAAAATAATTAGTTGATTCTATTTTCGTACATTGTAAATCGTGTTTTTCTGTTTGACGCAAGTATTTTCGGGAAACATGTAAGATGGTGGTAGACTGCACAAAAGCACTTGGCGAAAGATCAGCTACCACGTGTGATAGAACAGACACACTGATGAAGCAAGTGTCACAACTGTTAGCTGGAAATGCTCAATAGAAGTTACGCCATGGTGATTTGATGACAGAGTTACAATATTTGCGAACTGCGGAAGAGCCACAGTCGGGTTAGAGGGAATTGAAGTCGCCAGCTGCAACGACCCACTTTTCAGTAGCTTCTTCAGTAGCTAACCCAATCACGCCTTTCTCCGACAAAACGACGGAGGACGTAACGGTATTTATTAATGATGTATTGGCTACAACTGGAAGGAGAGAGTGCTTCGGTGAAACTACTCTGCGGATGGCCAATTTATGCTTTACAAGTAAAGTTAAGACGTATCTGATATATCACCAAATGCTGAGCAAGGCAATTACATTTTAACAATTAGCGGAAGATTTGTGTCCACAAGGAAAATAGTACTAGGTTTTTTGGAGAAATGTTGTATGGGATGATACAGACACAAACGAGACAGTACAAACTTTTTCCGAGAAAATCCGTAAAATAATTGTCCAAACATATAAGTTGACAAAAAAATCCAGAAGCAGGTCGCGCCATACTCAGAGAGTCAGAAAACAGCGTTCGGTGTTTTTTTGTGAGGAATTCCTGCGACGTTTTTTCGAAAATTCCGAATGGAAAATAAAGTGGTTCTGGCTTCAGCACCGCGTGTTGCCAAACGTATGCTGGAGATGGACATTGCTGCACGAGTGCGCAATAAGCGAATTTTTGCTTCTGAAAAGAATTGTTATCGTTGTGGGGAAAAGGGACATTTGAAGCTTCTATGCAATCATCCGGTATGGTATAGATGTGGACGTTTTGGTCACAAGGCAAATAAGTGGGGAAATAGGAAGCAGGGTGATGGGAATAAGGAACGGAAAACTTTAAACATAAAAGGGGGCATTTCGTCCATGGAAAACATTTCCCGTGAGTCAGAGTACCGCAGACACTAATGCACAGCCGGATTGCTGCTTGATGCGCTTTGTAAATAGTAAAATATGTACATGCTTAGTCGATACTTCTCACGTGTATCTGTGATTAGTCTAGATCTCATGAGTAGGAGAAGACTAGGGACTCCAACGCATAAATTGCGTGGAGTGGAAAATAATGATTCGATATCACTGGGGATAACACAGCTCATTTGTAGGATTGTAGCTATAGAGTTTTGTGAACATATGGAAGTGTTGACAACTGTAGGACAAGTGTATTGCGCGATTCTGGGCCTTGAATTCATGGATAGACACATGCAAAAATTAATCTTGCGCAGCCCACAGATGAACTTTGCGGAAACTTGTTTCCGATGAGTCCAACAGCTGTAAATGTTCCATTGTCGCACCGTACAATGATTGCTGAGGTACCGCCAACTGAACTGCTTACACGTACATTAAAGATAATTACGCATGACAAAGTATCTACCGGTACAGGGAAGTTGGTTTGGTATCTATCGATGTAGATGTGCCCTAGCAAAGATTGCGCCTGTTTGAGCCACTGCAGAACAAAGAAGCATTAAATGAAATGTATTGTTTCATACAAAGAAGTGTGTAACCAATGTCAATGGGAAACTTACGATCCCGCTAAGGTTTGATAATTTTGGGTCAGATGAAATGTATCTTCTGAGAGGATTTCTTATAGCGACTTTAGATCTACTCAAAGATATGGATGTCGATGGTTCATGACGTGATAGAAGCAGCAAGCAAACTGTTAATGTGTCTGTACTGCGTTCCACGTTTCGTCCCTTGAAAGACAGTGAATGGAAAACCATAAAAGCTTTGTTGCTAGAATGTTCAGATTTATTCAGTTAAATGATCCACTATCAGCAATTCCTATCACAAAACACATCGTACTAGCTGGCGATAAACCACCAGTCCATAAGAAACCATACAGAAAAGTGAAACACCTACAGCCATTAGTAGACGAATGTATAGATCAGCGATTACGTGGTGGTATTATCAAACATAGCGATAGCCCGTGGTCAGCAAATATTGCTATTTTACGAAAAAAGTCAGTTGACTGTACTCAAAAATATCGATGTTGTTGCGATAACCGTTACTTGAATGCATGAACCACAACAGATGCTTATCTGATCCCGAACATTGCAGGTAAATTTGACAACCGAGGAGGATGTAAATATTTTTCTGCGATTAATTTTAGAAGTGGTTATCGCAAATTGGATATAATTCCCGAAAACAAACCCAAAATGCGTTTTGCAACACCTTCAGGCCATTACCATTACCAAAGAATGACGTTCCGATTAAAATATGCTCCCGCTACGTTCCAATGCATGTAACATGCGGTACTTCGTGGATGAAAACTAAGAATCTGTGTGGTATATATTGACGATATAATCGGCTAATAGAAAACTAGAATTTATCATGTTAAACGTCTAGATGAAATATTTAGTAGATTGAGGGCAGTACATCTTACACTTAATGTGAAGAAATCCCATTTCCCTCAACACAAGTAAGTTATCTTGAGCATATTATCTGTCAAGATGGAGTGAAATTGGATCCTCGACTTACTGCCGCCATACTTGATTTTCAGATACTACATAGCACTAAACAGTGAAGAGATTCGCTGAAATTGACAGCCGTTAACTAAGTTGCTACGTAAAGATGTTCTTTTTCAACGGATATCACAACGTCAAGAATCATCGAGAAACTCAAGTAGCTATTAGTATCAGATTCTGTGTTACCATCCCCTAATTTTGAACAGGAGTTCATACAGCTGCATGATGCCAGCAACAATGCTTTAATCTGTAGTTCAAGTCAGAATGTTGATGGGAAACAACAGTAGCGTATGACTCCAGACTACTGAATAAGGCTGAAACTAATTATACGACAAATGAAAAAAAAAATCTTAGCAGTTATTTATGGAATCTCATGGTTGTAGATTAAAAGTGATTACAGACCATGTGTCTTTAAAATGATAAATAAAATTGAAAGGTCGACAAAGTCGATTAATGAGATGGGTTTTGAAATTGAGTGAAGCAAATGAATGCTGATACCCTAAGTATACACAGTACTCGCTTTTCTATCAGGTGGCGTACCAAAATGTTAGAAATATTTTTCTCAGCATAGTACTACTATATTATTGCAGAGATTTGATACAGAATCAACCTTTGTACAAGGAGATTTGATTTACTAGGCAATCAGATGTCTTCCGAACGAGTCACAGAAGGACAGCCACGCTTCCATTCAGTATTTGTGAAGTAAGGTTCAAAATAGTTCAAATGGCTCTAAGCACTATGGGACTTAACATCTGAGGAAATCAGTCCCCTAGACATAGAACTACTTAAACCTAACTAACCTAAGGGCATCACACACATCCACGCCCGAGGTAGGGTTCGAACCTGCGACCGTAGCAGCAGCGCGGTTCCGGACTGAAGCGCCTAGAACCGCTCGGCCACAGCGGCCGGCTGTGAAGTAAGGTATGATTTACAAACGCTACAGGATAATTACAGAATATGGGTTCCGCCTTTTTGCAAACACACTGAGTTTTCTTTTTACCCAAACGTTTTCAGCAAGTATATGGCATCATCAGCAGGTTTTTTGTTTATTGAAAAACTATAAAAAGTGAAAATATTTTAGGTTATAATTGATTTAATAAAGTTAAGCCTAAATAAAGTTTTTGTTCGTTTTGCTTCTTACCGTGATTTTACATTGTATAGTTTTGCATGACCAACTGTATAGTGCCCTGCACTGATAACTTGTAATCTGCAAACCAAGCGACGTAGATGTAAATTTCATCGGCGATTTAACACAATTCTTGATTTTTAAAAAACTGATCTTTGGCATGTTAAAATGTCTTGTGTATTATTTGTTACTACTCACGTTTTGTTATGATTGAGTCTTCTTCTTTGTGATTCCCAGGGCACTGCACACACCCATCAATGTAATTTATTTCTTTATTAACACTTTTTTACTTCGCAAGATGCGGTGAGCACTATGTTATGTTTCCTAATCCCGTAGGCGTTCATTTGTTCCCGAGAGAGTTTGGCGCCGCACTTGAATTGTGCTTACTTTTTCTTTCTTTCTGTGCGTCTGTGTATGTGTGCGTGCGTATGTTAGTTCCTTTAGCTGTTTCAGCTACCATTTCTGTACAGTTCCTTTAATGTGTTAAATAATGTGCCTTCACAGATTGCAGTCTTTTCATTTAAAAACTTGTTTCCCTTCTGCTATTGCTTTCAGTTTGTGGAACTTCTCTTCTATTGTTAGTTTGTGGTATTGGCTGTGGCTGAATTTCAGTATTTTTAAATCGGTTTCTACGGCAGTTGTGTGGTGGTTATGGGCTATTAGGTGGTCGGCAAATGTGCTATGGGTGCTGTTACTTTTTAAGCCTCCGAGATGGTCTGAGTACCTTATTTTAAAGTTCCTACATGTTTCTCCAATGTATACTGACTGACAAAAAATGGTTCAATTGGCTCTGAGCACTATGGGACTTAACATCTGTGGTCATCAGTCCCCTAGAACTTAAAACTACTTAAACCTAACTAACCTAAGGACATCACACACGTCCATGCCCGAGGCAGGATTCGAACCTGCGACCGTAGCGGTCCCGCGGACTGAAGCGCCTAGAACCGCACGGCCACACCGGCCGGCTACTGACTGACAAGTGTTGCGTATGAGTTCATACACTCACGACCAGTTAAATTTTTCTGTGAGTGTCTCCTGTGTTCTGAGGTTTTTCTGTGTTGTGTTGTCTGTCATGTACGCTGTTTTAATCCCTGTTTCTTCAGTATGTTGCCTGTTCTGTAGAAAATTTTGTTATTATAGGTGAGTATATGTCATTTCGTTTTGTGTCTGTGTTGTTGCACTGTTGTGTCTTGCATGTGGTCATTGTTTGTAAGCTGTATTGCTCTGTGATGTGTAAGGTTTTGTGTGTGTGTGTGTGTGTGTGTGTGTGTGTGTGTGTGTGTGTGTGTGTGTGTGTGTGAGTGTGTGTGGCTTTCGTTCCTTTTCTTTTACAGATTTGTTGATTTAATTTCTCTATCATCTGGGTCTTGTAACCATTTTCTTCTCTATCTGTTTTATTGTGTCTATCTCCTGTGTGTAATTCAGTTCGCTTACGGGTGTTCTATTCAATCTGTTGATCATGAGTTTGAAGCTTGCAGCACCTATAGCACATTTGCACACCACCTAATAGCCCATAACCACCATTCAGCTACAATAGAAACCGATTTAAAAATATTGAAATCCAACCACAGCCTATACCACAAACTGACAATAGAAGAGAAGTTCCAAAAACAGAAGGCAGTAGCAGAAGGAAAACAAGTTCTTAAATGAGCACTACACTCTGTAAAGGCACATTATTTAATACATTAAAGAAACTTTACAGAAAAGGTAACACAAACAGCTAAAGGAAGTTACATACGCACGCACACGCACACACTCTCACAGAAACAAAATGTAAGCAAAATTCAAGTGCGGCGCCAAATCTCTCGGGAACAAATGAACGCCGACGGTGTTAGGAAGCACAACATACCGGTAATGCTTATCGCATCTTGCGAAGTGAAACGCCGTTTATAAAGAAATAAATACATTAATGTGTGTGTGCAGTGCCCTTGGAATCCAAAAGAAGAAGGCTCAGTCACAACAAAACGTGAGTAGTAACAAATAATACACAAGACATTTTGACATGCCATAAATCGGGTTTTTAAAAATCAACGGACGTGTTAAATCGCAGTTGAAATTTACATTTACATCATTTGGTTTTCATATTACAAGCTATCAGTGCACGAGACGATATACACTCCTGGAAATGGAAAAAAGAACACATTGACACCGGTGTGTCAGACCCACCATACTTGCTCCGGACACTGCGAGAGGGCTGTACAAGCAATGATCACACGCACGGCACAGCGGACACACCAGGAACCGCGGTGTTGGCCGTCGAATGGCGCTAGCTGCGCAGCATTTGTGCACCGCCGCCGTCAGTGTCAGCCAGTTTGCCGTGGCATACGGAGCTCCATCGCAGTCTTTAACACTGGTAGCATGCCGCGATAGCGTGGACGTGAACCGTATGTGCAGTTGACGGACTTTGAGCGAGGGCGTATAGTGGGCATGCGGGAGGCCGGGTGGACGTACCGCCGAATTGCTCAACACGTGGGGCGTGAGGTCTCCATAGTACATCGATGTTGTCGCCAGTGGTCGGCGGAAGGTGCACGTGCCCGTCGACCTGGGACCGGACCGCAGCGACGCACGGATGCACGCCAAGACCGTAGGATCCTACGCAGTGCCGTAGGGGACCGCACCGCCACTTCCCAGCAAATTAGGGACACTGTTGCTCCTGGGGTATCGGCGAGGACCATTCGCAACCGTCTCCATGAAGCTGGGCTACGGTCCCGAACACCGTTAGGCCGTCTTCCGCTCACGCCCCAACATCGTGCAGCCCGCCTCCAGTGGTGTCGCGACAGGCGTGAATGGAGGGACGAATGGAGACGTGTCGTCTTCAGCGATGAGAGTCGCTTCTGCCTTGGTGCCAATGATGGTCGTATGCGTGTTTGGCTCCGTGCAGGTGAGCGCCACAATCAGGACTGCATACGACCGAGGCACACAGGGCCAACACCCGGCATCATGGTGTGGGGAGCGATCTCCTACACTGGCCGTACACCACTGGTGATCGTCGAGGGGACACTGAATAGTGCACGGTACATCCAAACCGTCATCGAACCCATCGTTCTACCATTCCTAGACCGGCAAGGGACCTTGCTGTTCCAACAGGACAATGCACGTTCGCATGTATCCCGTGCCACCCAACGTGCTCTAGAAGGTGTAAGTCAACTACCCTGGCCAGCAAGATCTCCGGATCTGTCCCCCATTGAGCATGTTTGGGACTGGATGAAGCGTCGTCTCACGCGGTCTGCACGTCCAGCACGAACGCTGGTCCAACTGAGGCGCCAGGTGGAAATGGCATGGCAAGCCGTTCCACAGGACTACATCCAGCATCTCTACGATCGTCTCCATGGGAGAATAGCAGCCTGCATTGCTGCGAAAGGTGGATATACACTGTACTAGTGCCGACATTGTGCACGCTCTGTTGCCTGTGTCTATTTGAAAGAAAATATTAGTATTTGTTCAACAAGGGTGATACAAACGTACAACCAGTCATGTGCTGTGCAGTTGCTTTTAGGGACAATGGAAGCAGTATAATGCGAAAAAAACCTTAGCTTCTTAGCTAAAAGTCTAGAAAGTTGGAAATTACTGGATTGACTCCGTATTTACACCTCAAACAGTAACTATCATTTGCTATGAAAACGGCAAACCAATCGGAATACCAGAACTACTGCGACAGGGCAATGGATAGTTAACTAATGGAACTATCTGTGAATTACCAGGGAGACAATTTTACCTTTCAGCTACCATCACGGGCACAATGATGGTTAATAGGTCTCGACAAATGTTGCATTGGTCAGAGGACCACCACACATTACGTAACCAAAACGTAACTTTTGTTAATGATAACTTAAAAATCCCACACTGCTACAATCCCTAGTCGAATTAATAACTTCAGAAAAAGGGCAGATTTCAGTCAGTCAGTCGAATAGTGAAACATGTGGAACAATATCACGAGAAATGTCGAAAAAAAAATTACTTTCAGTGTGTCAACGAAATGTATATCTAGGTTTTATTATTTATTTGTGCAACTTGTTTTTGTACAAAGCATAAGATACCTTAGTGAGATGAGGCAACCATCCATCATATACCTATGGAATGGATACGAACTAGTAATAAGTAATGGAAGTGGAAAGTGTAACTGATATATGTAACCAGAACATAATGAAAAATTAGATTAATTAATATAACTATGGATCGAGACTTAGGTTGGGATAAAAAGCTGAAAAGGGTTGTACATTTTTAATAAAAGCTAGGTTAAGACTAATTAGTAGTAAGTGAAAAAGGGAAACTTCAGGACGAATTTCTTAAAGAGTACAGAATAGTAAGAGGTAGGAAGTTAGAAATTTTAATAAATTTCATTCCTATTGCAACAGGCAATATTAGGTTGAGAGAGAGAGAGAGGGAGAGAGAGAGAGAGAGAGAGAGAGAGAGAGATCGAGAGGGGGGGGGGGAGGGAGGGAGACAGACAGACAGACACTGAAGCTGGAAGTGTTACCGTTATGTCACAAGTGGGTCAGGCCTTCGACACATTACGACACAGTCTGCCGAGCGAAAATACGCATTCAGCAGAAAGAAGACTGCGACACAAAAAAAAAAAAAAAAACGGGAACAGAGACAAGAATAGTTCTTAGCTCGTTAGCTCCTAAGACATGGTAGAAGAAACATTGTCTCTTACATAAGAAAAAGTAACGAGGATGTGATATAACAATTAACAGCCTGCCTGTACAGTGAAATACCAAAATGACACATACGGTCATTCGGAACCAAGCCTTACGTCATAGACTAGCGCAAGCTCGCTTTATATAGCACTCGGAAAATGGTTCAAATGGCTCTGAGCACTATGGGACTTTACATCTGAGGTCATCAGTCCCCTAGAACTTAAAACTACTTAAACCTAACAAACCTAACAACATCACACACATCCATGCCCGAGACAGGATTCGAACCTGCGAACGGCGGTCGCGCGGTTCCAGACTGAAGCGCCTGGAACCGCTCGGCCACAGCGGCCGGCTTATATAGCACTCAATTCAATGACTATGATAGTGAATCTGTGTCATAGATGTTCCAGTGTAATCTGCAAAACAATCGAAGATGCACTCTAGTTTATGGTCTCATATTGAACTAGATGCTGCTCGCCGCCTACCTGCTATAGTTGGACCCCTTTGGTTGTCATCTATGGCACCTTACAGCACAGCGATAGGTCGATGTCTTTCATGGCAAGCCATCCATGCCCGTTCGCACAATGCGTGAGTTTCTGCTGTCCGTCTTCGTGCTTTCCAACCATTTTCTTGGCCACTTAGGTCGCCAGATCTCTCCCCACTTGAGAACATTTGCAGCATTGTCAACAAGGCCCTCCAACTACCTCGAGATTTTGACGATCGCACGCGCGAGTTGGACAGAATTTGGCACGATATCCTTGAGGTCTACATCCAACATTTTAGTCAATCAGTGCCCAGCCTAATAACTGTTTGCTTAAGGGGCAGAGGTGGACGAGCGCGTTACTGACTTGTTCAGTTCGTGAAGCTCTTTCTCTTGAACCAGTCATCGCAGGCTGATGGGGAGGAAGCCAACGGACCACAAGACTGCAGACACCAGGTACATCGCTGTGAGTCATCAATGGCGACTCATCGTGCCGGCTGTTGGAGTGTCATTAGTTGCACATCGAATTCTACGATAACCATACAGCCATACACCAAACACGAAGGTCCCCCCCCCCCCTCCCCTGTACTACAACGTGGCCGTGGCCGTCCAGAGCCTGGTCTTCTTGCGACAGTACATTCTCGTTACCATCGCTAACAGCAATCGTGTGCAGTGGCTACATTCCTGCCAAGCCTTTCTGCAATGTCGCGGAGGGAATATCCAGATTCTCGTAGCGCTATTACACGACATCGTTCAAACTCAGTGAGGTGTTGATAATGGCGTTTATGTCATCTTAAAGACAGTCTTGACTAACATCAACTCACGATGTCCAGTCTCAAAGGTAACTAACGCTCACGACTGTTACAACGTGAATTTAAAGCAAACCTGATCTTCATCCTCATAATGGCTCTACTAGCGCAGCTCTTGTGCGACTGGCGCGAAATGTGAATTGACATCTTCTTCCAGATATAAAAACACATCTGCCAACTTTCGTTTATGTTGCGCAACTTCTTCTTGGTGTTGCGGTTTTTTCCCCTCAGTGTATTACACGTTCACGAGCAACGCCTTTCAACCGTTAAAGAAGCCTCCATTTCTCGATTGTACCTGTTCTTTTCGGAAGAGGCCATCTCCTTGTCGCAACGTGCTGTTGAGAAGAGATCTTCATCCCTACATACTCTTACGGATTTATGGACAGCTCTGCAAGATTCATGGTGTCAGTCCTCTACAGCACTACTTCAGACATTAGTTGAGTGAATACCACGTCGTGTTACGGCACTTCTGCGTGCTGGCGGGGACCCTGCACGATATTAGGCAGGTGTACTAGTTTCTTTGGCTCTTCAGTGTAGTAGAAAGTTTCGGTGCCCATACATAGGTACAGTAAATTTCGACTTTGTGATCTGAATGTGGAATGAAGCTACGTTGTCTTCGGTGCAAAATGGACGGTGACTAGCAGCAACTGTTCGATATATGTGGAGCGTAGGGAAGGCTGTCGTCCGACTTCGGGAGGTTTGGAGCTTCCTCCTTAAAGTGAATTGTCAGAAGGGATTCGAGACTAGGTCTTAGACTAAAAAATAATGTAACTCACTAATTGGGCAATATATAGAAATGGAAAAATTGTATTTTTTGTTACTTTAACTTCGAACGCCTGCAGATGGTGATGTGGTTAGCCGTATTAAGTGATCCTGGGAGAGTTCTGCCACTACACCTACATTCCCATGTAAATTGATGACAGGTAAACTATATCTAGATGGCAGTGACATTTAGTCTGTATTAGTAAATTGTGCTGGATGGCACATTGCTAAATACCTGGCAATGTATCTCCCAGATCGGTCTGAGGGTGTACTGCTCTCGTATGTCAAACAAGGCCCAATCCTTTGTATGCGTGGCTTTTGTATCTTACGACTCGGAAACAATTCCGCTTGTTGCTGCCAGCACCTACAGTGCTTCTCTTGTTGTCTTTTCCTAAGGATGTATACAATGATGAGCCAAAACATTATAATCAATTGCTGAAAAGCTTTTTCCATCTTCGGAACGAAATAAATAACTGATTATGGTATCAGGGATTCGACATATTGTTGGTAGGTTTGTGGAGGTACGTGGCATTAGATGTCTACGCACAGGTAATGTCATTCGCGTAAATAACGGGCCGCTGATTTGCGTACGCGATGATTGCGCCCGATAGCGACCCAGAAGGGTCCGATAGGATTTACATCAGGCGAATTTGGTCGCCGAGACATCAACATGAGTTCACTATAATGCTCCTCAAACTACTGTAGTGCGGCTGCTGTTCTATCTGCTTATATTTGGAATTATCCTAAGAACATTCTTATATTACTTGATAATGGCCAAATAAGCCGATACTCTGTAACTAGTAAACAAGTACTAGGGGAACAAACTGAAGTTTGTTTGCTTTTCAGTCTTAGTTACTTTCAGGTTTCTGACAATATGTTCTTATAGCATCGATTAGGGTAAACCTATCGTACTATGCTTTGGTTCTTCAATGAATTCTGTAACAACGCCACTTCATTTTTTTATGAAAGAGGCTATGGGAGTTTGAGTATAAAATACTATTTCGTTGAAATAACACTCTCTCAAATCACATCCGTGCGGTACGGAGATACGCACATTAAGAAAACTGTGAGATACGTAGACCTCTGTCCGGCTTAGGGCAGTTACCTTAGGTTATTTTGCTTCCTTTGCATCAAGCAGATCCACTTGCTGCTGTTTAATGCTTGACTGTGATTTTCTACCGTAGCTACTTCCTGTCCCTTCACAATTCTAGCCAATACGTCAGTTCCTCGTCGGCGGGACGTTTCTTACAACAGAGTAATGTCGTGTATTTATAGGCCATATTAAGTATGCTATGTCAGTTATTAACTAAAATAGGTGACTAGTAAACAAAGAAATTATTCGTTCTTGCGACCATCAAAGGTTTCTCCTCCGTAAAATGAACAACACCATAACGAGAACATACGTAAATCATCTGCTACTTACATGCTCGCGACATGAGGCAGCGATACAGATTTACAGGAATTTCTCAATACACACTAAGGTTGACAAAAGTCATGGGATACCTCCTAATATCGTGTTGGACCTACTTTTGCCCTGCGTATCGCAGAAACTCGGCATGGCATGCACGGAACAACTCGTTGGAAATACCCTGTCTCTATAGCCATCCATAACTGCGAAAGTGTTGTCGGTGTAAGATTTTATGTACAAATTAACGTCTTGCTTATAGTGTTCGATGGGAGCCATGTCGGGCGATCTGTGTAGTCAAATCATTAGCTCGAACTGTGCAGAAGTCCTTCAAACCAATCGCGAACAGTTGTGTACCAATGATTTGCAGCATTCTCATCCATAAACATTGCATCGTTGTTTGCGAACGTGAAATCCATGAATGGCTGCAGTGTTGCTTGTCTGTTAGCAGTGACAACTCTACGCAAACGCAGCTGCTCTCAGTCGTTAAGTGAGTGCCGTCGGCCACTGCGTTGCCCGTGGTGAGAGGTGATGCCTGACTGAAATGTGGAATTCTCGGCACACTCTTACACTCTTGATACTGTGGGTCGCAGAATACTGAATCCCATAACGTTTCCTGAAATGCAGCGTCCTATTCGTTAGCTCCAACCACCATTCCATGTTCAGAGTCTGTTAACGCCCGTCGTGCGGCCATAATGACGCCGAAAACCTTTTCACATGAATCACGTGAGTGCAAATGACAGCTCTGCTAGTTACCAATAAGAGTAACAGCAATACAACATGTTTTTGGTGTCGTGATATTATTTCCCGTTTGTTAGTATCAGGTCATCATCGGATGTTTGTGGAAATAAGATACCTAGTCAAGAATTTTACGTGTGATCAAAATTATACTTAACTAGCTACCAACCCCTGCTTCGTGAAGGTAGCACTAATTATCAACTTTCAGGTAATATGCCTGTCGTAGCGGTAGTATATTACATACACAAACCTTCCTCCTGAATAACTCTATTAATGGAAATAGTTTCAAAATTCCTTTAGTAGTTCGTGAGATTAGCCTTCGTGAACAGACAGAAGAATTTGGCTGGGTACTTTAGGATACATATAGATTAAGACTCTAATATTTCCTTCTCATTAAAATAATTTCAATACTCTACCTTTTCCCACGTTCCACTGAGCTAATCGTGAAAGTAACTGTATTTTAGATTTACTTGAATTTTTCTGTGTGGAATATATTTACTAGCGTAACAACTTTTTGAAATAGTGTACTCCCCCTGACTACTTTGTAAACTTCAAACAACAAATAAATTTTATGAAAAGTGTATCGTATGAGAAGCACAATAAGTCATCCTTCTCATAACACGCCCAACTATTCCACGAGCCACTAACAGAAACATGAGTGGATGCATTTCGTGACACACGTCCTGTGATATCAGAAGAAGAAACAACGTGCTTCGGTTAGCGCACGAAATTTGTTGTGCATAACACGGCAGAAGTTTTAAGGAATTCTGGATCATAACTCATTTGTTGTGTGCAGCCTTCATTTATAGAGCGTGTAGAAACGACACATGTCACACAGACTTTTTTTTTTCCTTTCCACTACTGACGTAAACGGCAGAGGATTGGGAAACAGCTCAAACAGCTATAGTCTAGCTTTTAGAAGACGATCTGCATCTGTCATTAAGAACATAATATAATTAACCGATGTATGACACTAACTCTATAAAAGCATCAAAGAGTTTCGCTGTGAATATGGAAGAAGACTTGTTGAACTGACGGTCAAAAATACTTCGAGAAACGGCAATTAGGACGTGCAATGCTCTCAATACCTGAGCAAGTGCCAGCTAAGTTTCAAAGTGGAGGTAATCATTTCCATTTCTGAGTATCTACAGCTATCCTCACAACTTTGACTTATGCGCTGTGGCTTATCGGCAAACTTTTTGCCCGAAGTTGCAAGAGTGATGAGCACTCTTTAAGCTCCATTTAATGAAGAAGAGTAGAATCCGTCTGTAATAAGCTCCCTGGATCATGTTTTAGCAAATTTGATATCTACAGTGATGCAGAAAACTGTTTCCGTGAGACAAAATATGAGGAATAATCACAATTACCTTATCAGATGAAATAAGTTCGTGACTTAACGGATATATATACGTTAGAGATGTTCGTCAATGAAATACTGAGTTCAGCACTAAATAAATTTGAAATTAGCTTGAATTGCACTCATTCATCACTATTACACATTTATTGATGTACCAAAGAGACCGAGAGATCGCGTAAAAATTCGGAATTTCGATTTGGTCTGTGTGTCATCAACACGACAGTGACAACGTTTCTCCATTATTATCAATGTCTGATTCAAAATGGGTAATTATGTCAGCCCCCCGTCGTGTACCAAATTAACTAATCAGAATGATTATTTACATGCTGCCAGAAACCAACCTTGTATCAATAGAAGTATAGTTTACTCTTTCAAATCAGAACTGCAGCAAATTTGGAACATTATGGGGATTTCGGAAGGATACATATCTCGACTTTGGTATGAATCATGTTACAGACATCCTTATTTACTACTGGGATCTCACTAACTTCTCAGTAATTTAATGGAAGGCTCACTTCAGTCTATAGTATACCTAACTGTTCCAACCTAGGCTTAGTAACTTCTTGTAAAAGCACAGTGCCTTAAGCCGTAATCCGTAGTATTTTTATGCACGTACGCGTCTTATTTCGGACAGGGGTGTCGCCCCAATAGCACTTGCAGCAGCAGGCACCCGGGGTCTGTAGTGGGTTTAGAGTGAGAAGCTGAGGGTGGTTGAGTTATCATCTCGGTACAGAATTGCAGGAAATGGTCACATGAAAGTTAACTTGGGAAGTATTATTAAACAGTTATATCGAAGAGTATGTAATTTAATATGTAAAGGTTTATTAGATGATGTGTATTGTAAAAATCTTCCGCGTTGGGCAGAAGCAAATTTACGATTTCAGATGTCAAACGACGCTATAAGCCTACACGTGAACAACCATTGTTAGCGTGGAGACTAGCACGCGGAATAAGTTATAGATAACCTTATTCCATTCATAATCGGATTCGTACTGGACCAGCTGGAAGAAATTGGGACTGCTCTGGAATAAACGAATTTGAGTTTGTGTATTATGTCAGTGTTTTTGAGGAGAACATATTTAAACCTGTTCTACTGATCGAATATTAATAAACTGAGTGAATGGACATGGTCTTTTATTGCAGAGGGTCCTTGGTGTTACTAATAATTAGTTTTGTGTGTTAGCTGAAGGCACATCGCGGGCAGTAGGCACAGGATTTCATCAGATTGCCGGTCTGCTCTATTTGTTGTCTTTCTTAGAAAGATCCGATTGCCTTCAAGTGAAATGAAATATCGTATTTCAAAAATTGCGGTGGATCAAGCAATACGTTTTTTAGTTTTCGACATAAGTCACTAATGACGTAAAGGCAGTTCTATATCGTCCGCAGAAAATTTGATGAGAGAAATCGCCAGTCTCATAGTAAACTGCTTAATTTTATTCAAAACACGGCTGAGCAACCGGGACTGTTTCACTTGACGTACTAGGTTTGGTTGGTTAAGGAAATGTACATTTCTCTCTTTAAGTGTGGCTGATACATAAAAAGCAAGCCTGAAAAATATCTAGCGGCTCTGGTGGGAACATATGTTCCTATTTACACTTTGAAGATCCAAAATGCACCGCGAAGACTACTAAACAGAAAATGAAAGCTAAACATCAGGAATTTGTGAGAGCATGACTTTTTTTCCATTTAGCAAGGGATATAGCCATCACTCAGACCGAATCGAAATATTTAATATTGCACACTCGAGTGCAGTTTCATTAAACATATACACTACTGGCCATTAAAATACCTACACCATGAAGATGACGTGCTACAGACGCGAAATTTAACCGACAGGAAGAAGATGCTGTGATATGCAAATGATTAGCTTTTCAGAGCATTCACACAAGGTTGGCGACGGTGGCGACACCTACAACGTGTTGACACGAGTAACGTTTCCAACCGATTTCTCATACACAAACAGCAGTTGACCGGCGTTGCCTGGCGAAACGTTGCTGTGATGCCTCGTGTAAGGAGGAGTGTAGCCTATCGCGATTGAGGTTTATCTTATAGCGACATTGCTGCTCGCGTTGGTCGAGATCCAATGACTGTTAGCAGAATATGGAATCGGTGGGTTCAGGAGGATAATACGGAACGCCCTGCTGGATCCCAACGGCCTCGTATCACTAGTAGTCGAGATAACAGGCATCTTATCCGCATGGCTGTAACGGATGATGCAGCCACGTTCCGATCTCTGAGTCAACAGATGGGGACGTTTGCAAGACAACAACCATCTGCACGAACAGTTCGACGACTATTGCAGCAGCATGGACTATCAGCTCGGAGACCATGCCTGCGGTTACTCTTGACGCTGCATTACAGACAGGAGCGCCTGCGATGGTGTCTCAACGACGAATCTGGGTGCATGAACGGTAAAAAGTCATTTTTTCGGATGAATCCAGGTTCTGTCAGCATCATGATGGGCGCATCCGTGTTTGGCGACATCGCGGTGAACGCACATTGGAAGCGTGTATTCGTCATCGCCATACGGGCGTATCACCCGGCGTGATGTTATGGGGTGCCATTGGTTACGCGTCTCGGTCACCTCTTGTTCGCATTGACGGAACTTTGAACAGTGGACGTTACATTTCAGATGTGTTACGACCCGTGGCTCTACCCTTCATTCGATCCCTGCGAAACCCTACATTTCAGCAAGATAATACACGACCGCATGTTGCAGTTCCTGTACGGGCCTTTCTGGACACAGAAAAATGTTCGACTGCTGCCCTGGCCAGCACATTCTCCAGATCTCTCACCAATTTAAAACGTCTGGTTAATGGTGGCCGAGCAACTGGCTCGGCATAATACGCCAGTCACTACTCTTGATGAACTGTGGTATCGTGTTGAAGCTGCATGCGCAGCCGTACCTGTACACGCCATCCAAGCTCTGTTTGACTCACAAGGGGAGGCCGCCAATTGTGAAATTCAGATTCGATTCATACTGCGCATAATAAAAGCTCATGGCCAGAGGTGTAATGTGGCAAAGCACTAAGATGCACTTCTCAGCCGTTATCGAGAAAACCGACAGTTAAAAAGAAACCGTTGCGGTGAAATACTCTCTACGATTTACAATTCTCCACAGCGTTGTGGCGCAGCGGTAAACGCACGGGTTTGTAATCCGAAAGTCGCCGGATCGAATCTCGCGCCATGCAACCTTTTTTTTAGTATTTGTTTTTTGTAATTTAAATATATATATATATATATATATATATATATATATATATATATATATATATATACACGCACATATATATAATTCCCGGCAATCAGTTGCAACAATTATGCATATAATATGTTGTTGAAAGTCGTTTGTCGTGGAAAAACTGGCGACTTCGAACATCGTTATGTTTTCCGCAAAGTTGTATTTCACAAATGTTATTAATTGTCTTCATAATGTTAACCACGTATAGTTAACGGAAGACGTAGAAACGATATTCCGAAACGAATACGTATGGTGTAAGTCAAACGTTCGAATTAGAATAGAGACCCCACGAACACAAATTTGCTATGGCAGGTATGAAATATAAACTCCGTTACTCGCTCGTTACACTTGATGGACAGATGTTGAATGGGCCGAAACGAGCCGCCGCATAACAGCGTAGTTGCCTGCTAACTTCGAAAGAAGGTAGATGCGGTCCCTAGCGCAACTTATAACATCGTCGAAAATCAGTGCGGGCGTGAGAGCTTTGGTACACCCTGTTAAACAAACGGAAAAATGGAGGCGGTACAATTGGAGAGCGATCCGCCTTCACCAACATGCATAAGCAATTCACTAATTCGCGGCATGCAACTTTTTTTATTATTAGTTTTTTGTAATTCAAATATATATTTGAATTCATATATATATATATATATATATATATATATATATATATATATGAATTATAAAAAACTAATAATAAAAGAATTGCATGCCGCGGGATTCGATACTGTGACCTTCGGATTACGAACCCGAGCGCTTACCGCTGCGCCACGACGCTGTAGGAAAATTATGAACCGTAGAGAGTATTTCAACGGAACGGTTTCTTTTAACTGTCGATTTTCTCGACAACGGCTGAGAAGTGCATCTTGGTGCTTTGCCACATTACACCTCTGGCCATGAGCTTTTATTATGCGCAGTATGAATCGAATCTGAATTTCACAATTGGCGGCCTCCCCTTGTCAGTGCCCAGGCGTATGAAGGCCGTTATTACGGCCAGAGATGGTTGTTCTGGGTACTGATTTCTCAGGATCTATGCTCCCAAATTGTTTGAAAATGTAATCTCATGTCAGTTCTAGTATAATATATTTGTCCAATGAATACCCGTTTATCATCTGCATTTCTTCTTGGTGCAGCAATTTTAATGGCCAGTAGTGTATCTGGTAGAGCGTACCACTTACATTTCCACTGATGACGTCAGCGACGAGTCGTGGCAAAGATTTCCACGTGACACCAAAAGCGTTGGAGTTGTCTCGATTCATGATCATCCAAATGTCACCCAAAACTTTCAGTACACGGTCGGAACTGTCTCCAGACACGCACATCTCACCTCACTCGACGGCGTCTCACACACGCTCAGTAGGATGTAGGTCAGGTGACAGGTGACAGGAGAGCGGGGGGGGGGGGGGGGGAGACACCCTCATTCTGTGGAGGACTTATCAAAGGAATCATGGAGCGTGGAGCGACGCGTGCTGCTGTAGGTACAGGAATACAAACGGATACACATGAGCAGACATTATTCTCGCGTATCGGTCGCCTGTGAGAAACGATGGCAGATGTATTTACACCATCGCCATTACATTCATTGCAAACACCCACCACGCGGAAATAGTTCCACAACCGGCGTGAGCCACGCCCTTTTGACGATCTTGATTAGTCTCTTATCTGTCGTTCGACGTTCTGATACCTTGCAATCGGAGTGTAACATCGTGTAGTGATACTTGTCAATGCAAGTGACATATTCTCAGGTTCAGGGCGTCCAAAGGTGGTAATCCTACAAGCATGAATATCTGTGACGTATAGTGGCCAGCGGCGTACATGTGGAGCAGTTGTCAACTCTATGCGCCATTGCGACAATAGATCCTCTCTATCACAACAAATACTTCTAATTCAGCTGATCATGAGCGTATTATATTCATTTTATCTAACTGCATTTTAATTGGACCTTTGTATCATTAACATAGTCATAGAAAACGACATAACGCATCCAGACACTTTATAGCAAAAAATATCTAAATGATCTCTGTAATGGAAACACTAAAATAGTAATAAACCCGATTCTTTAAAGCATCTAGCTCCTTTATACAAAACAGCTTCAAGCGTTAATGTGCTAAACATTTGACGTTAAGATTTTAAGCAAGAAGAAGTTCAGAAATGTTTTGAAATTATGTGTAAAGGTTGTTGGAAGTAGCTAAGTGTTCTCATTCTCAAATACTGGATGAATAAAGTCTGGGAATTTGTGTATCAACTGTTAAGCTACCTCAAAGCATATAGTTTCTAACTGTAATACTTGCCTTACTGTGTCAAACTTTAAACATAAGATTATACTTCTTAATGAGTAGATTATGACAACATTTAAAATTTTTAAATTCGGTCAGTAATTACCGGAAATACTGAAAATCAAATTTTTGTTGCCCCTGGAAGCCGTTACACACGGAAACTGCAACAGGTTCAAATGGCTCTGAGCACTATGGGACTCAACCGCTGAGGTCATTAGTCCCCTAGAACTTAGAACTAGTTAAACCTAACTAACCTAAGGACATCACACACATCCATGCCCGAGGCAGGATTCGAACCTGCGACCGTAGCGGTCTCGCGGTTCCAGACTGCAGCGCCAGAACCGCGCGGCCACTTCGGTCGGCAAACTGCAACAGGCACTGGATTCCGTGGTCCGTGACAGTCGCTTTCGAATATAGATAAAAACATGTATCACATACATTTGTTTAATTTTCTCAACATTGATACTATGCTAGGAAAGAGGAAGGCGGAGGAAACGAGAAACATTCACACGTTCTCATGGAATACCACGGAAATATCAACCAGAATGGATGGATCAGGTAAATAAATCTGAATCCCCTTCGTGTGAACAGTTTTTGATACATTCAAATTGCGTTTAGTGATTTACAGTTATTGTAACAGATAAAGGAGACTAGGGGGATTTACGTCCATTGCAGCGTGCCTCCCACAATCGCAATGAAAGGTACCATGATTCATACTCCCGGGAACGAGACACCATCGTACACCCTTCTAGCGATATTACCCATATATCAACAATACAGTCTGTTCCATTCATTTCCGTTATCTAGATCCAGTGAGGAATAAGGGCACTTAAAACTTTCCTGCAGCCAACGAGATAAATTTTCCATTTGAAAAGCCATCAAGTTGTGTTTGCCGACCAGTAGTTCATCTTTAATAGTCTTCAACTTTTGTGGATGGACGTTGGAAACAGTTGCAGCACACGTTCTTTGAAAGAACGGTATTGCTACAACAAGGGCCCTTCGTCCGTCTGCTGTTCACTGAATATATGATACTGTTCTATTCAACAAGTTCTTCTTGTCATCTATAGATTTCATTAGCAAGCAAGTGTACTGTGATGTCAGTGTTACAATCCTAAGATTGTTAACTGGGCTTAAGTGAGCGTCGTGAATTGACACTAACCATATGCGTGAATCTCGGCTTGTGGAGTAAAATATAGTTTGTCTGAAGTGAACTGCCGCAAAATGTTACGCCTTTTGACATCAAGGAATGGAAGTTTCTATTAATTTCTACTGCTGACAGCTATAGTTTCAGGCATATTATTAATTTAATAAGGAAAGTTAGTGATTTTCGTCATACCAAATGAGAAGGGCGTGCTGCGAATGTGATTCTCGTTTTTGGTTATGTTGCGTGTGGGAAAAGGTGTTGATATTAGTCTTTGGTGGATTACATAAGAAGGTGCTAATTATAAAACGTGGTAGCAGTTTTTTTTTCTTGTGCCTCCATTCATATATGCACATTTATATCCGACCTTTGAATTTTTATTTGTGTATGAATGAGACCAAATGGTGCAAATGGCTCTGAGCACTATGGGACTTAACTTCTGAGGTCATCAATCCCCTAGAACTACTTAAACCTAACTAATCTAAGGACATCACACATATCCATGCCCGAGGCAGGATTCGGACCTGCGACCGTAGCGGTCGCGCGGTTCCAGACTGTAGCGCCTAGAACCGCTCGCCCACTCCGGCCGGCGAATGAGACCACTTCAGCCAGAGACATTAATCCAAGACTTCTTTTGACGTCTTACATACTGATGCTGGTTTCGTCTCTTTATCATTCTTTAGCTGGATAAACCACAAACATTTGTGTATATTTTCTTATAAATTACACGTTTACAACGAAATTCATAGGAATTCGGTAGCTCTAATACGTTTGCGAGTTATAGAGATGGGGAATAGTATTTTTCTATCGACAGCAGTTTTCTCATGAGATCTGTGTACTATATGTATGTGTTAAGCAGTATATTCCCACTTTATATTGCTCATTACCCTATCACGAATCTACAGCTTGTTAAATATTCGGTGAATAAATTCCTAATAGGAACGTCTCGTACAACTGAAGTCCGTTTAGTGGCTTAAGTGCGTTTTACGATACAGTTTCTCTTTATCCACTGGATACTGAAGTTCGAGGTGTCGCAAATGTCAGATTTTGTCTGCTGTTTTAGATTCAGCTTTTTCTGCCAATATTTCTATGTGAGTTCAAGACTAAATATTAACTCTGTCGAGAAAGCGTTCCCCATTTCGTAATGAGGGTAGATGTAAAGGAGTCTTCTTTATGTAACGTAAAAATGTTGAAGCCTTGAACTATACGATTAACGAATCAAAGCTACAATCATTCACAGAAATACGAGGGCTATTCGGAAAGTAAGGAACGATAGGTCCCGAAATGGAAACCACAGCGAAAATCAAAACTGTTTTATTTGTAACGGTTAACTACACCTTCCAGCTACTTCTCTGCACAGTCGCCGCTCAGACTTAGATATCTGTCGTAGCGTTGTACCAACTTTCCCTCGTTATAGAAGACAGCTGCCAGTGCTTTTCGACGATTTTCTGCTCTGGACTGCAGCTCGTTGTCTGTGCCAAAATATTATCTTCGTAGCCAGCGATTCATTTGAGCAGAGATGAACCTCAGGGGTAGCCAATTACGGGGTGTATTGTGGGTGATCAAACACTTCCCATCGAAAACGCTGCAGGAGCATCTTCATTGCCCCTGCAGAGAGCGGCCGAGAATTGTTGTGTAGAATGAACCGCATGACAGTTATGTTATGTGGATTGCATAGCTTCAGGCGAAATCTTTCGCCAGGCCCTCATACTTGGCGGGAAATGCTAATTTCTAGCCATCTTTATGTTCTCACTGCGAGCTCAGAACTGGAAAGAGCAACATGATGCGATCGACGAGCCTACGAGACACAGTGCCCAACACACCTGTGCAAAGCTTCATCAGATTTTCACTGTATTTTCCATTTCGCGACCGATCGTTCCTTACTTTCCGAATAACTCTCGTACACTGCAGTAAGAATGTTTAGAAAAAAGTAGTGGAACTATTACGTAAGCTCATAATAGAATGAACCCAAAATGTTATGACAAAAATATAATTTAAATGGAACGCCACTAAAGGAAACATCCAAGCAAATATGAAATATACATTTTTGCAGTTGTTAACTGAAGTTGTCTTCTGTAACAATCCCTTACAAAAACTTTTCAATTCGTAGACCTAAAGGCATAGAAGTGCCAGTTATAACAAAATAGAGCCAAAGGAAGCTTAATTGTCACTGACGGAAAGAAATGGCCAAAAGTTCTGGGAGAGAAGGCAAGTGCTATGGTATAGACATCGGATAGGCATTCTGTTCCAGGCCATGCGGTGGTCGCCCTCGTCTTCTGTGCGAGGAGATGTTTGATGATGCAGCTCTCTGCGCTACTCTATCCTGTGTGAACCTCATACCCGAATCAACTTCTATAATACCCCACCAAATTGGTGATCCCTTGAAGTATCAGAATGTGTCCTACCAACCGACCCTTTCTTTTAGCCAAGTTATGCCACAAATTTCTTCTCTCCCTTATTGCATTCAGTACCTCCTCATTAGTTACTTGATCTACCCATCCCATGTACTGCATTCTACCGCAGCACAACATTTCGAAAGCTTCTATTCGCGGGCCGCGCTTGATTAGCCGAGCGGTCTAAGGCACTGCAGTGATGGGCTGTGCGGCTGGTCCCGGCGGAGGTTCGAGTCCTCCCTCGGGCATGGGTGTGTGTGTGTTTGTCCTTAGGATAATTTAGGTTAAGTAGTGTGTAAGCTTAGGGACTGATGACCTTAACAGTTAAGTCCCATAAGATTTCACGCACATTGAAGCTTCTATTCGCCTCCTGTATAATCTGTTTATTGTCCATGTTTCACTTCCATACATGCCTACCATCCAGACAAATACCTTAAGAAAATACTTCCTAACACATAAAATCTATAACCGATGTTAACAAATTTCTCTTTATCACAAACGCGTGTCTTACTATTGGCAGTCTACATTTTATATCCTCTATGCATTGGTCATCATCAGTTACTGCCTACATAGCGAAACTCATCTACTACTTTCAAGGTCTCGTTTCCTAATCTGATTCCCTTGGCATCACATAATTTAATTAGATTACATTCCATTATTCTTGTTTCGCTTTTGTTGACGTTTATCTTACATCCTCCTTTCAAAATACTATTCATTCCGTTCAACTGCTCTTCCAAGTCCTCCGCTGTCTCTGACAGATTCACACTGAATCGGCAATCTTCAAAGTTTTGATGCTCTCCCTGAACTTCAGTCTCTTCTCCAGATATTCCTTTGGCTTCCTTTACTGCTACCTCAATGTACGTGTTGAAAAACATGAGGGATAACAACCCTCTCTCACTCCATTTTCAACAACCATTCATTCCTCTCGACTCCTATACATGGCGTCTAGTTTTTGTATTTTATCCCTGCTACCTTCAGAACTTTAAAAGAGATTATTCTAGTCAACGTTGTCAAATGCTTTCTCTGAGTCTAAAAATTGTATAAACGTCTGTTTCCTTCCCTTAACCTACCTTATAACATAAGTCGTAGGGTCAATATTGCCTAGCGAGTTCCTACATTTTTCCGAAACCCAAACTGATCTTCCACGAATCTTGCTTCTACCAGTTTCTCCCTTCTTCTGTAAATTCGTATTTAGTGTTGTTATTTTACAACCAAGAATCATTAAACTAATAGTTCAGTAATACCCTCACCTGTCAGGACCTGCTGTCTTTGGAACTGGAATTATTATCTTGTTCTTGAAGTATGAGATTGTTTCTCCTTTCTCATACATCTTGCGAACGAGATGGAATAGTTTTTTAAAGGATGGCTTCGGTTATAGAGACTATTTGTAAGTCCACCTTCAGTGTCGTTGGCTAACGCATATTGCTAGTGGACATCAAGCCAATCGCTCGAGAAGAAACGAGCAAATTACTGTGCCGCGTTTTTGAGCCATAGAACAGAGCTGGTGCCTTTGCAAAGCAACCATGAAAAGTTCTAGCGATATGACTAATTTAATCAAATGATCGTTTATTGTCAATGAAATTTCATTTTCTTCTATTATTCTTTAATTATATGTACTCCCTTGTACGTAATTAGTTATGGTTACAATCATACATAATACATATGGCAATAAAAATTTTCTTCTGTGCATGTGCGTTACAATTCCTTGCTGGTAGCGTAACTAGGCATATTTACACACAAAAACGCTGTTGTATTGAAACGTATATTTTAACTCTCTATAGGAACTTCCCTATAGGAAGGAAATAATAGCAGCTATTGCGTATCTGAGCACTCAGTAATGTATTTCATAATTCATTGTTTTCATAAATTAAACTTTCTGCTGCTCTCACTTTCGTTGCTAGTAAAAATCCGCACAACAATCCTGTGAACAGAGCTGTTCCGGTAATTATAATTCAAAATACAATAGTTGTGTGAAAATATACGTACGACAGACAGAAAGAAAGTTTAACAAAGATCGGAAAACGTAAGAATCTCACTGGCATGAACCTGTCATGTTTTAGCTCATCCCTAAAAGATCAGAAAAACACACAGCGAGAGACATCGACTAATACAATGCCTGTATGTCCTACGCACAACCGAAACAGGTACTCTGCTAAATATTTTAGAAGAAATAGAAATACACACATATTTGACGAAATACTGACGTACTGTATATGACACCTTTATGGTTGAGAAATGATGGTTCATCACAGGAGGTGCTGTATATGACCGACATCCCTCCTCCTCCTTACCCTCACCCAAGCCCTCACCAGCATATACAAGTCAACACCGCCATGCTTGTTCGTGAATGTTGCTGCCAGTTACAGGGCGTGGATTTCACTGCAGATGTTCCCACGTAACTCGTCGATAACGCATGGTTTTATCTTATGGTCTTGTACTCTTTAACTTAAGGTGACCCCACACAGAGGGGGGGGGGGGGGGGAGGGGGGGAGGCAATTCAGGTGACATTTGGTGCCACAATCCTTTCGAAATCAGTTTGTCAGCGAAAAATCATTCCACCACAGCCACACCCGCTTTAGACGTGTGTGTCATGTTGCTCAATTTTGCTGGTACTGCCAAGCGTCAGTTTCTCGTCATCCAAGTGGTGAACAAATTCATGAAACAATACCTGTTACCTTTCACTGGTGACAGTGTCAAACAAAATTGGCCCGATGATGCGCCGTTGAGATAATACACAAAATACAGATACGTTCCGTGAACGCTACTCCATAAACGTCTGTCTTGTGAGTTACTCTGTATCCTGACAAGTGGAACCACGCTTCATCTCTGTACCACGTGTCTTGCAATATTCCTCGCATTTCAGCGATAAATCGTTAGACCATTGGCAGTATGTTAGCTTTTCATCATGGTCAGTCTATATCAGTTCAAGAACGACTGTAAACTTTCAGGTACAGAAGCATGCTTTCTTAGCGGCTGTGTGACACGTGCTACGAGGAGACTTTGTGACAAACGCCAATAACCGTGTCTTTACCTCAATCATATTTTGTTCCGATAACTGTGGTGACCCCAGCTGAGCATGTCTAACAATGTTCCCTTTGTCTCCAGCTTCGTCAGCAAGCCTTGAAAGCAATGTTTATTTGGTTTATGTCTTAAAAGAACCATTTATTCATATGAGTGGGGCAGTACCAGTTCAGGTGAATATTATGATGTTACATCAAGGTCACGTCAACGCATCCGGGAATTACAATTTTGGGGTACTTTGTTCTAATTTTACTGATATTCTCAAAGATACCCTTATTTTCATTCTACGATATATGTGAACATATGATTTTAAATGTTTCACAATTAGCGTAACGTGACATTTAAGCAAATACACCCATATCCCACGTTAAACAAGTAGCACACTGCAGGGAAAACATACGAAATCTACAAGGAACTGGCTCCTGCATTGTTGCACTCACAAAACATCACTAAACTAACACTATAAAACAGTTACCCCACTGGCATGGGATTGGAATAGGATAGACAATCAGTAAAGCGACGTGGAGTCCTAAATTTAATCATCTCCAAGCGAGTCTCCAGACGGTTCAGGTCTTACTGGCACGACATTCGCCGCAGCTTGTCGCACGCGACAACTTGAAGGTTGGGGAAGTACAGCCGAGGACGGTTGCTAATATCCATTCAGGTATTTGCAACTAACACGACCCAACACACATTAACAACTAGCAACTGCTGGAAACATTCCACGCATCTGATCACTGGGAGAGACAGAGAATGGTCGTTTCCTCTGTAGCACCTGAGACAGCCAACGGTAGAGATAATCCATGACTCCGGCTGCAGTAAGGCGAATAAGCTTAGTCCTGTCGTTGGTGAAACTGCCAGTTGACACAGAATGCAGCCACTCGTAAAGACGCAAAATATTTTATTATGTGAGAGTATTTCTAGTGATGGGTCGTTAGTAACATTCCATAGCTAGAGCGCCAAACACTATCCGAACAGAAGTTTCCGGACACCTGTCAATATCTTAGCGCTGAGAGATACAATGAGTCACTCGTAAGAGCCTTCAAATGTGTTTTCTCAGGTGTTTCGGTATTTTTTGCAGTTACCTTTTCTGGAATTAGTAGGTGGAGACGATCTAAGCAAATACATGTAATCATGTCCTAAATGCTAGGCTACGTGTCGATGGAAACCGTCGAATTTTTCCCTGCTACGAACAAAATGCTTTTAGGGAGAAAATGATTTTACAGCAAGATTTTACGTACTCATTCGATCCTATAGTCCCGAATTAGTGTATTCGATATTCGTTTAATCGGTATGTATTTTCAGACATTAAAAACTCGAAGTTTCCAGTACTCCAACATGGCAAAGTGCAATTCACCGATTAGTACTCTGCAGTGATTAACAATTGTAAGACTCTCTGTGACTCCTTTGTGGATAAGTTGAGCTCTCTTTCGGTTCCTTGTGAGGAATGCAAATCTGACATTTGCCATGTACACAGGTTAGATTAATAACCCCAGACTACATCTCGCTGTTGCGTTGGAATATCCACAGATTTCTTGGCTACTGTGGGGTTACCACTACGAGTTATTAACGATAGTGTAAACCGTATTAGGACTTCACATGGGCATGATAGCATAACATCTTGATTCCTAATGTGAAGCGTCACCTGCCGGTCTTTGCACTAAGCTATGATCATAATGAGACAGCCTCCTAGTGTACAACCATATCATCAGCGAATGGTTCCAGAAGATACTAACATCAAGTTACTATATGTAACAAAATGAATAGCAGCAGTTCCAGTCCACTTTCCTGAGACAAGTTCAGTCGGAAGCTCGTTACTGATTATTTCTGTAAAGTGGAAACTTCGTCCATAGCCCTGTTTATCAGTATATCTTAATCCAATTAATTACATAGCACTACTCTTAACTTCAACGTCACAGCAGTAAAAGTGTCGGCCTTTATGTCCCATTTGAAATTGGTTGTCGATTGAATTTTTTTTCCAAGTCAAGTTTTCATGGATTACTAACATCAAAAAGATGCCATATCTCGTTTAGTTTGCATTTGTATCGCGTGTGAGAGAGGATGATCAGTGCAAGGTGACTGCTCGGGATTTGAAGGCTATTCAGTCGTGCTTAAAAAGTTCGTCACTTTTGAACATCAGGTTAAAAATTCTGTTGCGGTTCCTTCAATAATTTCATTTCAGATGTTTATAAATGCCTCTACTATGCTCAAAGTGAATCTTTCAGCTCCTGTCCTGTACACCGAAAGGTGTTCCATTAGCTTATTGAAGAAACGGTATATGTTATCAAGATGCCTGGTAGGTAGGCTTTGTTCCTGAACGGCTAAGTATTTTTACTGAAGTGAAAAACACAAAAATCCACAGGTTAGAAAGAAACCTCTTTTCTGAGTCGTACAGAAACAAGCACTGCCTAGAATCTTAACAGCGTACACAGTGAGGTAATCTTCTTAAAGGAACGTCGGCACCACATTACTTTTAAACGAGGTACTCTTGGGTAATCAGGCAGAAGATCACTCTGGTGAAGAGCGACCCTTGACGAGATGACACGGTTTCACTTCCCTCTAACAGCGCATATGCTGCTTTTAATATTTATTGCAGGCTAGAAGAGGGAAAACGGACGGACTCTCAGGCCAAGGTATCTGACTAGTGAGTGCATCGTATCTACCAAGACCAGGTTCTTTAGTAATCTGGCAGTCGGTCCCTGGCAAATGCATTGTTATCAATTAGCAGCGGTTCATTTGAGTACACGTGTGACTTTAAAGAGTGAGTTGTTTGAGGTGGGCAAGTGGAATAGCAATAAATATAAAATGTAGACTGAAAAGAAAGCACGGGAAAACTCGTTTAAACTAAGAATATCATTAAGAGATGTGGATGTGGGTGAGGGTGATGGATGAGTAAAGTTAATGATAGGGCGTTATTAAAAAGAGGGAGTTATTAACAAGAGGGTTATCTACCCTCTGTAAAAAAACTGAGTGAATGGATCAACGAAGAATCTAAACGGATGTCATCGGACGTTCATCCCGAACAAATTGAAAGAACAATATAGAACAAAAATTGAGATAAAAATGTGGTCAGCGTGACAGAATGCCATGCCAAGGTGTCCGGATCCGATTCCCGGCTGGGTCGGAGATTTTCTCCGCTCAGGGACTGGGTGTTGTGTTGTCTTCATCATCATCTCATCATCTCCATCGACGCGAAAATCGCCGAAGTGACGTCGACTAAAAACACTTGCACTAGGCGACTGGTATACTCGACGGGAGGCCCTACTCACACGACATATCATTTTCATTTGCTAAGTCTGAACTACATTTTCGTGGTGAACAGAGAGGCACTAACCTTAAAGGTTGAAATGCTTGTCACATACCTCCTGTGTGTACTGTTTACATTAAAAAGCTTCACAGCTTCCGATTACTTCCATCAGATACTACTTTTCCTAGTTATCTATAAATCCGTGCGGTGTTACGATAGCTGCAGTTGTAAACTTCTTCTTACATATGGGTCTACGCAACGAATTATACGACGGCCATCCGTAAAGTAAGTTCAGATAGGATGAGAAATGAAAACGACAGTGAAGATCCGCTGAAGTCAGGCACAGATGTGTTGGCCGGTGTCTCTAGTCGATTGCGTCACGTCACTGTCTTCAGTTCTGAGCATACAGTGAACACGTAAATATGCCTAGGACAATAATGTCTCCCGCCAAGTAAGGGAGCCCGCTACGAGGTTTCTCCTGGTTTCAAGGAACCATGCATTTCCCTCTTCATGACAATTCTCGGCCGCACACTACATGGGCTTTGGGGACATCCCTGAAGCTTTTTCGATGGGAAGTGTTTAATCACCCACCATCCAGCCTGGACGTAGTTCTCTCTGATGTTCGTCTTTGCTTACATGAACCCCTAACAACGTAGACAACATTTTGGTACGGACAACATTTTGGTACAGAAAACGAAGTGCAGACCAGGGTAGAGAAGTGGGGGAAAGCACAGAAGGCTGCTTTCTATGACGAGAGTACTGGGAAGTTCGTACGACGCTGAGACAAATTCTAAGTTGGACAGGCGACTAGGTAGAAAGTAGCTGGAAGGAGCAGCAAACTGTTAGAAAAAAAAAAGTTTTGATTTTTACTGTGGTTTCCATTTCGCGATTAATCGGACCTTACTTGCTAGTTTTTCCCAGTCACAGCAACACTGACAACTATGCTACACCATGGTTTTGATTCCACGTCTGTGAGTTGTAGTATCTGTATGTGTCACTATTTCCAACAATGTTAATGTTTTACGATAGGGCACAGCGTAAAATAATGTGATTAGGAGAATTAATGAATCATATTAACCTCCGCTGTGTTACTACAGATGACGTATTAATGATCCCATTTGTTCTGGGCATGCATTCCACGAAAGACGTCTAGTTGCTTTCACCGCTCTGAATGAAGTGCATAGAGTTCTGTTGATTTCGACCAACCAACACCTCTTTAAAGTTGTCCCCTGCCCAGACAGCAGCACGTAGGTCGTAGATGGCTTATTCTGAGGCTGTAATGAACTGTTAAAGACGAACTGATATAATGTAAATAATTGGTTCGTTCACTATCTAGGTATGCCACTCGTATTTATTTTAGCAGAACAAGAAAAACTGCCAGTTACAAACCTTATCCGCTGTATTGTCAGCAAGTCACATGTTATTAATACACCGAAGTGCCAAAGAAACTGGTTTATGCATGTGTATTCAAATACAGATATATGTAAACAGCAAGAATACGGCGCAGCGGTCAGCAACGCTTATATAAGACGACAAGTGTCTGGCGCAGTTGTTGGATCGGTTACTAATGCTACAATGGCAAGTTATCAAGATTTAAGTGAGCTCGAACGTGGTGTTATAGTCAGCGCACGAGCGATGGGACACAGTATATCCTAGGCAGCAATGAAGTGTGGATTTTCCCGGAGAATCATTTAATGAGTGTACCGACAATATCAGAAATCCGGTAAAACATCAAATATCCGATATCGCTTCAACCAGAAAAAGATCCTGCAAGAACGGAACCATCGACGACTGAAGAGAATCGTTCAACGTGACAGAAGTGCAACCCTTCCGGAAACTGCTGTAGATTTCAACGTTGGGCCATCAACAAGCGTCAGCGAGCGAACCATTCAACGAAAAATCATCGATATGGACTTTCGGAACCGATGGCCTACTCGTGTACCCTTGATGACTGCATGACACAAAACTTTACGCTTCGCCTGGACCCGTCGACACAGACACCGACATTGAATTGTTGATGACTGGAAAAATATTGCCTGGTCGGACGAGTCTCGTTTCAAATTGTATCGAGTGGATGGACATGTACGGGTATGGAGAAGAACCTCATGAATCCACGGACCTTGAATGTCAGAAAAGGCAGATTCCCAACAAAATTTTATTGTTAGAACCGTAAGTGTAATTCACACAGTAAATGAACTGCTTATTAATCCATTTTTCGACCAATTCTTGAGAAATGGCAGAGACGTCTGACCCCTACGAAGTTGGTCCAACATAAGAGATAGAGGAACTCAAAGATGCGGATTGTGTTTTGTCACTGGTTCATTTAGTCAACATTATGGCCACAACGGAAAAAAATTACAGAAATATAGGTTTGTGAATAAGCGGACTACAAATGTTGATGTAATATTTGCCACAAAAACGTACTTTTGCAAACGGAAAAAAATACGGAAGAATCGAGCTAATCAAGGATATTATTTCAATTTTTTTCAATTTGTGGCCTTCGAACATTATCCACTAAGCCAGCTAATGATACGTGGCTTTTTACATATTATAGTAACACTTACGCATTAAATAAGACAATTACGCTCTTGACGAGAACACAATACACGCATTCCAGGCATATGATAGAATATTTACGGTCGTTGTAACATATTACTAATACTTACATAGTTATGTGTTCGCTGTTAAAAAATCCATTCGTTGTAAGTTGTGTATTTATTCTGGTGGGAAATTGTTGCCCACGAAGCACTGAGCACCGTATTAAACTAATTGTCACGTAGTATCACAGTTGGTAGCCGACAATAAAGACAAGAAATGAAGTACAGTGCAGAAATAATACAGGAAAAGGGAATCGTAATGATTGAACGTCGCGCAACAAATAATTCATTTGGCGTGACTCAGGCAAATGACACAACATCCTCGGCTGCTGAAAGTGCCAGACAAACGGGTCAAGACTGGTTGGCCGAACAAGTTAGGACACAATTGCCTGCTGATGCAGCGAGTACTACGGCCGTGACATTATTCTGTCGCGAAACAGTATGACCAGAGGCGCAAAACTATCGACACAGCACAAAAGGGGAGCTGCCACTTTTCCACTTGTGTGGAAAAAGCCAGTACCGTAGCAAAACAAGGACGGGGCAGTCCCATCTTAATATTCCTCGTTTTGAGTTAGAGGTATTGCAGTCTGGCAGTAACCAGCTATGAGGAAGCACATACGACGGTCCACCGTTTCGACAGTGGACGTACTGGATGAGAGACCACATCAGGTGTAATGTGACTGTGAGGTAATAGCAGATGCACGAAATGTGGTTCCTAGTACAGTCTGCTTTAAATTAGCACCAAATTTCTGTGTCCCTTCCATGGGGACCAATATATTTCTCTGCCTTAGTGAAAAGTATAGAAATAATAGTAGATTAAAGCCTGAACTGTACAGAGCACATAACTGCGATCTACAAGAAACCATTAATATCTCTTCTTTTTCACCTGAAAACGAAACTTCTACAAACTCTTGTATTTGCAATTGTTGATTATTCTGCGTACTATATATCTCTGACGTTGGACTTTCTAATCTTATTTCAGCAGATTATATGAATATATTGTGACTACGTGTAGATAAGTGCAGAGATTTTCAAACAATGTGTTTCCTTCACCGTCTTACCAACGTATAAATTCGCTTATTTCCTCCCTAGCTAGACCTTAACACTCTTTTCTACACAGAACTAAAGAAAGACATGTTCCCATCAAAATAAAATGCTTTCAGTCTGATTCCTTCATTGTAGTTGAGCTCCATCACCATGTCACAGAACTGAATAACATCTCCAGCTTTGGAAGACAGCAAATGACATACGAGTGTCTACTAGACAACGGCAGTGTCTGCCTTTGTTCTGCACACACATCTTACCCAGCAACTAAGTACCCACCAGCCTACCCTTATTTGACAAAGCCCCTAACTGTTGTAGTTTATCTGAAATAAAATGTCACTTTTGTACACTCATAAATCAATTTAGTATGTCCTGCTATTGTCACCACCACCACCATCACCATCACCGCCATCTCCATCATCATCATCATCAGCAGCAGCAGCATTACCATTACCATTAGCAGCACCACTAAATCATCACCATTGCCATCATCATCATCAGCAGCAGCACCACCACCATCACACCATCACCATCATCAGCAGCAGCAGCACCAACATCACACCATCACCATCATCATCATCAGCAGCAGCAGGAGCACCAACATCACACCATCACCATCATCATCAGCAGCAGCACCAACATCACACCGTCACCATCATCATCAGCAACAGCACCAACATCACGACGTCACCATCATCATCAACAGCACTATCATATCATCACCATCACCATCAGCAGCAGTAACATTACATCATCACCACCTACAGCACCACCATATCTAGTGTTACTTCTATGAATTCTTATTCCGAACATGAGATAAATTGAAATCCTCTTTCAAACCAGTTTTAATTCTATTACTATCACGTTATTGCTATTTGTCATATTAAAATCATTATTTAAGTGACTGTGATGTAAGAAGCATTGTGTATGTAAAAACCTGGTCCGATGTGTGAGCTGAAGCCAATAAGGTGGTCAGGATAAATAAATAAGAAAATTGTATTCCGTTCTCGTACTAGACAGACGTCATAAAAACTATAAAAATGATGTTGTTGGGCGCTGTGGCCTCTGCGGTGTATAAAATTCTCGCAGAAAGGTGAGTACAGTAGGACAGTGGCAGCTGGCTGCAACTGGTCCGTCCCCGGTGACCTCTCGGGCTGTCTACGATGAGCGCCTCTCAGGTTAAAGCCGGAATGACCGCGCAGCCACTGCCGCTATCTCCGCCGCCTGTTGGCCTTCGGAATGGCTCGTAAAGCGGCGATTCCGGAGCGGCATTTACTGCCACTTCCGGCGCCACTTCATAATGTTCACGGCCTATGTTCCCACATTATATCTTCCCTAAATCAAAGCGACGCTTCGGAATTAGTCAATCTTCCTAGATTCGAGTGATAGTAAGCTTTATTACGGAATCACAGTATGAAAGAGGAATTAGTTCCCGAGCTCATTAGCGATGAAAGCCTCGCTGGAAACAAATTAATCGTATAGAACTAGTTTTATCAAAACTCTTATTCGCAGGAGACAGTAGTGACGAAGCTCATTCAGGTGACATAGCACATTCATTGGGAAGTAGAAATATAGTGTTGAAGTACACTGTCTGAGCGAAAGTATCTGGACACCTATTAGTGGAAATTAACACGCGGTGTGTTCACCCTTCGCCTTTATGCCAGCTTCGGCTCTTCTGGGGACACGCTCAACGACATGTCTGAATGTCTGTGGAGGAATGACCCATTCTTCCTCAACAACCAAAAGCAGAGGAAGTACTTCGTCTACAGTAACCATTGTACAGTGCTGTAAAAAGTATCGGCAAACTCCAAACCTTCCATCTGATTGTCACAGGGTGTGACATGGTTCATCAATCAAGTCACTCGTTTCCAGTCATCCACCGTGCAGTGGTGTCAGTCTTTACAGCGCCTCATGGGTCACTTAGCATACGAAATGTTTTACAAATGGGTGGTATATGAGGAGCTGCTTGAACATTGTGCCACATTCTTTTTAACTTCCTACTCACAATCATTGTACCAGCTAGACTACAAGTGGCACTTAGGAACGCACAATTGATTCTCTCCTTCCACTGCTTTATAATTTGAACATATCCTTGTGAATCAGTGTATTTAAAAACTAAAGAAATGTGCTTTTTGAAAAATGTTTTCCTTCATTTGTACATTCGTGCTTTTTACAGGTCCTGTTCAGAAAAAATAAGTATTTATTTATCATGGCCTCATATTCAGGAAGAACAGAGCTCAAAACTCCATCAGGCCACCAATATTTTGGATATACGTATATAGTTAGTTTATCTGAACGTATATTTCTGTTGCAACTAAATCCGTTTGGCTGAGAATTTTTGTTATAAGGATTAAGACACACAGCAGCTTTAGTGATAGGGAAACGGAATCCTTGGATAACACACGAGATACGTGGTTCAGTTTTCTCTCAGCTGATTTCAATAGCCGGCCGGGGTGGCCGAGCGGTTCTAGGCGCTACAGTCAGGTTCGAATCCTGCCTCGGGCATGGAGGTGTGTGATGTCCTTAGGTTAGTTAGGTTAAATAGTTCTAAGTTCTAGGGGACCGATGACCTCAGAAGTTAAGTCCCATAGTGCTCAGAGCCATTTGAACCACTTTTTTGAATTCAATAAGTCAAAACAAGGCATTTGGAGTAGATTTCATTCTCTTAAAATTAATGAGATGCTCGGGAGAAAATACCATGACAAAACTGTTTCATCTGGTATGCAAGAAATATGCCATACGAGAAATACCCTCAGACTTCAAGAAGAACGTAATATCTCCAGTTCCAAAGCTGTCAGTTGCGGAAGTATCGAAAAATTACTAAAAGCTGGGCTCATGGAAGATCTGTTTGGATTTCGGAGAAATGTAGGAACACGTGTGGTAATACTGGATAGCTCTTTGAAAATGCACTCCTGGAAATGGAAAAAAGAACACATTGACACCGGGGTGTCAGACCCACCATACTTGCTCTGGACACTGCGAGAGGGCTGTACAAGCAATGATCACACGCACGGCACAGCGGACACACCAGGAACCGTGGTGTTGGCCGTCGAATGGCGCTAGCTGCGCAGCATTTGTGCACCGCCGCCGTCAGTGTCAGCCAGTTTGCCGTGGCATACGGAGCTCCATCGCAGTCTTTAACACTGGTAGCATGCCGCGACAGCGTGGACGTGAACCGTATGTGCAGTTGACGGACTTTGAGCGAGGGCGTATAGTGGGCATGCGGGAGGCCGGGTGGACGTACCGCCGAATTGCTCAACACGTGGGGCGTGAGGTCTCCACAGTACATCGATGTTGTCGCCAGTGGTCGGCGGAAGGTGCACGTGCCCGTCGACCTGGGACCGGACCGCAGCGACGCACGGATGCACGCCAAGACCGTAGGATCCTACGCAGTGCCGTAGGGGACCGCACCGCCACTTCCCAGCAAATTAGGGACACTGTTGCTCCTGGGGTATCGGCGAGGACCATTCGCAACCGTCTCCATGAAGCTGGGCTAGGGTCCCGCACACCGTTAGGCCGTCTTCCGCACACGCCCCAACATCGTGCAGCCCGCCTCCAGTGGTGTCGCGACAGGCGTGAATGGAGGGACGAATGGAGACGTGTCGTCTTCAGCGATGAGAGTCGCTTCTGCCTTGGTGCCAATGATGGTCGTATGCGTGTTTGGCGCCGTGCAGGTGAGCGCCACAATCAGGACTGCATACGACCGAGGCACACAGGGCCAACACCCGGCATCATGGTGTGGGGAGCGATCTCCTACACTGGCCGTACACCACTGGTGTACCATTCCTAGACCGGCAAGGGAACTTGCTTTTCCAACAGGACAATGCACGTCCGCATGTATCCCGTGTCACCCAACGTGCTCTAGAAGGTGTATGTCAACTACCCTGGCCAGCAAGATCTCCGGATCTGTCCCCCATTGAGCATGTTTGGGACTGGATGAAGCGTCGTCTCACACGGTCTGCACGTCCAGCACGAACGGTGGTCCAACTGAGGCGCCAGGTGGAAATGGCATGGCAAGCCGTTCCACAGGACTACATCCAGCATCTCTACGATCGTCTCCATGGGAGAATAGCAGCCTGCATTGCTGCGAAAGGTGGATATACACTGTACTAGTGCCGACATTGTGCATGCTCTGTTGCCTGTGTCTATGTGCCTGTGGTTCTGTCAGTGTGATCATGTGATGTATCTGACCCCAGGAATGTGTCAATAAAGTTTCCCCTTCCTGGGACAATGAATTCACGGTGTTCTTATTTCAATTTCCAGGAGTGTAGCTTGAAGGATGGTAAACTTAGGTTTCCAGTGTTCATCGATTTTGAGGAAACATTTGACGAAGTAACGAGAAAACACACTGAAATTCTGAATGTTGTAGGGATAAAATACAAGAAGCGAAATGTTGTTAACAATTTGTATAAAAACCAGGCTGTCGTCGACGGTCATGAAAGGTTGTTGGGATGCATCGAGAGAGAGCTGTGTTCTGTTCCCGATGCTATTCAATGCGTGCATTGAGCAAACGGTAAAGGATAGTAAGGAGAAATTTTAAAAGAGACTCGAAGCTCAGAAAAAAAATTAAAAAAATGTGCTTTGAAGATGACATTGTAATTCTGTCTGTAACAGTAAAATATTTCGGAGAGCAGTTAAACGGAATGGATGGCGCCATGAAAAGAGGTGATATGACAAATATCAACGACACTCGAACAAGTATAATGAAATGTAATAGAATTAAACGAGGCGAAGATGAGGGAATTAAATTAGGAACTGGGACACCAAAAGCAGTTGATAAGTTTTGTTATTTACGCAGCAAAACAAGTAAAGATGGCCGAAGTAGAGAGGACAGAAACAGGAGGTTGCAATAGCAAGAAAAGCATTTCTGAAAAAGAGAAACTGTTCTACATCCAATATAAATTTTAGTGCCGGAAAGTCTTTACGGAACGTATTTGTCCCGAGTGTAACCTTAGTCGGAAATGAAACGTGGAACGTACACAGTACAGATAAGAATAAAAAGCTTTTAAAATGTATTGTTTCAAAAGAATGCAGGTGAATAGGCAGGTATCACGGATAATGAGGAAGTGATGAATAGATCTCGGCAGAAAATAAACTCACTTTAGAATTTGACTAAAAGTAGGGGTCGTTCGATAGGACGCTCCCTGAGACATCAATAAACCTTATTTATTTATTTATTTAGTGAATAATTAATTTACACTGATTCGATATAATATCTAAAAATAGTATATATATATATATATATATATATATATATATATATATATATAACAAACATTAAAAATTTCACAATATAATCACAAGGATAAAAAAAATGGGTCTGAGCACTATGGGACTTAACTTCTGAGGCCATTAGTCCCCTAGTACTTAGAACTACTTAAACCTAACTAACCCAAGGACAGCACACACATCCATGCCCGAGGCAGGATTCTAACCTGCAACCGTAGCGGTCCCACGATTCCGGACTGAAGCGCCTAGAACCGCTCGGCCAGTTCGGCCGGCCACAATGATAAAACAGATCATAGAAACAGCGTATATATAAATTTAAATTTTTAACCTGAGACACATTAATCCAGTCCAGTACAGAATTTGAAGGTCCGAAGACATCATATTTTCCTCCTGGATATGCTCCAAGGGGGATTTTGGTAAGCACGTGGTGAACAGTCTGACGAGGAACTCCGCAGTCGCAGGTAGGTGATTCGTTTAATCCCCATTTGTAGAATGAGTCATGACAAATGCCATGTGACGTTCTTACTCTACTGAGGGTTTTCCATACGTGCCGGGGCAATTCCATTCCTGATAGTGAAGAAATAGGGTCAATAATACACCCATCAAAAAGGTTTGTACGATACGTGAATGACATCCTTCGACCGATAATGCAACCATATCGACAGCATATTGACGAGGCATTCGTCTTCATGGACGCCCCCAGTCGTGCACATCTTGTGAATGACTTCCTTCAGCATAACGACATCGCTCTACTAGAGTGGCCTGCATGTTCTCCAGACATGAACCCTATCGAACATGCCTGGGATAGATTGAAAAGGGCTGTTTATGGACGACGTGACCCACCATCCACTCTGAGGGATCTACGCCGAATCGCCGTTGAGAAGTGGGACAATCTGGATCAGCAGTGCCTTGATGAACTTGTGGATAGTATGCCACGACGGATACCGGCATGCATCAATGCAAGACGACGTGCTACTGGGTATTATTAGAGGTACCGGTGGGTACAGCAATCTGGACTACCACCCCCGAAGGTCTCGCTGTATGGTGGTACAACATCCAATGTGTGGTTTTCATGCCGGCCGGAGTGGCCGAGCGGTTCTAGACGTTACAGTCTGGAACCGCGTGACCGGTAAGATCGCAGGTTGGAATACCGCCTCGGGCATGGATGTGTGTGATGTCCTTAGGTTAGTTAGGTTTAAGTGGTTCTAAGTTCTAGGGGACTGATGACCTCAGATGTTAAGTCCCATAGTGCTCAGAGCCATTTGAACCATTTTTTGTGGTTTTCATGAGCAATAAAAAGGGCAGAAATGATATTTATGTTGATCTCTATTCAAATTTTCTGCACAGTTTCTGGAACTCTCGGAACCGAAGGGATGCAAAACTTTTTTTGATGTGAGTACGTCGATCTTGAGCCGCTTTCAGGCCTTCCCAGTGTTCTCTCCAAATGTCACTTTTGAAACTGTCCCTCAGAAGTAGTATTTCTAGTGGTAGTCGGGGAGATCTAGAGTTTAGCCTCTGCAAAGCAACATCAGCCATGTTACTGTGCAGAGGAAAGAGGGGACTGGCTAAAATTTTGTTGTACTCTTTAACTAATCTTTCCTGTCCGCTAATATAAGGAGGAGCAATATGGCTGAAAAGAGGTAGCCAAGATAGGGGAGTGTGTTTTAGACTGCCACTAATTATTCTCTTGGTCTCATTAGATTGGAGTTAATCTTCGTCACGTGGTGGCTATTTAAACAGACTGGAGCTCAATAATCGCCAACCAAGTACACGGGACTACTTGCTTATGTTCTGAGGGTTGTGCTGCACAAATTATGGATTACGTTGTTCCTGGTGTTCAGTTTTCCTGCAGTGTTTTCTAGATGTTTTAATGATAATGTTCGGTCCATCGATAGCCCTAAATATTTTTGGAAACGATTATAGGGAACTAAGTCATTGAAGAATACTTGTGGCTTCAGTGACTATTGAGGTGAAGGCACGACACTCCAGTTTTGGTCTTGTCTGGGATTAGTCTTCAGACGGAGAAGTATCTCCTCAGAACTCTAAGGTGTTTGGCATATGTAAATTTTGTAGATAAGTTTGGTATATACGAAATATATACGTTAACTAGGACCGGGACTAGTGCTGAGCCCTGAGGCAGCCAATTATTTAGATTTTTCAGTTTACTCCTAGTGCTTCCTGTTATTACTTGGAAAGGTCTGTCGCAGAGCCTATTATTTAATAAGGATATTATTCGGCAGCATGGTACCGCATTGAGAAGTTGATAAAGAAGACCTTTCCCCCAAACCGTGTCTCATGCCGCAGGCAACTCAATATACACCACTCATGTTTTCAATTGTTTCTGTAACCAGCCTCTTTGTGTGTTGTTAACCTTAGTACTTGCTCGACACAACTGCGATGGGGTCGGAATCTAGCCTGTTCATCGGAATGTGTTCTAATCGTAATGGGACTTTTCACTCTACAATCACTTTTCAAAGTCTATAACTTGAATTCAGTACAGCTACAAGGCAGTAACTTTCAGGTACGTTCTTTGATTTGTTCGGCTTTAGTACTGCAATGCATTTTTAGTGTTTTCTAGTTATTTATTTACATCATCGAAAGTAAATATCCAGGAGTTTCCTGGATGAGCCGTTGTTCCTGGGCGGCGTATTTTCAGCTGTTTTTGAAATATCTTTGTTATGTTGTGTATTACTTGGAACCTTAGAGAGTAGGTTGTTACAATTCGAGCTGCAATTTGGTTCACCGATATTTCATGCTGTTTGGCGTACGGGTGGGTTACAGTTACTTAGTTTCGTAGGGGGCTGCAAGCTTTCCTACGCTTACCGAGTTACAAGGTTCCAGACGAGTAAGAAAATCTTAACTTCTACAGCTTAACTACTATCGCATTCTCGATTTATGACCCCCTTCATCTAAAAGTAAAAAAAATTAAGACACTGTGGCATTGCACCATTGTTAAAATCTATATTTTTGTGCTTGTACCGACATACTTCTTATTTCGTGTGATTACATTATCTAATTAATTGTGTGTGGCAATGAACAATTTGTTAACTGGGTTTACTCGCACAGCAAAGTTCATATATTTTGCTGTTAAACCTGAAATCCTTCTTGGGTAGGACACAGGACTTCACGTAGACATAGACCATATCGGGGTCAAACGTGCATAATATCTTTCTAATGTCTAATGTTTTGGTTAAGCTCGTATTGCAAGCGCTATGTATTTTATTAAACTGGACTTTCATCGTAAGGGTAAATGGTAAGTTGTAATTCAGTTTTACTACTGCAGTGCATGTTTTTATATCGCATCTCGTGGGTTTATCAGAAAAATATAAGAGAAAAATTAATCATCATCGGTACACTGCCTTGCGTAAGTAAACTAGTCTGTTAATTCTCATGCAGCTTTTGGATTCCACGCTAGCAGAAAGCTACTGGTTTGGAGATAAAGATGTCGTCCATCCATATTTAAAGTGCATTGTCACCGCAAAGAAATATTTATGGTGGTTGGTTGATAAGGAACGAAGGAAGGAAGAAGAAGGTTAAGGTTAACCCTCCGTCGACATCGAGGTCATAAGAGGCAGAGTTTGATAAGGAGGGAGAAGCGAACTTTGGAGGGCGCTAGATCAGAAGAATAAGTACAGCAGGGATTGTTTTCCAGCCAAGCTCCTGGACAGGTTTTTTAGTGAAATCAGCAGAATACAGATGGGCTTTCTCGTACACCAGCACCACTTAAATGCAGTTTCCTTGGGTGTATTTTTATATTGCAGCCACAAGGCGTCTCATTTGTTGGCATCAGGTGCCAACTGCTTTGGACATCTGTCATGGTTCGACACACAGCGGGGGTACAGTTCTTTACGAAAGACACCTTTTGTGTGCCACCAGACGAATAACATTGCATTATGAAGGCTCACACTAGCCTCTATTACTGCAGAAATTTCTGCATCCTACCGTGTTGCCCGTTCGTGCAGCTACCCGTTAGGTGACTTTATTTCAGCAATTACGAAGTCAGGTCAAAAGAACTCGTAAGGAAATAAATGTTTTGAAAAGGCTGTAATCAGCCTCCAGCGAATCAAAATTCGACTGCACCGTGGAGCATATTTCGTTACTACAAAATCGTGTGCCAGCAGTCTGTAGGAGTGACGTTAGCTTCGCATTATTTATGTTTAGGCAACCATTTTTAAAAAGCACGAACAGACCGTCGTCAACTCTAATAACGCCAGGTGAACAACATACAGTTGCGCCATGGTCACAAAACCACCGCCGGCCGAAGTGGCCGCGCGGTTCTGGCGCTGCAGTCTGGAACCGCGAGACCGCTACGGTCGCAGGTTCGAATCCTGCCTCGGGCATGGATGTGTGTGATGTCCTTAGGTTAGTTAGGTTTAACTAGTTCTAAGTTCTAGGGGACTAATGACCTCATCAGTTGAGTCCCATAGTGCTCAGAGCCAGCCAAAACCACCTTTAGCTACCTTGTGGAGGATAGTCGGTGTTGCTTGGGCATGACAGAGGCGGAACTAGTGACAAATGAAACTCTGTCATCAGTAAGCCTTCTTACACCAGGAATTTCATCTTATTAATTAACCAGTCGTATTATAATAGCAGAAGGGACTTATTTCCTATTATAACTGACCTTGAGATGTTGCAAATATTGGTGCTGGAGAGGTATTCGAACTCAAATCTCCCCTTTCTCTGGGTCTGAACCCGTGACACTATGGAGTTTTATCGTTTCGTTTTTTTCACAAGATCCCAAACACCTCAACGTCTCCAACAAAGGCTCGTTTCTGGATTCGATTTCTTGTTGGGCACAAAAATTTCCATAGTGTCATTTCAAGTCGTAGCATACGCACAGTGGCATACAGGTGACAAATAAAAATAACTTCAGTGTCTCTCCGTGCGTTGTTAACAATAACAAAAGGTGCTTGTTTCGATTCTCAGTCAGACATAGCTTTTCGTCATGTTATTTCCAATTCAGAGATATACACCAATATTTAACATCTATTCGCGTCTAGTAAACGTTGACCACAGGTGCCGTGTTCGAAGCCCTGCAAGGCAAAACCTTTTCTTGGCGTCATTTCATTTTCAGGGAAAAATTTTGATATCTAACATTTGATTGGGGTTAGTTGACAGTGCGATGAGGTCTGGGCTCGAATCCCTATACAGGTCATTTCAAGTTTAAGCACGCGCACGCTTTTACAGCTGATTGAAATTGTATTTAAGACATTTTGTGGTTAGATAACGGTGACAATAAATGCTATATTTGAATCCCGGGCCTAAGTTCCGTACAAAAATTTTCTTCATGTGATTTCGAATTGAAAGTTGAAACTTGCTTCTTCAGATGTCGTTTATTGTGATAAATTCAAGTTTGCAAGGGTTAAAGATTGTGTCATCTCTAATATTGAGTTTTCAGATGTAAGTATTGTATTAATTTGCATCTGGATTGGTAGCCATACAGAACAGTTTTCCTAGTGGTCTCTTGTGGTAACAATTTTATATAGTCAAACGCCTGTACCGAATAGAGGTTAGAGACAAAGTTAAGTAAAAAAAGAAGACTCGTCCCGAAGAGACCATGAAGGGACATTGGTAGCGACCGGCCGCCGTGTCATCCTCAGTGTCACTGGATGCGGATACGGAGGGGCATGTGGTCAGCACACCGCTCTCCCGGCCGTATGTCAGTTTCCGAGACCGGAGCAGCTACTTCTCAGTCGAGTAGCTCCTCATTTTGCCTCACAAGGGCTGAGTGTACCCCCCTTGCCAACAGCGCTCAGCAGACCGGATGGTCACCCATCAAAGTGCTAGCCCAGCCCGACAGCGCTTAACTTCGGTGATCTGACGGGAACCAGTGTTACCACTGCGGCAAGGTTAGATCTAAGGAGATTACACAAATCAGATGGAATACAGTTCAGATCGTTCGGATACTTTTAAGCATGGTAGTAAATACATGCAGACGACGCCACACTACTGGCGGATAACGAACATGACCTTCAATGATGAATATATTTATTAGGTAAGATTTCTGGAGAGTACCATTTGACGATTTCAGAAAAGACAGTATCAACGGCTTTCAAAGAAAAATATCTTGTACGGACAAAAATTGTGATCAACAGTAGAGCAGGTGAAACGCTTTAATTATTTAGGTTGTGACGTCACGAAAGAGTATGACGAAGACATAGAGAATAAATTAGCAAAGTTTGAGATTATATGTGGAACAATAAACAGATGTCTAAAAAATAAAAAGAGGAAAGCAATAAGACTGAAATTTCATAAGACAGTGGAAGTTCCAGTCTTTGTTTACAGAAATGTCATGGGTTATTAGTAAACATCAAGAAAGTTGTATGCATGAGGGTTCCAAGATCAGTAAAGGGATGCACAAGAGCCGACATATTTCGAAATTCGGAAATTAGGGAAGAGCTGGACATATTTAACATCCTAACAAAATACAAGAAAACAGAAGAAACTGGGATGAACACCTTGAAAGAATGAGTGGAGGGAGATTACCTCTCCAGATAAGATGATTTAAGCTACTTGGGAGATGCAGTCAAGGAAGCCCGAGGAAGCGATGGGTACCGTAATAGGCGAAAAGGAAAAAAATGGCTTAATGCTTGAAGTGAAGATGATGATGAAATGAGAACGAAGATAAGTGAAATTAGAGCTCGTACTGCGGCATAAAACGAAGGTTTTTATCACGTTCCATTTGTGATTGGAACAGGAAATAAAGTGAGTTTTAGAGGTAAAAAGTTCATAGAGTTTGAATGTAGATGCAGATAAAATCCGTCAAGAGGGATTGGCCGCCTGTCGCCACCTCAGCGGAGGAAAGAGTAGAGAGACCCCAGCCTATAAAAGTTACCTCGCCGTCAGCGTTGTGGTTAATCTATGGCGCTCGATTTCCGACCAGTATGCGTTCTCGCGTCTTACCTCTGTGTTGTTAGCACTGGTAACATTTGTACAGTACCGCGCATGTGGGATGTGGGCGGAATGCAAGATGAGGTTTTTAGGGGTGATTTAAAGTCGTACACTTAATGTTTGTGTTTATTGCAGATTCGGACTACAGCTGGAACCTCCAGAAGGCTATAGACTTTCCCTTAGTGAAGAGAGCGCAGAGTCTAAATCGTAGGGGGTGACTCCCAACTGTTGCAAAGTGAAATATGTTTTTCTTACTCTCCATGTGGTCGACGCATCGCCACCGGAACGCAAGCTCTCTGGACAAAGTATTTACTCAGCTCCTTACAAGAGCACGTTGGTTCCTTCGGAGTGCAGCAGATGGTGCAAAATACGCACTGCTTGCTCATGCGGCCCTCCATCGCTGGCGTGTATGCCAGTCCGGTATATGGAACAGGGCAGTAGGATGTGAGATGTGACATAATGGCAGAAAGGAGCCATCATGTGTGGACTTGCTTATGACTACACCATGAATGTTTGTTTGGTGCCCAACGTGTCTTACAGGAAAGGCTTACAGGAAAGGTGAACCACTCGCACCCATGTAACACGACGTACGGCGGCTGTACAAAAACCGAAACCGTCAGGGAACAGAGACAAGTGACGCTCATTATCAGCGACAATTGGTTTTAAACACGGCTACTGTCAGTGAACGCATGGCCATTACAGTCAGTTTCGAGCTAATACTGTGAAGAGAAGTACATGCAGTAGGAATAGACAGTTGGAGTCGGATACATCGCAAAAGAATAATGCTCACAGCTGCACATAAGTACACTCCTGGAAATTGAAATAAGAACACCGTGAATTCATTGTCCCAGGAAGGGGAAACTTTATTGACACATTCCTGGGGTCAGATACATCACGTGATCACACTGACAGAACCACAGGCACATAGACACAGGCAACAGAGCATGCACAATGTCGGCACTAGTACAGTGTATATCCACCTTTCGCAGCAATGCAGGCTGCTATTCTCCCATGGAGACGATCGTAGAGATGCTGGATGTAGTCCTGTGCAACGGCTTGCCATGCCATTTCCACCTGGCGCCTCAGTTGGACCAGCGTTCGTGCTGGACGTGCAGACCGCGTGAGACGACGCTTCATCCAGTCCCAAACATGCTCAATGGGGGACAGATCCGGAGATCTTGCTGGCCAGGGTAGTTGACTTACACCTTCTAGAGCACGTTGGGTGGCACGGGATACATGCGGACGTGCATTGTCCTGTTGGAACAGCAAGTTCCCTTGCCGGTCTAGGAATGGTAGAACGATGGGTTCGATGACGGTTTGGATGTACCGTGCACTATTCAGTGTCCCCTCGACGATCACCAGTGATGTACGACCAGTGTAGGAGATCGCTCCCCACACCATGATGCCGGGTGTTGGCCCTGTGTGCCTCGGTCGTATGCAGTCCTGATTGTGGCGCTCACCTGCACGGCGCCAAACACGCATACGACCATCATTGGCACCAAGGCAGAAGCGACTCTCATCGCTGAAGACGACACGTCTCTATTCGTCCCTCCATTCACGCCTGTCGCGACACCACTGGAGGCGGGCTGCACGATGTTGGGGCGTGAGCGGAAGACGGCCTAACGGTGTGCGGGACCGTAGCCCAGCTTCATGGAGACGGTTGCGAATGGTCCTCGCCGATACCCCAGGAGCAACAGTGTCCCTAATTTGCTGGGGAGTGGCGGTGCGGTCCCCTACGGCACTGCGTGGGATCCTACGGTCTTGGCGTGCATCCGTGCGTCGCTGCGGTCCGGTCCCAGGTCGACGGGCACGTGCACCTTCCGCCGACCACTGGCGACAACATCGATGTACTGTGGAGACCTCACGCCCCACGTGTTGAGCAATTCGGCGGTACGTCCACCCGGCCTCCCGCATGCCCACTATACGCCCTCGCTCAAAGTCCGTCAACTGCGCATACGGTTCACGTCCACGCTGTCGCGGCATGCTACCAGTGTTAAAGACTGCGATGGAGCTCCGTATGCCACGGCAAACTGGCTGACACTGACGGCGGCGGTGCACAAATGCTGCGCAGCTAGCGCCATTCGACGGCCAACACCGCGGTTCCTGGTGTGTCCGCTGTGCCGTGCGTGTGATCATTGCTTGTACAGCCCTCTCGCAGTGTCCGGAGCAAGTATGGTGGGTCTGACACACCGGTGTCAATGTGTTCTTTTTTCCATTTCCAGGAGTGTATACAGGGGGTAGACAAAAATATGGCAAACATCAGAAACAGAACACATTACCATGCCTAATACGTGTAGGATTGGGTTAAAATATTTCTTCCAGTCGTCTTGTAATGGATAAATACAGGTCCTGTGTGGTTTTCAAGGGAGTCTTATACTATTCTCCCTACAAAATAGTGGCAAGTCCAGGTAACGATGATGGTGGTGGATGACGATCACGCGCCCTTCTCTCCAAGGAAGACCACAAAGGCTCAATAATACTGAGGTCTCATGACTGTGAAGAGTAGGGGAGATACGACAATTCATCCTCATGCTCATAAAACCAGTACGTGAAGATGTGAGCTGTGTGAACAGTGGCCCTGACGTCTTGGAACACAGATCACGGTTGGTGACGAAACATTGTACCATCGGATGGGCCAAGTGAGACAAAATGGCCACATAATTCATGGCAGTAATGCGACTTTACAGAGTAACCATGGAGCTCATGGGATAACAGGCCATGGTTCACTCTTCGGAAGTTGCAAAAAGTGTGAAAAGAGAGTCATCTGACCAAATGGCATTGTTCCATTGCTCCATAGTTCAGGTTTTATGGCTTCGGCACTACGTTTTTCTGCTACAGGTATTTCATCACTGATGAGTGGTTCTGTAATTCCAACTCGCTATGCAATTCGCTGCTTATGCAGCCCGCTTTGTGTTGTTTTGGTGCTGACAGGGTTCGCGACTGCGATATTCAGTTATTCTGTGAATTTTGCAGCTTCCATCACCTTAGTCTTAGTCACAATCCTCTTCGATCGATCACCTGACACACACTTTCGTCTGAGTTGTGCCTTAACGGATAGAGTTCTGCTGCTTTCTCTGTGTGCGCCATAAATCTTCGATCGGTGCCTCTTGAAGCACCAAACACTTCGGCTATCTTGTTCGCGGTAGCAGCCACCATTAGAGCGCGAATAATTTGCCCAATTTCGAATTCACTTAGCTCCGCTATAATACACTCCCGTCCTCAGCTCGTGGTCTAGTCGCTAGGGTCGCTGCTTCTGGATCACGGAGTCCGAGGTTCGATTCCCGGCCAGGTTGAGGATTTTCTCTGTCCGGAGACTAGGTGTCTGTGTTGTTCTCATAATTTCATCATCATCTTTCGTAACAGTGGCTAGATTGGACTGAGCAGAAACTGGGACTTTGTACGGGTGCAGATAGATGACCACGCAGTTGAGCGTTCCACAAACCGATAGTAATAATAATAATAATAATAATAATAATAATATACTGTTCAGACCACGAATAACACTTCCAAAGTTTTGAGGACATTGCACAGGCGCCGTTAGTGTTCAAATACAAGAGCACAACCTGCAGGTTTCATTAGCATTTGTATTTATGCTCGCTGTGTTCCCATTTTTTGTCGAAATCTGCAGAGCTGCTCGTCCTCAATAGTGAAACAGAGAAACTGAACCGTAGCATACCACCGCGGTCCGACGAGTCCCGATCGTCGTCTCGTTCAAAATGATGTATGGCGTCGATTACATCGACGGCCCACTAGAGACACTGTGGTGCCAAAAGGATTCATGACAGGCGATCTGAGTGGCCAAACCATTCGCTCGAACTGTTATTCAAATCATCTGCGAACCATTATGGCCCGATGAAATGGAGCGTTGTTATCCGTAAAAATTCCATCGTTATTTGGGAACGTGATTCCCATGGATCGTAGAAAATGGTCTCCGTTGGTTCAGTTGGACCAGAGAACCCAGTACATTTCATGTAAATACATCCCACACCATTATGGGGCCACCATCGGCTTGGACAGTGCCTTGTTGACAACTTGTGTCGATGGCTTCATAGAGTCTGAGCCACACTCGAACCTTACCATCAGATATTTACGAATGAAACTTGGACTCACATGACCAGGCTACCGTTTTCCAGTCGCCTAGTGCCCAATCGATATGGTCACGAGCCCAGGAGAGGCGCTGTAGGCAATGTCGTGATGTTAGCAAAGGCAATCGTGTCGCTCATAGGCCGCCATAGCCCATTAACGCCAAATTTCGCAGCACTTTCCTAACGGAAACGTTCGCCGTACGTCCCACACTGATTTCTGTGGATATTCCACGCAGTGTTGCTTATCTGTAAGCACTGACAACTCTACGCCAACGCCGCTGCTCTTGGTCGTTAAGTGAAGGCTGTCTGCCACTGTGTGGTCCGTGGTAAGAGGTAATGCCTGAAATGTGGTACTGTCGGCGCTCTCTTGACACTGTGGATTTCAGAATATTAACTTACCCAACGATATCCAATACGGAATATACCATGTGTCTAGCTCAACTAACATTGCGCGTTCAGAGTCTGTTAATCCCCGTCGGGCGGCCATAATCACGTAAGAAATCTTTTCACATGAATCACCTGAGTACAAATGAGAGCACGCTCGAAGGCTTCTTCTGAATAGGTTGTTTCTATTGACCAGTTTGAGTGTAGTATATTACCCGAAGGTATTGCCTGACGTATCTGGTCTATGCTGGTAAGTAGTATGAGGTTCTAGGGATGTCGGTTTTCTTCACGAGTGCCTTAAAGAGATATCAACAGTAGTAATAAACTCACAAGGGCCTATTGCCTATCAAATAGGGTCACGGGGCTTTTAAAAGCGGTCAGCTGCTTTGTTACGCCGTCCTTATCCTCGTATGAGGGCGATTGGTGACGATTGTGTCTTATGGTGCAGCTTCGCTGCGTGTTCGTGAAATCGCGCGGGTGCAGTTGGTTTCTTCGCTACCTCCTGCAGATATTACGCTGGGAAATTATGTGTTACGTGGAAAATGCGCCGAAGAGCTTTATTCTGGAGGAGCTATACACGTGTTTACGGCTATCTCTTACACTGGGCGGGCATAGTCTATGATAGTCCAGATGGACGCTCTGTATATTCGAAGGCCTCACTGCACCGACAATGTGGACCGTTCATTCAGCAGGGAATAAAGAGATCCGAGCGCAGCTGACGCCTCCTTCCAGGTATCATCGACATAATGCTTCCAGGTCAACTGCCGGTCAAGGGTGACTCCTAGGCATTCAGCTTTCGGTGTCCAGGGAACTGGGGTGTCGCATAACATGATGTTGTCCACTACTACACGCTGTCTTCTCGTAAGTAGTAATTCCTGGATTTTAGCAGCATTAAACTGAATCCTCCAGTTACAAGCCCATTCCTCGATGTCATGCCAGGCGGCCTGAAGACGGCAATGAGTTGCCACTGGACTTCGGTCGCGACAGATCAGGGCAGTGTCGTTAGCGAAAATATATTTTCCAACTCGAGGTGAGGTAGGTAAGTACGCAGTGTAAACACTGTGCAACACAGGGACCAACACTGTGTCCTGCGGGACTTAAGCCAGGACATGGCAACTCGCGGAGGTGGCATCACCAGCTCGCACAACGAAGGTCTTACCGTCCATGTAACTAGCAGGTAGAAGCAACAAGTGGCTCGAAAAGCCATATGTGGAAAGCTTGTGAAGCAGTCCTCGGTGCGACAAGCTGCCAAAAGCTCGTAAGACATCGAGAAGAATCATGGTGCAGATCTCCATATGGTTGTAAGCCTGGATGACCTTCTCAACCTCTCGCGAGAGCTGGAAAGGGGTCGAAATGGGCTTCAAGAACTCCAGATTCTTCATCTGACGGTAATGCTTCAGTAGTGAGGTGTGCGGTTAGTCAGGACAGCAGAACTCTCTTAAATAAATTACTGAGATATGAAAGAAGGCCGATAGGTCTGTAGCTGGTTGGTTCTGCACGATTCTTTCCCAGTTTGGTCACCCCAACGATCACTGCTATCTTCGAAATCTCAGGATATTTTTTCTGGGTCAATATAGCACTGAACAAGCGAGTGACGTGCAAGATGGTCGTCGGTGGTAATTCTCGGAGCACTGGAGCAGTGATGGGGTCGAGTCTGGACGCCTTTCAGCGAGGAGGAACATTGAAATGGCCGCCAGATTCCTTCTTCACTGATAGCTTCTTGATTTTGGACTTCTTCCCCCTCAGAGTCTGTCGCGAGATAGACCTGAAGTCTGTCTTCAACCATGTGGATATTGGCCTTATTTATGGGCTCCTCTACTGGTGTGAAATTGTGCTCGAATACATAAGCGATAGCATTAGCTTTGTGAAATGGTGTGTAGGCATGCCTGCTGGGAATCGCTAGTGGAGGTATTTTGGAACGCCCTTTCGTGAAAGTTCGGGCTAGATCTCATGGGACAACATCTCTGCCCACTGTTTATTACGATATTCGATGAGGGCTTCCTTAATGAGCCGCTGGAGAAGATTGACCCGCAACTTAACTTTACGTTGTTATGTGATACGTCACTCTTCAGTCAAACGGTTCGTTTCGCATATTAGAAGGAGGATCTCCTGTGCCAGTTCTTCAGGGCTGCGGGCTGCACTGATCGTGGGCGGCTGAGTAGTGGATAGAGAGATGACTTCTGTGACGCCCGTTGTGATGTAGGTAGCGTCCTCGTCAACGTCAGCATCGGCTGGTAACTGATGTGCTGTAAAAGTATGATGTAGTCTGCGACGATAGGCGCCACAATTAGGACTGGCAGTGCTAAAGCGGCTGATGGGTATAAGCTGCCCCGTGGCAGAGAAAACAGTGTGGTCTGAGGAGAGCACATGGACGGCTTCAGATGTAACGACCGCCGGGATGCCCTTCACTATGCAGAGATCCAAAACGTCCGGCTGGTTACCATTCTTGGGATAGCTCGTGGGTCGTTAGGAGTGTAGACCCGGGGTCGGATGTGGTCAGCTACCAGTACGGTTTATCTTACAGGAATTCCAACTCACGCGTTTGGCATTTAGGTCACCAGCAATAATATGCTTTTCCCCGTGTCGGATGAGATCAACAGCGCCATCTTCTTGGAGGTGTCCTTTGGATTGTGAGTAGACGGCCGTAAACGTCACTACGCTGTGGCTGGTTTCCTCCGTCACAGAGGTGCAGTCTACAGTGCGGAGCTGCAAGTGGGGAGCTGCAAAGTGGCGGAGCGAATTCCGTACATAGACGGTCGTCCCAGCGCCCGCGGTAAGGCAATCTGTGCGCTAACACGTATAGTTCGCAATATTGGCACTTAATCCCGCCTTCAAATGAGTGTCGCTGACCAAACAGATGTCAACATTCTTGGCACGAAGGGAAAGTTCAAACTCTTTCAATTTGTAGAAGATGCTTGCAGCATTCCAAGTTGCAAAAGCGATCTGTGTGGCGCAGCTGGTAGTACAGAAGAGTCCTCTGATGGCTTCTTGAAGAGGCGAGATAATGAGTGCTAATACAGCAACCAGCGTTTCCTTAAGGTCAGTGACAGTCTGCCCAAGCTCACGAATCAACGCAGCAAGATCTGTAGTGTCGTTGGCAGGCCTGAGTACTTCCTGGGGGCGGTAACTGCTGGAGGGGTTATTCATGGTCTGGAGATTCGTCTGCTGGGCTGGAGAAATCCTACGGACTACTTCTGCTGCTGTCAAGTTCTGTCTTATTTTAGCAGATCGTCGCTCCATTAATAAGGGTCGCGGCTGTATTCCTTCGTTTTTCTGGTGTTTGAAGGCGAAAACAAACTTTGGCAGGTGGATGGATGTCGATGACATCTTGTGGCCGGCTTCCTGGGTGCGAACGGGCGCGAGTCCAGTTTGCCGTCGTCGAACATTCTTGTGAAGAACGCAGCCCCTGTAGTTGGCTGGACGGTTTCCTCGACAGAGGCAGCAGACCGCCAGTGACTCTCGCTTCAAGGGCACTTGCCCCTTTTATGTCCTTGGCAGCATTTAACACATCGAGGTGGCACTGTGCAGAGACGTGCCATGTGATAAACTCTCTGACAGTTGTAACACTGTATAGGACCTTTCCTGGGGTGCAGTTTCTCAACAGTGACTACAAGGTCATAGAGGCGCTCCATTTGGAATATTTCTCGGTGCTTCTCAGTATCTGATAGTATGATGACTCTCTTCGGGGATACCTTTCCGCCGGCCGCTGTGGCCGAGCGGTTCTCGGCCCATCAGCTCGGAACGGCGCTGCTGCAACGGTCGCAGGTTCGAACCCTGCCTCGGGCATGGATGTGTGTGATGTCCTTAGGTTAGTTAGGTTTGTTGTGTGTTGTAGTGTTTCTCGTAGCAGAAGTTGGCCCACTCATTTAAGTTATCGTGAAAATGTAGCAGGCAGTATATTCTGTGGCCATCGAAAATAATGTCTTTTAAAGAAATTCTTCATTGGGTTAGTCCGTCTCCCTTTATAGCTTTACGGTGTCGTAGGGAAACAGGCCAACCATTGAAGTTAGACAGCAATTTGTTACAGATACTCCCGTGAGGATTCAACTACCTTGTAAGTTGAAGTAGCAACATTTCACTTTCCATTTTCCGTAAAAGTCTTCTGGGTCATAGATCGTATCATGCTTGAAAATTTTACTACATGATATGGTCGACAACCGAAAAGTAGTTTACGGATATTGATTCAGGCAGTTAATGTCTACGAAATTACACTTCACTTCTGTACGCTGGAGTTGTGTTCAAGTGTGAGCCATACGAACGTTTTGTATGCAATCTCTTGTCTAGACACACTGTAGTTCGCAAGCATCCTACTGATGAGTCGTAGCGCGTCATTTGCTATGGTTATGTGGTTGTTTCATGTGTTGTGTCTAGCCATTGTTCACCCTAAATGGTTCTACTGTGCGACTGGCTCTTGTCGTCTCAATCCATTAGACAAAGGAAACCACTCTTACGTTTCGTCAACTGATAACATTGCTTTTCTCTACATGTAATGAGACCTTGCTGCCAATCTTCGCAACATGATGATGCTTTTTCAGGATCTGACTGGTTATTACCACAATTTTTTCCCTAAAAATTTTCCTCACTAGTAAGTTCATCACCTACGAAAATTCTGAGATTGAAATCGATACTACCTGATAAGTCATTGACCATAATGTGGAGAATAATGACCTTTTTATACTCACCATGGCACACCAGATATTATTTCTTTGTTTTGCCGGCCGGGGTGGCAGAGCGGTTCTAGGCACTACAGTCTGGAACCGCGCAACTGCTACGGTCGCAGGTTCGAATCCTGCTTCGGTCATGGATGTGTGTGATGTCCTTAGGTCAGTTAGGTTTACGTAGTTCTAAATTTTAGGGGATTGATGACCTCAGCAGTTAAATCCCATAGTGCTCAGAGCCATTGGAACCATTTCTTTGTTTGCACATGACTCGCCACCCTGATAACACTCTGTACAGTGTCATTGGCAAATCAGTTTTGATTTTCAGTAGGTACCCGTCTTCTTTAGAAGACGTCAACTGAATCAAACGCTACCACGTAATTCATAGAGATCCCAGCTTATCCGCGAACGAAACTGAATGACGCTTTCATCAGAAAACACTGATGCATATAGATACTTGACACTAAATATTCACGATTTCAAATATTTGTGGTTGTTTCTTATCTGAAGAAATTTTAAAATAAAGTATCACAAGTCCGCGTACGTGAACTACGAAAGCATAAGCACAAGCAATGTCGTCTTGTTTAGGGAACGTGTTCGCCACATTGTTTGTGGATTTTGAATTTAAGATTCAGTACGGTGGTGATAAATAAAATAACATATAATTAACAGGTCGCTCAGTCTTTTCAGAGCGTAAGTTGTGGACTGTTACTTAAAAGAAAGATAGCTGCTCCGACGTATCGCACGCAACATTTACGCCACTGCCGCGAGCAACCCATTTTTTTTTTTTTCCAGTTTGTTCGCTGTTGATCGTTGTGTTTGGTCGTTGCGGGCGTCACATGACATTCGTTCAAGTTCGTTTGTTGAACCTTCCACTCAGTTTTTTTTTTTTATTACAGAGGCCGACCGGGTCTCTGACCGAACACGCTGAGCTACCGTGCCGGCGACCCAATAGGTGGTCACCTGAGGCGGTTGCTTTTAGCTCTGACGATGGATAGGGCGGGCGCCTGTCAACAGCATCACGCTATGGATACATCGAACATGGTGTTCACAGTGTAGACCAATGTTGGTAGCCGTATAATGCGAGGCAAGTACACGCGAAAAGAATTTGAGCCTCTCGCCATAAAGGAATCTGTCCTGGAGTCTGGCATTAGTACCATTACCTTGTGGACTAACTGCCATCACGGTATATTGATAATTTTTACTTATGGACCGTCTGACAGCAACTGAATAAAACACCATTTTAGTGCCATACGCGTTTCGCCTTTATTTTCTACAAGGCATCATCAGTGGCCTGGAATATGTACATATGTTAGCTATTATATTTACATTTTTGTCACTGTGCCTATAGGTTATAAACAGTTCTGGTGGTTGGTATTTCCTATTAAGTACTAATGTTTTGAACTGTACTTACAGGTTGCGTGGTCAATTTCTAACATATTACGCTCCTGTTGCATTTTTGGTGTTGTTCTTCTTCTTATGATCGCCAATTTGCGGTTTTTTCGACATTCCACAGCACTATGCACTGAACGCTTGTTTTAATGCAATGTTTTGGTTTCTGTTGTCGACCGTCAAATGTTTTTGCCAAAGATAGAATGTTATATTGCCAAACTTACGAGTGTAACTATTGAAGTATCTGTGGTCTGTTCATGTATGCATTTATAACCGATAGGCACAGTGACAAAAATGTAAATAAAATAGCTAACATATGTACATATTCCAGGCCACTGGTGATGCCTTGCAGAAAATAAAGGCGAAACGCGTATGGCACTAAAATTGTGTTTTATTCAGTTGCTGTCAGACGGTCCATAAGCAAAAATTATCAATATACCGTAATATTACACGCTACTGAGGAAGACAGGACTGCAAAAGTTGAAGATGCCAATAACTGCCATCAATCTTGTTTCATGTTTTGCAGAAATGAGGAGGCACCGATTTCGAGTATATCGAATTTTAATCAGTATATAGTTTTATGTTAACCAATCGCTCCCGAACCCTTGCGTAGTTTCCTTACTACAGAGAATAGAAGCTGTTTATTCCCTTTTTATTACTTTTCTGACCAGCTTCTTTAGTTAATCACCAAAACGCGCTAAACACAAATACTGGCAATCCTAAACCGTAGAGGGTTTCTTCACTAAAAGCTGCAACGCCTAAAAAAAGGAGAGAGAAAGTTATTCTGAGGGTCAGAGACAAGTGAAAACAAGCATTGTCGTTTCTGATCGAATTTCGAATAGCAATACGAAACCATGTGAGCCGACCAAAAATAGAGTTTTATGTTAAGTAAAGTAAATCAGTGGATTTTATTAATTCTTAGAATTTGCGAATTACGCTTTCTCAGAGGATGAGCATGCTTCAAGGAAATCGAGAAAGTTATTTTACATACAGTTAGCCAACACGAGACGCAAATACAATTGAAGAGATCGAACTGCTACTATCCTATTTTATCCATGATAACTTCATCTTTCAAAAGTTCCTAAATATCTTTCTTCTTTCGTCTTAACTATCCATGATTCAATGCTGTGTAAAACTACACTCCAAACGTAACATGCAGCAAATCTTTTACTCAGCTCCATTAGCATTCTTCTATCGTCTAGTAACTGCTTCTCCTTATCAAATGCACTCTTTCCTCCTCATTTCTTCTGTAGTCTCCATTCCAAATCATTAAACTTCCCAGTTACAGATAGGACTGCACTTGTTTCAATATAGGAATATGTTGATTGGAGCTTCCTTATCGCTTATTCTCGCCACTTTTGTCTTTCCTGTATTATTGTTCATTACATACACCTTGCCTTTTCCTGCAATACTCTTAAACATCTTGTGTAGCTGCTTTTCTGATTACTGCAGCACTTCTTGATCATCCAAGCATTTTATAGTCTTTATCCTCTGTTCACCAATTACAATGGCTCTTGCATCCTCTAGGACCTTTCCTATCAGTTCTTCTCCATATAAAAGGTGTTCCGAAACAAATAAATGAGATAAATAGATCAAAAGACCACAATCACATCAAGTAGACGATTTATAATGTTGTACTTGTTTCAGGCTTCAATACGTGCTAAACATAATGTTGCTCCTTGTGTGGATTATATTAGTACGATTATTACATAAACGTACAGTTGTTTGATGATTAAATACGGTGTTGACGTAAACCGTATGAAGAAGGAAGTTATTCACATCGAGAGAATGCATTTTTTCTAGACGTTACTACGAAATACAGCCGTAATTTGATTTGGATGTGAAGATAAACGTTTTCTTTCCCGCATGAAACAGCAGAATAGATAACTGAGAGTTCGATCACAGATGTTGACAAATCTCCTTTATCATGCTGCCGAGACGAGTTTCTAACTGTGCTGTACACATCATCTTTCGACAAGTAACTGTAATGACATTCAGTGACCTCCTTGTGTTTTATGAACCATCAACAGTCACGCCTATCACCTTAAGCAACACGTAAAAAATATTTTAAGAGGAAGAAAAGGAATATAGATATACCACTAGTCATTGAGATATATTTGTTTTGTATTCCAAATCCATGGAATAATACTTGATAAAATTAAGGGTAGAGGGACGTTGAATGCTATTTGCATAGGTTAAACGGAGTGATTCTAAATTCGTTTTACAATCTCCTAAAACGGATACAGGGTGTCGGAAAGGTTATGATTCCAGTAGCGACTCCTGTCAGGGTTCCAGTGATTTCCAAGCTACAGTAAGAGACGTGTAATGTGTTTTAATATTCTGCGTCTACTAGATGGACATTTGATAATAATCTACCGTGAATGTGGTATTTATTACATTACCAAGGTAATAAGCCCACTCTTAAGCAACACATGAATCCTTGAGTAACCATGTCTCACATAACACTTTCTAAACTCCTTCTCACAGTGATAGCTGGGAAGAATATTGTACCTCCGAAATGCTTTCCTGACTTGAGAAAGATGGGGTGTACCTAGACCTGGCAGCGATTACTCTTGCGTGACCAGATATGTCAGTCTAACGTCATGCTGAGGGGAGGGAAGTGCAACCATGCGAAGAACGAATACGAAAACAGCTGTCATAGACCTAGCTGGCGTCAAACGGGACAACGACAGAATGACAGTTCGAGTGGGGCAGAGTATTTGATTTCGGAGAAAAACAGGTTTGTGACTCTGTGGTGGCTACGATGGTACATGCTGTTATTATAGTGCAGTGTGTGTGTGTGTGTGTGTGTGTGTGTGTGTGTGTGTGTGTGGATCCCGTAGATAGAATAGAGCCATTCCAGCGAAGAATTGATACTTGCCTATGCAGTGCGGTAACAGGAGAGCATGGCCACCATCTCGTCGGATTGATCTTAATGGACGGTATATCTCCGTCCAGTGTAGTACAATGTAAGTGCGATGCTGCTGCTTCTGCTGGTATGGAATAACCTGTGTGGACGTTTCGACACCATTTGCTGCGGTTTGGGCTGGTGGTACGCATGCAATTACGTTGCCTTCGATTTTACGGCAACCACAAACACTTCAGCCTGCAATTAGCGCATGAACGCGTCGTAAATGGCAATATGTATGCTTTCGAAACAGTTGCAGTTCAGCCGGTCGTATAATGACGGCTGAATACCTGTTAGATGCTATCATAGCAACTTTAACCGGATCGATGTTATGTCAGGATTGTTGACCAGAATAGCATAGAATCATGGGATGCTTTTAGATACATCGTGTGGTGTCCACTCCTGCTCACTGAAGGGAGTCTGAGCATCAGTCGCTATATCATAGTTTTAGAGGTATTGTTCTTCCTTAAGGCACCTCCGTACTCGAAATGCCAATCAATATGAGTCGAAGAATATTAAAGATTTATTCGAAGAACGAACGCTACGACTGGTCTCCAACCTCCACTTTCGAGTCAGTTACTCCCCATCGACCATGTCTCGTTACAGTCCCTGTGCTCTTAATCACTTCTATCATTTGCGCACTGTCACGTACCTAATCTGTTGTATAAAGTTCTTTTCCGTCACATGTATCCTTCTTTGGCGTAACTGTTTCACAAACCTTAATATACAATAACTGTTCTCATATGGCACTAATTGCTATCAAGCGATCAATTAATTGGTTGGTTCGTTAGGGGGAGGGGACCAAACAGTGAGGTCGTCGGTCCCATGGAGTTAGGTAAGAATGGGGAAGGAAGTCGGGCGTGCCATTTCAAAAGAACCATCCCGGAATTTGCCTGAAGAGATTTAGGGAAATCACGGAAAACCTAAATCGGGATGGCCGGACGCGGGTTTGAACCATCGTCTTTCCGAATGCGAGTCCAGTGTGCTAGTCACTGTGCCAGTGTGATCAGTTAATTAATCTAATCTACAGTAGCGCTCAAAAGTATTTTGTAGTTGTAGTGTTATGTTGTCAGTACTGTTTGCATGCAGTCACAACAGAGCAACGCATATAAGGCCTGTTTCACAATGGGACACTGGTGACGGTCACCAGTGACGGTCACTGGTAATTGTGATGAACAATCATGGATCACCGGTGTTCGACACCGCAGGTATTGCCAACTGATTAGTTAGTGAAATGGACTCGAGCGAGGAGGAACTTTTGTTAGTACTTCTAAGCAAGAGGAGGAGCAAAATGCAGACAAAACGTTCATCACACTTACATCCACTGCCAGGAGGTCGGCTGGAAAAAATATTGTTTTACACTCTTTATGTCGATCTGAGACAAGATCAGAAGTAGTTTTTTTTAGTATTTTCGAATGTCGAAAACTTCATTTGATGAACTGCTAGGAGAAGTGAAAGAAGAAATCACAGGAATGGACAATAATATTTTAACTGTATTTTCCGGACCATAAGGCGGAGCGCCTAAAGACGACGATAAGACGCACACTTAATTTTGTTATGAAAATTTTGAAATATAAGTATTTTTTTAGATTTCTTCTTCATTCGTCCTCTAGGGGTGAATTTATGGTTTCCACGCTCATCCATTTTGTCCCTTCTTATCGCATTAAGACTGCGTAAAGATACACTTAATACTGGTAAATGCAAAAGAAATGGGGTGAGGGATGCACATGTGCTTGAAGGTTACTATCCTCCTAGCCTTTACAGGCATAGCTACTAAATTTCGCTACTCTTTTATGGTCCGAAAAACAAGGTATTAAATTTGAAAAACAACGTACAACTTACCAATTTTGTTTTATTCATCCATGCTCTTCTCACTGAAATCAGGCACAAATTTCGTTATAATTTCTTGCCAATCATTCGTTTTCACTACTTTGTTGCTATAGTCATATCTTTTGACATTCCAAATAGCAGGACGACTTTCTACTTCACTTATAAAAGTCTTCCGTGTTAATCAAATCTAAACTCATGACTACCCCCCCCCCCCCTTCTAACAGCCGTGTACCGCAAGTCTCTAGAGGAACGGAAGGTTCCAAATGATTGGAAAAGAGCACAGGGGTAGTCCCAGTCTTCAAGAAGGATCGTCGAGCAGATTCGCAAAACTATAGACCTACATCTCTGACGTCGATCTGTTGTAGAATTTTAGAACATGTTTTTTGCTCACGTATCATGTCGTTGATGGAAACCCAGAATCTACTATGTAGGAATCAACATGGATTCCGGAAACAGCGATCGTGTGAGACCCAACTCGCTTTATTTGTTCATGAGACCCAGAAAATATTAGATACAGGCTCCCAGGTAGATGCTATTTTCCTTGACTTCCGGAAGGCGTTCGATACAGTTCCGCACTGTCACCTGATAAACAAAGTAAGAGCCTATGGAATATCAGACCAGCTGTGTGGCTGGATTGAAGAGTTTTTATCAAACAGAACACAGCATGTTGTTATCAATGGAGAGACGTCTACAGACGTTAAAGTAACCTCTGGCGTGCCACAGTGGAGTGTTATGGGACCATTGCTTTTCACAATATATATAAATGACCTAGTAGATAGTGTCGGAAGTCCCATGCGGCTTTTCGCGGATGATGTTGTAGTTTACAGAGAAGTTGCAGCATTAGAAAATTGTAGCGAAATGCAGGAAGATCTGCAGCGGATAGGCACTTGGTGCAGGGAATGGCAACTGACCCTTAACACAGACAAATGTAATGTATTGCGAATACATAGAAAGAAGGATCCTTTATTGTATGATTATATGACAGCGGAACAAACACTGGTAGCAGTTACTTCTGTAAAATATCTGGGAGTATGCGTGCGGAACGATTTGAAGTGGAATGATCATATAAAATTGATTGTTGGTAAGGCGGGTACCAGGTTGAGATTCATTGGGAGAGTGCTTAGAAAATGTAGTCCATCAGCAAAGGAGGTGGCTTACAAAACACTCGTTCGACCTATACTTGAGTATTGCTCATCAGTGTGGGATCCGTACCAGATCGGGTTGACGGAGGAGATAGAGAAGATCCAAAGAAGAGCGGCGCGTTTCGTCACAGGGTTATTTGGTAACCGTGATAGCGTTACGGAGATGTTTAAGAACTCAAGTGGCAGACTCTGCAAGAGAGGCGCTCTGCATCGCGGTGTAGCTTGCTCGCCAGGTTTCGAGAGGGTGCGTTTCTGGATGAGGTATCGCATACATTGCTTCCCCCTACTTATACCTCCTGAGGAGATCACGAATGTAAAATTAGAGAGATTAGAGCGCGCACGGAGGCTTTCAGACAGTCGTCCTTCCCGCGAACCATACGCGACTGGAACAGGAAAGGGAGGTAATGACAGTGGCACGTAAAGTGCCCTCCGCCACACACCGTTGGGTGGCTTGCGGAGTATAAATATAGATGTAGAAATGTAGATGTAGATAATTTGGCACTTTGTTAGGACAACGATTCAAACTCGTCTTCGGCCATTAAAAAAATTACTTTCGGTTAACAAAGTCAAAAATTTAGTGTCCAAACCAGGACCCTGATCGGAATCAAATTAAACACCTCTGGGGTGCACTGGATCGACGTGTTCGTCGTAGAAGCTACTCAAACAAGGATCAATTTGCTGCTCCCTTACTGGACGAAAGGTCAAAACTCTCACTTGACCTATTACACAAGCTTGTGGATTCTGTGCCAAATAGATGTACAGCTGAGATCAAAGTCCATGAGTATGCAACGATAAACTGATTTATTCTTCAGATTCCAAAACAGTTTTGTTTTAATCTTACATACTCAGACCCACAAATTACTTTTGAGCCAGAAGAATTGTTTTCGTTTTGATGTAAGATAGCTTTGTTTCCACTAACAGAAGTTTTGTACTAAATGGATTATAATTACATGTTTTTCAGTTATGCACTGACAGTTTTTTCTGTTACACCCTTACATTTACGTAATTATAGTTAATGCTTTCTATAAAATACTTTTGAGCACTACAGTATATGAACCTTGCAGTGTTCAGCAGCTGGATACGTACATATAGGGTGGACAGAAACAGTCTGAAAAGCTATTAAGAGTGTTTCAGTGTAGTTTGTGCTGATAAGTAATTGTTAAGAAAAAGTTTCGATACGTTGCGCCGTTTCCGAGTTTATTAGCATTTAAGTTAGCCAATGAGGCCATAGGGCTCGCAAATTCTAGCGGCCTTCCGGAGACGCTGTCACAAAACATGTGCTTCGTTTCGTTTCCTGAAACCGAATATGTATGTGATTAAAAAATTGGACACGGGACGGTGGTAAGGATCGAACCCCGAGCCTAATGCTGACCGGTCTTGTGCGCTATCATCTACGCTATGAGAACAAGTGCACCAACTGTATCAGGCAGGCCGCTTTAATTTGTGCGCGCAACGGGCTGATTGGCTAACTTCAATGTTAATTAACCCGGAAACGGCGGGAACGTATCGAATTCTTTTTCTTAACAGTTATTTCTCAGCACACCCTACTCTACAGCACCCTTACAAGCTCTTCAGACTGCTTCTGACCACCCTTCATACACAGAGTGTTCCACAATTGCTACTAAAATTTTATAGCGTTTGTAGAGGGGGATTAAGTAGGTAAGATTCTGATAAAGATCTCGTGTCCACAAATGTATTTTTTAAATGTAAAATAATTTCGGACGTTGGATCAGTTTCAGATCTTCCGCTTCACGGCACGCACACAGCGAAGTCAATGAGCTCTCACCTCTGTGCTGTAAAAGAGCTGCTCCACGCAGTGACTCTCCTGTTCGTTGCAGAAGGTGTATCTGCAACGCAAGCTTCAATATAAACGGTCCACAAATCCTAGTGCGTGTCCCGTGTCCATGGAGAACCACAGTCAGACCTCCTTGTACGGAACGCACCAGTTTTTCTGTTGTGATCAGACGAAAAATATTAACTGAAGCGATCCGAAAAACGTTCTTGATATATGCTTTGCGGAGCTCTACCATGACGTACCGTACTCTGAGGTGGTCGACATGGAGGTGAAACGATTTTGAAATCTATTTTATATCTAAAGGGTACATTTCTGGACGTGGGTTCCTGATCAAAGTTTTATCTACTAAGTACCCTCTACAGCTCCTAGAAGCCTGTAATAGGAATTGTGGAACACGCTGTATTTGTGTACAACTCACCATCAGGTCACTACATACTTAAGATTTCGAAAAAGAACTGTAAACAGCTGTAGATTGTCAAATTTTACATAGCACGGTAGTTATCGTTTTTTCACCATCCAGAAGCAAATGTTGCGGAAAAAGCATTGGACCGAAGTGTCAGCCATTCTAGAGGTATGTTATTCATGTTGATGTATTGTACTAATTAGCAACGCATATGAAGTAGTTTGCACCCTGCCTCCTCCACTCTCCCCCCCCCCCCCTCCCCTCTCTACCTCTCTCTCTCGCCTGCACGAAGCCTGAAGTCAAGAAATAAAAACATACTCATGTTTTTCTGTCGACTGCGTCATTGTTAAAGAGCCTTGAAACTAGTAGTACAATTCTAAGGAGATGTATGTGACAGGCAGTTACGGACATGAATTTTTGAAGTTGAACCAAATTACCTCTTTCCATGCTTTAAGTAAACGCAACGAATGATTACCCAATATCCGTTGACGCTGATACCGTATTTATATTGCACAATGCAGACAGCTTCATCCTGTGTCAGTGTACTGTAGTTCATGGTGGTTCATGGCATTTAAGGTACAAATGTTTTTATTGTTGTAAAAGTGACACAATAAAAGTAAAACGCTAAAAGTGGACTTTTGAGGAAAGTAGCACAAGTGCTGTTGCGGGTCAGAAAACATACCAAGATTATTACTATGCTGTTCGAAATTGAAGCATTTCCAGTTACACAAACTCGTGCGCAGGACTCAGAGGTCTCCCTTCATAAACGAAACATAAGAGATTTTTGAAGTGTCATATGCACACAACATAGACGCTGAAGAAAATGGTAAAATATGTGTCTGAATGATTCTCAACTGAACAAAACAGGTTAACTTCAGAAATCTTTATATTTTATAAAGCAGCTACTCACAATACGAATCATGCAACAGAAATTTACTGTGAATCACGCAAGATAAAATGTTCAGCATAGGTTTAAAATTAACATTTCGTATAACTGATCAGACGACAGAGTTGAAAAGATGGTCTTTAGTTAGTGATAAGGGTGAGCACAGCTATTCTACATGAATAGCACTGTCAGTGTCAAAATGAACTACGAACCATGCTAAATGCACCTGTTATCAAAGCCATAAAATATAGGAATACACTACTGGCCATTAAAAGTGCTATACCACGAAGATGACGTGCTACAGACGCGAAATTTAACCGACAGGAAGAAGATGCTGTGATATGCAAATGATAAGCTTTTCAGAGCATTCACACAAGGTTGGCGCCGGTAGCGACACCTACAACGTGCTGACACGAGGAAAGTTTCCAACCGATTTATCATACACAAACAGCAGTTGACCGTCGTTGCCTGGTGGAACGTCGTTGTGATGCCTCGTGTAAGGAGGAGAAATGCATATGGTCACGTTTCCGACTTTGATAAAGGTCGGATTGTATCCTATCGCGATTGCGGTTTATCGTATGGCGACATTACTGTTCGCGTTGCTCGAGATCCAATGACTGTTAGCAGAATATGGAATCGGTGCGTTCAGGAGGGTAATACGGAACGCCGTGCTGGGTCCCAACGGCCTCGTATCACTAGCAGTCGAGATGACAGGCATCTTATCCGCATGGCTGTAATGGATCGTGCAGCCACGTCTCGATCCCTGAATCAACAGATGGGGACGTTTGCAAGACAACAACCATCTGCACGAACAGTTCGACAACGCTTGCAGTAGTTTGGACTATCAGCTCGGAGACCATGGCTGCGGTTACCCTTGACGTTGCATCACAGACGGGAGCGCCTGCGATGGTGTACTCAACGACGAACCAGGGTGCACGAATGGCAAAAAGTAATTTTTTCGGATGAATCCAGGTTCTGTTTACAGAATCATGATGGTCGCATCCGTGTTTGGCGACATCGCGGTGAACGCACATTGGAAGCGTGTATTCTTCATTGCCATACTGGCGTATCACCCGGCGTGATGTTATGGGGTGCCATTGGTTACACGTCTCGGTTACCTCTTACTCGCATTGACGGCACTTTGAACAATGGACGTTACATTTCAAATGTGTTACGACCCGTGGCTCTACCCTTCATTCGATCCCTGCGAAACCCTACATTTCTGCAGGATAATGCACGACCGCATGTTGCAGGTCCTGTACGGGCCTTTCTGGATACAGAAAATGTTCGACTGCTGCCCTGGCCAGCACGTTCTCCAGATCTCTCACCAATTGAAAACGGTTGGTCAATGGTGGCCGAGCAACTGGGTGGTCACAATACGCCAGTCACTACTCTTGATGAACTGTGGTATCGTGTTGAAGCTGCATGGGCAGCTGTACCTGTACGCGCCATCCAATCTCTGTTTGAGCCCAGACGTATCAAGGCCGTTATTACGGCCAGAGGTGGTTGTTCGGGGTACTGATTTCTCAGGGTCTATGCACGCAAACTGCGTGAAAATGTAATCACATGTCAGTTGTAGTATAATATATTCGTCCAATGAATACCCGTTTATCATCTGCATTTCATCTTGGTGTAGCAATTTTAATGGGCAGTAGTGTAAATTGAAACTTAGTTTGTGGCGCTAGTGGTTAACACTGAGGAGAAAAGTAAGATTTTCAACTAGAGTCATGTTTACCATAGCGTGTTACTCTTAGGAAGCAGTCGAAAGTACTACTATTGCGCCGAACCGTAAGTACATAAAACATTCGCTCTCCAGCTTAGTAAAAGCGTACGTGTAACGAATACGGAATCAAATGCAGACGCTTACCTGCGTATCTCCTGGATCATCTCGAAGAACTGGGCTTTGCTCTTTCGGCGTCGGCGTTGCTCGTGTTCCTTCTGAAACAAGGCAACGCTCTGATACCCGTCACCAGGTCTGCGGCTAGCGCGCTGCTGCACTACGACACAACCCACTACATCTATTCTACGAGCAACGAAGCCGTACATGCCTAGGGTAGCGCCCTTCTTACTCATGGCTGATTTCTCATGTCAAAAACAATATTGCAACATATACGTAGCAAATAAGCACACTGCAATCAATTTTACTTAGCTGATCTCGGAGGCAGGTCAAACTTCTGTCTTTGGCTTGTTATTAGGAGCAGTATTCTTTCAAGTGAGCTTTGAAGCTCGTTCATAAACGACAAAATGGGCATTTTGAATTTCATTGTGGAAGTCATGCATAAAAGTAAAGCTGTCCATTAGTAACACACTTTAAGTTGACCATATCACTGGACACCTAAAACGTCATCTCATATTTTTATTAAGAGACAATTTTTTAATTTTTAATACAGCATGTAAGTTAATACATGAACTTGCTCCTGGAATCAGTGCCCTATGATTTAATTTTTTGGTTAGAAAAGTACCGTGAGAAATGGAACAGTTCAAGCAAATACTGTGTCCCTCAGACTATCGTGTGATAAACGTATATTTTACTACTGCGAACCGTAGCGTGGTGTTCACGTAATCAATGATTGACACGCAGGTGTAGAAACCAGGCTAAAGAGCACCAGCGTGGCAGTTCCGAAGGTCGCAGTCTGGAGAGGTGGGAAGGTGGTAGAGGGGCGGAAGAAGGAATGGCGTGTCGTCGCCATCGGGAGTGTGCACGCGGAATTGACGAAGTTTAAGAAGCGAAAAAAAATAATTTTAAGGGTGGAAGAAAGACGTGAGTATCACGAGTGAATAGTAAGAAAAGTACTGGATTCAGTTCAGTGCCCGCCGAAGTGTTTCAACGTGATTGGAAAAACATGATGCAATTGGTACTGGCCTTATTCATTAGCAGTTGTTGTCGAGAATCTAAATTACTGTCAATAATATACAACTCAAAGTGAGTACACTTCTGGGTTTCTGATTCAAGATAATCACCTGCCTACGAATATCTTCTCAAAGATTTGCAGTGGCGTAACCATGACGGCAACCACGCCCTCAACCAGGCTTCGCCGCCATGATACAGGTAGAACCGAGTACATTATTGAGAAGCTCCGGAAACCATCGCTTGGGGCACGGAGGACAGATCAAGACAGCCTTTCAAAATGAAGACAATGGGACTGAATATTCAAGAACAGACATTGCAGACGGTAATTTTAATATTACTGAGTCCGATTATACAACAGTAAGGTCGTTGCGAAACAAAGCGGTTAACATTGCTTTAGACAGTTAAAAAAATACAATTTTATGCTAAAGACTTAACATCGAACAGTAGTGTAGTTAATTTAGCCATGGACTTCGGGGCCGAAATAACATCAACGATTTCATTTCAATAATGTTAAATATGACTTGTAACGTTCAACTTCTTTCTCCAGAAATACATTCGTACTACAACGTATTAAAGGGGAACTATTTAGATCAAATTAACTGAAAACGATAGTCTCGTGGACTTTTTTCTGTATTTCAAATGTTTTGCCTTTTTGTAGAAGAGATCAGGTACGTCAGTCTGTTGTTATTTTAGCACCAGACTGACAAAATGTAGGTACGATCCCGGGCAATTTTAGGATACTTTTTATTCGTCTGAAGTCCTACCGTACACTGTCACAATCTGTCTGTAACAAACACTGTCGTCAAGGGGACTTCTAACGTCTCTTTTGTGCCGCATTTATTGTCGTTATGAGTCAGTAATTCATGTTATCAGATGGGGACCATCGTCAGAATGTAACTGGAAATAGCGTCAGCCGAGGTAAGGCTTGGATTTCTACCTCGGCACAAGCAAGCTATTCCAGTGGCTACATCAAAACTTCGTTTAGTCAGTGTGCACGCCTATGATCCAGAAATCAATTTGCAACAGAGCACTGCGAACAATGAGCTCCACATAATTTGTGTTCTCCATATCATAGTGTTCGCCACCATAACTGAGTGGTCAGTGTTGATGACTGCCATGCGGAGGACCTGGGGTCAGTAGCTGGTACCGCCAGGTATTTTTTTCCTTGCAGAGAGGACTGGAACGAAGTGCGCTTAGCCTCATGATGAAAACTGAGGAGTTCCTTGAATGAGAAGTAGCGGCTGCGAGATCTGGAAAGCCTCTATGGCCAGGAGAGCAGTGTGCTGACTCCATACTCCTCCATACCGCATCTGCATGACCGGGTATGACACATGGATGACACGGCGGCCGGTTGGCATCGCGCGGACCTCTGGGGCTGATCACTAAGCAACTTCCACCATATGATTATACTTTCCCGCTGATTGTGCCATGGATATTTTGCTCTGCATAACGAGCAAGCCGTCGACGTTCGCGCGCCATAAGGAGTACAGACGTCAAGTGCATTTTCGCATACATAAAAGAAAAAAGTCATCACCAAGAAGAACTGGTGCGAGATAAACGAAAGCTGATACGTCTGTTTCTGCATACGAAAGAAGGCACATATTAAAATTTCGCGATAATCGCATACGTGTAACGCTAGTAACGCAACTATGAAGACACAAATGAGTGTAATGTGCTGCCCGCATCTCGTGGTCGTGCGGTAGCGTTCTCGCTTCCCACGCCCGGGTTCCCGGGTTCGATTCCCGGCGGGGTCAGGGATTTTCTCTGCCTCGTGATGGCTGGGTGTTGTGTGCTGTCCTCAGGTTAGTTAGGTTTAAGTAGTTCTAAGTTCTAGGGGACTGCTGACCAGAGATGTTAAGTCCCATAGCGCTCAGAGCCATTTGAACCATTTTGTAATGTGCTGTGAATACATAGAAAGAAAGATCCCTTATCATTTAGCTGCAATATAGCAGGTCAGCAACTGGAAGCAGTTAATTCCATAAATTATCTGGGAGTAGGTATTAGGAATGATTTATAATGGAATGATCATATAAAGTTGATCGTCGGTGAAACAGATGCCACACTGAGATTCATTGGAGGAATCCTAAGGAAATGCAATCCGAAAACAAAAGAAGTAGGTTACAGTACACTCGTTCGCCCACTGCTTGAGTATTGCTCACCAGTGTGGGATCCGTACCAGATAGAGTTGATAGAAGAGATAGAGATCATTTAGTAATCGCGAAAGCGTTACGGAGATGATAGATAAACTCCATTGGAAGACTCTGCAGGAGAGACGCTCAGTAGCTCTGTACGGGCTTTTGTTGAAGTTTCGAGAATATACCTTCATCGAGGAGTCATGCAGTATATTGCTCCCTCCTACGTATATCTCGCGAAGAGACCATGAGGATAAAATCAGAGAGATTAGAGCCCACACAGAGGCATACCGACAATCTTTCTTTCCACGAACAATACGAGACTGGAATAGAAGGGAGAACCGATAGAGGTACTCAAGGTATCCTCCGCTACACACCGTCAGGTGGCTTGCGGAGTACGGGTGTAGACGTAGATGTAGATGAGGTTTGTTGTAAATGCGTACTATGACGGTCGTGAGCATTAGTTATCTCTGACATTGGACGTAGTGAGTTGATATCAGTCAATAATGCCTTTGAGACGACGAAGACACCCTCAGTCTGCAAGATCCGGGCGGTCGCAGAGGGTGGGCTTACTGGTAGTTGGGAGCTCCAACGTCAGGCGCTTAATGGGGCCCCTTAGGGAAATGGCAGCAAGAGAGGGGAAGAAAACCAATGTGCACTCCGTGTGCATACCGGGGGGAGTCATTCCAGATGTGGAAAGGGTCCTTCCGGATGCCATGTAGGGTACAGGGTGCACCCATCTGCAGGTGGTCGCTCATGTCGGCACCAATGATGTGTGTCGCTATGGATCCGAGGAAATCCTCTCTGGCTTCCGGCGGCTATCTGATTTGGTGAAGACTGCCAGTCTCGCTAGCGGGATGAAAGCAGAGCTCACCATCTGCAGCATCGTCGACAGGACTGACTGCGGACCTTTGGTACAGACCCGAGCGGAGGGTCTGAATCAGAGGCTGAGACGGTTCTGCGACCGGGTGGGCTGCAGATTCCTCGACTTGCGCCATAGGGTGGTGGGGTTTCGGGTTCCGCTGGATAGGTCAGGAGTCCACTACACGCAACAAGCGGCTACACGGGTAGCAGGGGTTATGTGGCGTGGGCTGGGCGGTTTTTTAGGTTAGATGGCCTTGGGCAAGTACAGAAAGGGCAACAGCCTCAACGGGTGCGGGGCAAAGTCAGGACATGCGGGGACCAAGCAGCAATCGGTATTGTAATTGTCAACTGTCGAAGCTGCGTTGGTAAAGTACCAGAACTTCAAGCGCTGATAGAAAGCACCGAGGCTGAAATCGTTATAGGTACAGAAAGCTGGCTTAAGCCAGAGATAAATTCTGCCGAAATTTTACAAAGGTACAGACGGTATTTAGAAAGGATAGATTGCATGCAACCGGTGGTGGAGTGTTCGTCGCTGTTAGTAGTAGTTTATCCTGTAGTGAAGTAGAAGTGGATAGTTCCTGTGAATTATTATGGGTGGAGGTTACACTCAACAACCGAGCTAGGTTAATAATTGGCTCCTTTTACCGACCTCCCGACTCAGCAGCATTAGTGGCAGAACAACTGAGAGAAAATTAGGAATACATTTCACACAAATTTTCTCAGCATGATATAGTCTTAGGTGGAGATTTCAATTTACCAGATATAGACTGGGACACTCAGATGTTTAGGACGGGTGGTAGGGACAGAGCATCGAGTGACATTATAATGAGTGCACTATCCGAAAATTACCTCGAGCAATTAAACAGAGAACCGACTCGTGGAGATAACATCTTGGACCTACTGATAACAAACAGACCCGAACTTTTCGACTCTGTATGTACAGAAGAGGGAATTAGTGATCATAAGGCCGTTGCAGCATCCCTGAATATGGAAGTTAATAGGAATATAAAAAAAGGGAGGAAGGTTTATCTGTTTAGCAAGAGTAATAGAAGGCAGATTTCAGACTACCTAACAGATCAAAACGAAAATTTCTGTTCCGACACTGACAATGTTGAGTGTTTATGGAAAAAGTTCAAGGCAATCGTAAAATGCGTTTCAGACAGGTACGTGCCGAGTAAAACTGTGAGGGACGGGAAAAACCCACCGTGGTACAACAACAAAGTTAGGAAACTACTGCGAAAGCAAAGAGAGCTTCACTCCAAGTTTAAACGCAGCCAAAACCTCTCAGACAAACAGAAGCTAAACGATGTCATAGTTAGCGTAAGGAGGGCTATGCGTGAAGCGTTCAGTGAATTCGAAAGTAAAATTCTATGTACCGACTTGACAGAAAATCCTAGGAAGTTCTGGTCTTACATTAAATCAGTAAGTGGCTCGAAACAGCATATCCAGACACTCCGGGATGATGATGGCATTGAAACAGAGGATGACACGCGTAAAGCTGAAATACTAAACACCTTTTTCCAAAGCTGTATCACAGAGGAATACCGCACTGCAGTTCCTTCTCTAAATCCTCGCACAAACGAAAAAATGGCTGACATCGAAATAAGTGTCCAAGGAATAGAAAAGCAACTGGAATCACTCAATAGAGGAAAGTCCTCTGGACCTGACGGGATACCAATTCGATTCTACACAGAGTACGCGAAAGAACTTGCCCCCCTTCTAACAGCCGTGTACCGCAAGTCTCTAGAGGAACGGAGGGTTCCAAATGATTGGAAAAGAGCACAGGTAGTCTCAGTCTTCAAGAAGGGCCGTCGAGCAGATGCGCAAAACTATAGACCTACATCTCTGACGTCGATCTGTTGTAGAATTTTAGAACATGTTTTTTGCTCGAGTATCATGTCGTTTTTGGAAACCCAGAATCTACTATGTAGGAATCAACATGGATTCCGGAAACAGCGATCGTGTGAGGCCCAACTCGCTTTATTTGTTCATGAGACTCAGAAGATATTAGATACAGGCTCCCAGGTAGATGCTATTTTTCTTGACTTCCGGAAGGCGTTCGATACAGTTCCGCACTGTCGCCTGATAAACAAAGTAAGAGCCTATGGAATATCAGACCAGCTGTGTGGCTGGATTGAAGAGTTTTTATCAAACAGAACACAGCATGTTGTTATCAATGGAGAGACGTCTACAGACGTTAAAGTAACCTCTGGCGTGCCACAGGGGAGTGTTATGGGACCATTGCTTTTCACAATATATTTAGATGACCTAGTAGATAGTGTCGGAAGTTCCATGCGGCTTTTCACGGATGATGCTGTAGTATACAGAGAAGTTGCAGCATTAGAAAATTGTAGCGAAATGCAGGAAGATCTGCAGCGGATAGGCACTTGGTGCAGGGAGTGGCAACTGACACTTAACATAGACAAATGTAATGTATTGCGAATACATAGAAAGAAGGATCCTTTATTGTATGATTATATGATAGCGGAACAAACACTGGTAGCAGTTACTTCTGTAAAATATCTGGGAGTATGCGTGCGGAACGATTTGAAGTGGAATGATCATATAAAATTAATTGTTGGTAAGGCGGGTACCAGGTTGAGATTCATTGGGAGAGTGCTTAGAAAATGTAGTCCATCAGCAAAGGAGGTGGCTTACAAAACACTCGTTCGACCTATACTTGAGTATTGCTCATCAGTGTGGGATCCGTACCAGATCGGTTTGACGGAGGAGATAGAGAAGATCCAAAGAAGAGCGGCGCGTTTCGTCACAGGGTTATTTGGTAACCGTGATAGCGTTACGGAGATGTTTAATAAACTCAAGTGGCAGACTCTGCAAGAGAGGCGCTCTGCATCGCGGTGTAGCTTGCTCGCCAGGTTTCGAGAGGGTGCGTTTCTGGATGAGGTATCGAATATATTGCTTCCCCCTACTTATACCTCCCGAGGATATCACGAATGTAAAATTAGAGAGATTAGAGCGCGCACGGAGGCTTTCAGACAGTCGTTCTTCCCGCGAACCATACGCGACTGGATCAGGAAAAGGAGGTAATGACAGTGGCACGTAAAGTGCCCTCCGCCACACACCGTTGGGTGGATTGCGGAGTATAAATGTAGCTGTAGATGTATCAACAGCTCATTGAGTTTGAACGAGGTTGCAAAATAGTGAATCGAGAAGCTGGATGTTTCTTCTGCGATATTGCAGAAAGTCTGGGCGTGAATGTAGCCACTGTACATGACTTGTGACAGCGGTTGTCACAGGAAGACACGGTCGGAAGAAGATCGGGCTTCAGAGGGCCCAGGGGCGCTACGGAAAGAGAAGATAGTCGTGTTTGGCGTATGGATGTGGCGCATCGTATTGTGTCTGCATCACAGTGACACAACGAATTGTTACAAATCGGTTACTTCGAGGACAGCTCAGAACCAGATTCCCTGTAGCGTGCATTCCGCTGACCGCAAAACCACCATCGCTTGCGACTTCAGTGATGTCAAGCGCCAGCCGGGGTGGCCGAGCGGTTCTAGGCGCTACAGTCTGGAACCGCGCGACCGCTACAGTCGCAGGTTCGAATCCTGCCTCGGGCATGGATGTGTGTGATGTCCTTAGGTTAGTTAGTTTTAAGTAGTTCTAAGTTGTAGGGGACTGATTGTGGTGTCACCGCCAGACACCACAATTGCTAGGTGGTAGCCTTTAAATCGGCCGCGGTCCGTTAGTATACGTCGGACCCGCGTGTCGCCACTATCAGTGATTGCAGACCGAGCGCCGCCACACGGCAGGTCTAGAGAGACTTCCTAGCACTCGCCTCAGTTGTACAGCCGACTTTGCTAGCGATGGTTCACTGACAAAATACGCTCTCATTTGCCGAGACGCTAGTTAGCACAGCCTTCAGCTACGTCATTTACTACGACCTAGCAAGGCGCCATTACCAGTTACTATTGATGCTGTAAAACATGTACCGTCAAGAGCGATGTTCACCAATTATGGATTAAAGTTAAGTATTTCAGCAGCTACGTACGTTTTTTGTTAGTCTCATTTCCTTGACCTGTTCCAGACCTCACGCCAGCCTGCGTGAGCTAAAACGCGTGCCTTTCGGCTTCCTCTCATAGTGGGTTGGCTGTCTTGCCAATCCACAACACTGATGACCTCAGAAGTTAAGTCCCATAGTGCTCGGAGCCATTTGATGTCAAGCAAGAGCTCATTGGAGGGCGGAGTGGAGGTCTGTTGTGTTTTCTGATAAATGCAAGTTCCGCCTCGGTGCCAGTGATGATCGCGTATTGGTTAGGAGGAGTCCGGATGAGCAACTGCAGCCAACCTGTCTGTGTCCTAGACACAATGGATCTACACATGTGGTTATGGTCTGAGGTGCAGTTTCGTATGTCAACAGGAGCACTCTCGTGGTTATCCCACTCACGCTGACTGCAAATGCCTACCTCAGTCTGGTGATTCGATAGCTTGTGCTGCCTTTCATGAACAGCATGCCTGGAAGTGTTTTCCAATAGGATGACGCTCACCCACATACCGCTGTTGTAACCCAACATACTGTACAGTGTGTCGACATGATACCTTGGCCTGCTCGAACACAATAACTGTCTCAAATCGAGCACGTATGGGAAATCATCGAACAGCAATTCCAGCGTCATCCACAAACAGCATTTGCCATCCCTGTATTGACCGACCAAGTGCAACACACATGGAGCTCCATCCCACATATTAACATCCGGAACCTGTGCGACAAATGCATGCACGTTTTCAGTACCTGCATGAAACATTCTGATGGCTACGCTGGTCATTAATGTACCAGCGTTCCAATTTTAGATGACTTCCCTTGCGCTTACATTAAGGTGTGAACTTGCAACGTTCATCACTTAAATGTGTTATCAGGAAAAGTATATTCCCGAAACTTAAGTACTCTACATTAAATTTTTGTTGGAGTTGGGGTTTTTTCCCGTTACAGCATCAGAAATGTCGTTGTAGTTTATCGACATTCCTTCAGTAACACAGAAACAACAAACGTCTCTCCCAGATACTCGTTCTCAGGAACTGTCTCAACACAAATTCTTTTTCATCAGTATTGTTTAAATCAAAAGCCTTAACCACTTTCCGTACAAGAAGTCCACTGAGTGGTTTCACGAAATGAGATGGTATAATGGGTAAGGCACTTAAATTGTATTAAAGACTGCAACGTCTCTTAGCAAAAGACATATTATGTGATAAAGAGAAAACATTGTGTATCATGTTTTGTTAGTGTATAAAATTATGTACTTTTTTTTTTATTTATTTTAGATAATATCTGTGTCGGCGAGTACTGAAACCGCCACAGACGATAAATATCAAACAAAGATGAGAATATGCAACTAGTATAAATAATACAGAACGAACATTAATTTCTCTGTCTTCTTCTTGGAGTTATGTGAGTAGGATAGCCTGTGACGTTGTATTGTATGCTAACGTAGCATTCTTTTGTCGAGACTGAGAGATGTACGCCATTACGTACTCATTTTAAAGGTGTGTAATAATTAACATATTTAAATGTTTTGAATAGAGTTATTTAATGAAACCTTGCATTATTATTTGTAGTAGCTTGCTTGGCATATTATCCCATCTCTTTAAGACATTTTCAGTTATTTAAATATTATCCGTGGTGCAGAGTTGCGCTACGAACGAACAAGCCGCTGCCGCGGCGTATTCAAACTGCATTAAATGAAATCTATCATACCGCAAAGAAGCGGGAAGGTAATAGCGAAATAAAATTATTTCTTTCAGCTTCCGGACTTGCAGAGCAGAGCAGCAGATATTATGATGTGTTTTCAGGTTGACGGGGGCTGCTGATAATATATTACTAACAGTACAAAAAAGATAATTTACCTTCGTAATATAATAGGAATCTTGCTGTGCTTAGTTCTGGTCTGGCTAACCTTATAGTAAAAAACGTATTTTTCTCCGACAATAGTCTCATGTTCTTGTGCTAGTCGTGGTACTTATTGGTGTTTTACTGATAAGAAAAATCCACTGAAAAATTTTGTTGTTGAACAATCATTGCGAACTGTAACATCAGTATTCATAACAAAGTAATTTTCATTAACATTTTCAATAAATATAAAGTAGGGAAGATATGTTGAGTTTTATAGTGAGTTACAGTAACGAAAAATGTTCCTTTAATAGAAAGCCAGATACAGAACAATAAGAATACAATATATTCGGTTTTGTTGAGAATTAATGATTATAAAGAACTTCATGGCACAGCATTACTAAAAGGTATTTCGCGGCTCTTTTCATATATGCGTTGTTACGCAAATAATAATAATAATAATAATAATAAAACAAAATAAACAGAAAAGAGCTTACGAAGCGAAAAGACGATCTCATTTCAAATCTTCATTCGAAAATCTTGGATTCGATACTGCTCTGCTTCCTTTCCTTAAAATGAATCTCGCTGTGGCCAGATTGCTCTCTTGCCAAAATCCAGTGGAGATCATACAGTGTCGCCAATGATCATTTACTGGGTGTGTAGAGAGCCTGTGAAATTGCTTTCTTTATTCTTTCCGAGAAAAAACGAATGCTATTTGGGAATGTTGGCCTAGTGTTTCAGTGATTGAGATTTTCTCCATTGTGATTTATTGTAGTATCTTCTGTTCATGATTTAACATTTTAATACAGTTTCAAGTGTAGTATGTTTTTTAATATTTCTATAAACTAATCATAAATTTCAGGACAAACAGAAATATACAAGAGACCAGTCTTGTATGTAAATGTATGTTTGTTGGATTTTATGTACGGTCAGATGTAAAGTCTATGAAATACTGACTCTCCGTGAAAAATGCTACGGTCCAGTGGGTTAAGATTAATCTTTGTAATTTTGTCAAGAAGGAACAACACAACTGATTATGTGAGCTGTAAGTGGAAAGATTGACAGAAAGGATTTGGCAGATTGCTAGTGGAGAAACGAGTGTATTTAGTGGAAAGGAAGTTGTTTCTTTTATGATAATGTTGGCGTCTATGTTACAATGATTCACTGAATCTTGTGATAGAGCGTCGATCTTTTTAAGCTTAGACAGAGAAGAGAGCCTGGCAAGGGATAAGGTGGGAGAGAGAAGACCGAAGAACTAACATTTACCTACGCAGAAGATTTTTCAAGAGAGTTGATGCGGAAGATCATAAAGACGAAGAAATAAAGACATCAAAAGACCAAAACTCATGCAGGTTTTTGTCAAGCGAGTTTGAGTGTCCGCACCAATAGCAATGGTTGTACATGGAGTAGGTAATAGTAGATTGACGGAGAGAGGAGGAGAGACAGTGGACTGCAACGGAGGAGTGGACTGTATAACTAGAAGTGACAGTTACGCCGTATTTGTGTTCGAGAGGGAAGGAGATCTTGGAATAGCGTAGTTTTCAGGGAATATAGTGTGAGGTTCAAGCACTGATTTTGTTTGAAAGTTAGTCTAACAAACTGATGCCATGCGATGTAAATCAGCTATAGCACGAGCGTCCATTGCTGAAATCAGGAAAATGTTTGTGCTTATAAAATAACCTCGCTAATCTCCAGATCTATACTTCAGAAGTGATTTAATACTATTATTTCATCAATTTGTTTCTGAAGCAGCTGTTTGAAGGAGAACATTTTCTTTATAACTTTAAACGCCTGAATCAGAGATATTGCCATATTAACAATATCCTTTGGTAGGTGAAACATAGGCTGCGCCACAGAGCCAGCGATATCTTCTGCCACAGTAATTACATCTCAGATGAGAAGAATAAACACAATCTTTGGGCAGGGATTTTGATAACAACAAGCAACTGTATGCGCATGTGTGAACACGCTACTTACCGTACTTTAATTTAGTTAACAGCAAAGTACATCCGAATTGTGTTAATTATTCTGAAAGTTAATAGGAAACAAATACGTTCGGTTCTGTAGAGAAATCTATATTACTTGCAGTCATTTCCTTTCCATTTCTGTGCAAAACTGCAGTAGGAAAACTTATTTCTTGAATGGGATTTTCACGCTGCAGCGGAGTGTGCGCTGATAAGAAACTTCCTGGCAGATTAAAACTGTGTGCCGGGCCGAGACTCGAACTCTGGACCTTTGCCTTTCGCGGGCAAGTGCCAGGAAGTTTCATATCAGCGCACACTCCGCTGCAGAGTGAAAATATCATTCTGGAAACGTCCCCCAGGCTGTGGTTAATCCATGTCTCCGCAATATCCTTTCTTTCAGGCGTGCTAGTTCTGCAAGGTTCGCAGGAGAGCTTCTGTAAAGTTTGGAAGGTAGGAAACGAGGTACTGGCAGAAGTAGAGCTCTGAGGACGGGGTGTGAGTCGTGCTTGGGTAGCTCAGTTGGTAGAGCAATTGCCCGCGAAAGGCAAAGGTCCCGAGTTCGAGTCTCGGTCGGCTCACAGTTTTAATCTGCCAGGAAGTTTCAACTTATTTCTTCCTTTTTTTCTTTTATTTTTTAAGTGGTGTTGGATCATTTATTACTAAGTCCAAGTTCCTCAATAAAATAACTTTCTTTGGAGATTAGTTCAGTTGTGGCACTACGCTGCCACATTTAGTGAAAGAGCGCACTTCTCAGCCGTAACTATGTACAGAGCGATAGGAACCTTGTTATAGCTATTTTAATAAAAGTTTCAGTTCATTACAATTAATTACGAACATATTGTAGAAAAGAGCTTCAGTAGTTCCACAACAGGTTGTAACGTTACGACCTAGTCCGCAACCTAGAAATGCTGTGAGGTAAGGTGTATATGGCCGAATGCTAGCGGGCCCGGGGCTCAGGCCGGCACGCAGCACATGCTCGAGGCGAGCCAGGTGCAAGGGCGTCAGCAAAGGACCGGGTGTGAGTTAATCCCAGTACTGGAAATTTTGGCGACGGACGGTCACTAAGGAAGACAGATAATGCTACAGCATATGGCGGAGTGTCAGACAATCTTAAAGATGGTTAAGTTACAGCTCTTCGAACTTTGACGATAAATCACAGTTACATATTAATGCAAATCTGAGTACAACGGCGATCTCAGAAAAATGAGGCGCTTCCAATGACATAAGAGTAATTTCAGTATCTTTAAAACAACACAAAGTTAATATTACGCAGTGAATAAACATTTTCACAATGAACCACTGCATAAACAACTTTTAATCATTTCATGCCATTTCAATAAACGATACCTTAAATGATAGCATTGCACTAAAGCTACCATCCCTGAAATCTAAGTATCTGTATCAATTTTATTTATTGATTTACGGTGTCTTTTATATCTGTTTCATTAGGCAAGTGTTTGTCAGAACGTTGTGTCCGCCACGTTTACACAGCAAATGACGACAGCATCAGTACCTTATATTTTGTCATACTTGTGTAGTTATTTAATGAGCAGTTTATTATTTAGCCAGTAACTTCATTTAAGTGTTGATTGTAAGTGCTATTTAAAACTATACTAATTTAAAAGTGGTCAATCGCATTAGTAGCAGACACCACAACTGAAATGAGAACCAAAAGGTGCCTCTGTCAAGAGAGCATAAATAATTGTTTAAATAATATATAACGACAATCTGTTGTCATTTATCGTGAGCGTACCTGTACAAGAATACTGTCTTATTTATTGATGGACAAACCTTTACTTGTAATTATTGTAAGTTATCTGAGTTGACAGGATGCTTATAACATTTCTTTATTTAAATATTGTTGTAACACATTAGTTTAGTTTGAGAAGGGGTCGTGGTGAATCAAATCACGCCTGTAGCACCTAAGAACGATGTATTTTGGCGGGGATGGAACAGCAGACAGTAGCGTAACACTACAGGAGTGAAGAGCTCAAGGGAGTGATTATGGACACTTCTTTAAGGTGGCAGACTTGCCTGTGGTAACGAGTGGCATTCGACTGTGGAGGTGATTGATTCTGGGCGATGAACTGCTGCTACGACACTTCAACTTCTGAAGGGAGGCTTGAATGTGCTCCAAAAAATGGTTCAAATGGCTCCGAGCACTATGGGACTTAACATCTATGGTCATCAGTCCCCTAGAACTTAGAACTACTTAAACCTAACTAACCTAATGACATCACACAACACCCATCCATCACGAGGCAGAGAAAATCCCTGACCCCGCCGGGAATCGAACCCGGGAACCCGGGCGTGGGAAGCGAGAACGCTACCGCACGACCACGAGATGCGGGCGAATGTGCTCCAGAGTAGGACTCTGACTGTTGCCCCCTTGGTTTACGGAACAGAACAGACAGAGTGTCAGATACTATTCTTCGTATCGCGTCTGTTAATTTGTGAATCATCATGTTGAGCTCTGAACTGTTTCGAGCTTGTGAATCTTTCGCTTATTATGATCATAAAATGTATTTAGTTTTCCCGAAACTTTCATGACTATTTAGTTTGGGGATTTTGCTACCATTCTCGTAACACTCTCAAAGTACATAACTTTACGGTATTTGATAAGGGATAAACGATCACTACGATAAAACAAGGAAAATCAGAGCTCGTACGGAAAGATATAGGTGTTTGTTCTTTCAGCGCGCCATACGAGATTGGAATATTGTGAAGGTGGTTCGATGAACCCTCTGCCAGGCACTTAAATGTGATTTTCAGAGTATCGATGTAGATGTAGGGTATTTTCTGTCTGTATTTTAAATGAATAGTGTAGGACCACATCCCGTTTATTTGAGATATCTTTTCTTGAATAACCGCCATTCAGATTAACTCTCTGTCGTTTTCATCAATTACAGACGTTAGAAGAGAACAGTTTTTATTAAATCATTCGTTTAACTTTTACATTTATGTGTATTTTATTAACTCGCAACTCTAGCCAATGCATAGACTATTTGACTGCAGGATCACAACTACGTTTGCAGCGACCATAGACCACATACAGAAATAACGGCTAGAGTACAGCACAGAAGGTAACTGAAAGAAATACGCAATGACAGGAACAGAAAATCAAAGACAATATTCCATTGTCGAATATTATCGTGCTGTTGGTCCAGGTATTAGGGTGTAGGGAGGCGTGATGTTTCATGGACGTACTGATCTCCAAATCTTTGAACACAGTACACTCATCGGCCACCGTTACTGTGACACAGTGCTTCTACAGCACGCGCGTCTTTTCAGGCAGGGGCGCATTCAGCCCTCAGCTCATGTATTTTCTTTTTTATGACGACGCTCGACCGCATCGAACAGCCCATGTGGTGCTAATGGAACTGGAGGAAATTTGGCGAATGGACTGGACTGCCCGTTCCCCTACTTAAGTCGCATCGAGCACATGTGGGCTGCTTTAGGGATACGAACTGCAACACGTCCCCATGCACGAACGACCATCCAGCAAATGTCAATCGCGATGGTAGAGGACTGGAACGCCCTACGACAAGAACCTTGTGGCCAGCATGGGAGCGCGTTGCAGAGTGTGTACTGCCGTCCGTGGTAATCATACACAGTACTAAGAACCATGTGCTATCTTCCGTAATGTCCAGTGGACCATCATGAATAGTGGTGACTTCAGTATAATTATTGTCTTTGAAAAACGTGTCATTTCTATTGATCTCATGGCGTATTACGTTGAGTTACCTTCTTTACTATAGCAGTTCTTTCTATGTGTGGTCGAAGCTTCATCGAGTTGCGTTAGCAGTGGTACATCATGTGAAAGTTACTTTCGTCTTTAAGTTTTACACGCCAGCGTGTATACAGGGTGGTCCATTGATAGTGACCAGGCCAAATATCTCAGGAAATAAGCGTCAAACGAAAAAACTACAAAGAACGAAACTTCTCCAGCTTGTAGGGGGAAACCAGATGGCGCTATAGTTGGCCCGCTAGATGGCACTGCCATAGGTCAAACGGATATCAACTGCATTATTTAAATTGGAACCCCCATTTTTTATTACATATTCGTGTAGTACGTAAAGAAATATGAATGTTTTAGTTGGACCACTTTCTTCGCTTTGTGATAGATGACGGTGTAATAGCCACAAGCATAAGGCTCACAATTTTAGGCAAGCAGTTGGTAACAGGTAGGTTTTTTAAATTAAAACACAGAACGTAGGTACGTTTGAACATTTTATTTCGGTTGTTCCAATGTGATACATGTCCCTTTGTGAACTTATCATTTCTGAGAACGCATGCTGTTACAGCGTTGGCCGTGCGGTTCTAGGCGCTGCAGTCTGGAACCGAGCGACCGCTACGGTCGCAGGTTCGAATCCTGCCTCGGGCGTGGATGTGTGTGATGTCCTTGGGTTAGTTAGGTTTAATTAGTTCTAAGTTCTAGGCGACTGATGACCTCAGAAGTTAAGTCGCATAGTGCTCAGAGCCATTTGAACCATATTTTTTTGTTACAGCGTGATTACCTGTAAATACTACATTAATGCAATACATGCTCAAAATGATGTCCGTCAACCTCAATACATTTGGTAATACGTGTAACGACATTCCTCTCAACAACGAGTATTTCGCCTTCCGTAATGTTCGCATATGCATTGACAATGCACTGACGCATGTTGTCAGGCGTTGTCGGTGGATCACGACATCAAATATCCTTCAACATTCCCCACAGAAAGAAATCCGGGGACGTCAGATCCGCTGAACGTGCGGGCCATGGTATGGTGCTTCGACGACCAATCCACCTGTTCAAATGGTTCAAATGGCTCTGAGCACTATGGGACTCAACTGCTGAGGTCATTAGTCCCCTAGAACTTAGAACTAGTTAAACCTAACTAACCTAAGGACATCACAAACATCCATGCCCGAGGCAGGATTCGAACCTGCGACCGTAGCGGTCTAGAGGTTCCAGACTGCAGCGCCTTTAACCGCACGGCCACTTCGGCCGGCCCAATCCACCTGTCATGAAATATGCTATTCAATACCGCTTCAACCTCAAGCGAGCTATGTGCCGGACATCCATGATGTTGGAAGTACATCGCCATTCCGTCATGCAGTGAAACATCTTGTAGTAACACCGGTAGAACATTACGTAGGAAATCAGCATACATTGCACCATTTAGATTGCCATCGATAAAATGGGGGCCAATTATCCTTCCTCCCATAATGCCGCACCGTATATTAACCTGCCAAGGTCGCTGATGTTCCACTTATCGCAGCTATCGTGGATTTTCCGTTGCCCAATAGAGCACATTATGCCGGTTTACGTTACCGATGTTGGTGAATGACGCTTCGTAGCTAAATAGAATACGTGCAAAAAATCTGTCATCGTCCTGTAATTTCTCTTGTGCCCAGTGGTCAGAACTGTACACGACGGCCGGATACCGAGCAGCATACATAGCGCACGCCCGTTGGGCATTTTGATCACAATAGCCATACATCAACACGATATCGACCTTTTCCGCAATTCGTAAACGGTCCATTTTAACACGGGTAATGTATCACGAAGCAAATACCGTCCGCACTGGCGGAATGTTACGTGATACCACGTACTTATACGTTTGTGACTATTACAGCGCCATCTACCAAAAAGCGAAAAATGTGGTCCAACTAAGACATTCATATTTCTTTACGTACTACACGAATATGTAATAAAAATGGGGGTTTCTACTTTTAAAAACGCAGTTGATATCCGTTTGACCTACGGCAGCGTCATCTGGCGGGCCAACCATAGCGCCTTCTGGTTTCCCCCTTCAAGCTAGACATGTTTCGTTCTTTGTAGTTTTTTCGTTTGACGCTTATTTCGTGAGATATGTGGCCCGGTCACTATCAATGGACCACCCTGTATATATTAAACGTTTAAGTTCAACCGCCTAAATCGGAAAGGGTTAATTTATCCGCATCCACTGGGTACCTTGCCTTTTCAAAACGTGTCGTTTCTTAAGTGTTTTTGTGTACAGTCTGTGAAGACGGCGTGTGTTGGACTGTAGTGTCGTGTTCGAGCTGTAACTGATGAGGATGATGAATGAAAAGCGAGAGCGTGAACTACGGAGCCAGCACACTGCATTCTCTCCACGAATAGCATTAAAGATATCGCTTAGTTTGACTTCCTCTTTGTTAGACGCATCGCTGTCAGCAGTGTCACACGCTGTAATTCTACGAGGCACTGCAGAGAGGTTTGGAATCACACCCAGTGCGTGGCCACGAAGATGGGTGGTAAGGAATTTTACGCCAAAACCTCACCTTTCCTTGCTGTCCAAGTGCTGGCTCTGAAAATTACTTTCGTCACTCGAATTCGAATTGGCCATACCCGAATCTAACACCACCGTAGAACCGTGCGTTAACGACCTCGAATATTGACGTGGCCCCCTTCCGAGCTGTTATCCTTCGTATCATGCACTAAATCTGTGGGACAGCGAGCGAAGCCGGCCGCGGTGGCCGTGTGGTTCTAGGCGCTGCAATCCGGAACCGCGGGACTGCTACGGTCGCAGGTTCGAATCCTGCCTCGGGCATGGATGTGTGTGATGTCCTTAGGTTAGTTAGGTTTAAGTAGTTCTAAGTTCTAGGGGACTGATGACCTAAGATGTTAAGTCCCATAGTGCTCAGAGCCATTTGAACCATTTGAACAGCGAGCGACATCTGTTCCCTACGTAACCTAGGCGCGCTCATAATCAGAGAAATGAACTGGTTCAAAACTGGTTCAAATGGCTATGAGCACTATTAGACTTAACTTTGAGGTCATCAGTCGCCTAGAACTTAGAACTAATTAAACCTAACTAACCTAAGGATATCACACATATCCATGCCTGTGGCAGGATTCGAACCTGCGACCGTAACGGTCACGTGGTTCCAGACTGAAGCGCCTAGAACCGCACGGCCACACCAGCCGGCCAAATGGATTGGTCATGCTGCATAGACTCAGCAGTGTATGTTAGTCCCGAATCTGACATTTCATGTGGAGTGACAGTTTAGTTGGACTCTGAAGGATATATTTATGACCCATCCGGTCCTGTTTATTAAGAGGGACTGCGAAATATGTACCCTTGTGTGTACGAAAAGTACCGGGAGCTAAAATTTGAGCTACACATAGTGTTACATGGGCGGCTGTTATTTTAAAGAATGTACAATACTACTGAAAAATTAAAAGAAAATCGCAGTTGTGAGTGTGACTGTCTTGTTGAAAGTCAGGGAAGGCTGTATCCTCTCAAAAGAGGCAATGTAACCCGCGCGCCGGCCGGAGTGGCCGTGCGATTCTAGGCGCTACAGTCTCGAGCCGAGCGACCGCTACGGTGGCAGGTTCGAATGCTGCCTCGGGCATGGATGTGTGTGATGTCCTTAGGTTAGTTAGGTTTAATTAGTTCTAAGTTCTAGGCGACTGATGACCTCAGAAGTTAAGTCGCATATTGCTCAGAGCCATTTGAACCATTTTGTAACCCGCGCCGTAAATATGGTAATGTTACTGGCACTTTAAACGCATTTGATGTGTTACGGTGGATTTAAAGGTGAAACAATGGCCATACTTATCTGTAGATTTACTATTCCAGAGCAATGTTTTGATTACGCAGTGCGTTGATGAAAGGTTGGAATGCGACTTCACGTTGTCATGCTTGACTCGAATCCTATTTTAAGAGATTCTCTTACGTTACAGCTTTAATATGTTTCCTTGATGGGGGTTCGTGTTATTTTTCTCATAATGTCCCTTTTACCTCCGCCTATAAAGTCTCTGACACACACACACACACACACAGCCACAGCCATTGCCCACCTTCCTTGTGGCTAGGTCTGAACCGTTCGATAACCTTACAGCGAACTTCGTTGCTTAAAAATTAAGTCCAACCAATTGACACAAGTTGTCAACATAGTCTGCTGCAGTTTTTAGCGAAGCTCTCTAGCGCAATGCATTATGTTCGGAAACACAAACGGCAAGAAAGTTGCTGTAAACAAAATGTGCAGTCTTTGAGATTATGCTTAAGAGCGATCGCAATTGATTTCACATTCTGGTATGCAAATAAAAGCAATTATGTTCATAAACATTTCCCCAACAGTGTTCTCATCAGCTGTCAGTCTCTGAACATCTCACCGATTTTGCTAGTATAAGGTATGTATTATTCTGTGATTGTTCCATGACGTCCACGCGCTTTTCATGTGGCATGGAATCGCAGACAAACGGTGGCCTTGCGATATCTGTGAAAAAATTAAGCTTGCCGAATGTGATATAACAGGTATTTAGTTAGACTCTCTTCACAGCTGAAACTATCTTCGGTGGAATGGTGCAAACATTTAGTGTCTGAGAACACCGACACCACAACATTTCAGGATGGAGATGGCAAAGTTAGCGATGTCGTGTTGTGACAAAACATAGTGGGAACTGAATGCAGACATATGTAGGGCCCTTGACTGATACAGTAGAATCAACTTTTAACTAAACGTTTTTGGGAACAGTAATTGTCATGTTACATAGAAACAATCTTGTATTTTACCGACGCTTCCAACGTAGTCTGACATGCCATATTTCACTCGCGTTAATGCCGAACAAGACTTCAAATTTGGCTGTGATTTCCGCCGGTTAGTTGTAGTGCTGTTACCTGTGCTACACTGAAGAGCCAAGAAACTGGTGGCCACGACATCTTGGTAGATGACTGTTGCAGTGTCTGTGTGTTTATGGGTTGCATTTTTTCATATGACTTGTCAAGCCAATGGCAGCACGGCATCTCTTGCCGCGATTGTCACAAGCGTATCTGGCTGCTGAGGCAGGAGCAGTGATAGCATTGCGAAGCTTTTTCTACCTTAATCTGTCTAACAAGCCTTCATCATGCTTCGACATTCCAGATGATATATCATCACGCCACTCTGGTCTCATACTAGCCCGTGCCTCCCACCTGTTTGTGTCGATTCCTAAGCTCTCCGTATCTCGTTTACAGGAGTCCTTGAACCTCAATACAGGACGTCCTACAGGTCTTTTGGCTATAGAGATCTCTCCAAGCATCACCTCACGTGGAAACCTGTCAGGATCCATACGGTGCACGTGTCCCTCCCAGCAGAGTCGTCTGTGCTTCAAGACAGCTGAAATACTGTTGCAGTTAGTTTTATATAGCACTGCTTTGTTGGTCACTCGGTCCTTCCACGTTACTCCGAGGATGGATCTCAGGCACCGCATGTGGAAAGCATTAAGGCGACGTTCTTGTCGCATGGGTAGTCCATGTTTCCGATGCATACAAAAGGATGCTGAGGACTCAAGTTTGATATACAAGAATTTTGATAGTCAAAGAGAGTTTGTTGTTTTCCCAAACACTGAGGAGCCAAGGAAACTGGTAGACCAGCATAATATCGTGTAGGGCCCCCGCGTGCAAGCAGAAGTGCCGTAACACGACGTGGTATGAACTCGACTAACGTCTGAAGTAGTACAGGAGGGAATTGACACCATGAAACTTGCAGGGCTGTCCATAAATCAGTAAGAGAACGAGGGGGTGGAGATCTCTTCTGAACAGCACGTTGCAAGGGACCCCAGATATGCTCAATAATGTTCATGTCTGGGGAGTTTGGTGGCCAACGGAAGTGTTTAAACTCAGAAGAGTGTTCCTGGAGCCACTCTGTAGCAATTCTGGACATGTGGCGTGTAGGCCGGCCGAAGTGGCCGTGCGGTTAAAGGCGCTGCATTCTGGAACCGCAAGACCGCTCCGGTCGCAGGTTCGAATCCTGCCTCGGGCATGGATGTTTGTGATGTCCTTAGGTTAGTTAGGTTTAACTAGTTCTAAGTTCTAGGGGACTAATGACCTCAGCAGTTGAGTCCCATGGTGCTCAGAGCCATTTGAACCATTTGAACCATGTGGCGTGTCGTATTGTCCAGTTAAAATTTTCCAAGTCCATCGGAACGCACAATGTACATGAATGGTTGCACGTGATCATACAGGATGCTTAACTACGTGCCACCAGTCAGGATCGTATCTAGATGTATCAGGGATTCCATAATACTCCAACTGCACGCGCCCCACACCTTAACATAGTCTCCACAAGCTTGAACAATCCCCTGCTGACATTCAGGGCCCATGAATTCATGAGGTTGTCTCCTTACAGTACACGTCCATCCACTCGATACAATTTGAAACGAGACTCGTCCGACCAGGCAATACTTTTCCAGTCATCAACAGTTCAATGTCGGTGTTGACGGGCCCAGGCGGGGCGTGTAGCTTTGTGTCGGGCAGTCTTCAAGGATACACGAGTTGGACTTCTGCCCCGAAAGCCCATATCAATGATGCTTCGTTGAATGGTTCGCACGCTGACACGTGTTGATTGCCCAGCACTGAAATCTGCAGCAATTTGCGGAAGGGTTGCACATGTGTCACGTTGAACGATTCTCTTCAGTCGTCGTTGGTCCCGTTCTTGCAGGATCTTTCTCCGGCCGCAGCGATACTGGAGATTTGACATTTTACCAGAGTCCTGACATTTACGGTACACTTGTAAATGATCGTAGGGAGAAATTCCCACTTCCAACAATTGCGTCAGACACGTGTTGTCTTATATAGGCGTTGCCGACCGCGGCCACGTATTCCGCCTGTTTACATATCTCTGTATTTGAACACGCATGTCTATACCAGTTTCTTTGGCGCTTCAGTGTATTTACTAAGTGCAGCAGAACTGCAGACATACGAAAAGCAACAGCCGTTCACTAGTTGCCCTCAGATCTACAGTATTATTGTCACTGCAGGGGTTTCTTTCCAATGTTGAGTTCACAGTGCTTTCTACATTTAGGAGAGCCAAATACTGTCTTTGATGTCTTACAGTTATCATTCCGCTCCAGTGTTACGATGTCACCTGCATGGATTATCATGCTTGCGTAGGAGTATCATTGGTAGACCCCATTCGAATTTGATTCCAAGTAGCTTCCACCGGTTTATTGTTATTAAGTACATGGAAATTGTAGGTAGTTACTAGCACGGTATGGTTTTAATGCGACAAGACGAGGCCCTTTCGTTAGCTTCTGTTTAAGGCTGGTGGTCCACAAAGACAAGTAAAGAATATCAGCATATATATATACAAACTGATAGATCTAGTAGACATATTACGCTCGAGAAAAGGTATCACACATATGGGGCGTACAGCAGAGGACGGAGCGTAGGGAACACATTCAGTTCTTTAATGAAGAGGCAACATGTATGATTTTGGGCTTACAGCACACGATTATTTTCCATATGGAATACTGTTGCCTTGTCAACCGTCACTTTAACCATAACATATGCGCTGGAAAGACGACGTTGATTTTGATCCGATAACGGTATATGCCACCTGGGGGACAGCGGGTACTGATAATAGTTTCAACGTCATCCACCAACACACAGCGTAATGGCACAGCTATCAGAGCGCCATCTGTGTCTACCCTCTGATAGGGAGGCTCACAGCCAGAAGGCTCAGTGTGGTGCAAACCTGTGAAACAAGCAGGCAGCCATGCCACGGATACGCATTCGTGCTTCCTACAGCAAGTTTGAGAGTGGTCGAATGGTGTCCTTCCGAGTGGCACGTTGGTTCTTTCAGAGAACAGCCACCCAAGACGGACGTACTGCGTCGGTCTTACAACGATACTGGTATCTAGATCTACATCTACACAGATACTCCGCTAGCCACCGTACGGTGCTTGGCGGAGGGTGCCCTGTACCGCTACTTGTCATTTCCCCTCCTGTTTCACTCGCAAATAGAGGAACCCTAATGTCTCGTATCTTATCTTCGTGGTCCTTACGCACGATGTATGTTGGCAGCAGTAAAATCGTTTGACAGTCAGCTTCAAATGCCGGCCCTCTAAATTTTCTCTATAGTGTTTCTCGGAAAGAACGTCGCCTGCCTTCCAGGGATTCCCATTTGAGTTCCCGAAGCATCTACGCAACACTTACGTGTTGTTCGCACTGACCGGTAACAAATCTAGCAGCTCGCCCCTGAATTGCTTCGATGTCTTCTTTCAATCCGACCTGGTACGGATCGCAAATACTCTAACAGTACTCAAGAATAGGTCGCACCAGCGTCCTACATGCGGTCTCCTTTGCAGGTGAACCACTCTTTCCTAAAATTCTCCCAATAAACCGAAGTCGACCATGCGCCTTCCCTACCACAGTTATCACATGCTCGTTCCACCTCATGTCGCATTGCAGCGTTATGCCAAATATTTAAACGACCTCACTGTGTCAAGCAGGATACTAGTAATACTGTATCCGAACATTACGGGCTTTATCTTCCTACTGCCATTCATCACACCAACTGAAAATTTTATCTGAGTCGTCTTGTACAGTCGACACCCTACCGTACACCACGGCATCATCTGAAAACATCCGCAGATTGCTGCCCCACCCAGTCGGCCAAATCATTTATGTATTTACAACGAAATGAACACCCTTAGCTGCTTACAGGCGTTGACATACGTCAACGGGGACAGATGAAAATGTGTGCCCCGACCGGGACTCGATCCCGGGATCTCCTGCTTACATGGCAGACGCTCTATCGATCTGAGCCACCGAGGACACAGAGGATAGTGCGACTGCAGGGATTTATCTCTGGCACGCCTCCCGCGAAACCCACATTCTCAACGTACTGTCCCGCACTACATTCGTAGTGCCCCCACCCATTATACTCATTACTCGCGGCGCGTTGCCGATTCCCGTAAGAGATCGGGCACTGTTTGTGCAATCGCACAGAAGAAGAAGATGGTCAAGTGGCCGGTGAGCCTTAACTATATATATACTAAGATGGTATCTGTTCTTTCGGACATGTCCGAAAGAACAGATACCATCTTAGTATATATATTTATGTATTTAGAGAATAACAGTGCTCCTATCACACTTCCCTGGGGCACTCTTGGTTCAAATGGCTCTGAGCACTATGGGACTTAACTACTGTGGTCATCAGTACCCTAGAACTTAGAACTACTTAAACCTAACTAACGTAAGGACATCACACACATCCATGCCCGAGGCAGGATTCGAACCTGCGACCGTAGCGGTCGCGCGGTTCCAGAATGTAGCGCCTAGAACCGCTCGGCCACTCCTGCCGGCTTGGGGCACTCTTGTCTCTGATGAACACTCGCCGTCGAGGACTACATACTGGGTTCTATTATTTAAGAAGTCTTCAAGGCACTCACTTATTCCATATGCTCGTACCTTCCCCACCAGCCTGCAATTGGGGACAGTGTCAAATGCATTCAGGAAATAAAAACTATGGAATCTACCTGTTAACGTTCATTCTTAGTTCTCAGTATATCATGTGAGAAAAGGGCAAGCCGAGTTTTGCACGAGCGATGCTTTCTAAAACCATGCTGATTCGTCAACATAAGCTTCTCAGTCTCAAGAAAGTTTATTATACACTACTGGCCATTAAAATTGCTACACCACGAAGATGACGTGCTACAGACGCGAAATTGAACCGACAGGAAGAAGATGCTGTGATATGCAAATGATTAGCTTGTCACAGCATTCACACAAGGTTGGCGCCGGTGGCGACACCTACAACGTGCTGACATGAGGAAAGTTTCTAACCGATTTCTCATTCACAAACAGCAGTTTACCGGCGTTGCCTGGTGAAACGTTGTTGTGATGCCTCGTGTAAGGAGGAGAAATGCGTACCATCACGTTTCCGACTTTGATAAAGGTCGGATTGTAGCCTATCTTCATTGCGGTTTATCGTATCGTGACATAGCAGCTCGCATTGGTCTAGATCCAATGACTATTAGCAGAATTAGGAATCGGTGCGTTCAGGAGGGTAATACGGAACGCCGTGCTGGGTCCCAACGGCTTCGTATCACTAGCAGTCGAGATGACAGGCATCTTTTCCGCATGGCTGTAACGGATCGTGCAGCCATGTCTCGATCCCTGAGTCAACAGATGGGGATGCTTGCAAAACAACAACCATCTGCACGAACAGTTCGACGACTATTGCAGCAGCATGGATTATCAGCTCGGAGACCATGGCTGCCGTTACCCTTGACGCTGCATCACAGACAGGAGCGCCTGTGATGCTGTACTCAACGACGAACCTGGGTGCACGAATGGCGAAACGTCATTTTTTTCGGATAAATCCAGGTTCTGTTTACAGCATTATTATGGTCGCATCCGTGTTTGGCAACATCGCGGTGAACACACATAGGAAGCGTGATGGTATGGGGTGCCATTGGTTAAACGTCTCGGACACCTCTTGTTCGCATTGACGGCACTTTGAACAGTGGACGTTACATTTCAGATGTGTTACGTCTCGTGGGTCTACTCTTCATTCGATCCCTGCGAAACCCTACATTTCAGCGGGATAATGCACGACCGCATGTTGCAGGTCCTGTACGGGCCTTTCTGGATGCAGAAAATGTTCGGATGCTGTCCTGGCCAGCACATTCTCCAGATCTCTCACCAATTAAAAAGGGCTGGTCAATGGTGGCCGAGCAACTGGTTCGTCACAATACGCCAGTCACTACTCTTGATGAACTGTGGTATCGTGTTGAAGCTGCATGGGCAGCTGTACCTGTACACGCCACCCAAGCTCTGTTTGACTCAATGCCCAGGCGTATCAAGGCCGTTATTACTGCCAGAGGTGGTTGTTCTGGGTACTGATTTGTCAGGATCTATGCAGCCAAATTGCGTGAAAATGTAATCACATGTCAGTTGTAGTATAATATATTTGTCCAATGAATACCCGTTTATCATCTGCATTTCTTCTTGGTGTATCGATTTTAATGGAGAGTAGTGTATTCGAACTGAGAATACGTTCAAGGATTGAGGAGCAAAAAGATGTTCGTGATATTGGTCTGTAATTTTGCGCGTAGATTCCTTTACCTTTCTCGTATACTAACGTCACTTGCGGCTTTATTCCAGTCGCTTGGGACTTCGGCCTGGGCGAGAGACTCGCGATCAATGTAAGCTAGGTAAGGGGGCCAATGCTGTAGAGTGTCAATGGTCTCGTGAAGATTCTCACACCCGTAGACAATGATCTGGACGTCTACAGCACAGACGTCCGCCAGGATGGTTTTATTGAACGTGAAGCAATGGCAGATCGTACAACTATTACAGTACGAGTAAGAGAGCTTGTTAGCCCAGACATCAACACGAACTTTTGCGAACCGGTTATTAACAATGGGACTACGGGCACTCTCGCCTCTAGCTCGTCTTCCACTAACGCCTCAGTATCGAAAAATGGCTCTGAGCACTATGGGACTAATCTTCTGAGGTCATCAGTCCCCTAGAACTTAGAACTACTTAAACCTAAATAACCTAAGGACATCACACACATCCATGCCCGAGGCAGGATTCGAACCTGCGTCCATAGCGGTCAAGCGGTTCGAGACTGTAGCGCCTAGAACCGCTCTGCCACTCCGGCGGGCTTCAGTATCGACGTGCACTTCTCTACTGGTGCCGTCAGAGGATCACTTGGAATGGCTCGCCGTGGTCTTCAGCGATGAAAGCAGCTTGTGTCTGCATGCAAGTGATGATCGCTTGCGCGTACAGTGTAGACATTGGAGCGCTGTTTCGTGGAGCGCATTCGTCCAACGCACACTGGCATGGTATGCGATAAGCTGTAACTGTCGTTCACGTTTGGTGTTTCTAGAGAGGACGCTAACTAGTGCTCGGTACGCGCATAGACCCGTTACTTTACCGTTCTTGCAACAGGATGGTGGTGTGTTGTTCGAACAGGACAGTGCTCGCCCATACTCTGACCATGAAACTCAACGTGTTCTGCAAGACGTGCAGCAACTTCTCTGGCCAGCATATTTACGGACTCGTGTCCAATTGAGAACGTATGAGATATAATGGGACGAGCAGTGACTCATGCGACTCGTCTCAGTCAACAACTCTGACAGAACTACGTGAACAGTTCGAGCAGGCCTGACGTAACGCATCCCAGGACAGTATTCGCCATCTGTACGATCGACTAGTTGCCAGATTCAACGCTTGCATACAATTAAAGTGTACCTGTTTTTATCATGGTCGGTATATTATAGATCTTACGCATTGACGAGCCACAGTATTATGTCCATTTGTCCACGGCGGAATTGAATACCGCCTCGTTGCGTTACAGGTACATACGTGATGCGGCAAAGTAAGTGTGTAATCGGAGCGGAAACGAATGGAGAACCATTCCAATAAAAACAGCGGTCACAAGTGGGAATAAATACAGGTATAACGACTCTGAGAAAGGGTAGGCAGTTACGGCCCGGCGCCCGGGAACGAACGTCTCGGAAACGGTAAAGCTGATCAGTTGTTCACGTGCAACTGTCTTAAGCATCTGTTGAAAATGATTGAAGGGTGGTTAAACCACGAATAGGCGAAAAGGTGTTGGAGGTCCATGCCTCTTCATATGCCACAAAGGTAGGAGCCTTGATCACAGTGTAATGCTGCATAAGCAGTGGCCTGTGGCAGATACGACAAGTATAATGCTGGTATTTCGGAGCACACAGTTCAGTGGACATTGTTGAACATAGGGCTTCGCAGTAGACGACCTCTGTGTGTTCCCATGTTAACCCAACGCTATCTTCAGTTAAGATTGCAGTGGAAAACAGTGTTTGATTCTGAGAAGGAATTAGATATACAAGTAACAAATTGAGGCATACACTTCTCACATTCAAGGCAAAATTTGCGATCTTGAAAAAGAAATTAGAGACAAATCCACTTATATTACCGATAGAGTAATTCATAACACACTATCACGTGGCGAGGAACGCTATGATCCAGCCAAAAGACACAATGGTTCCTGAAAAACTGCGAAACGATTTTTCCTGAAGGCATAACAGGTCAGGAAAACATAAAAGCGGTAATTAATGCGTTAGCGGGTGATGCCGAAAGATGGGATCTGAATTAGAATACAGAACAGATCACTTTTAATAATTTTATACAAAAATTTACCGAAAAATATCGGTCAGATTAAAAGAAGACTTCACGGCGTGAATTCATTATGGCCAGAATGTATGAGAATTTGGGGCAAGAATTCTATGAAAGTTTTCTGCGAATCCTGGTACAGAAAACTGACTCACTTAAGACGTAGGTAACCCGAATTCCGGCCTCAGTTGCCATAAAATAAATCCTTTGTAAATATCTGCCTCAGAATATCTGGCAAAATGACACGCTCTAACAAGAGTTCCAAATGCAGATAGCAAAGTAATTGTCAGTACACAACGGCATCAGAGTAATGCGTCATACAAGAGTAAAAAAAAAAGTGAAGAATCGTACCTCAAAGTATTTCGTTCTTGATTTTCTATAACAATTTGCCTCCCGAATGTTATTTTGTAAAAATGAGCAGTAGTCGGGAAGGACTGCGGTATTCGATTTGCACCGATACCGTTTTTCGCACTTGAGAAATGTCCTGATGGAACATTTCAGCATGTTCGTCACTAACGGTGACAAGGTTATCTGGGAATAAGTCCAAATTATCAATCAAGAGAAGTACTTTAAGTGTCATTTTATATCACATGAGGTAGTACGTGATGTATATTGCGTCAATGGAGGTATAATGAGAATACTGCCTAGGTGAACAGTGTGGATCAAGTTTATTAATAAAGACATAAATAAAGTACCTTCTTGGAGCAAGTTATTTATAAATGAAAGTTCGGTTGGTCCTTTCAGTTCCAACACGGAAGACAAGTGAAGATTAAGTGGCGAAAGGCCAAAGTCAGTAACGAAAAGGTTCAAGTCGAAGTTCGCTTGGAATGTTCTGAAGTTAGTAACACTTCCCCTAAGTAGTTAACGGAAGGCCATAGTCTGAAGAAACAAAATCACTGCCCTACGCTCGGTAGCAATTACAAGATAAACACAGCACAGCGACTATTTAACCATGATTCCATAGTGAGAACTCTTATTAATGGGCTGATAATACAACTGGCGCCTGGGCTAGAGAACTCTAGGAATAAGTGGTTCGATAGCTGAGACCGAACTGCCGATCGTTTTTTTTATTTTTTATTTCTTTTGTTGGCACGACATAGGTCAATGTTCCATCTTCGAAGACAATTCTAATTTCAAAGTGTAACATGAAGAGATGCAGTGAATCACTTGATTAATACACTTTTGGGGTCAGCTGTCCGCATTATAATGAAGGAGTATATCTGATGAGCCTTCCGAATTTTGCGTGTGAAACAGTCCACAGTGTAATCGATTTGGACTGGTATCTGAACCTCCAAAGCAATACATTATTATGGTTCAAATAACACTGGAATTGTAGCCAATTAATTTCCCGGTAGACACGCCCATAGTGACGTCTCGTTCGTGACAGGTAAGCCAGGCCAGTGCTGTGATCCGACGATAATTCGCTGACCGGCTTGAACCGAGGGTCCACCCCAGCCTGCTGGTGATGGCAGTGACGAGTACATCTGAGAGTTGGCTTCTGGGGTGCAGAATGTGGGTTGGCACCATCCGACCCCAGTCTTCCAAATCCATTTCTGTTCCAGCCAACTTAGTTCAAGGCCTTGGGGGTTGGTGGTACAGGAGAGCCAGGTCGAATGTTTCACATTCCAGTCGCTGTCGATATATGTCTTTCGAACAGGGGCGAGGACAGTGCGTAAATCATTTTCAATGATCTGAGTGTTGGGGAGAAGATATGCCGCTACAAACGTCTTCTCGCCTGGTTCAGAAGGAGGCAGACAGCCGTGCCATCCCCATATCCCTGGAGTTGGCCGTAGCGGTAGTCCACCATACTGCGAAGTTTAAAGACTTCCGTAGGTTTCAAATGATTCTCAGACATCAGCACAATGTCAATATTGTAGTGAGCGACAACATCTTACAGTTCTAGTTTCTTATTCCGCACACCACAAATACGAAATTCCGTTGTACGTGGCGCCATTTTGCTAGTCTGAACTCTCGAATGGCGCTTTTTCTTCGACCAGTGTAACAATATTCTGCCGCTTTTCCTTCTTCGACGGCATTTTTCTCCCGGCTGCAGTGACCCTGTACAAGAAATTTTGGCTGCTAAGAAACTTCAACACAGTGGTAACTTCCTTAAGCGCAGGATATGCATCCTTCCCTGCATTGCCATCGGTGTAGAACAGTTAGAGCTGCGCTGTAAGCCCTCTAAAGTAGAATAAAAAGAATGTCCTGCACGAATCGGAGTCGCTGGCCGAGGCCAGTCCCGAAGCGGGGCAGAGGAGAATGTTACTTAGATGTTCCAGCAGGATATGAAACTTCTTAAGAGCTTTCTGAAACCCACTACAACCTTTACAAAATGCAGCATGTGGTCCATGTCTACCCGCACACTTAGGCGGGGAGCCTTGGGGAAATTAGCAGTCCTTACTGGTGTGCATGTCACTACAATTTACGCATCCCGCCAGCACCTAGCAATATTTCGTCGTGTGTGTCTAACATCGGCATCGTTTGCACTGGGAGGGCTCGTTGCCAGAACGATAGTCTTCCACCCTCATCTTAGTATGTAGAACGCAACGAACTCCATAGATAGTATTGGACTTGTCACCCTTTGGCTGCGACAGGGACGGGGCGTGCTGTCCCTACCGTTTACGCTGGAACTGCTGCACATCGTTAATTGTAAAAAACTGAGCCAGTAGATCCTATCGGACTTCATTTGCAGAGAGTGAAAGTACGACATCCTTGAAGACCAACTTCAAATCCTTGCTAGAGGCATCCTGGTATGTTCATCTTTCCTTCTTTGAAACACAACTCTTCTACTGATCAAGTGCTCGTAACTTTTAAGGTATGTGTTTTAGAGCAGATGTTTGCTGGACATTTTTTTCTTATTTTGGTCCATACTACCACTTCCCAAAATATGAAAATCAAAGAACTTGCAGTAGAAGAGATTTGTTTCACAATATCGAAGATGAAAAATTGCTCGTAGGTCGTAATGTATGCATTTTCGATCCTATGTTTACTGAGACTTTTTTTGCTTCTAGTATCGTGTACTTTCAACTGTATGCGTTTACGCCATTAATTATGTTAAACCCAGTGTATTGATTATTTTTCAGCAATTAAATCTGCAAAATGTTTAAGTTAATCCATTAAATAATAACTAATATGCATCGTTTTCCATTGGTTTCGACAGGAGAGGTACTGAGTCACTAGAAAACTGAGCTCGATGGGCATAAACTGATTCGATTATCGAATTCAGTAACTATGACTTAACAAATAACAAAAATGATGTTGACCATCGTAGACAGTTAGAAAATAGAACTGACAGTTAGCTACCTATGAATAGCATAGTGAACGCATTACCGTGGCCAAGGTAGACATAAAGGCGGTACCCACCGCTCTTGTACAAGTTTGTATGCCTACTAGATCCGCAGATGAAGAAGAGACTGAAGGAATATACATGAGATAAAAGAAATTATTCGGTTTGTTAAGGGATATGTAAATTTAATTGTGATGTAGGACTGGAATTTAACAGTAGGGAAAGGAAGAGAAGGAAAAATAGTTGGAGAACACAGACTAGGAGAAAGGAATGAAAGTGGAAGCAGCCTAGTAGAATTTCGCACGGAGCACAACCTAATCATCGCTGACATTGTTTAAGAACCGTGAAAGAAGGCTGTGTATGTAGAAGATACCTGTAGGCACCTGAAGATTTCTACCGAGATTTCAAAATGCAAAATATTTCTAGGAGCAGCTGTGGACTCGGAACGTGATTTTTAGTTTATGGATCGCAGATTAAAACTAAAGAATTTGAATATAAGTATGATATGAAGGAGTCGGTGTGTGAATAAACTGAAGAAAAGTACAAGTTGTTGAGTGCTTTCAGGTTCCCATCCGAGTTCTTGATTCCATTTTTACGTACTACGTTTTGGCGACCGACGCAGTTGTTTTCTTCGGATGTTGTGAGTTTTATTGTTAGTGCTGTTGTTGTCACGCCTCTGTTTAGAGCCAAGTTAAAACTCCCGTCAACCGCTACACCCTATGATGCTCATTTGGTTTTCAGGCCCTGCATTGTTATTTTGCAAAACGCAGTTCTTTGAGAAATTTCCAGGTCTGGTTAATGAGATGGTCGACAAATTCTTAATAACCTGAGTGTCATCTCGTAGGAGACGAATGGGTAGCTTTTGGAGATAAAGCAGTAAAGTGAACGGAACTGATAATGTCTTGGTAAGACTATCTGATGACCATCAACAAAAGCATTAATTTAAATATGAGACACTAAAAGTAGTACATGTGTTTTGCTATTGGGGCAGCAAAAGAACTGGCGATGGCTGAAGGAGAGAGGGTATAAGATATATATTGATATTAGCAAGGAAAGTGTGCCTGAAAATGTCAAATTCTCTAGAATCTAGGGTAAATATAAAGTGTCAGGAAGTATTTTATAATGGTAAATACCGCGGGTATAGCCTTGTACGTAAGTGAAACGTGAAGGACAAACAGTTCATAATAGAAGGAAAAAGAATCTTTTGAAATTTGGTGCTACAGATAATGATTAAATTAGGTGGGTAGATCGGATAAGTAACTAAGAATTGAAGCATCAAGGAATTGTCAGTTTGGCAATTGGGAGGAAGTTTGTTTGTGTGTGCGTGTGTGTGTGTGTGGGGGGGGGGGTTGTAGGTGGAGGTGAGGGAGGGAGTTGTTGAGAAGGACGGCAAGGCTTGACTACAAAGCGGGTTCGAATGGATATAGGTTTCTATAGTTATGCAGGGATGAAGAGGCATGCACAAGATAGAGCGGCGGGAGAATCTCCATGAAATCAGTCTTCGGACTGAAGACTATCACATTAATATATAAACATTTCAAAGTTTTTTTAGCACGCTGATATATGTTGATCTATTAAAATTCTTCATGTATAAACCGCACTAAGCTGGATCTTAATGTTTGGTGTTTAGAGCATTTCTCAGTTATTAACACTGAAAGAATTTTTTTATGTTAAAGAAAAGGTCTTAATTGGAAGAGAAATAATAACGTGAGGGTTCCGATTTACTCTTACATGAATTTATCCAGTGGAATACATTGCCTCAGCAGCTCGAATTCAAGTGCCGTGCACAATGCCATTGTTTGAATATTAACGATACGGAGCTCTGCTCCAGTGGCTAACTATTCATAAAAGTACGTCAATTCCATTTCGTCTACAAGTTAAAATTTAGTAGAAGCATAATACCGAATTTTTTAATCACTGGAAAACATCTTTTGCATTCAGAGAATGTTACTCCCTTCCAAGGTACATCAGTTTCCCTTGTTGCTTGTCTAATTTGTGAATTTTTTTATCATCCCAAATCATTTAACTTGTTGTATCCATTTTAACAAGGGAGAATGACAGAGAAAATTTCGTCATGTAGTCGTGACTCATGAGAACTTACATACACGAGTTTCCAATTAAAATCTCTTACACACTTGTGAGTGGAGTGTGTGTTGAATGAAATCTCCCTTCAGAATGAAGGTTACACTTTTATAGTGGGGAAAAGTTGGGGAAAGAATCGGTCATGGCTTATTGAAAGTGACCACGCCAACATTCACCTCAAATGAAGTCGGACTCATTGGAAAACGAATATTAGAATGACTGATGATGGTCTGCGTCCCTTCCCGTAAAGGAGTACAGTCATGTAATCATTATGGGATCTATATGGTGAACCTGTGTGCAAAAGTGACAGTGAATCTCATATCTCCGCTTTACCAGATCAGATATTTCACCCCTTTATTCGACCTCTTTAATATGTTTATTTCTAATAACTGCGATGTAGACGGGACGACAAACTCTTACTACCGTTCTTCCTGGTTCTTTACACGTTTCCAAACTCCAAAGATGATATGAAAGACTAGCATATATGGCAACAAAGACGGATGGAGGAACAAGTTAGCTGAAAACTGATTCTTAAGTAGCTATTTTCTCAGTCCGACACATACTTGAGGGTAAATCCGGGAGAGGCGCCGCATGCGGTGTAAAATGCGCAACCTCATAGTTTCGGCAGACACCGTCACATTGTGGGCGTATCGACACTGCAGTTTCTCAGTGGAAGCCAGAGCATAACAAAAGTATTTACTTTTCGATCGCGTAAGTTTTAGATAAGTTCTGGGGGAATAACTGAGTTAAGTCTAAAATATTCTTGAAAAACATTTTTCAGTGTCACGATTAGTTCGTAGTGTATGCTAAATAACCAAATGTCTCCAAATGTCTGAGTTTTTGTGTTAACGGTAAGATCTATTGGGCGTGTTTTGATTCTCGTGCACCCATCTTGGCTGTTAAGGTCATGAATTTATAAGGTGCGGTGTCCCTCCCCACAGATACATGCCGCAACAATATCTGGTACAGAATGAGATTTTCACTCTGCAGCGGAGTGTGCGCTGATATGAAACTTCCTGGCAGATTAAAACTGTGTGCCCAACCGAGACTCGAACTCGGGACCTTTGCCTTTCGCGGGCAAGTGCTCTACCATCGAGCTACCGAAGCACGACTCACGCCCGGTACTCACAGCTTTACTTCTGGTAGAGCACTTGCTCGCGAAAGGCAAAGGTCCCGAGTTCGAGTCTCGGTCGGGCACACAGTTTTAATCTGCCAGGAAGTTTTAATATCTGGTACACATGCCGCACACTTTTGCGTTACGAATACTTCCGATTAAATCAAATAACAGTTTTAAATAAGTGAAAACATTTCTGTTTTGTTTGTATTTTCGTTCAGATGACTTTACATGCATAAAAGTTCAGATCCCGCTGATCCGGATGACGACATAAAAGAATAAAAAGAAAATAACCGGAGATACAGCATGTGTAAGCAGTAGGAGAATGATATCTGAAAACAGCAAAAAAAAGAAAAAAAGAGGTTGGTTATGTTGCACAACAATTAAGTTTTGGTTACATAGAGACTGCACTATTTATGACATATTTTGTGTCGATTGTGGCCGAGAACATACAAATAGAGTAAAATAAACTAAGAATGAGATTTTCACTCTGCAACGGAGTGTGCGCTGATATGAAACTTTCTGGAAGATTAAGACTGTGTGCCGGACCGAGACTCGAACATCGGGACCTTTGCCTTTCGCGAGAAAGTCCTCTACCATCTTTTTTTTTTTTAATCTCATTTTGTTCGCTGCTTTTGTTCGTTGTGTCTGCTCGGGGCGGACGTGGTAAGACATCCGTTTAAGTTCGTTGTTGATTGATTAACTCAGTTTTTTTATTACAGAGAGCAGCTAACCCTCTGACCGAACACGCTGAGCTACCGTGCCGGCATCCATCTGAGCTACCCAAGCACGACTCACGATCCATCCTCACAGCTTCATGAGTTTCAGCTTGAAAAGCAGCGTAATCTTGCGGTTTTTAACATGTCGAATATCACCCACAGCAAAAGGGATAAACGCTGCAATGTAAAGATGATTTCATGGTCAAATATTATGTTTAAATGTTACGTCGAAAAAGCCAAAAAAAATTGTATATCACAGACAACTCTTGTGTTCAGGTATACAAAAAACAGTTACTAAACGTGCACCATTGTACTTTACATATACGATTTTGAAAATGTGCGCTATCTCGACCAGATTTACCCTCTTTAAACAGAATGTAGAAAGGTTAGACAACAACATAGCTGAAACCCAAAAGACTTGGGAGTCAGCCTAAACAGCACTTCGTCATTTAAAAAACACTCCAGTGAGCTGGAAGAAAAAATATGTGGCAGGAACAATATGAAACGCAAACTGACTGGATCAACAAGGGGAGTGCAGCCTGAAGTTCTTCGATCATCAATAATGGGACTTTTGTTTTGCAGCCAGAGAATATGTGGTGCCAGTACGGGAGGCATCATGTCACTTCAAGTAGACGTCACTTTAAATAAGAGTGTCAGAACTGTCGCCCATTGTCTGAAGCCTACATGTGTCCACAAAATTTACCCACTTGCGGCCATAGCACCACCAGATATCATAAGCGAAGTAGCCTGTGAACTAGAGGGGATAAAACAGCAGACCGTCCCACGGTACTTCATGTATAACCACGAAACAGTACCAGCTCTTCTTAAGTCAAGATAGAGCTTTATTAAACTAACAATGACACTAGAAGGCCGACCTGAGACCCGCGCTTTATGTTTGGACTCTCTGCAACACACAAACCTACACCCAAAGAGTATATCACGCTGCGGAAGCAACTACAGTATAGCACAAGAAAAGCACTGAACAGATTGTCACTAGTCACTAGCAACGTATTTATGTAGCTGATACTGCCCATAAGCGCATCACATTTTGAGCAAACGTGCAGCTAGAAAGCAATACGAACCCTTTTAACGCTCTTCTGGAAGAGACTGGTGATCTGTCCTTGTCGCAGCGTGTGTACCAACTCGCGGGCCGCATGATGGGGAGACACCAGTTCCACGCAGTTGATGAACCGGTACAGCTTCTGTAGGAAGCAAAATGCCATACTGCATTAACAGATCACTTCAGCTAGTTACAGGTTACTGTATCCAAACTCGAAAATATTTCATTTGTATTCAAAATATATAAAATGAATAGCCGAAAAATGGCATAAAGCTTATTTACTTATAAATTAATTCTTCATATTGCATTCCAGAACCAAAGGAACAATTACAAGAATGCTAAAATAATAATACGTTAGAAGCACATGTTTGAAATTCCTCGAGAATATCATATAGTCTGTGTAAAGAGCGATGTACAGAGTGCAGCAAAGGTTTCTTTCTGTGAAGTTTTAACTAGTAATTATGCAATACTAATATGTATCTTTGTTTCTATTTAAACATGTTGCCATCAAGGCGAATTTCCAGAAGTCTTATTTGAACAGTTACTTTTTCGGTGTAATTACTCCCGTAATCTATGGCATCGTGCATTAACCCTTTGTGAGTTTTTTATCTATGAAAATTACAATAATTTCACACACACACACACACACACACACACACACACACACACACACACACACACGCACACGCACATACAATGGACACAAACAGTCAAAGAGGTTGAAATCTACAATAGGAAAATACCGAAGCACTAGTCAGCCTTCGTCATAGAAGAACCGGTCACAACTGTCAGTGTTCCAGAAAGTTTCTTCGAAAATAGTTACTTATTTATATTGTTTTATAGAAGGTACTTCACGGAATTCAGTGTCATATTTGATACTAAAGTTCAGGAAAAGATATATACGTTCCAAATCTCCCTCCGATCTGGAAACGCCCAGAAAATATTTCTCCGTAGGGAAAATGTCACGCGCTTGTAATATCCTCGATAAATTCCCCAGAAGCTGTGTCGAAAAGAACCTGTCTGACTATAAATCTGTTATATGCGTAATAACGTGCGAGGAGATGCAAAATGCAATATCTGAGAATATGGCGGACCACAATATGAATCTACACCAAGAACTACATTCGTGCTGGAATACATTTTAATGTAGTCCTATCCACGCAATTCATACCAAAACGTACGAAATATCTTCCAGGCGTTAGATTAAGTGACTTTATTTCATTTGTATATTCTTCATGTATCAGAAGCTTAATGTACTCACAGTACAATACTTACAACCTGCAGTTCCTAACGTTTTCATCTACAAATATTTTTGGATACCTTACTCATTAGTAAACTGTTTTCTCCAAGGAGAATAAAAGAAATATAATAAAGTTACACTACATTTATTTACCAACAAGAGAAAAGTAATAACTTCGATTTAGAGTGGAATTATGCGATGATTTACTGCAGAATAGCATTTCGGCGGATTGAACGACGGTCGACTTGCATGTTTATGCCAACCTCAACGGAAGTATGCATCGCCAAGACGCGACGCAAATCCATATATGGATTTTACCCTGCAGGATATTAATATTTCTGTACAAAAGAAATCCTGAACGTATAGAAAAAATTATACAGGCAGGAAATTTCGTTATCCATCGTGGTGAAAGAAATAGTCATTTTAAGCAAAAAAATTTGAAATAGATACATAATTCATTTCGAATGATTCATCGGAGAAAACGCCTGTACATATTTACAAATATTGTCGTTACGAAACTGATTCGTTTTTATTTATTTTTATTAGATATTTATTATTTTTTGTTTATTTATTTAAATCTGATAACAATATGTTTTCAACACCTGGCAACGAATTTAAACAGTACCTAGAACATTTAGACGTACTGAAGTTGGTCACGTGCCCGTTTAAGAGCTACGCTGTACAATATTAAAAATATCCTTCCTGAGGCTAAATCAGTTGTGTCCGGGTTTGCTTACAGATAAATGTGGTTTTGGGTAGGATCCGCCTTGAGCAAAGAAAAATCTTTTCTTCATTTACACAGAAGAGTTTCGCTGAAGTTAACATTATAAATAGGCTTTTTTTTTCAGTCTGTTAAACAACAAGAAAAATGCTCTTTACTACCTGCAAATATAGAGGATGATGCACCTAAAATTTGCATCGCATAAATTACGGAAATGTAAAGTGCTACTAATTTGCTGGTTTCACAGAATGTATTGGTAGTCAGAGGCTCGTATTGTTAGCAAATAAACAGACGGCAGTAAAATTTAGAAAGTGTACTTTTGTGCAAAAGTACACTTTTTAAATGGAATAATGCCTATTGACATTAACAAACTAAAAGTAGGGTACATTAGAATGTCAGTGGTGTTTGTCACAGGAGTATAGTGCGAATTGTTTACAGAATATCGTATTTTGAAAAATTTCCACACCGACACTTGTTTGTGCCATTCAACCTTATAAGTTGCTCGGTACGATATTTGCTTACAGTGTGCTTGTGTGTTCCTTGAGTGTATTGCGACTTGCTAGTCGATCAGCGTGTGACAGTCCGAGCAGTAGGTCGTGAATGGGTGATGGGATTTATACATGGCCGGTCGGGTTGCCCGAGCGGTTCTAGGCGTTGCAGTCTGGAGCCGCGCGATCGCTACGGTAGCAGGTTCGAATCCTGTCTCCGGCATGGATGTGTGTGATGTCCTTAGGTTGGTTAGGTTTAAGTAGTTCTAAGTTCTAGGGGGCTGATGACCTCAGAAGTTAAGTCCCATAGTGCTCAGAGCCATTTTCGAACCATTTATCCACGCAGAAAAAGCCGACGCGCTCAAGATGCATGGAGAGTGTAGGCAGAATGTCTTCGTTCGATTCCCGGCGGGGTCAGGGATTTTCTCTGCCTCGTGATGACTGGGTGTTGTGTGCTGTCCTTAGGTTAGTTAGGTTTAAGTAGTTCTAAGTTCTAGGGGACTGATGGCTCAGAGCCATTTGAACCATTTTGTCTTCGTTCTTTTACGGTGTATATGGCAATATATCCCAATAGACGTCAACCATCTCGGCAATTATTTATCAACCTCTTCAGCAGCTACGTGAAAGTGGTACACCTAGATAACGTAGCAGGAGGAAGGAAATGACGAAGAAGGGGAAGTTAATGTTCTTAACGCTGTTACAGTTGATCTGCACGTTAGCTCCTTCGTAATCGCACGAGGAAGTGGCATGAGTCAGGCAAGTGTCCTACACAATCTCCATCGACATAGGTTCCATCTCTATCACATCTCTCTCCATCAAGAGCTGAATGGAAACGATTATGAGAATAGTATTAACTTCTGGACATTGGGATCAAGAAAGGATACTCCAGATGTGTTACGTATCTTGTTTAATTATGAAGCCACATTTACCAATTATGGCGAGGTAAAGCGCCGAAACATGCACTCTTTTTCTGTTGACAATCCCCGTTGGCTTCGTCAGGTGGAACGTCAACGTCCATGGAGTGTAAACTTGTGGTGTGGGATAGTGAATCCTCAGCTCACAGGCAGGTTTTTCATAGACGGAACACTGAACGCGTACAAGTACCGCAGCCTCTTAACAGACCATCTTCCATGATTGCTAGAAGACGTTCCTCTGCAGACTGGGAGGAACCTCTGGTGCCAACATGATGACTGTCAGGCCATAGTGCACGAAGGACTACAGCATGTCTTCACGAATGGTTTCCAAATCGTTGCATTGGACGCAGAGAACTTGTATCTTGGTCGGCCCGTTGCCCGGATTTAACGGCTGTAGACTTTTTCCTCTTGGGAAAGCTGAAAGACGCTGTCCACAAGGACATACGAACTACATCCGATGAGCTGCAATGACGTATTACTGCAGCTTGGTCGGACATCTCCGCTGAAATGCTAGCACGTGTGCAGCAGTCTTTCCATACCAGACTGGAAGGGTGTATTGCCGCTACCGGTGGTAATTTTGGAAACAACCTGCGATGGTCAGTTGTCTCGTTGCTGGTCAGAATACACATAACTAGTGTACTCACTTGTGTTGTTTTTTCGAGTGCGCTACAACAGGTGTTGTACAAGTGTCGGTGTGGGAGCTTTTGAAAATGCGATATCTCGTAATCAACTTGCATTAGAATCCTGCAACAAACACCACTGACATTCAAATTTACCCTCGTTTCACTTTGTTAATATCAATAGGCATTATTCTATTTACAAAAGAGTAAGTTCGCACAAAAAATACACTTTGTGTGTATTATTACAATCTGTTGATTGGCTACCAATGCCAGCCCCTGACTACCAATACATTCTATGAAAACCGCACATCAATGGCACTTTCCATTTCTGGAATATTTGCGGTGCAAGTTTTAGGTGTTTCACACTGTAAAAATTCGAGTTTTTGATAAAGTATTAACAGATTTGAAAAAGACAATTTTTTTAAAATCTCTTGTTATCACATGCTGTCTGGTTTTTTGTTTTGCATTACAGTTGTTTCTCTTTCACAGTTTGTCATCTGCAACTGTATACAAAGAAATGTTAGGCCTAACATATGTGGAAGAATTTGTGTTTGTGTGTGTGTGTATGTGTGTGTGTGTGTGTGTGTGTGTGTGTGTGTGTGTGTGTGTGTGTGTGTACGAGCGTGTGCGTGCACGCGCGCGCGCGCGCAATATTTTTCTGCGCTATCCATGATGAGGAAGGCACATTGGACAGTCTGCCGCTATTACAATGTCATAGGACTTTGGAAAATAAAGTCGATACGTAATGAGAGGTGTCATAAAGTGGTGACGTTAATGAACAGCAGCAGAGCTACTGCCATCGCAGAAGCAGTAACCTTACACCACATCTCATCAGCATTAGCAGGAATGAGACGCACTTTTAATATGGCCACTAGTGGTCTGAAACAGTAACATGGTGCTACTCTCTGCTGGGTTCACATTTGGTCGCACCCTTAAAAAGGAAGCAAACGACACTCATCTCTGAATTCTACGGGGTGGTTTTATGACAGCAAAGATATTTAGAAGACAGACGCTCCAAGAAAAGAGCATCGTTGAACAACGACGAAACTATGTACCAGTGACGACAAAATTGATGTGGATGAAATATGTTATATCTTAGAAACCATTCGAAACAGCTAATTTCCACGTTTTCTCTTACTTCTTTTTTTCACTAAAAACAACTTCTGTCATCTTTCTGTAAAATGCATTTTAATATATCCTCTAGAAACACCAATATTAGTTATAAAAGTTTCCAAGGCATAGTACAAGTAAAATTTCATTTTTTGTGTATCTCATTACGTTACAGCTAATGGCTAGAAATTACGTGGCAACAATAAAATTTTCGTTGGTGGCACAATTATTAGATACTGAAGCTATACTATTATTTCGACGGCACCTCGTTTTTCAAATTCTGTACATTCTGTGTTGATTACATCCAAGATGGCCAATACTTTCCCCTTCTCATTCTTACATTATTAAGACTTATTGAAAGAAGTAAGTTCGTACTGTGCCTGTATCTTATTATTATTATTATTATTATTAGTCTAACTGTATCATCAAAATGATCATCTTTATGGTTTCCAGTGTTCATTTCTTTCAGTCCTTATATACAGGGTTATTACAAATAATTGAAGCGATTTCACATCTCTACAATAACTTTATTATTTGAGATATTTTCACAATGCTTTGCACACACATACAAAAACTCAAAAAGTTTTTTTAGGCATTCACAAATGTTCGATATGTGCCCCTTTAGTGATTCGGCAGACATCAAGCCGATAATCAAGTTCCTCCCACATTCGGCGCAGCATGTCCCCATCAATGAGTTCGAAAGCATCGTTGATGCGAGCTCGCAGTTCTGGCACGTTTCTTGGTAGAGGGGGTTTAAATACTGAATCTTTCACATAACCCCACAGAAAGAAATCGCATGGGGTTAAGTCGGGAGAGCGTGGAGGCCATGACATGAATTGCTGATCATGATCTCCACTACGACCGATCCATCGGTTTTCCAATCTCCTGTTTAAGAAATGCCGAACATCATGATGGAAGTGCGGTGGAGCACCATCCTGTTGAAAGATGAAGTCGGCGCTGTCGGTCTCCAGTTGTGGCATGAGCCAATTTTCCAGCATGTCCAGATACACGTGTCCTGTAACGTTTTTTTCGCAGAAGAAAAAGGGGCCGTGGACTTTAAACCGTGAGATTGCACAAAACACGTTAACTTTTGGTGAATTGCGAATTTGCTGCACAAATGCGTGAGGATTCTCTACCGCCCAGACTCGCACATTGTGTCTGTTCACTTCACCATTAAGAAAAAATGTTGCTTCATCACTGAAAACAAGTTTCGCACTGAACGCATCCTCTTCCATGAGCTGTTGCAACCGCGCCGAAAATTCAAAGCGTTTGACTTTGTCATCGGGTGTCAGGGCTTGTAGCAATTGTAAACGGTAAGGCTTCTGCTTTAGCCTTTTCCGTAAGATTTTCCAAACCGTTGGCTGTGGTACGTTTAGCTCCCTGCTTGCTTTATTCGTCGACTTCCGCGGGCTACGCGTGAAACTTGCCCGCACGCGTTCAACCGTTTCTTCGCTCACTGCAGGCCGACCCGTTGATTTCCCCTTACAGAGGCATCCAGAATCTTTAAACTGCGCATACCATCGCCGAATGGAGTTAGCCGTTGGTGGATCTTTGTTGAACTTCGTCCTGAAGTGTCGTTGCACTGTTATGACTGGCTGATGTGAGTGCATTTCAAGCACGACATACGCTTTCTCGGCTCCTGTCGTCATTTTGTCTCACTGCGGTCTCGAGCGCTCTGGCGGCAGAAACCTGAAGTGCGGCTTCAGCCGAACAAAACTTTATGAGTTTTTCTAGGTATCTGTAGTGTGTCGTGACCATATGTCAATGAATGGAGCTACAGTGAATTTATGAAATCGCTTCAATCATTTGTAATAGCCCTGTAGTTCCATAATATAACATTTAATTTTGTTTCCTTTCAGTAAGTTTCGTGTGTATTCTGACGTATTCCATGGCATCGTGTAACTGACGCAGCTTTCCAAATGAAAGAATAAATGAAGCAAGAGAGACATTATACTGTGCATCGAGAACTTTGGCAGCCTTTCTGTGAAGAATAACTACAAGTGCTCAAGAGCCTGCCACAGAAGACAAGACAGCGTTCACTTTTCTTACATCAGCTACCAGTTAGTGGAGGAACAAAGCACAAAAAAACCAAACAAAGCGAAGTTCATACTGTTAGTATAGCTGTAGAAGTAAATGTCGTGAATCTTGTAAGAGACTCTTTGAAACTGTGTGCCGGATTGCTAGCTTTAATCGTGTACCAGGGCGGCACGTTGTTCTAACATGTTTAATGAGAAATGCAAGGCAATATATATTACGCATTTCTTCTCGAAAGGAAGAAACTAAACACAGTTTATATTCGGAACTAGCATAAAAATAGATTATAACTTAAATAGACTCAGAATATATAGTAATAGATGACAAACGATTCACCAAGAGAATCAGGGCAAATGGTGGAACTCAGATCCGGCTATTTCCCATACATGTAATGACGTTTAAGTATGAGTGCCTCCCACAGAATGTTTAACCGTGTGGGATGCTGTATCCATTGGCGTTTCTGTACGTCTGTTCCGTGACAGACTTAACTGCATGAAGCCACAATACCGCATTTCTCCGAGTGTTAATTGCGTTGTATGAGTATTAAAATAATGCAATGGAATAAACACTCAGCCGTTTCAAATACAGAGATACTTTTAAAGGCAACAATATCTGAATAAATTATGACTACGGCACGTTATGAGTTGCGGCTTTAACTTCCATTAATTTTTATCTCTAAATAAATTCGCGTAGTTAGGGGCGAGAGACCTGACAGAAGAGAAGATGCCAAGAAAATTATAGGAGAAACTAGGAGCTTTGATAAAATGATGCTACTCTGAACAGTATCTTCTTCTGGGAAACAGATAATAGTGAAACGTAACCCTCAGCTAATTGTCATCGCCCTTTGCTACAAGCCACCATGCTGGAATGTTTAAGTACTGATACACTTGTTGACTAACTAGGTGCGATCTCCATTTTTTTTTCCTTTTGTGATTTCATGCATATCATATAGCTTAGTGTTGCGAAACCAATGATGCAGATGCGTCCTTTCTGACAGAAATATTTGCAACTTACGACCTAAGTATACCACAAGGGACCCTTTTAAGTTCACTTTCTTTTGACGTCTATACAAATGATACAGAAGCATCGACATCATATTCTTTGAAAGTTTCCACAGAGTATATGGCAGTGCATTCTACCAGTGTTACCGACTCCGTATCATATTCCATTGGCGTACTTAGTGAGAGAAAATATGCTTGGGTACACGCATTTATTTCCGTCATTCACCTGTCACAATTTCTGCGCGAAATATGTAGCAGAAATAAGGGAAAGTTTTTCTCGAATACCGATTTTCTAAATTTTACCCAACAGGGTTTCGCGAGAAGAACCACTAACTTCTTTCAAAGCTCTCTCTTGAACGTCTCATCTCAGTCTGAAGTCAAGACTCGGCAATATACAAATGATGATTACCTACACATGTCATCTGATTATACTCGTATGTACAGAGCGAGGTTGGGGGACTGATGACCTTCGCTGTTTAGTCCCCCTTAAACATCCCAACAACCACCACCACCACCACAGAGCGAGGTGGCGCAGTGGTTAGCACACTGGACTCGCGTTCGTGAGGACAACGGTTCAAACCCGCTTTCGGCCATCCAGATTTACGTTTCCCGTGATTTCCCTAAACCACTCCAGGCAAATGCTGGGATGGTTCCTTTGAAAGGGCACGGCCGATTTCCTTCCCTATCCTTGATAGCACTCGAGCTTGTGCTCCGTCTCTAATGATCTCGATGTCGACGAGACGTTAAACCCAATGTTCTTTCGTTCCTTTCTTCATCTACTTACATGAACAAAATACAAGCCGAGCTGTCAACAGTCGTTGTTGTTCGGTGATAGTGGTCTTTAGTTCGAGGACTATTCTGATGCTACTGTCTACGCTACCCTATCCCGTGCAAACCTCTTCAACTCCTAATAACTGCTGCAACCTAAATTCTTTTGAACCTGCTTACTGTATTCATCTCTCCCCTCCAATGCTAAGCTGGCGTTCCCCTGATGTGTCAGAATGGGTCCTATCAAGCGATTCTTACATTTAGTCAAGCTACGCCACAAATTTCTTCTCTGCCCAGATCTATGCAGTACCTCCTTATTGGTCACATGATCTCCCCAACTAATCTTCAGCCTTCTTCTGTATCATCACATTTCAAAAATTTCTGTTGTATTCTTGTCTAAACTGTTTATCGTCCATGTTTCACTTCTATACACTCCTGACAAATATTTCATAAAAGACGCCCTAACACTTAATTATATTTGTTCAATGTTAAGAAATTACTCTTCTTCAGAAACGCTTTTCTTGCCATTGCCAGACTGTAATTTATATTCTCTCTACATTGGCCATCATCAGTTACTTTACTGCCCAAATAGCAAAACACATCTACTACTTTTCGTGTCTCGCTTCTTACTCTAATTCCCTCATCATCACTTGCTTTAATTACACTACATTTCATTACCCTTGTTTTGCTTTTGTTAATGTTCATCTTATATCTTCCTTTGAAGACACTGTACATCTCGTTCAGTTGCTCTTCCAGATCTTCTGCTGTCTCTAACAGAATTACAGTGTTATCGGCAAACCTTAAAGATTTTATTTCTTCTCCCTGAACTTTAATTCCTTCTCCAAATTTTTCTATGGTTTCTTTTACTACCTTCTCAAGGTACGTATTGAACGCCTCACCTCCTTCTCAACAACTGCTTCCATTTCACGTCCTTCGACTCTTATAACTGCCATCTGGTTTCCGTACAAGTTCACTCCCTGTATTTTACACCTGCTATCTTAAGAATTTCAAAGAGTGTATTCCAATCGACGTTGTCAAAAGCTTCCTCCAAATACACAAAAGCTATGAACTTACGTTTGCCTTTCCGTGAACTATCTTCTGAGATAAATCGTATGGTCAGCGTTGCCTCGTTTGTTCATACGCCTCACCTCCTTCTCAACAACTGCTTCCCTTTCACGTCCTTCGACTCTTATAACTGCCGTCTGGTTTCTGTACAAGTTCACTCCCTGTATTTTACACCTGCTATCTTAAGAATTTCAAAGAGTGTACTCCAATCGACGTTGTCAAAAGCTTTCTCCAAATACACAAAAGCTATGAACGTAGGTTTGCCTTTCCATGAACTATCTTCTAAGATAGATCGTATGGTCAGCGTTGCCTCGTTTGTTCTTACGTTTCTCCGAAATTCATACTGCTCTTCCCCGAAGTCAGTTTTTCCACTTTTCTGAACATAATTTTTGTACCATTTTGCAATCGTGACCTATTAAACTGAAAGTTCGGTAATATTCACACCCGTCAGTATTGTTAGAATGTTCACATACTTCTTGAACGCTAAGGTTATTTCCCTTGTCTCATACAATTTACACACCAGATGGAATAGGTTTGTTATTGATGGCTGTCCCAAGAATACCAGTAGATCTGAGGGAATATCTTCTTCTCTGGGGGACAACGTTTCTACTTACGTCTCTCAATGTTCTGTCAAATTCTTCTCGCAGTATCGTATCTCCTGTCTCACATTCATGTACGTCCTCTTCCCTTTCCATAATATTGTCTTCAAGTTCATTTCCCTTGTACAGACCCCTCTCCATGCTCCTTCCTCCTTCCTCCTTTCAGCTTACCCTTCCTTGCTTAGCACTGGTTTTCCATCTGAGCTCTTGATATCTTACACCTGTTATTCCTTTCTCCAAATGTCTATTTAATTTTCCTGTAGGTGGTGTCTCTCTTCCCCCTCGCTATGCTCACTAATATGCAGGGTGAGGCTGCTGAGACATGCTACCCCAAATACTGAAGCACCAAAGAAACATTTATAGCAATGCGTATTCAAATACAGAGATATATAAACAGGCAGAATTAGGCACTGCGGTCGGCAGCGCCTATATAAGACAATATGCGTCTGGCGCAGTCGTTAGATCGGTTACTGCTGCTACAATGGCAAGTTATCAAGATTTAAGTGAGTTTGAATGTGGTGTTATAGTCGGCGTAAAAAGCGATGAGCACAGCGTCTTCGAAGTAGCGATGAAGTGGGGATTTTCCAGTACGACCATTTCACGAGTGTGTAGTCAATATCAGGAATTCGGTAAAACATCAAATTTCCGACACTGCTGCTGCCAGAAAAAGATTCTGCAAGAACGGAACCAACGACGACTGAAGAGAATCGTTAAAAGTGACGGAAGTGCAACCCTTCCACAAATCGCTGCAGACTTCAGTGCTGGGCCATCAACAAGTGTGAGCGTGCGAACTATTCGACGAAACATCATTTATATGGGCTTCCGGAAACGAAAGCCAACTCGTGTACCATTGATGATTGCAAGACACAAAGCTTTACGCCTCGCCTGGCCCCGTCAACACCGACATTGGACCGTTGATGATGGAAACATGTTGCCCGGTCGGCGAGTCTCGTTTCAAAGTGTATCGAGCGGATGGACGTGCACGGGTATGTAAACAACCTGGTGAATCCATGGACCCTGCATGTCCGCAGGGGACTGTTGAAGCTGGTGGAGGCTCTGTAATGGTGTGGGTCGTGTGCAGTTGGAATAATATGGGACCCCTGATACGTCTAGATACGGCTCTGACAGGTGACACGTACTTGAGAATCCTGTTTGATCATCTGCATCCATTCATGTCCATTGCGCATTCCGACGGACTTGGGCAATTCCAGCAGAACATTCCGACACCCCACACGTCCAGAATTGCTACAGAGTGGCTCCAGTAACACTCTTCTGAGTTTAAACACTTCCACTGGCCACAAAAATCCACAGACATGAACCACATTGATCATATCTGGGACACTTTGCAACGTGCTGTTCAGAAGAGATCCCCACCCCTCGTACTCTCATGGATTAATAGACAGCCTTGCTGGATTCATGGTGTCAGTTCCCTCCAGCTCTACTTCAGACGTTAGTATAGTGAATGCCACGTCGTGTTGCGGCACTTCTGCGTGCTCGCGGGGGCCCTACACGGTATTAGTCAGTTGCACCAGTATAGTTTCGAATGGCGACACCGACATGTTGTCCTTCAACTGGAACTATATAATTTTTTCTGAGGCATTTGAAAGAGTATCTAAGAGAACTTCAACGACATAACAGCGCCACAAACCATTGTCCCGCCCTCAGGAGAAGAGGTTCAACAAACGTCTGCCCTGTTATACTAAATATAAGCAAACACATATCTCAGGTATGGTTAACACCTTTATTGTCACGGCTGTCATATCAAGTAATCAAAATGTTGACCTTTAGTATTGCTACACGCTGAAAAGTGTTTCTGTAAAAACAATACCACTCATTGAACTTCATCTGGAATTAACGGTAGCACAGACCCGTGTTATAAGATGTTTCATGCCTTTGGAAGGTGTCGATGTTTCCTAATGTACATTTTGTTTTAATTTTCGTCACAGATAAATGAAGATAGGTTTTAAATTTGGTGAGTGTGCAAATCATTTTGCGTTTGCTGAACGACCGTCCGAGTACTCTCCAAATGTTCTCTTAAGACGGTCTGTCATTACATGTGCCTAATAGGATTGACATCCGTGATGTTGTACCACACTGATTGTCTTATATGCTGTAGGATGTCTTCAAATAACTACGGCAGCAGCATAACTTAGGAAATCTAGATACTTGAGTTTATTTAGTCTCTCGTCAATAAAGCAGGGGTCAATTATGTGCATTTTTAAAGAGACGCACCAAACGTTGATATACCATGTCAACATGGAGTTTCAGCTGATGATTAATACATTACTCGAAGATTAACTTGACTGTGGCCGTAAACGATGCTTCCTGCTTAAATGAAATTCGGCATGGATATGTGCATCGCTTTGCTCTTTTCATAGATAACATTCGGAGAACTATAACCAGTTTTGAACATAATTACCCTGAAGATTTCGATGCATCAGAATGTGAACTGGATGAAATGCAATGGAATATAGTGTTCGCAGAACTCTCATTTATTTGATCCTTCTCGTACTTCCGAGATGCCTCTTAGTGGCATTTGCATTGCGTGCTACTGCTGCTAAAATTATTTAATTTCTTTCATTTTCCTTGGTGCATTTTATTCTCCATACTTACAGTTTCTATAATTTTTTCAGTAATGTCTGCAAAGACAGATCATGAGCCCTTGGCACAATCTGGATACTCTTCAGCATACAACAGCACTGCCGCCTTAATAGTTCGGCAACGTTAACCATAAACGATATTCACTCTTAAAACTGTCGTAGAAACTGTGAATGTCTCAATAACATTACATGCAATTTTCTGATTGCTGCAACAGCAGAACACAGACTGATAGTTTTCAAGGGCACAGGTAAACAAAAGAACTATACCTGAGATAAGTGTTTGCTTACGTTTGGTATAATAGAGCAGACGTTTGTGAAACCTTTCCTCCTGACAATGGGACAGTCGTTTGTGACATTATTACCTTGATATTACGCTGGTGTCCAAAATTAAAGCGACATACGGAATTTTTGCAAGGTTGCGTTTATTTTGCCACAAAACAGTATAAACAGGTTAAGTAGAAACAATGTAAAGAATACAGAACGAAATCAACTGCGACATACATAACGGAAGAAAAAAATGTTCTTCGTTTTTTTCCAACTTAACGGATTTGCACACACATTCCGACAACTGGTTAATGTGCTCAGTATGGTGTGTGACCACCTCTGGCACCAATACAGGCCTGACAGCGACGGGACATGCTGTGAATGGTGTCATCAATCTCATGTTGAGGCAATAACGCCCATTCTTCCTGCAGAGCTGCTCACAGGTCTTGGAGAGTCGTTGGTGGATGCTGACGTAATCCAACCCGGCTCCCTACTGCACCCCAGATATGCTCTACGGGATTCAAATCGGGAGAGCGAGCAGGTCACGCCATGCGTGCAATATCTTCCGTTTCCAAGAAAACAACAACCACTTGTGGTCTATGAAGTCGAGCAGCATAGTCCATCAGTACGAAGTCTGGGCCCACAGCAACTCGCAACAAAAAATGGTTCAAATGGCTCTGAGCACTATGCGACTTAACTTCTGAGGTCATCAGTCCCCTACAACTTAGAACTACTTAAACCTAACTAACCTAAGGACATCACACACATCCTGTCCGAGGCAGGATTCGAACCTGCGACCGTAGCGGTCGCGCGGTTCCAGACTGTAGCGCCTAGAACCGCTCGGCCACATCGGCCGGCACCTCGAAACAACCGTGCATGAGATCCCAACATCTCTGCACGGCACCCGACAGCAGTTAAATCTTGCTGATCCACCCGTACAACTTCATGAATAGGTGTCCGAGTGGTCAACATAATCCCTGCCCACATCATTATGGAACCTTCTCCATATTGGCCTCTTCCCACAATGTTTGCGTATCGAAATCGTGTTCCGGATGCCCTCCAGATGCGAATCCGTCGAGAATCACTTTCCATGCCAAATCGGGACTCATCTGTGAAAATATCATTGGCCTACTGTCCGACCTTCCAAGTGGCATGTTGACGTCTCCACTCTAGACGCTCCCTTCTGTGGAGACATGCCAGAGGTAAACAGCAGGTGTCCAACAATAAAGGCCACTCTGCTGAAGCCTCTTGCATACCGTTTGCCTCGATGCAAGATGTCCTGGGGATGTTGCGAGGTCAGATGCCAATTGCAGTGCAGTACTAAGGCAGTACCGTCGTGCCCTTACAGTCAAATAACAGTCCACTCTTTCTGATGTCACAAGTGGTCGGCCCTGTCATGGTCTCCGGGATACAGTTTCGGTCTCTATAAACTGTCGCCTCATCCGAGAAACAACAGAACGATTCACATTAAGCAATCGGGCCACATCATTTTGCGACTGTCCTGCTTCCATTCTTCCTATGGCCCTCCATAGCACAGAGTCTGTAGGCATCTTCTCTGTGCCACACTGCATCGTCTGTGACTGTGTACACAGCGATTGTGGATGTGGTACTACCCTGCAAACAATATCCAATTTGATAGTTGCCCTGACGTCATTGTTGGCGTGGTTGCCCTTTTATCGGAATGCCATCTTCCGTGGAGAACACGATTGTAACGCCATCTGTTGACAGTTTGTATGATCATACCGTGAATCAGGCACAGGACGGAGAATAGCAGTTTGTTGCATTAATTTTGGACACCAGTGTATTTGATGAAGCTACAGACATGTTATGTTTCTGAAACTCTCTTAGAAGCTACTTTCAAATTCCCCAGAAAAAAACATGTAATTCAGTTACAAGAAAACGAAGTCGGTGTCGTAATTCGGAGACTATAAACAACAAAAGATACTTGCGAATGTCAGGAAATTCGCCGTAATGTCCGCTACAACTCGGCGAAAACCGCACCACGAAATATTTATTCATTCAGGATGTATTTAGAGTGGCCTGTCTTACCTGCCTCACCCTGTATGCTTACATTTCTCCTCTAGCCACTCTTGATTAGCCGTTTCGCATATAGTGTCATTCTAATTTTTTTTTTTTTTGGAAGTTTGTATTCCCTTTCACTTGCTTCATTAGCTGCAGGTTTATATTTTCTCCTTCCATCAGTTAAACTGAAAATGCCTTGTGATATCGAAGGATTTCTTCTACGTCTTATCTTTTTACGTTTTTGATCTTCTGCTGGGTTCAGTATTTCATCTCTCAGAACTACCCATTCGTCTTCTACAGTATTCCTTTCCCCTGTTCCAGTCAACTGTTGCCTAACACTCGTTCCTAAGCTCTCAGCAGCCTCCGGTTCTATCAATATATCCAGGTCCCTTCTCCTTAATATCCTACCATTTTGAAACTTCTTCGGTTTCAATCTCAGTTCATAAACAATAGATTGTGGTAAGAATCCACATTGCTCCTGGGAACGTCTTACATTTCAAAATATAGTTGGGAAATCTTTCGCTTACCATCATATAATCAAACTTAAGCCTTCCAGTGTCTCGAGGTCCCATTCACGCATATAAACTTCTCTCTCGATTTTTAAACAAGTGTTAGCGATGATTAAATTTTACTCCGTGCAAAATTCTACGAGGTCGCTTCCTTTTCCATTACTTTCCCTTTTCCGTATTGACCTATTTTTCCTCCTCTTCCTTTTTGTACAATCGAGCTCCACTACCCCATAACAGTTAAATTTTTGTGTCCCATAAGAATCTGAATAACTTATTTTACCCTATCCCACAGTTTTTCTCTTCATCATCTGCGGAGCTCGTTGGCATTAAACTGGTACTACTATGGTGGTTGTTGGCTTCGTGTCTATCTTTGCAACGAAAATGCAGTCACTGTGCTGCTCATGCTAGCTCACCCGCATTCCTGTTTTCTTATTCATTATTAGACCTACCCCCAAAATATCCCCATTTGATTTTGTATTTACAATCCTGTACTCACCTGACCAGACGTCCTGTTCATTCTGCCACCGAATTTCACTAATTCCCACTATATCTATCTTCACCCTGATCATTTCTCTTCTTAATTTTTCTAAGCTACCTGCGCAATTAAGGAATCTAACTTTCCACCCTCCGACCTGTAGATTGCCGGTTTTGCTTTTCCTGATGACGATATTCTTCTGTGTGTTTCCGCCCTGGAGATCAAAATGAGGAGCTATTATGTCTCCGCTATATTTTACCCAAGATAATGCCATCATCCTTTAGCCACATAGTAGAGCTGAATGCCGTCGGGAAAAATAACGGCTGTAATTTCCCCTTGCTTTCAGCCGTTTGCAGTACCAGCGCAAGGCCATGTTGATTGATGTTACGAGGCCAGATCACTCACTCAACAAGGCAGTTGCTCTTGCAGCTATTGGAAAGGCTGCTGCCCCTCATCAGGAATGACACGTTTGTCTGGCCTCTCAACAGACACTCCTCCATTACGGTTACACCAGCTGTAAGGCTACTTGTATCGTTGAGGCACGCAAGGCATCCTGCCATTGCAACGGGCATGGTTCATGAAGCCATTAAAATATACGAAGTTCTGAATTACTTAGATGCAGAAAGATCACGAACACAACCAGACACAGCCTCGTGAAAGACCATGAAATGTGGTATGTATCAGTAGTACAGCATGGTGGGTGCTCGACCAGGGGCAGCTGAATATGCAACCGCCAATGCCTCTAGGTCAATTGCATGAGGTAAATTCTAGGTCACTATGGACCCTGACGCCTATCACCTGTCAAATTAACCCCTAGTTCCATCACCAGCACCTATAGGCCAAATGTATGACATAAAAAGGGGAGGGAAATTAAGGTCACCCATTCACTGTGGGTGTACAGGAAATAATTTCAAAAGCGCTCTTCCCATATTGATCTAGGTCAATAAAATGACTTAAAAATGGCGCGAAAATCAACTATCCGCTATAAAAACACACCCTTCCATCCCTCTTCTCTCTCTAGGCCAATTGTGTGTGTCTCATCATTGGCGCTGTGTACACCATAGCGAAAGTATCAACATAAAGTGCCAGCGGTGGAGCAATTCTACTTAATAAGCACTTATGCCATGAAGCACTTTGACATTAAAGTGTGTCAGTGGGAAATTCGAAGGGGTGCAGCTGAGTTACTATAATTTACTGGTGTCATAGCATATTCTGCAAGCACTCCAATGGATGACTCCTTCTATTCCCATTTCCAATTTTATGCTAATTTTGGGACGATTTTTCCAAATATCCACTCTACAGCTGCACGAAAATATGAGACTGAACAACTATCACAGTACATTATTAAAACAAACACACTGGTATCCCACAGTTTAACAATTACTGTAAAGCGTTATTTAAACGAACGGGTACATTCTCGATACGTATGAAGTTTACATGGAAGTTGTCCCTTTGTGATGTCACTCTAAGGTTGGTTTAGAGGGGTATGATGCTTTGACATTATAGTAGACTTGTAAATAACAATGGGAAAATCCAAGAAGGACTGTTTCTGTGGAGACAAATGCACACAACATTGCAAAATTTGATTGTAAGTGTTTAGCCCATCCCACCACCACCGACTTTATTTGAAACAAGCAAAAAATTTTCCAGCAGCAGCAGTGCCCTCCCACACTGTAATGCACCACCTCTCCCCACCACAGTCCAAAGTCAGACCATTTCTGCTACTGCCTTCTGTATATTCTTGCCTTGACCACAGCTGCTCGCATCTGAGACCGCCAACAGCCAAGCAGCCACACACCTGATAGATAGCTCTACTGGAGAAAGCAAGTGAGATGCCTTTTTGAGTGCTCTTTTTTGCGCTAGCCACCGACTGTCAAAAATCACTTACACTCATGATATATGGCACCCAGCAGGGTGCAACGCGCAGAGCCACGGTGTTCACAAGCTGCCGCCCATGTTGGACAACTCGGGGCCAGCTACGATAAGAACTGCAACTTCAGGACACATCATGCAGCCTGACTTAAGGTGATGTAACCTATTTTTAATTCATGTCTCTCTAAACCCCTGAGAACATTTCCAGTAATGAGTCGTTGAAACATTCCACATACCAGCAAAGTTCTCTTGTACAGTGAACAATTTTTCTTACATTGACTGTATGAATAAAAAATAGCTCGTCATATTGTTCACATTGTACTGTAGAGAGTGATTCATTAGTTACCAAATGTATTGATCTCTGAACGTAATTTTTGAAATGCGCTGATTCGTTTTAGCGAACAAGAAAATGAATCTAGCAATCTCAGACGCGTAAGGAAATAATTATACAACAATTTGAGAATCATGGAACAGTTCGTTGGTTATGTTCGTAAAAGTAATTCCAAAAATACTAGATTGTTGAGATCCTATGTGTTCTGCATGGTAGCAAAGAACCACTAATAACCATGAAAACCTGATGCACTTTCATATTTGTAAGTGTAGTGATAAGCTTATAGCAGCAATTTCGCAGTAGCATTTTCCAATCATTTCCTGTGCACGTGATTTCTCATAATTTCTCGTAACCTACAGTATTTTTGTGTAACACACCGCAGATAATACACAAAAACACACTTGGCGGTAGGAGTCAGTTCCTGTGCCATGGCATGCAGGTGACAAATAATTCTAATTTTTTCCGTGTGGACAAGTAAGCCCAGTTATTTTAAAGCTGCTACCATTTCCAGCGGATTATTGCCATCGGCATAGTGGGACTGCAACACATTTCCACATACACTGTTATGTGTATGTAGCGTAGAGCAGTAAGGACTCTACCGTATTGGAGAAGGCAGCAGCACCTAAGACACATCGGAAACATCATGAACCAAACAATCATGTAACCTAATTTTATCAGTATGGTCAATATGTGTTATACATTTAAGATTATAACCCAAAAACTTTAGTAGATATTGGAATGCTTTAATCAAACAATTAGTGTATTGTGATCTCCATGTGAAAAAAAAATAAATAAAAACTGCTGGATGCACAGTGAAATGAATATTGACTTTTATCTTATGTACTGTATTAAGTTGGTTGGGTGTTTGATTTGGGGGAGGGTACTAAACAACGAGGTCATCGGTCCTATCAGACTAGGGAATGACGGGGAAGGAAGTCGGCCACGCCCTTTCAAAGGAACCATCCCGGCATTCGTCTGAAGTGATTAAGGAAAATCACGGAAAACATAAATCAGGATGACCAGAGCCGGGTTTGAACCGTCGCCCTCCAGAATGCAAATCCAACCACTCCGCCACCTCGCTCGGTGAATTACGTATAATTTTTATTTTATTTATGGAGAACTTCCACACTGATCAAAATTAGAGGTCTAAACAAATTTTATTCTTTTTATTATTGACTTGTTGAAACTGTAAACGAGGAATATTTTGCCATTCTGTTGTTTTATGAACTTTATAAAAACTGTTTTGCAGAAGTACATTTTTTCGACTAATAATTCAAGAACGTATGACACGCTTCAGCTTAAAAAATTTCATACATTCCTGAATGATGTGGTTCACTGTATAGGCAAGCACTATATCATCATTCATACAAAAATTTGTTTTTGTAGCTTTAATATTTGATGAGATAATAATAACTAAGTATGCGAAAACGATGATTATGGGAAACTGAAACTAAAGGCTTGCACATGATTTTCTCCTGAATGATAACACGTCAAAACATTCCAGCTTCATCATATTGCTGATTCAGATTGTCATTTTCATGTTATTTGGTTTACTTCCCTTTCTTTGCTATTCTAGCCTCTTTTGTTACGCTTTCAGCAGATTTTCTCACTTCAGCGACACATTGCCGGTCCACTCATAGCAGCCAACTTTTCATGTTGTCCCCAATTTTGATTTCTAGCCTGCTCATTGTTTTTAATCTGCTTGTTATTCCATCATTAAAACGTATTATGGCGTCCATCAAACTAATGTGGAAAGCTGGAATGCCAATAAAAACAGTTTTTGGCAAGCGTTCCCAAACGAAACTCTTGAAGCTGTCATTCTGATTCTGTGTTTTGCCATGTAAATATTTTTCCAGGAATTTAGAATCTGAAATATCTCTGTGTATTCGGTTTATTTCTATCATAACAGTTTGTGGCATGGATTGCGCATGCGATTTTTTTTGTCTATTTGCTTCACACCTATTATACTTGCACCATGAAGTGTTTCCTTTTGGGCAGAAGCCATTCTGTGGATGCTCATCAATGGGTATTTTGCGAAGTAGAGTTTCTCAGATTGCTTTTGCCACGCGGGGAAGCCGCGTGGTCTAGGGCGCCTTGTTACGGTCCGCGCTGCTCCCTCCGTCGGAGGTTCGAGTCCTCCCTCGGGCATGGGTGCGTGTGTTGTCCTTAGTGTAAGTTAGTTTAAGTTAGCTTAAGCAGTGCGTAGGCTTACGGACGGATGACCTCAGCAGTTTGATCCCATAAGACCTTACCACAAATTTACAAAAATGTCAGATTGCTTTCTTCATCTCACAAACTTTTTTGCTGTTTCTTCTTATGAGTAGACCATAATATTCTTTGAGGTTTTCTATTTCTGATTTGGTGAGTCTGCCTTGTTTACCAATTGCTTTGCTATCAGAGAGATTTTTCCTGTCATGTCCTTGCAGCATTTCCTAAAATTTGCTCCTACTCTCTTCTGCACGCGTCTCACACATTACATTTCTTAAATTTCAGTTTCACCGCATGGTTTAACAGCCACAACACTATTGAAGCCTTTCGAGTCACGAACAATAAGGTAGTGATCCACTAAAAATAGGAACAGCACCCTTGCTTTCCAGACTACCGTTGAAACGGTCAAAGTTTTTGTCACATTTGTGTTAATTTACCTTACTGGCACAACCTTAGCAGTATTTTGTCAGACCTTGGCTGTATCTACAGAGGCAACTGCGACAGTTTCATTCAGCGATGTATGCCATCTCTCCTGCCAGGAACGGTCCTATGCAGCAACAATATCAGTAGATTAACAAATGTCTACAGTTTCTTTCGTTTTCCTCTGCATAAATGCTTCACTAACTGCTGTTGGGGAATCATGCAAACCTCTCTAATTTGACAGGTGGTAGGGGAGATCAATTACACCACCGAATACCCGAGCTGTTTTTCTTCCCTTTCCAATATACCTCACGGCATAAGTAAGGAAATATTCACTTCACTATATTGTGTGCATGTTACAGGAGATAGCATTGTACATTTCGTTACTTTACAAACTTGACATTCAACTAAAATTTCACTGTATAGACCTCTTCTCTCACTTATGACCTCAATAAACTGTTACGGTATCGACACTTAGCAACAGACGAAAGGAGTTCCGAATGCTTTCACTTACTAGTTAAAATGTAACCATTATTTTCAATATTTAGAGCACCAGTGTCTTGTTCATTTTTGGTAAGATGTTTCAACTTGGGTTTTGAAGCACTGCCTGCCGAATTTTAGGTCTAACCTTGCTTTGCTCCTACATAACAGTTTCTTCATTTTTACGATTTCCAACGACACACTTGAGTTGGTTACCATAAAATTTACGACTTCAGTTAAAATTCCTCGTTTATGGCATTTTATCATGCAGAATGGCTGAGATTCGCCGTCACAACATAAGTTTACAACAAGAACGTACGCGAGAAACATAAGTAAACACAAGTAATCTATTTGTATCGATAGAAAGATCGACTGCTTTAAACCCTTCTCATAGTAAAGATCATATATTCTTCAAGGAATTTACGCAAACGAGTTTCAATGGAAACAGCGGCGCCAAAATTAAATGAGTAACTGTACGCAATGTTTTGTGTTTGAGAGTAGTGTGACAGCTGGGCATTCGTTCCCCACATCTGCTATAGAAAGCCATTTGAACAGGTAAAAGATGAGGTACTGCAAATAAAGTACAAATATTTTTAGAATCAGAAAGAATGACAGAATTTTATTACATAAAAAAATCAATTTTTCTAAGCCCTCCTGACGTCCAGATACCCTTAACCAAAGTGATGTCGCGTGAACGTGATCATCTTACAGGCATAAAGTGTTCTAGTGTTCAGTTCAGTTTTACTTTACTAGGCGATTCCTCAGATAAAATGTAATTACTGACAAACAGCAGTACCAGGAACGACAGCAACTGGATCATGAAAGATGTTTTTGCTTTTTTAAAATCAAGTACATTCCTCTGCCATCTGTAGCCGATGCCTTTACTGGTGCTGGTGGTGGCGGCAGTGGTGGTTGGGGGTAGGTGGGTTTGGCTAATTGTTTACAATGCAATTTAGTGATGTTGTGTGCATATTTCTCTGTAGAAACGATCCCACTTTGTTGATGTCTATAGTTATTTACAAATTTACTGTAATCTCATAGCATCATACACCTGTAATGCAGCATTTTAGTTACCCCACACATGGACAAATTTCTTGTAGACTTGGTGTGTATCAAGAGTGTATTCGTTTGTTTAAATAATGCACTGCAGTAATTACTGAACGATGGGATATTCGGCAGTCAGCTTGTTTCAGTAATGCACTGCAGCAATTGTTCAATTAACTTACGGGTCTGCTGCCGGGTGACGTCGTCGACCACCGCGGTAGTCGACGACGTCACCCGGCACCAAACCCGTAAGTTATTTAAACATTCAATTCGCCTGGTAGTAGTAATTGTTCAGTCTCATATGTGTGTGCATCGTTATAGTGGGAATTTGCTGAAAATCATCCCAAAATTATCGTAAAGTTGTAAATAGCAATGTGTGAGGTAACGGGCGAGTTGTGGCGCCCTGGAAATATTCTATGTTCAGAGTTGGTGTGGTTGTGCTGGGACCTCTCGGCGGGCCACGGCTCGTCGGCGGCCAAGCGTTGCCGAACATAATTGGGGTCCAGGGAGTGCGTGGCTGGGTATTCCATGTTGACGCTGTGACGAGGAGTGTGCTTTGTGTCGATGAAGGAGATTTGTATGCCGGTAGTGCCAAAGATCGTGGACGTAGTGAGACCATAATGGCAGACATTTCGCAGTTCGTATAGAAATTAATAATAGCCAGGGGAATCATGATACCTCAAAAAGAAACATGTACATTAGCATCATTTGCACGAAAATTCTGATGGTGTAATCAGATTGTCAATATCTTTATTAGTTCGATGTTTAGTATCTGACGATAAATTATACAAGTAACACCCAGCAACGAATTTCCAAAATCTAAACGGTTCATCCGATTTTGCCGATCGACGTGTCTTTATAAAGCTATTAGTGTAAACCTAAATTGGTATAAATTACAGGCATGTAACTTGAATAGTACATGAGTTATTGGAGGTCAAATAGGACGATTACTACCGATTGCGTCAGGCCATAAGTTTATTTTATTAATTTATTTATTTACTAACTTATTGTTCCGTGGGACCAAATTAAGGAGAAGTCTCCATGGTCATGGAACGAGTCAATACATGAAATTATAACACCATAGTAGAGACAGATAAAATGAAATATAAGAAACGTATTCAAGCGACAATTCGTAAGTTTAAATAAAGAAAATCAACAATGTAACACTGGAATTTGCTTAATTTTTCAGCTCTTCCTGGAGCTCCTCGACAGAATAGAAGGAGTGAGCCATGAGGAAACTCTTTAGTTTAGACATAAAAGTGTTTGGGCTGCTGCTAAGATTTTTGAGTTCTTGTGGTAGTTTATTGAAAATGGATGCAGCAGAATAGAGCACTCCTTTCTGCACAAAAGTCAAGGAAGTGCATTCCACATGCACATTTGATTTCTGCCTGGTATTAACTGAGTGAAAGCTGCTAACTCTTAGGAATAAGCTAATATTGCTAACAACAAACGACATTAAAGAAAATATATACTGTGAGGGCAATGTCAGAATTCCCAGACTATTGAATAGGGGTCGACAAGAGGTTCTCGAACTTACACCGCATATAGCTCGAACAGCCCGTTTTTGAGCCAAAAATACCCTTTTTGAATCAGAAGAATTACCCCAAAAAAATACCATATGACATAAGCGTATGAAAATATGTGAAGTAGACTACTTTTTGTGTTGAAGTGTCACTTATTTCAGATACTGTTCTAATGGTAAATAAAGCAGCATTTAGTTTCTGAACAAGATCGTGAACATGGGCTTTCCACAACAGCTTACTATCTACCCGAACGCCTAGGAACTTGAACTGCTCCGTCTCGGTTATAATACGCCCATTCTGTCTGATCAAAATATCGGTTCTTGTTGAATTGTGAGTTAGAAACTGTAAAAACTGAGTCTTACTGTGATTTAGCATCAAATTATTTTCCACAAGCCACGAACATATTTCATGAACTACATTATTTGATAATGTTTCAATATTACACACAAGATCCTTCACTACCAAGCTGGTGTCATCAGCAAACAGAAATATTTTTGAATCACCTGTAATACTAGAAGGCATATCATTTATATAAATAAGAAACAGCAGTGGCCCCAGCACCGACCCTTGGGGAACGCCCCACCTAACAGTGCCCCATTGGGACTGAACATCACCACCACTCTCAATATTGCGAAGAATTACCTTCTGCTTTCTGTTCTTAAAGTAAGAGGCGAACCAATTGTAAGTTACTCGCCTTACTCCATAATGGTCCAACTTCTGCAGTAATATTTTGTGGTCAACACAGTCAAAAGCCTTCGTTAAATCAAAGAAAACACCTAGCGTTCGCAACCTTTTATTTAATCCGTTCAAAACCTCACAGAGAAAAGAAGATATAGCATTTTCAGTTGTTAAACCATTTCTAAAACCAAGCTGTACATTTGACAGCAAAATGTTCCAGTAACCTTGTATATACAACCTTCTCGATAACTTTAGCAAACACCGATGGCATAGAAATAGGTCTATAATTGTCAACATTATCCCTGTCTCCCTTTTTATAAAGTGGCTTCACTACCGAGTACTTTAATCTGTCAGGAGACCGACCACTCATAAAGTAAAAGTTACAGATATGGCTAAGTACTGGGCTAACATACATAGAACAATACTTCAGTATTCTGCTAGATACCCCGTCATATCCATGAGAATTCTTGGTCTTTAGTGATTTAATTATTAACTCAATCTCCCTCTTGTCAGTATCATGGAGGAGCATTTCAGCTAACAATCTCGAAACACTTTTTTCTACGAGCGCTGTATGGTTGCCTGTTGGGACTAGGTTTCTATTTAGTTCACCCGCTATATTCAGAAAGTGATTATTAAATACTGTACATATATGCGACTTATCAGTAACATGGACATTCACACTACGCACTGATTCTATATCCTCGAGCTGTCTCTGTAGACCAGCCACTTCCTTTACGACTGACCATATGGTTTTAATTTTATCCTGAGACTTAGCTATTCTATCTGCATACCACATACTTTTTGCCTTCCTAATAACTTTTTTGAGCACCTTACAATACTGTGTGTAATGGGCTGTTGCATTTAGATTTTGACTGTTTCTAACGTTTTGATATAATTGCCACTTTGTTCTACAAGATATTCTTATCCCTTTAGTCAGCCACCCAGGCTGCCTGTTTGTGCTAGTACCCTGTTTTGAACGTTCTAACGGAAAGCAACTTTCAAAGAGCACGAGAAAAGTCTTGAGGAAAGCATTATATTTATCGTCTACTGTATCAGCACTATAAACATCTTGCCACTCTTGTTCCTTGATAAAGTTTACAAAGGTCTCTACAGCAACTGGATCGACTTTCCTAAAAAGTTGATAACTATATTTAACATGTGTTGCAGCACAAAAATCTTTTAGAGTTATAACTTGTGCATCATGATCTGAAAGACCATTCATCTTTTTGCTAACAGAATGCCCTTCTAGTAATGAGGAATGAACAAAAATGTTGTCTATGGTTGTTCTACTGTTCCCTTGCACTCTCGTTGGAAAGAATACAGTTTGCATAAGATTATATGAATTAAGGAGGTCTACCAGCATCCTTTTCCTTGCACAGTCACTTATACAATTAATATTGAAGTCACCACATATAACTAACTTTTTGTATTTCCTATAAAGTGAACCAAGAACTTCCTCTAGCTTTAGCAAAAATGTTGTGAAATTGGAGTCTGAGTATCTATAAATAACAACAGTTAGAAGTTTAATTCGACTAAATTTAACCACACCTGCACAACATTCAAACACTTTTTCAGTGCAGTACTTTGAAACATCAATTGACTCAAATGGGATTCCGCTTTTCACATACATGGCTACCCCCCACAACGCAAAGAGCTCCTAGAAAAGCTGCTAGCCAACCTGTATCCTGGTAAAGGAAGCCTCTGAATTATTTCCTTATTTAAGAAGTGTTCACATATACCAATAATTTCAGCGTCAACATCTAGAAGCAGTTCACTAATTTTATCCCTAATACCTTGTATATTTTGATGAAATATACTAATTCCCTCATTAATCGGATACCTAAGCTTTGTCGAAAGTGGTTTCTTTGTTAGAGAGACTTCCCTTAAGCAGGAATACCTATCAGCTGACTTCAATCTAAAAAAGGTGCAGCTCTAACACCCACTAGTACAGGAATTTTCCCATGAGTGATCCCACCACCCCCACCTATGCTGTCACGTATAAGCTTTGCCGACCTCCCCTTTGCATACCTGTTGAGGTGCAGGCCATGTCTAGCGAAACCCGTCCTGCTGATAGACTCCACCAGCACCACTGAAATGTGACTCATGCCTTCTGTCATTAGCGCATCCCCAAGTCTCATGTTATTGCGCTAGACGGCTGTATTAAGATGAGGCCGATCGTGACGCTGAAACAGTTCCACGAAATGCACATTCGTGCTGCCAGTCTGAGTGGCTATCTTTTCCAGGTCACCATCTATGTCATACTCCTCATCCCTACCAATACTATTACCAGCCCCACCCACAATCGCTACCTGATCCTCTTTGGTAAAATCCCTACATAACCCCCCTATGTTAACAGTCACCTGAGCCAATCCTGCATTAGGCTTCACAATGCTGGTGACCTGGTACTCACTCCCCAACACTTCCTGCAACTGCTGGCCTACACAGTTACACTAAAAAACGGTAGAAGCATGCTTATAAATATATTTATTCATCTATGTCTTTGTTTATATCCGATATATACTATTCATGAAGAAATTGGTTAAATATTTGCTGTGTTTTAGAAAGCAAAGAGACAGTAGGCTACTGGCGTATGTTTTGTTCTATTCCGTTGATATATGTTTATTTAATTTGTTTATTTATTTAATAATGTGAGTTAGAGCGTGTTTATGGTCCAGCCGCAGGGATATTTATTTAATTTCAAGTTATTTAAATGTAAATTGAGTACTTCGAATGTGTTTCATTACGTTTGTGAGTGAGCGTTGGCTTGAAGACAGGGCGGGAGCGTTCTAGCCAATCAAAATGTGTTCAAATGTGTGTGAAATCTTATGGGACTTAACTGCTAAGGTCATCAGTCCCTAAGCTTACGCACTACTTAACCTAAATTACCCTAAGGACAAACACACACACACCCATGCCCGAGGGAGGAGTCAAATGGCTCTGAGCACTATGCGACTTAACTTCTGAGGTCATCAGTCGCCCCGAGGGAGGACTCGAACCCCCGCCGGGACTAGCCTCACAGTCCATGACTGCAGCGCCTTAGACCGCACGGCTAATCCCGCGCGGCTCTAGCCAATCACAGCGATCGTTCCAAAAAGGACACGTAGAGAGACTGTATGGAAGTGGGGAGGAGCATCGTTTCCGGAGAGGACAAGGGAGTGCTGAACAGGGCGGCGTGGGACAGTACGGCACAGGGCACGGGAAGTGCTGGACGCGACGGCGCGACGGACGCACGGTCGCGTCAGAGACTCGGAGAGTGTGGAGAGGTTTGCGCGTGGTCGCAAGAGAGAGAAATACTTCGGAGTGCCGACTTGTGAACTTGTGAGATTTCCGTGGTTTCTTCAGTGAAATCGTAGTATGCGTTCGGAAGTGAATATCTCTCGAGCTATGTTGTCGTTCATAACTAATTACGTGCAGTAGGAATCTATTGTTTTCCTGTTATTCAACTTATATTTTATTTAATTGCTGGACCATCGACACCAATAAGTGTTTTGCAGAAATATACCACATTCTCAAAAGTACTTCTACTATCATACTCATCATTTAAAGTCGTTAATATAGTATCTGCAGATTTCATTTAACTGCAATCTTTCATTTATAAAATTCGATATTGCCGAGTGATAGGAAGCTTCTACTATTCGATTCATGTGTGTATTAATATTGTATACTGTAGACTCAGCAGTATTTGGCTTGTAATGGGGCAACTACGTATCCCAGCCACTAGACAACGAAATCAGCCAAAACTTTTAATATTTCATTACTGAGTCAAAGGGTACGTAGTTGAGGGCCACCACACTCAACATTTCATTTATTATTGAAAGCCTGCAAATTGGCGGTGGTAATAAATTAGATTGCTTGCAGCAACACTGTGATGTCATTGAATTATGATAATTGAGCCAGATCTTTCGAATTTTCCTTTGAGACACTGTAATGTCAAAGTGTCCTACATCGTAAATTATTGTTATATTTCCCTACATTTTTAAGCATCTTTTTCCTGTTGCTGGTGATTCATGTTGATTCTTTCACTATATGGACTGGTCAAGTTACAACTTTTCGACTTCCGACTAATCTTTGCTATGTGCAACTGATAAAGTCTCTCACCTGACAGCTATCTAGAAGTTAGGTCATAATTTAAATCGCGTGAATACGTACACAGCTGTAGTGACTAGTCACACTGAATTGGCTGAGAGACAGAAGGGGGACAGAAGCTGCTGGAGGATGGATAGACTAAATTTATCTACTATTACTTAATCATCTTATTTGCTTAGATGAGTGGTGGGTGGGAGGTTGATCTTGATTTTTGCTTCCATACAGGTACAGAGTATGAGTGACCTTCTTTCCCTGCCATTGTTATGTCATACAAATGGTCTTCAGGTATGGGCAGCTGATGGGAGTTTTCTTGACATGTGATACGCGTCAGATTACATGATGACCTTGAATTCACCATGAAATTGCCCTAGGGACATGGAGAGTGACCTTGACTCAGTTCATTATCGGTGTGAGGACCACTTCTGATCAATTAATAGTGCGGGTTGCCTATCCAACATCCCAGAACTCGCCTTTTTATACTACTTGTATTGATTAGAACGCACCTAAATGCTTCTTTGTGGGAGCTTTACCCGATGATGTGCGATGATTTCTCTGTAGAATATCTAATTAAGTCTTTCAGAAATATCTGCACGACTCTCACGCTCGAGATCTGTCATTCTTCGGGTTCTAAACATATGAATCTCTTTCTGGTAATATCTACCAGTGTGCTGGTGAATGGAATTTATACAGTCGCTCCCCGTCTAGGAAGGCCACTGGCCGGTGGCAGTGACAGTTGCACAGCACTGCAGTCCTCTCACAAACACTGCCTTTCCACCACTGGGTCTTTCACGTTTCATAGTGGCAACATTTCTCATGACAACATGTGAGTCTTCATCTGTATTGAACGAGTGGTGGTGCATCGTTCAAAACACTCACCACGTTTTCGGCAGGAGCGAGGTAGAAACCCGTTTTGTCAACCTCATTTACATTTACCGTTATTTTCTAGACACACTTGAAGAAAAATTTGGGATCGCTTCTTCAAGGTTACCTCTAATTTCTTCCGATATACATGTCCAACTTTATGAGTGATGTTTCTAATGATCTGTTGGATTGTAGTCTAACAATTTTTCATTACATTTTCCGACAGTCGTTTGAGCCATTGAATGTATCCAATCACTACCAATAAGTGACGATATGGATTGGCCAAGTTCCAATTTTTTGATTTACGACTCATCTTCGCCACGTGCAACTGATAAAGTCTTTCATCTGACACCTATCTAAAAGTTGGGTCATATAATTTAAATCGCATGAGTACGTACGACCGAGACATTATGCATTAATCCCATTTACCAGCGCAAGACACAATGCAGAGCTTTCCCTAGCTGCTCATCCCTTAGTTAATACAAACAGAGCGCACTACATTGGTGTACTGTTTTGCAAGAACGTGGCTTTGTACACAGGACGGTGGGAAGTGTCCAAAGGAGCTTATCATCCGAAGTCAAAATGACATCAAGACATCTAATAGAGTGGCAAAATTATTTTTAACTTACTCTGATACATTTATACAAAATAGTAAAAGTTTCAATAAGTTAACAATGAGCTCGAAGTCTGAGTAGCCAAAACATAAGTAGAACAATTACGCAACTTCGTAAAAGTAGCTACACTGAAATCTGCAGATAATCTATAACGCTCATCATTTGAGATGTGTTTAGGTCACAAGGAAAACTTGATGTCGTATTGGAGAACTGATAATCTAAATTACAGGATTCCATACTCTAGTTAGTTAGTTAGTTAGTTAGTCAGTCAAATGTTCGACAGATTATATGAACGACTTTTTTGTCGAAGTTACGTGGAACGAGTCAATTCAGAGGATACGTATTTAGGTTTAGTTTTGATATTAATGAACACATATATACTCATATAACTACGAGTACATTTTTACATGCTACCGGATTTCAAATAAAAATTCGTCTATGGAACAGAAAAAGTTTTCCATAAGAAATGATTTTAGGTTAGGTTTAAAATTTGCTTTGCTACCTATGAGATACTTTACGTAATTAGGTAGATTACGAAATTCCTTTGTCAGCTACTTACAGTTTTGACAATGGATAATAAAGCTCATTATTTTCTTCTAGTGTTGTAAGTATGAATTTCACAATTCTTATCTTATTGTGACTGATTTCACTGTCAAATATATATCTAATGTCCCTCCTATGAGTCTTCACGCACATTTTGTCTGATATTTCGGCATGTATGCGTAGTTTCCATTTTACAATGTGTATCTAGAGGAACACCAACAAATAATACTTATGTGACACCCAATGTCGACAGAAAAAGTTCTGGGATGGGCACGTAAAATTCGGCTTTAAAAATGATTTTGGTCGCAATAGGAAACAAACTGACATTTTCCGTCGGTACTGAAAGACTTGATGAGCAGTATTTGTTTGGGATGACTACAGCTGTACTTTGCAAAAACGTAATTGCAGATACATAAAGAAACATCAGAGAAAATGAGCGTAACGGCTCTTGGGTGGCAGGTCCTATATATGTCGTGAAGATTTAAAATACCTATCTGCTTCAAGAAATACTTAAAAGATGTCTACAGGAGAACTCTACGTATTATTCTTACTCCTCGTTTTTGTGCAGACAAAACTTTCTTCCTAAAATTATGAGTTACTTCAGAAAATTATTCTATAAGACGTGATCGAGTGGAAATAGGAAAAATGTGTTAGGAGGGTGATTCGCTTATTTCCAACACTAGCAATTACACCTTCTGATCAAAAGTATCCATACACGTGTTTGTGGAGATTAATACTGGGTGTGTTAACACTTCGCCTTTATGACGGTTTGAACTCTGCTAGGGACACTTTCAATGAGGTGTCTGAATGTCTGTGAAGGAATGGCAGCCAATTCTTCTTCAACAGCCGAAACCAGAGACAGCAGTGATATTGGATGTTAGAGTCAAGTCGCCGTTCAGAATCATCGGAGAGTTCAGGTATCGACTCTTGGCAGTCCAGTCCATTTCATGGACGTTATCGTCCACAAACCACTGCTTCATAGATATTGATTTATAACAGGGTGCCTTGCCGTGCTGATACTCACACACATTGAACTTTTCCTCTACTGCATGAACTACACAATGCTGTAAAGTGTGTTCATATACTTCAGCATTTAGAGTTTTCATAAGCGCAATACGGTGACACACCCAAATTACGACCTACAGCCCCACACCGTAACACCATTTTCTCCACACTTAATTGTTGCCAGTAGACTCGATGACAGGTAACGTTCTCCAGGCATTCCCCAATCCCAAACCCTTCGTCCGGATTGCTAGAGGATATAGTGTGATTCTTAACATCAAATCACTCGTTTCCACACATCCTCTGTCCAGAGATGTCGCCCTTTACGCCACATCTAGCATTTATGAACGCTGACTTCATGAATGTGTGGCTTTTGACGATCTACTCGATCATTATACCGTTGTACCCCAATCTTTTTAACTCCAAACACAGATTCATTGTGTTATCCGGACTGGTGGTAGCACATTGGAACACGTAAGTGATTTATTCCACTTATTTCATGTGACTTTTTACAACCATCCCCTCAATGTACAAACATCCTCGTCTGTCAGTACATAAGGTCTGCAAGTTTTGGTTTAGCTTTGGTTGTTTCATCACGTTTCCACTTCACAGTCACATCATCAACAGTCGTCTTGGCAGCTTTAGCAGGGTTGAAATGTCTCCGATGGATTTGTTTCGCAGGTGATATTAAACGACCAGCCCACATAGAAATAATGGATCCTCCTGACTAGCTCATTCTGCTGTTACTATTACGCTATTGACAACTCAATACTCGCCACCTCCATTTATAATGGTGGGTCCACTTCTCGTGACCTCTAGTGATCAGGATGTTTTTGATAGAAGTGTGTGTACAAAAAGTAGCAGTATCTGATTTTAATTGTTTAAGTATTCATCTACGTGTACACATAAAAATTTTGAGCATTCTACTCCGTTTACTGAGTCCTTTTCATGTACCACATCAGTTTATAATAATGGGGAAAAGCTGGTTCCAGCACATTCTGCACTGTTGCCAGATCTCTGACAAGGTCAACCTGAAAGCCACCACATCCTTTTCTGCCCTCCCTCACTGGTCTGGCCCAATTTGGTGACAAGCAATGCTGGAAAGGCAAAGGTACATTATACAATTGGTTGGTGATTAATGTACAGCCTGCTTGGTTGCAAGACTTATCTAGATCTACTCCAAAACATTGGTGGTTAGACAGTGCCCAAGTTCAGCATCTCTATTTACTATGATTTAAAAGCAGAACTGCACTGGCAGTTACACTGACTCTCTATATTATTACAATAGGGGAGACCTTTTTTGCATTATGACTCATTTTGGTAACTACAATGTTTAACAAGCATCTCTTGAGACAATTGCAAAGCCTTTATTATATGATACATATTAAACATTGTGTTTCACTTTAGCTGTTATATTGAATGGATGTGATTGGAAAAGAAAGGTGATTTTATAGAAGTCTTCATTATACGACGCAAATAAATAAATAAAAGAAACTGGTCAGCGGCCCACATCCCTCAACTTGGCTCGACATCATATTCCCTCGTATGGCATGTACAATCTCGCCCCCCCCCCCCCCCCCCGCGCCTGATATCTACCATCCTTCCGAAAATCCACTCTGAGGAAGAAAAACACGATGAAGGAATTATCTTAATGGGATGGAAATCGGTAGATGGAATGTACATGTACAGACAAACAAATGATTACAGTTTCAGAAAAAATTGGACGATTTATTCAAGGAAAAGAATTTCATAAATTGAGCAAGTCAATATCGCATTGGTCCACCTCTGGACCTTGTGTAGGCATTCGTTGATAAAGTGGTTGGACGTCCTCATGAGGGATAGCCTGCCAAATTGTGCTGAATTGCCGCTTAAGATCGTCAAAATCCCAGGACGGTTGGAGGACCATGCCCATAACGCTGTAAACATTCTCAATTTGGCGGGATCACGTAATCTTGCTGGCCAAGGTAGGGTTTGGAAAGCACAAAGACAAAGAGCAGAAACACACGCATATGTAAGCAGGCATTATATTGCTGAAATGTAAGCCCAGGATTGCTTGCCATGATGAAGAGTAACAAAACAGGGTGCAGAATACCGTTGACACAACGCTGCACTGTAAGGGTGCCGCAGGTGATAACGAAATGGGTCTTACTATGAAATGAAGTAGTACCCTAGACTATCACTGTTGGCTGTCAGGCCAAATGACAGGTGAAAATTTGGTATCCTGTATCCGCTGGTCGTTGATGCTCAGTTGGAAGTGGGACTCCTCACTGAAGACAATTCTAGTCCAGTCATTGGGGCTCCAGGTGCTGACAACCAGGAAAGATTTGTCCTGAGACACCCCAGACAGCAGTGGATACCAACATGAATGTTATGTGTCATATAGCCCGACAACCAGGAGTGACAGTTTGAGGTGCAAGATCATTTCATAGCAGGACCCCTTTGGTTGTCATTCGCAGCAGTCTTACAGCACAGCGGTAGGTCGACAATTCTCTACATCCCATTGTGTTGCCCTTCTTGGTAAGCCATCCTGGGCCTACATTTCAGCAAGACAACGCCCAGTTCCACACAGCGAGAGTTTCTACTGCTTGTTTTCATACTTTTCAAACCCTACCTTCACTACCAAGGTCGCCGGGTATTTCCCAAATTAAGAACGTTTGGAGCACTATGGGCAGGGTCCTGAAACCAACTCGGAATTTTGACGGTCTAACGCTGCAATTGCACAGAATTTGGTGCGATATCCCTCAGGAGGACATCCAGTAACTATGTCAGTCAATGCGAAGCCAAATAACTGCTTGCATAAGGGCCAGAGATGGACCATTGCGTACTGATTTGGTCAATATGTGAAGCTCTTTCTGTTGAATAAAGAATCCAACATTTGGAAATTGTTTGGCTGTAGATGTACGTACATCTATCGATTTTCGTTCCACTCAGGTAACTCCTTTGTGGTGTGTCTTTTTTTTGCCTTAATGTGAATATATCGTGAGAATGTGATACTGACAGCTGAATTCAAAGAAATTTACTATGCATAGATAGTGTACCATGCCAATATAACTGATCACGCAGTTATCTATAAACAGAGTCATCAAATTACAACAAATCACTGTGATAGTTACATGTTTTCACATAATTGATTTTCCAATAAGTTGGTAATGGGCATTGTAAACATAATTTACCCACCCAAGGTCAAAGAGTCATTCAGCAATCTCCGACTTGTATGTCACCGCATCAGCTTAGTACACAATGTCACCATAATGTACTAAAGGTTATTTAATTATTCACTTTAATCATTTTCCTAGATATCTGCTAAGTACATTTTCAACATAATTTATTACGACTTTTCTATAGTGAAAGGGTTCTGCGCAGGTGTGTACCTTCATAAGGTATCGCTAAATTACACTCGGATGTTATTGCGGTTAACTTGGTACACAGTTGCTATGTATGAATAACACAGTGTAAGTCTCAGATTCATTTTTAACTGAAATTTCACTGTATTCTAACCTATTACACTAATGTAGGGATGGGAAATCCAGATTTATTTATTTAAACAATTAGAGGTGTTTTATCTAACTTTCTTCGAAAATGCTATCACACCTCGCTTGATCCCTCTTGTAGGCTACCTGATGAAACACTGCCAGCTTCACTCAGTTCCGCCACATGCCAGGTGACACCACCACCAAATAGGAGACAACGGAGATATAGCAAAGTGTGTGTTTGTGTGATCTGCTACTGAAGTGCAGCTATCTACTGTTATCTCTCTAGTTGCAAATTCTGATTATTTCCATGATGTACTAATTATCTAAGTGCATCTGTAAATCATAAGTCATTGTAATATTATTAAGGAACTCTGACATAGAGGTGTAGGCTGCGCCTACCACTTTGAAAACGTAACGAACAATACATGAAAAATGCACTTGTAAACTGGAATCATTTCCCAAAACACATAATGGAGATTTTAATATTTGCACTATGTCCATTGTCTCTCACGACTTACCAAGCTGCTCCAAGTGTCGTCAAGTACATTTTCCCTGCTGTGTTGCCAGGTGTTTGCAGTTTCGTTTCTGCCAAGTGTACTTGTTCTTCACCTCTTTTACGCAACATTGTCAGTTTGATCCCCTTACGAACAAAATGATTTTTTGAGCAGAAAGTGTCTATTCGATAGAGCAGATTCCGAATTAGTCTAATGCCATATTCGGTTAACCGATATTTATTAATATGCACATTAAAGAAACGTATTTAGATCCACTGACACTACGAGGGAAACAATGTAGAAGAACTGCTTAATGGTCTATTGACCCACATCCTGCAGACAATCCAGTGCTCATTCTGCATGACGCAAACCTGTGGTAGGTTTAAGAAAATACGTTCATTCAAAGGTTTACAAAATTTCTATAAACAATTGTGAACGCAAAGCTGACGTCCGGTAGCCTCACAGATATGTTCAGATCATATGAATTTCATGGTTAAGAAACAGAACATTCATTGGCTCAACTACCAAGTTTCAGTTATTTATCGGTTACCATTTAAAAATCAATATAGATTTTACAAAATTTCAGTGTGATTTGATGGGAGAATAAAAAAAATGTTATTTCGTAAACAAACCCATTACCAGTTATACACAAATCTATAATACTTACCTGTCTTTAACAACCACTCCAACATGCAACTGATCAAGGATATGGTATTCTGTGCATTTTAAGATCTTAGTTTCGAGTAAGTGCAGTGTGATATACTGTACCTATCGCTGTAACGTTATTGTTCCAGTGTATGAGAAACAGCAGTTTCACGTTGATACCCTCTCTCACTGAGATGAACTCGAAAAATTTAGTACGTAGATAATTTTTAATAAAACTTCACATTTCTTTTACCAAAGTATGATATTATAAGTGTAACACCCCCATGCCATCTGACGCTGTGTGGTGAAGGCTACATAAATTCATACCCAGTTCAACCTACGTATTATGTTTAAGTTATCGTCACTTTACTTTAGTCAGACGTTTGTGGAAGGATGTAACATCTTGCCTGGAAAGTAATATCTCCAACTTTCAACATTAAATGTCTTCCCAATGCGCAACTCCTCTCTTGTAGCAACACTTTCTGTACACTTTGTTTCTTTTTACAGTCATTGCACTTTTGGCTTGCTCCAGATGGATGCTTCCAGGTATTTTTACGATTGTTGCTGTCTCCAGTGATAGTGTAATTGTTTAGTAGTCGATTTCTTCTTCTATGTATACACAGTCCACCGCCCTCAGCACCAATCATAAATGCTCCAAAGTTCCCTACAGTCTTCAGGCGTAACTACTTTCGCACAGACAACTCCACCATCTGCGACTGCCTTTTGCATGTTACGGTAAGCAGTCTTCATGCATTTTGTACTCATATTTTTATTATTCACATCAGAACATCTCCATGTGGATGAAACGTAAAGATGTATGTGTTCTAAAGTGACACTTCATTTTTAGCTTTACAGCAGCCTTGCACAGTTAAGCGATACATACTGCAAAACCTCAATCTATTTCCAAAGCTTTTCATGATGGTGTTCCCATACAAGGATCATACGTTAACTGGTGAAATATCCCCGTTGCAAAATGCATGATATGTGGACATCTAGACCACAGATCCATGTTCGGACTCGTAACACATTAAAAAAAGACGTACAGTGGAATAACCTTTCCTTACGATATCGAAGCAAGTCACACCTAATTTATTACTGTTTTCAGAGCATTGCCACCTCCCACTGTTTTCATGCTTATAAAAACAGTTCGTGACCTACATTCAGTTCTATTTTTAGGCTACGATTTTTTTCCTGAGGCACGACCATCATGTAGGAAATTCGAAACAGTAGCGCTTCCCACAGCTCCATCTAAGTTTTCCATTCTCGACTTACTGCTTTCAAGTCATGCACCACCCTCCCATCATCCTATACCGACAGGATTGAGCAAGCCCGAACCGTGGAGTAACTGGTTTCGACGTGCTAGCCCTCTTCACCACTCCAGGATGATAACGGCTGTCTAGAATGGTAGACAGCAATTGATGTAGTAATGGGCTATGTGTATACAAACCCATCGATTCTCCTAGTTGACGAAGTGATGTTGCTGTTTACACTTATGTTTTATTTGACTGTTTACTGATCGAAACTCATCAAAGTTGGAACAGCACAGGACCTTAATTGATCTAGAGGGTGTACAACAACGTGGAAATATTGAGCTCAATCAGATGGAATGGAGGTGCTTATCTGAAAATCGGACAAACATCAGAAGTCAACTCACCGCAGAATACAGCCCAAACGAGGTGGACGTCAACATGTTCTCCAGCAGAGACATTAACACCGGCAGCAGCAGGCAGCAGCAGGAGCCGCAGCGGTCGTGTTACCACCTCAGTAGTAACAGTGTAGAGTGGTACGGCACTAAAACTACGAAACAGTGAGACTACACATAATCCATAATTTAAAAAAAAAGTGCGTATCATATAAACGATGTATACACGACGCTTTTCCAGAGAACGAACATGCCAATGAATCGTTAGTGTGAAAAAAGGGCACAAAAACTTGGTGGAATGGATAATGCGGCACAAAGTTCCTGTGGGTGTTGAGTTGGTTTACTGCATAGTCTCATGTGAACATGATCACATGAACGCAGAATTTAATGTGCACAAAAGACATTTATTTGCTAAACATTGTCGCATGGGGAATGGTTCAGATGGAAGAAAAACATGAATAAACTGAAGCCGACCTTTTGTATCCTTCTGCATGTGCAAACTAATCTCAGGAAGTGCTGTAGTAAGATTCATCCGGTATTCACTGATAGATACACTGAATCATGAGGAACATCTTACTACATAACATAAACTGAAAGGTTGTAGGATCGAATTCCGACCTTGTCACTTTTATCACTCTGGCTTTCAAACTAGCGTTTACCTTTCTTTGATGTGACGATTCGCCAGTAACTAAATGTGCCTCGGATTACAAGTAACACTTAGCTCCTCTGTCCCTGCTTGGGTAAATGATTAAGCACATGCACGACGCCTAAGTGACCTCCAACTAACTGAAAGTGCTTTAGAATAACTGCACAGCGAAAAACCATGCGAGTCGGAAACCTCTGATTTTCAACTTTTTATGCATAACTTAAACGTTTTCCGAAAATGTGCTTCAGCCTGGGATGCAGCTTTGCTTCGTTTGTACAAAGGAAGTTTTGCAGCAGCATAGCAGATGACTCAGCTTTCAGCTTTCTGTTTTCCTTGAGCCACGATTCTTTGCGTGTCTGGGTGAAAGATATAAGGTAGGAGGCGAGGTACTGGCAGAAGTAAAGCTGTGAGTACCGGGCGTGAGTCGTGCTTCGGTAGCTCCGTTGGTAGAGCACTTGCCCGCGAAAGGCAAAGGTCCCGAGTTCGAGTCTCGGTCGGGCACACAGTTTTAATCTGCCAGGAAGTTTGATATTATTATTGTTTAGACACTTTTAAATTATGTAGAAGAATGGTAAACGAATCTCCACCGGAGAAAAAGAGATTTAGGTCTTTTAAAGATCATAAAAACATAGCTCGATCTTCCTGTATGGGATCTATAAATTCCTTGCGGATGAATTCGAAATATTTCAAAATTCTTCTCTGTATGGTTGAGGGATGCAGTTAGAAATTTGACTACCATTTCAGACTGCCATTTACTGCCTCCCTCCGATTAGCAATCGGATTTTCACTCTTACATCACTACAGATTCTTCGAACAATGGACAGTGAGATATTCAACTTTTAAATATCATAATAAATTTGACCAACAACGAAAAGATAACCACATCATGATCAGGCAGTGATGTGAGACTTATAATTTGAAATAATCAAATTTTTTAATCCATAGTTTTCCTGCAATCGTTCGAGAACAACTGTTCAGCGAAAAAATATGCAAGTCGACAATATGTGGTGTTTCATTTTTTATGCTACAAATAAAGTGTTTTCTGAAAAGGTACTTCAGCAGCTCTGCTTCGTTTACATACACTACGTTCTTCCAACACAGCAGCAGACGACTCGGCTTTCAACTTTCTGCTTTCCTTGAGTGAATCTGAGATATGGACACGATTCTTTGCGTCTGACATACACACTATATGATCAAAAGTATCCGAACATCTGGCTGAAAATGACTTACAAGTTCGTGGCGCCCTCCATCGGTAATGCTTGAATTCAATGTGGTGCTGTCCCATCCTTAGCCTTGATGACAACTTCAGTTCTCGCAGGTATACGTACAATCAGGACAATTAGGTGCTGGAAAGTTTCTTGGGGAATGGAAGCCCATTTTTTACGGGTTGCTGCAGTGAGGAGAAGTATCGATGTCGGTTGGTGAGGCGAAGTAGGCGTTCCAAAACATCCCAAAGGTGTTCTATAGGATTCAGGTCAGGACTCTGTGCAGGTCAGTCCATTACAGGGATGTTACTGTCGTGTAACCACACCGCCACAGGCCGTGCATTATGAACAGGTGCTCGATCGTGTTGAAAGATGCAATCGCGATCCCCGAATTGCTCTTCAACTATGGGAAGCAAGAAGGTGTTTAAAACATCAACGTAGGCCTGTACTGTGATAGTGCCACGCAAATCACGAAGGGGTGCAAGCCCCCTCCATGAAAAACACGACCACACGATAACACCACCACCTCCGAATTTTACTGTTGGCAATACACATCCTGGCAGATGACTTTCACCGAGCATTCGCCATACCCACACTGCCATCGGATCGCCACATTGTGTATCGTGGTTAGTCACTCCACACAACGCTTTTCCACTGTTCAATCATCCAATGTTTACGCTCCTTACACCAAACGAGGCGTCGTTTGACATTTACTGGCGTTATGTGTGGCTTATGAGCAGCCACTCGACCAAGGAATCCAAGTTTTCTTACCTCCCGCCTAACTGTCATAGTACTTACAGTGGATCCTTATGCAGTTTGTAATTCCTGTGTGACGGTCTGGATAGATGTCTTGGGAACTACGTGCTTCTCATTGCCTCTTCGACTGTTAGCGGTCTCTGTCAGTCAACAGTCGAGGTCTGCATATACGCTTTTGTGTTGTGCGTTCCCCTTCATGTTTCCACTTCACTATCACATCGGAAAGAATGGACCTAGGGATGTTCAGGAGTGTGGAAATCTCGCGTATATGGAGTACCTGACAGTAGGTGGCAGCACAATGCACCTAATATGAAAAACGTATGTTTTTGGGGATGTCCAGATACCTTTGATCACATAGTGTAGCGGCCACGACAAAGAAGTGAGGCAATGACTCTCAACAATGCATCACAGTGCGCGTAACTTTCACAAGAAGAGTGCTGTAACCCGAACTAAATATGTAGATCATGGAAATTTTTACTTCTTTTTTCTTCTTTTGCACCACCTCAGCTAACATCTGATACATGCTAAATCACTTACACACATATACACCCATGCTTCCCATAGAGTATTTATGTTGGTTGTGAATGTATTACTTACAGCACGCTGTGCTCATATCATTGTCGGGAGATGCAGCTCCAAACAGCAGTTCAATATGGAACACGACGTGAACTTGTTACATCGCAATAGTTGTATGAAACTAATGGCATTCATTTATTTAGCACTGTTCTCTGAATTTCATTCATAACTCTACACAGTGTCTCGTAAACAAGTTGTCTGGTCATAGATACTTAATACTACCCATCCAAAGCCCGACCACGTTGCTAGTATTACTAAATTTCTAACATTAGTTTTATATATGAGACATATCTCCACATCACTATAGTTAGTAGCTCAGTACTCAGCGTTGTCCTGGTACATATTTATTCCAATCTTCTATTAGTCCATTTTTTCATTCCGCCACTGTCTGTGCATCTGTACCACCCCATCTCTTTGTCCTTATCGCCTACTCACCACTCTCTGTCCATCTCCTCCTCCAATTTTCTCTATAAATCTGCTGCTCCCTCCTTAATCCGTCTCCTCCTTTCCCTTCCGTTCATCTCCTCTTTTCACATCTAATTCTATCTCATTATCCCCTTCTCATGGGCAATCTCCTTCTCCCCTCTCTCTGTCCATCTCCTCCTCCCCTCTCTCTGTCCATCTCCTACCCCCTCTCTCTGTCCATCTCCCCCTCTCCCTGTTCATCTCCTCCCCTTTCCTTCCCATGTCCATTACCTCCTCTCTCCCCTCTCTGTCCACCTCCTCCTCTTCCCTTTCTTTGTCCGTTTGCTCCTCCCCCTCTGTCTTTTCATCTCTTCCACCCTCAGCTCTCTGGCTATCTTCTCCTTCTCCTGCCTCTGTCCATGTCGTCCTCTTTCGTTTCTCTGTCTTCTCGTTTCTTTCTCTGTATAGCTCCTCCTCTCCCCTCTCTCTGTCCATTTCTCCCTCCCCTATCTCTGTCCATCTCCTCTTCCTCCTGTCTGTGCTTATCTCCTCCGCCCCCCTCGCTATATGTCTGTCTCCTCGTCCTCCCTTCTCTCTCCACGTTATTACACTCATCCCAACAGGAGTCTGGTGGTTTTTAACCCCATAGTATTTCTTTCCAGGTTATGACTAATATGTGTAACAAATTTGACCGAAATCGTTCCATGGGTTTAGAATTAGCTTTTCATCAGTGACGGTGCCCACATGCGCACATGTCAAATATACTTTACATACGCTTAACGTATCTCATTCGTATTTACACATGTATTTCATCCATATGCGTAGCGAATTTCTCCCTGCAGTTTCATTTTGACGCAGCTCAATGTTTGACATTGCATCTCCTGAACTATGTGCTGTACAGTGATCTGACTGGCAGGTACATCGATTGGTATACTCTGAGGTGACAAACGTCATGGGATACCTCCTAGCATCGTGTTGAACCACTTTTGTCTGGCGTAGTGCAGCAACATGATGTGGCATGGACCCAACAAGTTGTTGGAAGTCCCCTGCAGAAATATTGAACCATGCTGCCTCTCTTGTCATCCATAATTGTGAAAGTGTTGCCGGTGCACGATTTTATGCACTAACTGGCCTCTCGATTATGTCCCATAAATGGGATTTATGTGGGCAGTCTCTGAAATACCCCAGAATGTTCTTCAAACCAATCGCGAACAATTGTCATCCATAAAAATATACCATCGTTGTTCGAGAACATGAAACCCATAGATGGATGCATACGGTCTCCAAGTAGCCGAACACAACCGTTTCCACTCAATGTCCTGTTCGGTGCTCCAGAGGACCCAGTCGTCTAGCGTCCAACCGATATGGTCATGAGACCAGATGGGGCGCTGCAGGCGATGTTGTGCTGACAGCAAAGGCCCTCGTGTCGGTCCTCTGCTGCCATGGCCCGTAAACGCCAAATTTCGCCGCACTATCCCAACAGATACTTTCGGGGTACGTCCCGCAACGGTAGCTGCTGTTGTTTGTCTGTTAACACTGGCAACTCTAAGCGAACGCCGCTGCTCTTGGTTGTTAACTGATGGCCGTCGGCTACTACGTTGTCCTTGATGAGAGGTAATGCTTGAAATCTGGTATTCCCAGCAGACTCTTGACATTGAGGGTCTCTAAATATTAAATTCCCTAACGACTTCTGACCTGGATTATCCGATGCGTCTAGATCCAACCATCATTCCGCGTTCAGAGTCTGTTAATTCCCGTCGTGTGGCCATAATCAGGTCGGAAACCTTTTAACTTGAATCACCCGAGCACAAATGACAGCTCCGCCAATTCATGGCCTTTTAAACCTTGTTTTCCCGATTCTACCGCCATCTGTGCTTGTGCGTATCACTATCCAATGACTTTTGTCACCTCAGTGTATGTGCCTACCGACTGCGAAATCTATTGTGAACAGAGTTAGTAGTAAAGAAGTAAGAAATTAAAACGTCATGCACGATGCGGTAATTTTTCAACGCATCTCGGTATTTGACGTCATATATCCTGAGCTATGTCACACACAATGACACATTTTTTAGGTACATTCTGGATGTATGTGGACACTGTCTGCGAAATGTGTAGCGTATAGAGTTGGTGGCAAAGAAGTGATAAATTAACACGTCATGCTTCATGTGGCAGTTTTACTGTATGAACAGAAAAATTTAGTAAGCGATAAACTTATTTCCTTCCATCACTTTGTGGGGATTATCAGCGAGAAAATGTTTGGGGTAAAGGTTTAAAATTATGTGTAAAGTTTGTTGCAAGTCTCAAAGTGCACTCATCCTCAAATACTAGGTTAATGAAGTATGCGTATTTTTATATCATAGGCTACACTGGTTTACCACCCCCCCCCCCCCCTCACCTTTGATAGGTAGCCGGTCCTTATTCCCACAGTGACTCTTTCCAGGCAATAAATGAAGTGTGTATCAAATATGGTTCATATCGGTCTTGTGGTTTAGGAGATGCAGAAATACATTTATCCACATACACATGTATCCATTTTTATAATTTGTGTGCATTATTGTTACTATTACAGCATGAAACATGCATAAAAGTGTTCTGACCTCAAACTTATAAATGACTGTATTGATTATTAATGGCAATGCATGGTACAAAGATCAAACTAATCTTTTTGACAAGAGATGGTTAATCTGCAAGTTACACCAGTAGTGTTACCATGTGAGCCATGTGTATTATTTTAATTCTATAGAAAAATTAAGTAACAACAGTGGGGCTGCATGTGTGTTATATACCAGAAACTTTACTTATTTTCGATAAATAATACAGAAAACTTTTATCTTTGAGCGCAATATTGAACTTTACAGATTCTTATCAGAGATCTTTGTCCATACTTATCAGTTATGACAAAAAACTTGAATGTGTTTTTGAAACCCATAGTATTAATCTACACATCAAAACATCGGCATAAGGGGGAAACTCCACTATGACCACAAACCATTGCTAGTTACAGTATATAATAATGTTTTGACTATTCCTGCTGAAATGAAATTTCTCCATGCACAGTCTGTAAAGTAATTCGTAATTCTTCTTGAACATCTGAAATGTCTTGCTCTTCTTCCAGTAGCAGTTTATATTATTCCATGATGGCAATTGTTTTCACCACACACTCGAGTTTCCATTTTTTATACTTCGCTCTATTCCACTGCCAGTGTTCTTTCGCATACCCGTAACACAATGCTCTAATTTTTTCTTCTAATGTGACATAAAAGTTTATAAAGACGTGCAGTCAGTCAGTGAGTAAGATAATTGCAGAAGGTTATACAAAATAGAGTAGTCCAGTCGGATTATACACTCCACTGCCCAAGCTACACTACAGGATCAAAAGTATCCGGACACCTGGCTGAAAATGACTTGCAAGTTCGTGGCGCCCTCCATCGCTAATGCTGGAATTCAATATGGTGTTGGCATACCCTTAGCCTTCATGACAGCTGTTACTCTCGAAGCTTGCAGGCATACGTTCAGTCAGGTGCTGGAAGGTTTCTTGGGGAATGGCAGCCCATTCTTCACGGAGTGCTGCACTGATCGATGTCGGTCGATGAAGCCTGGCACGATGTCGGCGTACCAAAACATCCCAAAGGTGTTCTACAGGATTCAGCTCAGGGCTTTGTGCAGGTCTGTCCATTACAGGGATATTACTGTCGTGTAACCACTCCGCCACAGGCCGTGCATAATGAACAGGTGCTCGATCGTTTTGTAAGATGCAGTCGCAGTCGGCGAATTACTATTCACCAGTAGGAAGCAAGAAGGTGCTTATAACATCAATTTCGGACTGTGCTGTGGTAGTGTCACGTAAAACAACGAGGGGTGCAAGCCACCTCCATGAAAAACACCACCACACCGTAACAGCGCCGCCTCCGTATTTTACTGTTTTCAATACACACGCTGGCAGATGACTTTCTGCGGGCATTCGTCATACCCACACCCTGACATCGGATCGCCACATTGTGTACCGTGATTCGTCACTCCACACAACTTTTTTCCACTGTTCAATCGTCCAATGTTTATGCTCCTTATACCAAGCGAGGCGTTGTATGGCATTTATTGGCGTGATGTGTGGTTTATGAGCAGCCGCTCGACCATGAAATCCAAGTTTTCTCACCTCTCGCCTCACTGTCATGGTACCTGCAGTGGATCCTTAGGCAGTTTGGAGTTCCTGTGTGATGGTCTGGATAGATGTCTGCCTGTTACACATTACGACCCTCTTCAACTGTCGGCGGTCTCTGTCAGTCAACAGACGAAGTCTGCTTGTACGCTTTTGTGCTGTGCGTGTAGCTTCACGTTTCCACTTCACTATTACATCGGAAACAGTGGACCTAGGGATGTTTAGGAGTGCAGAAATCTCCCGTACGTACGTATGACATGTGACACCCAATCACCTGACGACGTTCGAAGTCCGTGAGTTCTGCGGAGCGCCCCATTCTGCTATCTTACGATATATAATGACTACTGATGTCGCTGATATGGAGTACCTACCAGTAGGTGCCAGCACAATGCAAATTTGTACTTTGTACGTCAATTTGGTTATCCGGCCTCTTGAGCGGCCTTTCATAAACAGCATTCAGAGAGAAGTTTTCCAACACGATAGCTTTCACCCAAATACCACTGTCGTGATCCAAAATGCTCTAAGAGTGTCGACATGTTACATTGGCCTCCTCGATCACGAGATCTGTCTTCGATCGAGCACATATGGGACATCATCAGAAAACAACTCCAACCTCATCCGCAAACAGCATTAAGCATCTGTATATTGACCGACCAAGTGCAACAGGCATGGAACTCCATTCCACAAACTGACATCCGTCACCCATACGACACAACGCATGCTTGCGTCCAACATTGTGGGGTTCCACAAGTTATTTTTGTACCAGCATTTCCTGTTTGAAATGGGTTATCTTGTGCTTCGATGAATATGTAATCTTGCTATGTTAATCAGTTAACGTGTCACCATGAGAAAAGGAATCCCGAAAATCATTATCCTACATTAATTATTTTTTGGCACTGCGATTTTTTCCGTCAGTGTATATGAAACTGAAAGCAGAGACTCCAATATCGGGTGTGGGGTATATCACAACTGGATTTTAAGGAAACCAATCAGGTAGATGTACAGGCCGTCACCAGAAGTGACGTCATTTTGGATCATTTGAGTATGTAAGAGCTCTGAAAGCAGGTATTTCTAACATAGTGGGTGTCTGTGGTGTGGGGAGGTAAACCTGTGAAGTTAGGTCTGCGATAAGTCAAATGTTAAACTTCAAACTGCCTTTTGTACAATACTTGCAGGCTGTACAGAATGGAAATACATCTGGATTTATCTCCTGAATCAAAGCCATTGTGAAATTAACTGCATGATGTGCAAGACACTGTGTTAGCTCACCCTGAATATTGAACATACAAGCGAGGGTAACATTCATGGATTACTGGCGCCGGCCGCGGTGGCCGTGCGGTTCTAGCGCTGCAGTCCGGAACCGCGGGGCTGCTACGGTCGCAGGTTCGAATCCTGCCTCGGGCATGGATGTGTGTGATGTCCTTAGGTTAGTTAGGGTTAAGTAGTTCTAAGTTCTAGGGGACTGATGACCACAGATGTTAAGTCCCATAGTGCTCAGAGCCATTTGAACCATTGAGCCATTGATTACTGGCCATTAGCCAGTAAACGATGTCCAGATAAACGAAGTGAAGCTGGATTCTTTTATACCGGTAATGGAGATCAAGTTGTTGTCTTTCCACTGTGGTGCAGGGTTGGAAAGTTGCAGAGAAACGTACAATGCATGGATTGCATTGCCTGTCTTATTTTCCAAGTGTTTGTTTGTGAGTTTAAATATTTCGTAGATAATATCTGCTTGAGCGAAGATGCAATAATTACTGTAAAGGATGCGACTAATATTAAACTTCCATCAAATCTTTGAAAAGCCTAAAATGTTGTTATCCCAAAAGCAGTATCTGAATGGCATGTAACTGTGAGAGCTTTCGACAGTGCTAGTCTGTGTAAAATTGACATGTGAATACTATTCCTTCACCGCAGATATACTGAAAGGTGCACCTCCCCTTTCCTCTTGGGCTGCGTGTTAGAGACCTGTTTCAGCTACAGTAAGAGCATTTTCGACACAATAAATTCAGTATCAACAAATACACCGACGGAAAAATCTCTCAGCACCAAAAAATAATTAATGTAGAACAATGAAATTTCGGGATTACATTTGTCTAGGTAACATATGTAACTGATTAACATTGCAAGATTATATGCTAATCGAAGCGCCAGATAATCCATTGCAAATGGGAAATGTTGGTACATAAATAACTGGTGTAACAGCCAGACTGTTGAATGTGAGCATTCAAACGTACATGCACCATGTCGTATAGGTGCCGGACGTCAGTTTGTGGGATGGCGTTCCATGCCTGTTGCGTTTGGTCAGTATGTGGACGGTTAGTGTTGGTTGTGCGTCACTGGAGTTGTCTTCCGATGACGTCCTGTATGTGATCTACTAAAGACAGATCTGGTGATCGAGGAGGCCAATGCAACATGTCGACACTATGTAGAGCTTTTTGGTCTATAACAGCGGTATTTGGGTGAGCGTTATCCTGTTAGAAAACATCGCTCGGAATGCTGTTCATGAACGGCAGTACAACATGTCGAATCACCAGTTTGACATAAAATATTTGCAGTCAAGGTGCGTGGGATAAATACGAGAGTGCCCCTGCTGTCATATGAAATCACACCCCAGACCATATCTCCATGTGTGAGCCCAGTGTGTCTAGCAGGCAGACAGGTTCGTTGCAGGCTCTCACCTAGCTTCCTTCTAACCAATAGACGCCCATCACTGGCACCGCGACAGTATCAGCTTTATAACCGGAAAGTGTATTTAGGGTGAGCTAACCCAATGTCTGTCACGCCATGGATTTAACACTACAACTGCATTGGTTCAGGAGGTAAGTGCAGACGTGTTTCCATTCTGTTCAAGCTACAAGTATTGTACAAAAAACAGTTCGAGTCGTAACATTTGACTCATCGTAGACATAACTTCACACGTTTACCTCATCAAACCACAGGAACCCACTATGTTTGACAGACCTGATTTCAAAGCTTCTTATAAACTCAAAGTTCCAAGATGACGTCACTCCTGGTCACTACTCCTACATCTGCTAGATTAATTTCTTTGGTATCCAAATGCGATAAAGCTCCTTACACAATATTAGAGTCTGTGATATCAATTTCTATATGGTTCAAAGGTAGGTTTGATTGTAACTCTTCCGTGTAATACCGGGTGATCAAAAAACCAGTATAAATTTGAAAACTGAATAAATCACGGAATAATGTAGATAGAGAAGTACAAATTGACACATCTGCTTGGAATGAAATGGGATTTTATTAGAACCAAAAAAATACAGAAGTTCAAACAAATGTCCGACAGATGGCGCTTCATCTGATCAGAATAGCAATAATTAGCATAACAAAATAAGACAAAGCAAAGATGATGTTCTTTACAGGAATTGCTCAATATGTCCACCATCATTCCTCAACAATAGCTGTAGTCGAGGAATAATGTTTCGAACAGCACTGTAAAGCATGTCCGGAGTTATGGTGAGGCATTGGCGTCGGATGTTGTCTTTCAGCATCCCTAGAGATGTCCATCGATCACGATACACTTGCGATTTCAGGTAACCCCAAAGCCAATAATCGCACGGACTGAGATCGGGGACCTGGGAGGCCAAGCATGACGAAAGTGGCGGCTGAGCACACGATCATCACCAAACGACGCCCATCTGCCTGACATTTTGTGAACTTTTTTTTTTTTTTTTGGTTCTAAGAAAACCCCATGTAATTTCAAGCATGTGTGTCAATTTTTACCTCTCTATCTACATTATTCCGTGGTTTATTAAGTTTTCAAATTTATACTGACTTTTTGATCACCCGGTACTTATGCTGGAGCCTGTTTTATCGATTTATATATAATTTACAGGTAAGTTTGACACTTTGTAAGCGAACGGTAGTTACGTCACAGAGTTTTGTGTCGAATTCAGCGTGTTTGAATCGAAATCGGTAAATTTTACGTCAGAATCACAGAATTTTCGGTTGAAATCAGCGAATTTTACATCAAAATCATTGTCGTTTTTAGACATTGAACAGAACCATTCACTGACTCTAACAGACTACGGTGTATACTCACTTCCTCGATAGTTACCGTGCTCACTGAAGTTGTGGTTTGGCGTTAGGTACCCACACGTCCCCATTTTTCGTTTTGATGGAAGTGAAAGAGATTGTTAGGAAGTAAGATGAGTATCACCTTTGTTGGGTGGACATGCACCAAAATTTTTTGAATGAATCGGTAAGAATAGAGCGTCTTACATACTTTAAATATACAAGATGAATGTAACAAACGGAAATAATGTTGGCGGACCCATACAAGTACATATGTACAGTATAGTATGGCACTCTATCCGAATGTGATACACGGGAGGTGTAGTACAGCGCATTAGCCGGGCGGAGTAGTACAACACATTAGGTGGGTGTCTAGTGTAGTACTTTACCTGAATGCTATAGTAGGTTTATGCGGCGCGGAATAGGGTGGTACTCGTTCCCTCCCTCATCTAGACATTTTGTATGGTTCCTGGAACATTATTTCTATCTACTAAATACATCTTTCATCTTTATAGTGCGTAATAAGCTTTATGCTCACTGATTATTACAAAAAACTTACTCCATAACCACTTAGTAAAGGTGATGTCCAGTTCATTTCTATTTGCGATCTCTTCCAATTCTGTGAAGAAGAAAAATCGGAATGTGTAGCTACCTAACATCTAACCACACTGTGGTTATAAACCTCATTCTGTTAGACACTGTAGAAAACTGTTTTAGACGTATACACACATGAATGATTTGGACGTAAAATTCGCTCATTTTGAAGTAAAATTGAGTGACTCTGACACAAATTTGCTGGTTTCTGTACAAAATTCACTGATTTCGACGCACAATTCGCTTATCTTCCACGAAATTCACTGGTTTCAACCCACAGTTCGTGTGGTTTTAAACCTATGGAATAACTGCATTTAATGAACGTTCGTTTGCTTAAGTATCATACTTAAGAATATAGTATGTGGAACTCAATAACACAGGCGCCAACATTAGTTTCATACAGAAATGTTACATTGTACTTCCGTCTGACTTTCTCTAAGCTCCAATAGACGTATAATATAGAAGTGTTACAACTTACCTGTAAAGTGTACGAAAGTCGATAGCACAGACTCCAATATAGGGTGGGGAACCGTATCATGGTTCAGTGCTAATGTAAACAACCAAGCAGTTGTAGAAATTGTGACGAGAAGTGATTTCATTTTGAATCTTTAGAGTATATAAAACGCTTTGAAAGGAGATCTCTCTCACATAGGCCTAGTAGATGTCTCACATGTGTGGACTGAGCCCGTGAAATTAGATCTGCAATGAGTCAAAGGTTATACCTATAACTGTTTTTTCTAAGATACTGGCAACCTGTACAAAATGGAAATACGTCTGCATTTATCTGCTGATCGAACGTCGATGTGAAGTTCAATGTACGGTGCGCCAGACTCTGGGTTAGCTCATCCTCAATATAGAACACATGAGACGAGGGTAACAGCCTTTGATGGTTGGTCATTAGGTAGTACACAATGTCCGGATACACTAAGTGAAGCTGGATTCTTTTATACCTACTACGAAGATCGAACTGTTTTGTTTCCATTGTTATGCAGGGTTGAAAGACTGGGTAGAAGCGTATAATTCATAGGCTCATATGCTGTTTGATATTACAGCTGTTTGTTTGTGATTCTTGTGAAGGGTAACAATTTCTTAGAGAATATTTATCCGTACAAAGACGTAATAATTACTGCAAAGGATGCAACTAATATTAAACTTTCAGCAAATCTTCTAAATGCTAACAACATTATTACCCCGAAAGTACCATCATGTGACTGTGAAAGCTTTTAATAATGCTTGCCCGTGAAAAATTTGCTTCCATGAAAACGTGGCCATATAGTTCCTTCCATGCAGATGTATTGATACTTGCGTTAAATGTGCACATCCCCTTTCCTCATGTGCTGCATGTTGGAAACCTGTTTCAGCTGTAGTAAGAGCATTTTTGACGCAACAAATTCAGTATCAGCAAATAGTTCGGATATACAAAAATTTTTAAAAGAATTATTATTTTCATTTAGAGCAAGTAATATTAGTGAGAATGAATACAGCGTGAAGTCTACAGTTTAAAATAACAGTTTGCTTTATTACTTATACTGATTGTGTGATGTAGGGTATCATATATGTTTGCATACAATTTTTATAGTATGTGTCAGTAGAAATTCTGACTTTGTTAATTATGAAAAATAAATCACTAGTGTCAAATAACAATGTAATTATCTTTTTCTACATCAGTACCTATCATCATATTGCAGTTTTTTTTCAAATAACTGATTAAAAATTTTGTGAAGGCTGTATAAGGGAAACAACTAATACGACCTTTTCTCGATGTATTAAATGTATTTTTTCTTTATTAAAATTCATATAAAATATGCGTAGTCATAATAGCGTAGCCATATGAGTCTGCGATAGTAATGGGACTATTCTATTTTGTATGAGGCTCCGCCGTTACCTTACTGACTGAGGTACAATGACTCTTCAACTTGATAAACATTTAAATCACGTTAGAAGTACTAAACTAGGAATGGAACAGAACAAAATCAAACACACGAAAATTGGAACACATGCTGAAAACAATTTTACTTCAATGGACCTATGTAAGCTGCTGCTGAAAGTAGAGCAAGCTACTGCAGATGTTCGAGCAAACCTTACATTTATTTTACACACAGTGTTGGAGTTCTCTCCCCAAGTACATGCTTAGACGTGCAGAGTGGCACCATGTATTAAAATATCAATAAACAAAAACACATACATTTTGGTGGTCACAATAGGTAGGTGTGAATAAATATCCCTGATCACAAACGAAAACTTTCAATCCTGTGTCCAAAAATAAAAATTTTCTGCATTATTTATAAAAATTACTGATCTATTCGGGTATAATATATACATGTAACACTACAGTTGTAACAGAATTGTTCAGTAGTAATAAAAGATTACACATGGCTCACATGCTGCCGCTACAGGTATAACTTGCAGGCATCACTTTCCAAATGCTTACTTTGATATCTGTAAAATGCTTTGCTATTAACACTGAATACAGCCATTTTCACAACCATTTTTGCATCTATCACGATTTAATAATAATAATCATGATAATGACAACAGTAGTAGTAGTAGTAGTAGTAATATGGAACTCTGCCATAGCCGGTCCCAAGTCCCGTTGAGAAAGGAGGCGGCGGAGGAGTAACACCTCTTTAAAATTCCTTGGTACAGTGGAAGTAGCAGAAGAGGAAACCCTGCTTTTAGGGATAATATAAAATCTAGAAATAAAAATAAAAATTCTCTGTTCTCGTATCGACTGACGTTTCATCGACGTCTGGTCCCACGTCAGCGCATCTGAAATAGCTCTCTCTGACGTAGAATCTCAGATTTAAATGTGAACTGGCGCATAGCAATATCCCAACAACAACATCAAATGGGATACCCTTGATGAAAATTTCTCCAATTTGAAATACCCCATTAGATAAACTCAAACGGAAATTCTCCACCGACGAAACTGGCGCAATCGCTTCACTAAATCCTAGGGATCAAAGCGAAGGAGTCACAATATTCGGGAAGTCCTACACGTAAATTAACAAAAAAGAAATACTTCTTTGGCACACTAAACATAAATTCACTTTCGAAGACAGGTAAATTAAAAGAACTAATTTAAGTATTACACGACTAGTAATACAACTCTTGGCTCTCCAAGAAACTAGATACACTAGTAAGGACATTATAGAATCAGATGAATATGGGATTTTCACATCTAGGAAGAGAGCTAATTGTAAACAGGACATAAGTAAATTCGATCATAGGCTCTCATTATCCAAGGGGAAGGCTCTCAGTTATTACTCTGCGACCTGCAAATAAGTCTTACACCTTAACAAACCATAGTTTTCCAATAAATGGGGACAATAAAAGGAATCCAGGGAAAGTTCAAAGCCTCTGGGATTCAGTGGAACATGAACTATTAAAGGTTCCATTGAACAATGTTAAAATTTTTTTAAGGTACTTCAATTTGCTGACTGGAAGACACAGAAAGTTCAGGAAAACAGTTGGAGTGTATCGATCACGAAAAATAACAAGTACAACCAGGGAAAAATTGTTAGGAATATACAGAGGCTTCAACGTCAAATCAATGTCCACCAATTTTAAGAAACTGTCGATGAAACAGAAGACTTGGAAATTATCTAACACAAACCTAGGAGAATTTCAGGTCTACGATGTAGCAATATCTTTTAACAGTTACAAGTATTCATGGACATAAAAGTCAGAAAGGGAGCAAATGTAAAAACAGACCACTATGTAAAAATAATAAAAATTAAATTTATTCCACAGACAAGGATCCTAAAATAAGGGCATAGGATTCATACAATGTGTTCTGGCACTCTGAAAACCAAGAGACAAGAATTTCAGGAACGGCTAAATACAGACCAGGAGATTAAAACAAAATTAGTCATAATAGTCCTTGGAATGGAACCACTAAAAAGATACAAAACGTACACATGGTGGAAATGTGAAAAAGCACTACTGCCTAGAAAACAGGTATAGCACAAATGATATTCCACAGAAAGAAGTGAAGACTTTATCGATTTTAAGCAACAAAGGAATCGAAGATCAAAAACGGTAAGGGCAGTCAAAAATGGTTCAAATGGTTCTTAGCACTATGGGACTTAACTTCTGAGGTCATCAGTACCCTAGAACTTAGAACAACTTAAACCTAACTAACCTAAGGATATCACACACATCCATGCCCCAGGCAGGATTCGAACCTGCGACCGTAGCGGTCGCGCGGTTCCAGACTGTAGCGCCTAGAACCGCTCGGACACTCCGGCCGGCTAAGGGCAGTCGAAAGGAAGTATGACAAGAAGCAGCTATCACTAACGAAGAAGACTTCCGAAAGGAGAAATCAGGAACTTGTATAAAAATTTCAAGCAAAGCCTCCAAACTTACAAGCAAACTCACTTGTGCTTCAAAAATGAAGTTGTAAAATTAGCCCTAAACCACCAAAATAGCTGTGAATATTAGCAAGCTATTACAATAAGTTGTTACTTGAGAGGAGCCATGAGCAAAATATCTAAATCAAAATCGGAGATACACTTACGCAAACTCAGAACCTCCAGCATGCTTGAAATCCGAAATGTCATTAAAAAATCTGAAGAACGATAAGGCCCCCGCGGAAGATTCAATAACTGCTAAAATGTAAAACATTGCAGGTGCTGGAATACTTGGAAAGCTACATGAAGTCTTCGCAAAATCCTGGGAAACAGAAGCTGTAGTAGAAGATTGGAAATCAGCATAAGCACGCCCAATCCACAAAACAGAATATAAAGTTGACCCCAACAGTTATATAGGAATTTCCCTCCTTCCAGTGACTTTCAATTTTCTTTCAAAGCATTACAAAACAGGCTGGAAAGCCAACTGGATCAGTGAATAGGAGAGTAGCAAGGGGATTTAGGAAAAGACGATCCCGTGTGAAACAACTTTTAAATCTGAAATTATTAATCACGTATAGAAGAATGACAGACAAAAGCATTTATATTACATTTACAGACTTCAGAAAAGCATATGATCCAATTAATAGGGAAACAGTATTAACCACATTAAAAAGTTTGGAGCTAACAACGAAACAGAGGCAACCGTAAAGGACACACTAATAAATACAAACTTCTGTATCAAAAGTGATGTAACAAGAGGAGAAGGATTGTCCCCACTGTTTCTCAGTTGTGTACTAGACTAGGTAATCAGAGAGTGAAGGAAAAGAACAAAAGAAGAACGAATTTAAAAAATAATGATTTGGAGAATGTGGGACAATCTGAGAAGCGATTGTCTGGCTTTTGCAGATGATCTTACCCTCTATCATGAATCTATAGTAGACGAATCTATAGAAGATGCAACAATGTAGATAAATGTTCTACAAGAGACAGCTTGAAAAACAAGCCTAAGTATATCTTTTTTTTCTTTCTTTAAAAAAGAGAGAGAGACAGAGAATATTACAAACGCGAAGCAGTACATGGAAACTGGTAGTGGAAGAATAAAAAAGGCTACAAAATATAAATATTTGGGTGAAATAATACAACTAAATGATATGGACAATGAAACTAATTTAGCCAGAGCAAGGAAAAGGGAAGGGGATTTAAAAATTTTTTTATTTCCGTAATTCCAAAACGTCGGCGCTAACATTCGACCAGTATGACTCTACACTTCAGAATGCCTTTCTTTGTAGACAGCCAACAATTAGGCGAAACAGAAAAGAAGGAAAGTAATCAGGAAAGTCTTGGGACCAAAACACGATAATGTGAAAGTGAAATTAAGAAGTAATGAAGAAGTTTATGAAGGAATACAATGAATATTAGACAAAATGAGGAAGAGAATGTTTGTATTCTAAGGCAACCTAAAAGGGCTAGATGAAAAAAAAATAAAAAAAAGGATTCTTAAGTTTTCCAACAAAAACCCAGACACATCAATGACGAGGGCCAAAGATGCTGAAACAGACCCGGGGGCCATGAAAATAGGGGAGAAATAAATATTCAGAGCAAAAGTAAACAGTTTCAAGGGTTTCCTGGAGGAAACAAAGAAAAAGACAGGTGCAATATAGGTATACGAAAGAAGAGAAAAACATAGGAAAAATATGAAAACCTACTGGAATGATAAAAAAGAAAAAAGAAAGAAGAGACAAGTTATTTAATGGGATTCTCAGTAGGCCAAACCAATTAAATGTATAATTATGTAGAGTTATATCCTTTAAAACAATAATCCAAGGAAATGTACAGGAGGTGGACAAAAATATGGAAACACCAAAAACACATTACCATGCATAATAGGATATGGGAACCCCGCTGACATACAAAAAAGCTTCCAGTCATCTCGTAATGCCTATATCTAAGTTCTGTATGGATCCTCGAGGCAACTTTCTACCACTCTTCCTGCAACTTAGTGGCAAGTGCACGTAACGATAATATCGAAATCTGGTGGATGTGATGGCCACGGGAGGTACGAGACTTCATTCTTGTGCTCAAAAATCCAGTCCTGGACAGTGAGAGATGCGCGAAAACGGACCCTGTCATCTTGGAACACAGTATCTCCACTGGGGAACAAATATCGCACCATTGGATGGAATTGATCAGTCAAACTGGTCACATAATCCTTGGCATTAATGCGACCTTGCAGAGGAACCATGTGGGCCATGGAATATCACTACATGTCCGCCCAAATCGTCACCGAACTCCTACCATGTTCAACTCTTGGATACAGTGTGAAACTAATGACGTTCTTTAATTTCTCCGTAGCCCAGGTTTTAAGGTTTCGACACCACGTTTTCCTTTTATGGGCATTTTCATAATTGATAAGTGGTTTGGAATTCTAGCTCACCCTGAAAGTCCTTGTATATGGAGCTCCTTTCGTGCTGTTTGGATACTGACAGGGTTCGAAAGAGCCATATTCACATCTGCAGTGACTTTTGCAGCTTTCATCCTCTTATTTTTCTTCACAAACCTCTTTAATGATCACCTATCACGATCACATAAGTCACAATTTGGATCGCGTTGTCTTTTGCAGCTGAAGTTTCATCGCTTCCCATGTATGCATTATAAATTTTCGATATGGTGCCTCTTGGAACACCTAGCACCTCAGTTCCACTGGTTACGGAAGCACCCAAAATACTAAAAGCAACAGCCCCGACTGTCAGCTCCACAGAACACTATTCTAAACACGACTGACGGTTGCAAGATACTGAGGACACTGCTCAAGAGCCGCTCATGGTGAAATACAACAGCACACCGTACACAATTGGCTAGCGTCTACATTTATGTTCAAGCATGCATTTCTCGCAATGTTTCCATATTTTGGTCCAATCCCCTGTAGTAACACGCAATATTGGAAATTAAACACATGTTTCAACTTTTTAAGAAACAATATTAATTTTATTTCTCTCATTTACACAAACTAATTAATACATGGTTATTATCTTTCATCAGAATCATTCGCCACATGATAATATTTAGCAAATAATTGTCTTTTGTACACGATAAATTCTGCGTTTATATGATCATGACCACATGCAACAATGCAGTCATCCTGTTCACCACCCGACCTCACGTCGCGTTATACATTCTACCACGTTACTGTACCCTTTTTTTACACTAACAGTTAACTGGCATATTCACTCTCTGGCAAAACACACAGCATCATATACACTTTGCGTCTTTTTAAAACACATTGCTTTTGTAATCATATACTGTACGTCGCCTCACGATCCCATAGGTTTAGTGCTGTACCACTCTACATAGTTACTACTGAGGTGGTAACACGACCGCTGCTGCTGCTGGTGTTAACGTCTCTGCTGAAGAACACGTTGATGTCCACTTCGTTTGGTCTGTATTCTGTGGTGAATTGACTTCTGATGTATGATTATTTTTCACATAAGCGCATCCACTCCAGCTAACTGAGCTCCATATTTCTGTTCCAACTAGATCAATTACGGCGGCAGTCTCGAGGTCTGGTGGTATTCCAACACTGAAGTATTTCGATCCATAATCACTCAAATAAAACATAATTTCGAACAACAACATCACTTCGACGGCTAGGTGAACCAATGGATTTATATACACACGACCAAGCCCCACATCAGTTTCTTTCTACAACTTATGATAGTCCACGACAATCTGGACTGGCGAAGAAGGCTATGACGACGAAACAAGTTGCTCCAGGGATGTTAAGTTCGGGCTTGCTCATTCCTGTAGGTATAGGATGATGGGATGGGGTTGGTTGAGTTTAAAGCAGTCGGTAGTGGGTGAACAAATTGGACGGAGTTATGGGGAGCGTTACTATTCTGAATTTTCTGGATGATGGTCCCGTCTCAAGAAAAAATGTCATACTCTAAAATTAGAACTGAATGTAGGTCATGAACCGTTTTTGGAATCACGTTCTCTGAAAATGACAATAATAATAAAGCAGGTGAGACTTATTTCGATTATCGTAAGGAAAGATGTTCTACTGTACGTATTTTTTAATGTGTTACATAGTCAGCACTTGGACCTGTGGTCCAGATGTCCACATAGTACGCATTTTATAGCGGGATTATTTCATCCGCAAACCGATGTTTCTTATGTGGGATCACAATCATGAGAAACTTTGCAAATAGATTGGGGTTCTGTAAGGCTGCTGTCAGGGTACAAAAGATGCGTCACTTTAATACAAATACACTTCTCAATTTCATACACGTTTAGGCGTACTGAGGTGAAGAAAAAGGTATGTGCACAAAAAATTACGCAGACTGCTTATCGTAATATGCGAAGGCTAGTCTCAGGTGGTGGAGTTTTCTGCGAGAAGGTAATAACGCCAGAAGACTGGAGCGAATTACAGAGGATTTATGACTCGTGCAGAGGGAGCTCGTCTCAAGTAAATGTAACATATTGTGTATACATAGGAGAAGAGATCCCTTACCAAACAATTACACCATCTCTTGACAGAGCAACAACTATAAAAATTACTGGAAACAATCGTCCGGTGCGATCTACAGTGCAATGAATATACAGTACAAAAGGTAAGTGAATGGAAAGCATTGCTACAAGAGAGGTGCATTACATAGTGAAGATGTTTACTGTTAAAAAATCTTAGAAACTACGTTCCGTATAGATTTTCATCCTCCCACAAATATATCGCGAAACAACAGCGATGATAAATTAGTGCTAATACAGAGGTTTCCCTGCAAATGGGTTTATGTACCCTCCACCACAAACATTAAGGCGGTATGCGTGTGTTATGCATCGATAAGGGACAGTCAGATGAAAATGAGACAGATGGAAAAAAATAAAGCAAACTATACGCTTTTTCAAAAGTAATTGGCATAAATGTTAAAACATGTATCCCCTTGTGATACAAGGTGGTAAATGCCTTCATGGAAAAATGTTTGCGGGTGCCTCCATATTGACAAGTGTATTTCGAGTACGCTGCAGAAGTTTTGCTGGGTAGCCCTTATACATCCTCCACCCCGTCCTGATCTCTCCCATCAAGTGATTTCCTTATTTCTGTGCTCTGAAGAAAGGCACTCTTACCTGTTGAATTGCTTTAGTTGTACATCTGCGTAAAATTATACACTACTGGCCATTAAAATTGCTACACCACGAACATGACGTGCTACAGACGTGAAATTTAACCGACAGAAAGAAGATGCTGTGATATGCAAACGATTAGCTTTTCAGAACATTCACACAAGGTTGGCGCCGGTGGCGACACCAACAACGTGCCTACATGGGGAAAGTTTCCAACCGATTTCTCATACACAAACAGCAGTTGACCGGCGTTGCCTGGTGAAACGTTGTTGTGATGCCTCGTGCAAGGAGTAGAAATGCGTACCATCCCGTTTCCGACTTTGATAAAGGTCGGAATGTAGCCTACCGCGATTGCGGTTTATCGTATCGCGACATTGTTGCTCGCGTTGGTCGAGATCCAATGACAGGAATCGGTGGGTTCAGGAGGGTAATACGGAACGCCCTGCTGGATCCCAAAGGCCTCGTATTACTAGCAGTCGAGATGACAGGCATCTTATCCGCATGGCTGTAACGGATCGTGCAGCCACGTCTCGATCCCTGAGTCAACAGATGGGGACGTTTGCAAGACAACAACCATCTGCACGAACAGTTCGACGACGTTTGCAGCAGCATGGATTATCAGCTCGGAGACCATGGCAGCCATACCCTTGACGCTGCATCACAGACAGAAGCCCCTGCGATGGTGTACTCAACGACGAACCAGGGTGCACGAATGGCAAAACATTTTTTCGGACGAATCCAGGTTCTGTTTATAGCATCATGATGGTCGCATCCGTGTTTTGCGACATCGTGGTAAACGCACATTGGAAGCGTGTACTCGTCATCGCCATACTGGCGTATCACCCGGCGTGATGGTATGGGGTGCCATCGGTTACACGTCTCGATCACCTCTTGTTCGCATTGACGGTACTTTGAACAGTGGACGTTATATTTCACATGTGCTACGACCCGTGCCTCTACCCTTCATTCGATCCCTGCGAAACCCTACATTTCTGCAGGATAATGCACGACCGCATGTTGCAGGTCCTGTACGGGCCTTTTTGGATACAGAAAATGTTCGACTGCTGCCCTGGCCAGCACATTCACGAGATTTCTCACCAACTGAAAACGTCTGGTCAATGGTGGCCGAGCAACTGGCTCGTCACAATACGCCAGTCACTACTCCTGATGAACTGTGGTATCGTGTTGAAGCTGCATGGGCAGGTGTACCTGTACACGCCATCCAAGTTCTGTTTGACTCAATGCCCAGGCGTATCAAGGCCGTTATTACGGCCAGAGGTAGTACTGATTTCTCAGGATCTATGCGCCCAAATTGTGTGAAAATGTAATCACATGTCAGTTCTAGTATAATATACTTGTCCAATGAATACCCGTTCATCATCTGCATTTCTTCTTTGTGTAGCAATTTTAATGGCCAGTAGTGTAGTTCCGAAGGCAACAGCGAGCATTTTTTCATGAAGGCAATGGTCCTCTTGTCTCGTAATGGGACTCATTTATCAACAGTCATGGCGGTTACTTTAGAAATAATGAACAGTTTAAATACCTTTTTCCCATCTTCATCTTTCGATCGTTCATCTACAAGTATTTAACAATCTAAAAATCACGTAAAAACAGTCTCGTTTGCGTTTTCAGATTTTTTATTTGTTAGCAACCGTTTTCGGCCCCGCAGTGACAGCTCTACTTCTATGGATCTCGCTCCGTCTGCCGCCACCAGCCGCCATAACGGCCGTGAAAAACTCGAAGATGGTCTGAGGAAAGGGCCAAAAATGTTTGCTTACAAATAAAAAAAAATCTGAAAATGCGGTCGAGAGTGTTTTTATCTGATACTTAGCATCTTATACCGATCGCTCTGCTCTAATCACGCTATACTTCCTAAAATTTTATTTAACACTCATCTGTGTTGTTCTTTGTGAGGAATGGTATCAAGGGAAACTACTAATTCTCCTAGACGGGAATGTTGTTGTTGTTGTTGTGGTCTTCAGTCCTGAGACTGGTTTGATGCAGCTCTCCATGCTACTCTATCCTGTGCAAGCTTTTTCATCTCCCAGTACCTACTGCAACCTTCATCGTTCTGAATCTGCTTAGTGTATTCATCTCTTGGTCTCCCTCTACGATTTTTACCCTCCACGCTGCCCTCCAATACTAAATTGGTGATCCCTTGATGCCTCAGAACATGTCCTACCAACCGATCCCTTCTTCTGGTCAAGTTGAGCTACAAACTTCTCTTCTCCCCAATCCTATTCAATACTTCCTCATTAGTTATGTGATCTACCCATCTATAGACGGGAATAGTAGTGTGAATTATATAGGCAGAGAATACTACACTACACTTACTCGAAAAAAAAAAGCTCTTGAAAGTTTCAGAATACCATTTTAGTGGACAGTTGCAGGTTGGTGCTTGTGTTAATGTTACATAAAAATGTAGGTTTATGGATCTGTAATAATGGGTTTATTTATACAATAACGTTACTTTCTTTCTTACATGAAATCACACGGAAGTTCCTGCAAACAATATGGATATTGCATGGCGCTACCGCTGGTTCAGTCTACACTGCGGAACAGAGTTAAAGGATCACTTTTTCGAAACCCTGTAATTCCCACATACTGCGACGCTTAAGTTGGAAATTTTGCTCACCATTCCCCTGTAATGATGCAAAAGCGTGGTGGCCAATGGCGTAATCCTCGGCCACAACTCAGAAGTTCATGAGACGTGTAATGAGGGTTTATGATATCACACTGCCACCACACTTCATCACAATTCTGTCCAGTGCCACAGTGGACATGTGACACGATGGGACGGTCATCACAGCCCCTCTTACCCACATTCCGTGCAGTTCTAGGCGCTGCAGTCTGGAACCACGAGACCGCTACGGTCGCAGGTTCGAATCCTGCCTCGGGCATGGATGTGTGTGATGTCCTTAGGTTAGTTAGGTTTAACTAGTTCTAAGTTCTAGGGGACTAATGACCTCAGAAGTTGAGTCCCATAGTGCTCAGAGCCATTTGAACCATTTTTTACCCACACTTTGCGATAAAGGTTAAAACCAAAATGCATAGCATTGAAATAAAGCGGCTTTCTTATGAATGGCCGAGCAAAACATTCCAGACACACCTTCACTCACAATCGGCACGAAAAGGTCTCAGGGTACTGCAGAAAGGACGTCAATGAAACGACTCCTTTCTCTGGGGCGTTAATTCTCACATATTTAGAGGTCGATAAACGACATTTCGCAGTGCGATGAGCAACAGGAATACGTTCTTGACGACCTTTGACACAGATAACACCTTTGGCTGATTCAACCCTTCTCTACGAATACTACTAGGGCAGAATTCCCATTAATCGCGATCTGACTCTTATGGAGTGCAGCGCGACCGCAATTTTTGCTCTCGGGTACAGGTTGTAATCACTAGGGATCTTTCAGCACTATGCAAGGAAGTTTGAACGTGCTCCAAAGCATCAAACTGTGCTTATGCTTTTTCGTCCCTCCTAATTCGCCTCCTTCTGAGTCGTGACGACGGAAAGGTGGAGCATCGACCCATGAGTAAATAAAACGACAATGGGTCCTTCTAAAAACCCCGACTTCAGCAAAACCCTCACTACCATTCACACGCCTTTGTTGATCACATTAAAATGTACCTGTACAGACAGGACCTGTGACGAGAGTCCCAGACGCCTGCAGGCAGGCTAAGCTTCTGCTTTTTCTCTGCTCTTGCGGCTGATAGTAGGCCATCCGAAGTCGGAGGACGTCGAAGGGGTTGCCGGTCTGCAAGCACCGGACTTGATCACATGTTCCGTCTGTGCAAGTTCATTTTTAAATTTGTCAATAAATGTGGGTGGGTACTACCAAGGGTTTTGGCGATCTGGTGTTCTTAGAGGGACCCTTTGCCGTTTTATTCATGCATGTGTCGATGTAGCATGCGCTGTGATCACGCAACAAGAAGACACAAAATAGTATCACTGAAAAAGCATTAGCTGTTGTGACTGACAACTCGCATTTTTTACAAACAAAACTTTTATTGATGTAAGTTCACAAGGTTGATGACTGAACATACAAACGAAAGGTAACAATAATTGAGGCAAACAAAAGTTCACTTCTAATTTTCCACAAAGGTTCGTCGTAACACACTCACACACTAGTAACAGTCCAATTCCGAGACGAAGACGTAATCTTCGACGGTCGCAGCACACGAGGTCGGCATCCGGCGCGAACTGAACTTCGGGCCTGGTTCTAGCCCCTAAATAGCTGTCTCCAGCCAATCAGGTTTCGGAGTAGTGATACTTCCTGCAGGCCGTGGCTCGAGCTCCCCCTGCAGGAAGTAGTACTCGGAGTGTCTGTAAATAGCCTTGTCTGTAAATAGCCGGTGTTTACCTGGTACTTTTGGGTACGCCTTAGGCTTGGACAACCTCGTCCTCTGTGGTGTTATATGGGTTGCCGGACCTCGGGGGCTACCTTGGCTCCGATATAACATTAGCACACTTTGATGCTTCGACGCAAGTTCAAATTCCGTCGAATGATTTTCAACGGTCCCTAGTGGTTCCATCCTGTGCACAAGAGCAAAAACTGCTGTCGCGCTGCGGTCCGAATGGGTGCAATCTCGTTCGATGGGGATGTACTTAGAGAAGGATTGAAACGCCCGAGGGTGTCAGCAGTATCAAAGGTTGTGAAGAACGTCTTCCTGTCACTCAACGCACTGGAACTGTCGTCCTCGACAGCCAAACGTGACGGAATCGACTCCCCAATAAAAGGCATAGTTTCACTGACAACTTTTGTGCCACCCTCTGCGGTCTTTTACTTGCTGACTGTAAGCGATGTTATGCCTGTAATGTTTTCCTCGGTCAGTCGTAAGAAAACCGCGTGATTTCAACCGCAACGGTTCTGACTCCCATCGCAGAGGCTTCAAAAGAAGAGATAAAATGTAAGAGGGACTGTGACGATGTTCCCATTGTGTGACACGTCCACGGTGGCAGTGGGCAGATTTGTGGTGAAATTTAGTGCTAGTGTGACATTATTTACCCACCTTACACGTCACATGACTCTCTGAGCTGTGGCCTTTTTTCCGCATGTGTCGACGTGTCGATGTTTCAAACGTCGCTGAGTCTGATGGTGGCGTCGCAGTGCTCCACCATTTTGTACCATTACAGAGGAACTTTGTATGCACCTTAGAGCCAAATTTCTCACTTCAGTGTCGCAATGGATGGGAATTTCGGGGTTCCGAAAAAGTGATTCTTCAATTATACTGTGCAATGTACACTCCTGGAAATGGAAAAAAGAACACATTGACACCGGTGTGTCAGACCCACCATACTTGCTCCGGACACTGCGAGAGGGCTGTACAAGCAATGATCACACGCACGGCACAGCGGACACACCAGGAACCGCGGTGTTGGCCGTCGAATGGCGCTAGCTGCGCAGCATTTGTGCACCGCCGCCGTCAGTGTCAGCCAGTTTGCCGTGGCATACGGAGCTCCATCGCAGTCTTTAACACTGGTAGCATGCCGCGACAGCGTGGACGTGAACCGTATGTTCAGTTGACGGACTTTGAGCGAGGGCGTATAGTGGGCATGCGGGAGGCCGGGTGGACGTACCGCCGAATTGCTCAACACGTGGGGCGTGAGGTCTCCACAGTACATCGATGTTGTCGCCAGTGGTCGGCGGAAGGTGCACGTGCCCGTCGACCAGGGACCGGACCGCAGCGACGCACGGATGCACGCCAAGACCGTAAGATCCTACGCAGTGCCGTAGGGGACCGCACCGCCACTTCCCAGCAAATTAGGGACACTGTTGCTGCTGGGGTATCGGCGAGGACCATTCGCAACCGTCTCCATGAAGCTGGGCTACGGTCCCGCACACCGTTAGGCCGTCTTCCGCTCACGCCCCAACATCGTGCAGCCCGCCTCCAGTGGTGTCGCGACAGGCTTGAATGGAGGGACGAATGGAGACGTGTCGTCTTCAGCGATGAGAGTCGCTTCTGCCTTGGTGCCAATGATGGTCGTATGCGTGTTTGGCGCCGTGCAGATGAGCGCCACAATCAGGACTGCATACGACCGAGGCACACAGGGCCAACACCCGGCATCATGGTGTGGGGAGCGATCTCCTACACTGGCCGTACACCACTGGTGATCGTCGAGAGGACACTGAATAGTGCACGGTACATCCAAACCGTCATCGAACCCATCGTTCCACCATTCCTAGACCGGCAAAGGAACTCGCTGTTCCAACAGGACAATGAACGTCCGCATGTATCCCGTGCCACCCAATGTGCTCTAGAAGGTGTAAGTCAACTACCCTGGCCAGCAAGATCTCCGGATCTGTCCCCCATTGAGCATGTTTGGGACTGGATGAAGCGTCGTCTCACGCGGTCTGCATGTCCAGCACGAACGCTGGTCCAACTGAGGCGCCAGGTGGAAATGGCATGGCAAGCCGTTCCACAGGACTACATCCAGCATCTCTACGATCGTCTCCATGGGAGAATAGCAGCCTGCATTGCTGCGAAAGGTGGATATACACTGTACTAGTGCCGACATTGTGCATGCTCTGTTGCCTGTGTCTATGTGCCTGTGGTTCTGTCAGTGTGATCATTTGATGTATCTGACCCCAGGAATGTGTCAATAAAGTTTCCCCTTCCTGGGACAATGAATTCACGGTGTTCTTATTTCAATTTCCAGGAGTGTATATGGGCCCTCGGATGGTGATCTTGAAAAGTAATAGAAATTGGGCAGATGGGTAACATTGAAACTGGTAGTTGGCATGATCTGAAGATATCTGTGACGCTATAGGACTTCAGCTGTGTGTCTGCAATTTACAGGAATTTCTAAGAGCACTTGATTTCACATGTCTCTTGAAACCTACGAATGGTTTGCGTCATGCAGAATGTGTACTGTATTGTGTGCAGTATTTGGATCAACACGCACTGGAGCAGATCTTAGAATTTGTATTCCATGCGGTATCAGGGATCTAAACACGATGTTTTAATGTCCCTGTTAATACGAATCGATTTGAAACTTTTCTATCGAATAGACACTTAAACTTTCGGTTTAAAATTCGTACCGGGGAGAAAACCAGCGCTTTCAGTCGACACTCGAAATCACATTAAAGACGTATTTGTTTCGATCTACTCCAGCTGCACAGTGCAAGAACGACAGCAGGGAAAATGTGTTTGATGACTCTTGGAACGGCGTGGTAAGTCATGAGATATGGTGGCTATAGTGCTAATACCCAGGTCTGTGTGACGTGTTTCGGGAAATGTATCAAACTTCCAAGTGCGTTTTTCGTGTATTATTACAGTGATTTATAGATGCACTTACAATTGCAGTATACACTGGAAATAATCAAGAACTTGCATCGTGCCCGCTAATATTACGTGTGCGCCCTTCAATAGCAGTTCATGCATGCAAACGAGGGTTGATCTAATAGATGTTTCAATTCTGACAGAGACGGTGGTGGCAGTGGGCATGTGGCGGATCTGACAGGAGCTGGTAGTCCTCTATCAGACGGTGTATAAGAACGGCTGAGGGAAACGTCATAGCAGCATTTTGGAGTGTGTAATTGGTCGAAAGTTAAATAAGGCATATCTAATTGTCCAAATAAATAAATTCAGCAGTCCAGCAATATTTCAGTGTAATTAATTAGAATACACTGAAATTTTGGTTAAAAATGAATTCCACACTTCCACAAAGGTATTTATAGGTAGCAAGAGTGTACTAAAAGAACACCAACAATCCCTCAGTGTAATTCAGCGGTGTCTTATGGTGGTGCACACCCACACACAGTGCCTGGTTTGATCCTTCGGTTCTTTGACTTTAGGGAAGCAGTACTAAATGAAAATGACAATGTACATAGCAAACATTTTTTAAGAAAACATTAAAGTGGAAAATAAAGGAACCTTTAATAAATTATGGTGACACTGTGTACTAGGTTGACGGGGTGGCAAACCAGTTAGAGCTTGATCGATGACCCTTTGACCATAGGGGAGGGGCGGTAAATGGTGTTGGCAATGTACCTAGGTCACCTCTTGGAAAATCACTGAAGTGACAACATTTAACCATCAGAGTGATGAAGTACGACTTCATAACTTGAGAAATCTGTCGAGTCATAAATGAGTGATCAGTTATAGCGACATGGTACATGGTAACTGGACAGTAAATTTCTGTAAATTTACCTCTTGTTGTGACATTTCCACAATATGTACTGGAGAGCAGCGGGTACTGGTGAAGTGAGACGGCCAGTGCCATAGGGAATGGCACGAGCTCGCGCCAATATGAGAGGTGTGAAGCGTACAGAAGTTTTCCTGTTTTGCGTGGAAGTTGGGGCTGGTGCAAGGGGTACACTGCACGCACACTGTGGCTCAGTTAGTCACCGACGGCTGGCAGCTGCAGGGTACACATGCTCTGGTGGCTGGTGGGCGTGCGATCTTATGCCTGGTGTTTTATAAGTAAAGACGACCTGTGTAAGAGCACCCTTTCTTCCTGTAAACGTGTATCATGTGATAAGGACTGTAGTTGTCCTGAGAAATGCTTGTTAAACAGTGTATGTGAGCTACAGTGTAAAAAGTCTCCCCTATTCTGATAACACTCAGAAAATGTTATTGGAACTTCAGCTGTGCTTATAAATCAACGTAGCCAATAAATCTTGACCTTGGAACTTTTGCACTACCTAACCATCTTGATATGTAAATTAGACTAAGTTTGGATGACTCTGACAACCATCCAAACTGCACATGCATCCCCAACCAGTAGGATAATGAACCTTTGATTTTCCTGACTTTTAAGCTATCTGACTTGGAGGAGGGTGGGAAAGGAAGAGTGGGAGCAAGAGGCTTAACTTCACCTTAGTGCATGTCTGGCAACAGTGCAAAGTCCGCTGGAACTGGCTGTGCTCCATTACAGTTGTTGGTATGATTACTTGTTCTACAGAACTCAATACAGAGTGCTTTCCCAAAATTTTGGGAGAGTCCATTTCAATACATGTTTCTAAAACATCATTAGCAATCTCTTCTGTTGCTTTCTATCTAAGGACATTCACTACAACACTTCTATTTATCTGCCAAAAGTACTGATTCAGCTCGATTAGTGTTAAATGGTAAGTAATTAACATATATAAGGAACAGTAGCGTATCCTTAATTTAACTCTGTGGGATTCTCTTTGTCTTTTATCTGCAGTCACCAAAATTTTCTATTCCAACAAAACTATTTGAATCATTCAATAAAACTTTTTCAGTTCAGTTTCTTAAGTACGTTGCAAACCATTTACTCGTAAAATCATTAATTCCGTAAAACTTAAGTTTATCTAAGATGATAACATTTTTCCACAATTAAACTCCTTGGAAAAACCACAAACATACCAACTGTCGACACATTACTCTTCAAGGCTTGTAATACTAAACGACAGGATGTGTAAATAACATTCTCGTTCGAGGAATCCTTCTGCGATAGAAATTGTGATTTTCTACGAAAATTTCTTCTAAATAATTGTGAGACTATGCTTTCTAATGTTTCGAGCAAAGACGTCAGCAACGTACTTGGACGATAGTTATTCAATCTTCCTTGTCAGCTGTATTATAAAGAGGGTCAAATCGCTTAGGACATTTATTTCTTAAACTGGAAGAACTTTCCGGAAATCTGTTGGGAAGTCCGTCGACAGTGTAGGAGATTTTGATTTTGAGAACTTTTATAATACTGTAGATTTTAGTAAAGGATGCTGGTGCTACTTCTAGTTGCTTAAAAGTTTGTGAAGTGACTTTTTAATATAAACTCTTGCTTCTTTAACTGAACCACATAACTTTTTTTTGCTACCACATTCAGAAAATAGTTGCTGAAAGTACTCACAGGTTGTGAATTATCTGTCACATCGTTGTCATTCAGATTAACTGTAACAGTATCTTGAGCACTAAGTGGTTGTCCAGTCTCTCGATTCACAAAATCCCATGTAATTTTGTGCTTATCTGCATTATTAATTAACTTCATGGTGTGCATATTTCTAAAGATTTTAATGACTTGCTTTAAAATATTGCAATATGTTTTTTAGAATGCAGGTAACGTTGGATCTTGACTTTTTCTGTCCTTTATTTAAATTTCTCTTTTTTTCTTACATATGTAAATCCCTTTAGTTCTCAATTGTTTAGTTGCTTTTTTATGGACTTTACGGATAAGTTTTTAGGAAAGATACTTTGAAACGGTAACTCAATTGTACTAAGGAATGTATAGAACTTTATATTGGTACATCTTTCCATAAATACCACATCACATACTTAATCCTTTAACTTACTCTTAAAACATGATGCCCTGGTATCATTGTTAAGTCTCACTGATTTCTATGAACATGCTTCGGTGCTACAGTGCTAAATTCCTTCTCCATTAATTATAGATCAGGATCAGGTAGTAGATTTACATTAGCGTACGTACAAATTGTTTCAGAACACACACAGGCTATGAAATGTTATAAATCAGGTTCCTGCTATCTTGATCCCCACGACTTGGAGAATTCACTTCTGAAATCATATTGGCACATATAATGATTTCTGCTCCTTTTTCCTGGTGGAATCTTTTAAGAAATCTGTTTTGAAATGTAGACAAACTACTGTTTTTCGTATCTGGCAGGTATTTCCATAATTAATATAAATTTCTCATAAACAGCAGAAACTTTCCTAGAGGCAGTTGCAGACTGTTATGATTGCAAGAGAAGTATTCTGCAGTAACAATTCGTAAGTAAGTGCTTCTAGGTTCTGATCCACACAAAAACCGCTTGCTTCGATGTTTCTGACTTTGTGTTCATATGTTACATATGTTTCAGTTCCTCCTTTTTTCTTCTTAACTGTGCATGAAAATGACACTAGTCTCTAATCACTGTTATCTAATGTGTCTATTCTTGTAGTTCCATTGTTTTCAGAGAGTCACAGGACATCTATTAATTTAGAATTTTCCACATCGTCTAGAAATACGTCATATTCATCTATCTTGTTTTCCAGTCCCCTTATTCTCCGATGAAGCAAACTAACCTTATTTTTCTAGAACCAGTGACATCTATTAATTGCCCGCTACGTTATAATTTCTTTCAAGACTGTCTGACTATAACTTGATTCGAATCCAAAAAAATGTGGGGCTCTGATTCCAGTAATCGCAGGGATTTTGCCTTGTGTAGTTGTGCTCACCTCCCCTTACACTTTCTGCAAAATCTCAGCTAATCTGCTATTCTCCCTCCTATTGTATTCAAATTGAAGACAATATCACGTCTCAGTAAATCCTATGTAAGGAGGTTGTTAGCTTTCTTGATGATCGAATCTAAGAAGAAAGATGTGCATGCAAGACTTTTGGCATTTTAATAGCCCATAGAATGACCCGTCTTATTGTAGGGTTCGCGTGCAGCTGAGTTGTTGGTTTCCAGCAGGCGGGTGAGATGTCGATACTCCACACATCGTTCTTGAACGGTTAGTATCGTTTATTCAACATATGAAAATTCATATCCACCCTAGATCTTACACAAACCTTTCTCTTGAAGCATCGAACTATCCTTGCTGAATAAGAGATAACTTTCACTATGTGTTTGCATACGATTTGACTGAATTTGGAAGACAGACTCCAGACATGTAACAGGAAGGCTACCTTTTCTACACTATCTCTTAAATTGGAACGTTCACATTCTATTTCTTTTTTCTCTGCCTCGTGATGACTGGGTGTTAGTTAGGTTTAAGTAGTTCTAAGTTCTAGGGGACTTATGACCATAGATGTTAAGTCCCATAGTGCTCAGAGCCATTTGAACCATTTTTTTTCTATTTCTTCTGCAATGATTTACGGATTTTATGTAGTGGGGGCATGGTCTTCAGATACTCTCTTCAGATGAGCGGGTGTTCCGAATTGGTGGTCCTTACCAGCAATAATGTGTAGCCTGTGTAGAAATTTCTTGAAGACATTACCAGCCTTTGAAGCATGATCACACGTGCACCTTGCTAGTAGAAATCCGTGTCAGACAAACTTTGGTCTGTGGTCGACAGAATGTACCATAGTGAATTTGGTTATCTTCTACTGTTCTCAAGAAATTTTCCAATTATGCAGAGCTCACGGCTCGTACCTTCACACTTACCGGATAACTGCACATTGTCATCAGCATACATCTACACTAGATGTTAAAGGTTGTTTGTTCTACACTTACTGTTACTTGACTTATTTTGTTAGTTTGTTAGTGAACATCTGAAATGTAATTCGGCTTACTAGATCTTCATGTTCAGACCCTGTGTTCAGTGGGATTTCGTCTATGTAGTTACGAGTTAATTTTAGTATCGTAGAATGCTCAGTATAAATACTCTTCATAAAGGTCATCGTAATTAGTCACATCGTGGTACCATAATGACTCATATACACATTGGTAAAATTTGGTGTATCGTATACAGTGGCAGTCTCGACACACAATTCTCTCTCATAATTACACGTAGAATGGAAATATTCACCATTACACTACCAATGAAACGAAACATTCGTTCAGCTCATTGGCAGGGTTTCACTGAAATTTCGTGAATTAATGAAATGTGGAACTAGATGACAAAGGATTTTAAATCGTCTTTCTTCAGCCATGGGTAGTTTTTAATACTAGTGAGCTAACACTCCATTCATAAATTAGAGGCAGTAATTCAGAGGTGCATCAGTATAATTTTAATACGTACACACATATAACGCTGCCATATCAGCGACAGTATGCTTCAACTTCATAGACTAGTTCTATGTTTTCTTCAAAGGTGACTGGGCTGTAGTTGTTCTCACAGCTTCAGAGTTTCCCTCGATATTTTGTGGTATGTCTGTACGTTGATTGTCTCCTGAAGAATTGAGCATCTAGTTGCACCAAAGATAACTGACATCCGTCAGCCGATGTGTTTCCTTTCTTAGCCGTTCAATATCTGTTCAGTAAGTTTGTCCAACACTTTCGCAAAGATATGACGTTGTATGGAACATGCATTTCCATTATCCTCTCCCGGTTCTAGAGACCTCGTCGTTGCCAGAGCTTTAAGCCTTAATCTTCCTTTCTTTCTTCATCTGTAGGTCGTATTTTGTATTTGTCCTCTTGTGTCTGCACAATACATTCCTGCCAGAAGTTTTAACTCGCCTTTTCGTCGGTACTGTGATGATGCACTCGTCTCATATGGTAAACGAACGGATGTCGTCCTCCTTCTGTACCTATGATAGTCAGGCCACATGTCTAGAAAGCGTCTGGCTTCAGCTGAGCTATGTTCTCAGATGGTTGCTAAGAATTTAGTTATTTGATGATTGTATATACAAACGCCTCTATCGCCTTCTAGATCGTGGACCTTATGAATAAAACTCCTGATCAACCCACGATTTCTTGAAGTTCAGTGGTATTGACGTTTAGTATAACTTTACAGTAATCACATTAAAACATTCTGATTTTCTAAGTATTGAGAAAAGATATTCCTGCCGGCCGTCGTCAATTAATTAAGATTGTTTCATCTGACTCAGACATACGTGAACCGAGATTTCCAATGTAACTTTACTACTTATTTCCTACTCAGTTATCTCTCCAAGTCTGGCCCGTTATCATGAAAACTCACTGTATGGTATTATCGATTCTGTTTGAATTTAACAGTAGCTATAAAAGTCGATCTATGTTACGATAAGCGTAGCCAGTGTATCACCTATGGTTGCGTCGTTTCTGTGATAAAAAGTTCATCCTTCACTGAAATTTTTATAGCATCTATATTATTCAGATTTTTCCCGTTCGTTCCAATGCTGGTTGCAGACTAATGAGCAATTCAATTAGAGGCAGACAGCGCTGAATGGCTGTGGTTTGTAGTACACAAGACGGTTAAAGTCCTTCTACTGCCGCTCAGTAACCCGTCTCAACTCATAAGAAATTGTCGAAAGTGGAACAAAGCTCTGCACGTGTTACATCCCAACATTGGAACTGTGCCCAATAGGAGTCAAGATAGTGATCTGGAAATAAAGCTATCAGACTTATGTCCGTAGACTGTTCATCCGAACATTCGAAATGAATTTGGCAGCGACGGGGTGTTGTATTGGATTGTTGACAAACTGTTGTTCACAATGAAATTGTTAAGTTCACATGATCTGCTAGCTGGTATGTGTCCCATTTTCCTGAGTGGAACGAAGTTACGTATCAGATATGCGGGGGATCCCTGTTTCATCAAATTTATTTCCAGTACGAGGATACAACAGCTGGCTTCAGCTGCACAAGGCTGGTCCATTGCCATCAACATGTACCAATTTATTCCGCGACTTCAGTTCAGCTGACTAAATTATATACATCGAATACACAATAATCGTTATCCTAACAATCCCCGCCCTTTCCTTGCTAATATCTGTGCTATTTGGCGGTTTGCAGTTACCTTATATATTCATCCAGGGCGGCAGCTTCGGTAGGAAGTATTGGATGGAGTGTGTAGAACAGTCTGAGTGCTCAGCTTTGGTCCAGACTTGATTATCGAATAATCCGCTGTACTGCAACCCATATGTTACTATTCGAGTTACCCAGAAGTGCCAAATATCGTCCTTATATGGTGGTATTTTCAAACGTTTATGGTAACGTTCCATGATGTAGTGACTGCACCACTTTGGCCATAATGTGACTCTTGCATCTGTTGCCAATTATTTTGCCGTCGTTAAAAGAAACACATAAAGTCGTGAGGCAGCTATCTTAACACTCATGTTTTTCTTCTAAAACAGTACGTTCAGTGCATTATTAAGTCCAATGGAAATATGCATATGTTAAATGGAATGTTGATAGAGACACTTTGGTAACACTTTCGTAATTTTGAGAAACTAATTTTCGTTTTAAGTACTGCAGGGAATAACTGAGTCACATGAACTGAAAGATGATTGAATATAAATCGTCGTGTTGACCTGGTTCGCAGTTGTGATCTAGGCCAGACGGTGATAAGCATTGGTGTGTAGCTGACCTGGCTGAAGAACATGATGTTGCGGCTGCGCCAGATGGTGCCCTTGGGCTTGTGTCGGAGGATGGGCAGCGTGTAGCGGTAGAACAGGTGCTCCACCAGCAGGATCACCAGCCCCAGCGCCATGCCCACGCCCAGCAGGATGAACACACCTGCGCACACACCACCTGCACGTCATCTACTGCACTAACTTACACTTCCTGCAGCTCATCACTCCGTCACACACCATCTGTAGAATTGTCACCAATACCTTTACCTCTCCTCTGCGAAACACCTCTGACTTCAGCTTCATGAAACAGCACCATTAATGTTGCTCATTTGTTGAATGTATGTGTACGACTTCAGGGAAAGTGAGCTCCAGTTGTTGATTCAGTAATGGAGCCCTTACGAGGAATATCTTCTCTATGACATATTTCACTGGCAAAAAGAACGCCAGGCCAATTACTAGCTCTGTAGGCGTGCCTGAAAACCATGATGACTGACAATAACGAATAGATTATTTACACCACTGGTGACTGAGTCAATGAATAAGCAAAGAGCGTCACTGAAAATATTACAGAAATTTTTACCCACGCCAAAGTACGAAAATACATTACAAAGAGGGCAAAATTATGAAAACATAAAATTTGGATGCGTAAGAGCTATCAAATACACTACACTATATTTTACTGTATATATCTTTCATAAATGTTATTGGTATCAGAACACAGAGTTTGCAAGTCTCTCAGAACTCATACTCATCGATCTGCAATGTGGTTTTCCACTCCCAAATTTGCTTGAAACTTTGAAATATGCGTCAGTATGACAGGTGCAGGTTGAGAGGAAAGCAGTGGATGCAAGGAAAGGATGTGTTGCTGGATGATGAGAAAGGACTGTAGTAAGGTTTGAAATCACAGTATGCATAAACATCTCCCGAATTAGCATTTTTTAAACCTAGCGTAGAAGTACTCTCATAGCAGATCTGCAATGTGATGGTTGTAGTGACTCTGGTGTCAGAGCTTAATTTATGTGATTTTCTATTTGATTTTATTCGATTTGGAGTATGGAATGCCACAGTTATATGGGTTTGTTTTTCAGTTGTAGCTCTAACGACTAGGTCCTCCTTCTGTTAGAAGATACTGCGGAAAAAACAATTGAGATATAATTGCATGAAAGATGACGGTAATGTCATTTGCTTTACTGCGTTCGAAGACACTTAACCAAAATATGCTGTTACCGTCTTCCAGAAGGTTCACGGAAATATGAGAATCAATTACAGCTATGAACGGATTTGTGTTTAAAATATATTGAAAATCAGTGAAGAGGCCGTCATCTTATTTAAAAGATTGCCTCACAGTTTACATTAAAATGCTCTGCAAAACGCTCACTTTGTGTGCTAAGTTCTGTAATTTCAGCAATGTTCCTGAAGCTCATAACCTTATTTCTTCAATTTTTTTATTAACCGGAACAAGTTCGCACATTTGACGGTGAATGCCCTCTTGCGTTGGAAATTCTGACTCTTTGCCAATATTCACAACTTGTATAATTCTTACAACACCGACAGTGGTTAAGGCAATGGTCCTGCATTCAGGGCTGGTTAGGTTAAACATCCTTTTTCATTTACCCATATTATGTTCTAAATAGTGTCCCTGGGGATCACCAATTTAGTACTGGAGGGCAGCGTGGAGGGTAAAAATCGTAGAGACCAAGAGATGAGTACACTAAGCAGATTCAGAAGGTACTGGGAGATGCAGAAGCTTGCACAGGATAGAGTAGCATGGAGAGCTGCATCAAAGCAGTCTCAGGACTGAAGACCACAACAACAACAACAGTGTCCCTAAATCAATTCAAGGTAGTGATGAAAAATTTTCTCCAAAAATTCGGTGTTCATATTTTGCCCATTCCATGCCCATTGTGAGCTTGTTGTAGGACTCTAATAATTTCATTATGATGGGACGCTAAACTCAGATCCGACGTTCTTTTCCCCAACTCGTCATAACTCTCTGTCACGGGAAAATTCACAGCCGTAGACTGAGAATGCGCAAATTACATACACTCCGAGCCAGACTAATCTCTCAACCGTCAGTAAAAAAGTCAACGTTATTTTGCCTTTCACTTTAGAAAATTACAAAATACATCGTCTAGTTTGTAGGAAACTCAAATTTGCTCTCGCGATAAGCATGATTGACACTCTGGAAGTTATCTATCGACGTTCATTTGTAAGGCGTTGTCCAATCACTACCATATTTACCATTAAGGCCACCTCGAGAAGAATCACAAAAACAATAAGAATGGAACGTAGATCATTAACCCTAGTGTACACCAGGGATATCTGACCCTGGAGTTTTCAGTTTGTTATTGTGCATGCGTCACTGCACATACACAGCCCGCTACCACCAATGTGGATTCAGCACTAAGTGAGATTTAGTACAAGACGAATGTGCGAAGTTGTGAGACAATGTTGTTTAATTAATTTAACAGAAATATTTTTTCAAGAGTCACTGTGACCTAGGAGTACCAATTATGTCACTACTCTACCGCTGACTGTGAAGTTCATTTATGTCAAAATGGCACGTAGGAATGACATTTTACCAATGGAAGATGTTATGCGGGATGCACTGTTAGAAGGACTCAACTGTGAAAGTGAGATAAGAGAGTTTCGTGATGGAAGTAATTCTGAAGCTATAGACAATGGCGAAACTGACCAGTCTCTCTAATGTTCAGACAGCGATGAAGCAAATACAGGCGTCCACGGTAAAAGTGGTTATTGGTGGAACGTAGCTGTCCCTAATATAAGGGACATTCAAAAACAAACTAGTCGGAGGCATAATTACAGAAACCAGTACCTGTGTGTTAGAAGTATTAATCCTGGCTGTCGAGACACTTGTCCCACTGTGACACAAGGCGGTGAATGGCTGTCTCATAAAATTCGCGGGGCTGCGAAGATAAATGACTACACAACTTACGTGAAACTGAAGGTTTTCACACCGTGTTAATGAAATAATATCTTCTTTGGTTTCTTTCTGCGTGAATCCGCAATGTTTCCACGATGTTTCGGAAGGCACCCTCTCCTTTTCCAATTTCGCCGTCATACACGCTATGGAGTCGATAATTCTAATGCATTTCCGACAGAAGTCAATATAATTTGTGATAAAATTGTCAAAGAGACCATCCACACTCCTATTTACAAAAAGTGGGCGTATTTTATCACTGTCATACATGTTTCGTTCAAATGAGCAGTCTAGAATAAATCACCACAATTTCACGTGTTAGAGGCATTTCATAGAATCTAGTTCATGTTAGGGTCATGTCACACTGTGTTCATGCCAGTCAGCATTTCTCACCTATTTTTCCTGATGTCCATTCTTAAGCCTGATTTTCATGTTTTTAGTTCGTATTTTATATTCGGAACCATAGAGATAGACTTCCTGAACTGGACAAAAACTTTGCACAGTTATCATATCAAACAGAATGAAAAGAAGAATCAAGAATTACATGCAGCGAAAACGATGAAGATCAGATTTGTCGTTTTTAATCGTGATTTTACATCAAAATATTCCTTATTTGATAGAACTTTCGTAGGGAGATAAGGGCTTAACACTTCGCCGACGACTGTTTCAATAGAGATGGAGTAAAGTCTTTGATCGGGTAAGGGAAGGGAAGAGAATAAGCAGTGTCCTGGTTTCGTGGCATTCACCTTAATAGATTTAAAGAGACGGCGGTAAATCTGAATCTGGATGTCCGAAGGGAAATGTGAACCGCCACGCCTCCAGAATGTGAGCCCAATACCATAACCATATATGTGAAACAATATTACATTTTAAACAAGATTCTTTATCTAGGTTAAATGATAGCTGTTCTGTTAATGGTTAGAAATATGGTAGAATTCTTCAGGAACAAATCAATTTCTTGACATCATTTTACTAACGAAAGTTATTGGCTACCTGTATTCAAATACACTGTTCAACCAACGCAAAAGCCAGCTACACTCAGAAGTAACTGATTTGATTGTTCCCATAACAAACCAACTATGTGTATTAACGTAATATCCTAATTTTCAGGGATGGTCTGATCTTTGAAGCGGAGAGTTTGAGGAATCATGTGGGAAAATTCGGCAGATTTGTCAGTGTCTTTTGTTTGTCCTGTATCGAAATTACTTCACGAGATTTTCCGATTCCTTCTGATTTCTCGCACTTTTTTGTGTTAAATATTGAGACGTCTGGTACTACGACGCAGTCTGGTAGATAATAGCTTACCTTTAGTAACACTAAAAAGAAGTTTGAGTATGGAATATTGAGCAGTTATACTTAATTAAAAACATGTAATCATGGAAGTCAGTGTTACGGACCTGCGACGGCAGCGACGCCCAGCGGCCGAGGCTGCGCCATATCGGTGGCTAGCTTGAAACAGGGCAATGCTCCGTACCACTTCTCCTGTAGGATGTCCATGTAGCCGTTGTTTGAATACTTGGAAATCACCGCCGATATGCTGTCCTGTGAATAAAAAATAACTCTGTCCACCACGACATTCTGACTTTAAGAGTGTAAAAGCCTGAAATCCACATACACCGTCCAATCAAATTAATATGAACGCCGTCTATGTTCGATGTCAAAGTGCAATAACCACACACACAGGGAAGATGATAGCATCAGCAGTGAAGAATATGCAAAACGTATGGATGGGTGGTTGTTTTAGTGCGGAAACGGAGCGATTTATCTGATGTTCAAAAGGACATGATCACTGGCTTTTGGGCCAAACGTGGAAGCATTTCCGAAACGGCTACGTTTGTAAACTGCTCGCGTGGCAACGTGGTTGAAGTATACCGTGCGTGGCAAAATGGCGCTATCCTAAGCCGGCGGCGAGGCAGCTGCGATGCACCACGTGTCGTAGATAACAGGGGGAAAGACGGCTGCGGAAATGTGTACTGGCGAGTAGATGTGCAACTGTTGAGCAACTGACCGCCCAGATGAAGCAAGGTCTACCAACAGTGTCTCCTCAACGACTGTTCAACGAACGTTACTGCGTATGAGCCTCCGCAGCAGGCGCCTTGTCCGTGCACCAATGCTGACAGCAAATCGCAACAGGACGTCCACTGAGTTGCGGCAGGTGGCCTTTCCAGATGAATCAGCTGGAAAATACCTTGAAACAAAAGTCGGAAGGGTCGAGGCCGGAGGAGGAAGTGTTGTGGTCTAGGGAATATTTCGTTGCATTCCCTCTGTGATATCATTATGGAAGGCACAGTGTATCAACACAAGTATGCATCTATCCTTGGGGACCATTTCGACCACTATATGCAGCTTGTTTTTCCTCTTCATAGTGGCATCTACGAGCAGAACAATGCAACTTGTCACATAGCTCGCAGTGTACATACGTGGTTCAAAGAGCACGGGGATGATTCTACCACACTGCCTTGGCCACTCAAATTGGCAGGATTTACGCATAATCGAGAATCTGAGGGACCATCTTCATCGGGTTTTTCGCGTCATGGATCCTCAACGAAGAAACCTAGAGCAGCTGCCCACGGCACTGGATCGGCATGGGATCACATCCCTGTTGATACCTTTCAGAACCTAATTGACTGTACTCCTGCACGTCTCGCTGCAAAAGGTGGTTATTCATGCTTCTGACAAGTGGTCACATTAATGTGACTGGACAGTGTATTACAAATATTATGACTCGTTTGTATCCTGGTATGGTATTAGAAAAAATAGTTCAAATGTGTGTGAAATCTTATGGAACTTAACTGCTAAGGTCATCAGTCCCTCAGCTTACACCCTACTTAACCTAAATTATCCTAAGGACGAACACACACACCCATGCCCGAGGGAGGATTCGAACCTCCGCCGGGACCAGCCGCACAGTCCAGGACTGAAGCGCCTCAGACCGCTCGGCTAATCCCTCGCGGCTATGGTATTAGAAAATTATAATGATCATCATCATGATCACGCATATTCTTGCTAAAATAATTATCTATTGAAGATATACAAATGGTAATTACAGTGTGAGAGTACAGAAGGTATGTCGTGTATATTGAGGTGATTGTAATAGTCGTCCTAACTTTGATTCTTGAACGAAACCTGATGTCATGCCTCTCCATGGTATCTTTCGACTAGGCGCATTGTGAAATATAATTCGAACAATATCTGTGCTGTGGCACAGAACTTTGTTTTCTCATTTTTGCAATCGACAGGGCTGAATTCTTCGATGAAATAGATAAGTACCAATATTGTAGCCTACTGTCAATCCATAATCAGTTGAATGTCGTCAGTTACTTAAGCAATGCCAGTTGTGGTGAAACCATGTTTCCGAAACCTTATTGGTGTGTGTTACAAAGTTGATTTGCTCACTTGAACATGTATTATACATACTAATCTTTCGATGTTGCCAGAACGATAAATATTGTTTTAAGCAGAGGGATTATTTGTTGTATCATCCTTCTGTAAGTTTTACGGAACCTTAGAAATACTCTTCTGATCATTAAAACTGCAACACCATGAAGGCACCGTGCAACAAATGTCATGATGGCGTAAGGTGTGCTATATACTTGTATCTGCAAATTTTAAAATTTTAGTGCAACAGCGCAAAGTAGATGGTAGTGCACGCCATCTTGGTTTTGTCATTCAGGCATTGCATTTCAACGTTGTTTGTAAGAGATGATCGTGGAAGGAGGTTAAACGTCGACCGGCGCAGGTCGGCTTTGGACAGTAGCCGGATTATGACCTTTCGAGTGTATGGTTTATCACCGGTTCTCGCGTTGTCTGGGACAACATGAATGTCATACGGATATATTATCGATGGCTTCAGGCAGAGATGCTCAACGGTCGCAATTAACTAGCGCTCGAGAGGACAGATAAAGCATATTATTCATTCGGGCATGTAGCAGCCATCGAAGAAATTCAGAGGCGTGCTGCTGGATTTGGTAGCGTAGGTTCGATCACCACATGAGTATCCCACTTATGTGGGAATCCCTGAATGGAAGCCGACGTTTTGCCGGCCGCGGTGGTCTAGCGGTTCTAGGCGCTCAGTCCGGATGCGCGCAACTGCTACGGTCACAGGTTCGAATGCTGCCTCGGGCATGGATGTGTGTGATGTCCTTAGGTTGGTTAGGTTTAATTAGTTCTAAGTTCTAGGGGACTGAGGACCACAGTTGTTAAGTCCCATAGTGCTCAGAGCCATTTGAACAATTTTTTGAAGCCGACGTTTTCGCGGAACACTATTGAGGGAATTTAGGGAAGTGACGTTTGATGCTGACGGTAGAACGACTCTACTGCCACCAACGCACATTTGCTGGAAGGACCACGGAGGTAAGATAAGGGAAATTAGGGCTCTTACGGGGGCCATATACACAGTCGATTTTTCCCTCGCTCTATTTGCGGGTGGAACCGGAAAGGAAATGACTAGTAGTGGTACAGGGTATCCTCCACCACGCACCGTACGGTGGACTGCGGAATACGTATGTAGATGTAGAATAGCATAGTCACATCACGTCGTTTGAGCAAGGATGTAGGTTTGTTCGCAGAATGACTGGTATCCAGGCGGACAGTACGACGCTCGGAGCACCACGGACTGTCGGTATGGTTAACATTGTGTCTTCCCTTCGTACGGCGCCGAAAGACAACAATGGACACTGAATTGGCACCAGCCCGTCTTTTCATAAGAGACTGGAGTACAGCATCACGATCTACGTATTCTCACGTTGACGCTTCGAGCGGAACTAACGCTGACATCATTCGTCATCATCATACGCGACCAGAAGCTGGCATTATGGTGTGGGGTGCAACTGAATATATAACAGGACCACCTCTGGTTCGCATAGGCAGTAACGTGGACAGCATATTTCTGACGTGTAAAGGTCGGTAGCTTTCAAAAATATTGCCCAATCCCGCATGTTGCCTGTGCTGTCCTGGCCTCTCTCACTATAAAGTGTGTTCGCCTGTTGCACCTCAGGTATTTTCTCCTGATCTTTCACGGTTGAGGAACTCTGGTATACAACTGAAGCAGCATGAAATGACGAACCTATATCTGCATCCAAACGTAGTTCAGCAAGATGCCCGTCCGGAATAAAGACCATTGTTGCTGCCAAAAGTGGCAGTTCTGTGTAATAGATTTCGCTCCCTGATATGACCTGCATCAGCAAATTTTTGGCTTATGAACAATTATACTTTTATGAAAGAGCTTCACAGGACAGTTCTTTTTTTATATTTATGGTAGAAACAAAATCGTTCTTGACACTTAATGGTGTGAAGAAAGAGTCCTATTCAGTAGCTATCTACATTTCTATTACATACAAAAATATTCGTACTCAAAGGCTATATAATGTTTCCAAGAGGAAGTGATAGCACGAATGTATGTGATCTTAGTATTTTATGCCGCCCGAATAATGTGTTTCCACTCGCAAGAATGTGAGGTACTTAAGCGAAAGGTATTTGTATCGAGTGTTGCCATGTACGGAAGTGAAACATGAACTATAAAAAGTTTAGACCAGAAAAGGACAGAAGCTTTTGGAATGGGGCACTACAGAAGAATGAGAAAGATTAGATGGGTAGAACGCGTAACTAATGAGGAGGTACTGCACAAAATTGCCGAGAAAAGAAATTTGAGGTACAACTTGACTAAAAGACGGTATCGGTTGATAGGATACATTCTGAGACATCAGGGGATCACCAGTTTAGTACTGGAGGAAGTGTTGGGGGTAAAAATCGTAGAGGGAGATCAAGAGATGAATTCAGTAAGCAGATTCAGAAGGACGTTGGCTGCAGAAGTTGTTCGGAGATGAACAGGCTTGCACATGACAGAACAGGCTGTAGAGCTGCATCAAATCAGTTTTCGTACTGCTGGCTGCAACAAGAACAATAGCAGCAGCAGCAACAACAACAACAACAACAACAAGCGGAGGTACGAAAAAAGACGATTACCGAGGGAAGAGATGTAAAACATCAGCTGAGACAGGCCACTTAAAATATATACAGAACGAGTAAATACGGCGATGTGTGGTTTTCGCTAACATGTGGCAGACGATGCAGCGAATTTTCTGACGTACGCTATTAATTTTTAATTTTTAGGTCTGTCAAATTATGACACTGACTTTTTTAAAGTAGAGCTACATACATTTTCTGTGGCACTGGAAAGAACCTCTGAAGAAGACTTGAACGACATAGTATGAGTGAATCTTTATGAAATAGGAACTAGATAAATGTCGCAAACTATTGTCCCAGCGTCAGGAAAAAAGTTTCCAGAAATGTGTACCCCATTGTACCAAATGTTGGCAAACAGGTAACTCAGGTATATTTCCCGTGTTTATTATTGTGAGTGCCACATTACGTGATCCACATGTAGAGCTTGAACACATACATGCTACAAAGCGATTTCGGACAACAATACTGCACACTTAATTTCATCTGCTCTTGTCGCAGCGCCAGTTCGTATAGTACGGTATTTCATGTTTTCAGGAGCCGTCAGTAATTTCTTGTAGAGCTCTTGTTTTACTTTCCGCACAAATAAAATTCCAGAGACGTTAAATCTGGTTAGTACACAGACCATTTTGTGTTTCTTCAAAGAACAGTCGTACAATCTACAGATGTTCTGTTAATAAGGTCTGTGACTATCTGTGCTGAATGTGTGGGACATCTGCCAAGTTCGTACCGCATGACTGCTGTACAATCAATGAGATATGATTCAATAACTGCGGCAGCATATTTGTAGGAGCTATAGATTCTTGTGCGTCCTTGGAGTCCCATTAATAAATAAGGACCAATGATGTGATTCTTGATAAGATCGCATCACACGTCTACAGACCAAGATCGTTTTTACCCATATCTGTCAGCTAGTTTGAATATTCAACTGACCAGCGGTGCGTACTGCGAAGACTGATTTGCCCATGCTTTTAAGTGATTCTTCATCAGTAAAGAAAATCTTGCATAGGGACACCGCATCACATTGCGCTTTTCGTACGCACCATTCGGAGAAATGTAATCGATTTTGAAAGTTATCGCCATGGAAAGAAATTTGAAAGGATGAAATGCTGAGGAATGTATTATTTGCAGCTCACTCCTTTGGCTGGTCCCAATCACTCATTCCAGCTGTGTACTGTGTGTTAGTACTGATGAAATTTTAGTTGCATTTCTCTCATTAGTTGCCGTTACTTTTCATTAGCGTATTTTATTCTTCTTACTTTCAGGTACTTGAAACATTTTTTTATACTGTTAGCAAGTACAGAGCGTGGGATTTTAGAGATCAGGATACCTCTCAGCATAAGTACACACTGCTGCTAGATAATTTGCTTACATTTGCCATAAAATAATACTTATTCACTTTTTCGACTTGGTTGACATTGTCAAAATTTGAATAGCTTCTACATATACGTGATTACTCCTCCGTTCACAACTAGGTGTCTGGCAGAGCGTTCATCAAACAATTTGTTAGATAGATACAACAGCCGAACACAGACTGATAGGCTTCAAACGCATCGGTAAACACCCCGACCGTACTTGTTTGCCAATGGTTGACAAAGTAGGATAGACGTTTGCGAGACTACTCCTGATGATCGGACAATGGTTGGCGGTGTTTTTATCTTTTCACTATTTGATCATGTTCTACACATGGTATGTCGTTGAAGTACTCTTCCAAGGCTCTTTCGATTCCTCAGATGCAGGTATATAGTTCATCCAAAGAAAAATCAAAGCCGGTGTCATAATTCGACAGCTACAAACTTTAAAAATTGCTTGTGCACCTGCCTGTACGCTATAGTTTATCGAAAGCTGCACCTTGATACATTTATTCGTTTAGGATATGTTTAGCTGCCTCATACTTCCATCAAATACAAAACCCTTAACAGGTGACTAGTCGACACTCAAATGCTTCGCTTTCAGAACAGAAATGTTACTGAAACTGTTTTTTGTATAAAGAACAGTTTAACCACCCAGGAGTGTGTCAAAACGTTAGGAAACATTTGTTGAGTTTTGCAGTGTCAGAACAGAAACGACCAATGATAAAATACACACACGTAAAAACAAATACCAAATATAGGTCCTAGAAAGCCGTTTAACTGTCAGTAATTTAGTAATTGAAGATAGTTACCCACACAATTATGACCGGAAATGATTTCCGCCCCCCCTCCACCCAAAAAAAAAAAAAAATTCAAAAAATTGAATGTAACTCCATCTTAAAAAAAAGGAAGATCACATTATAGTGCCTCAGACTTATTCCATGTCTTATTGTTAAGCAAATACCTCCTACTGAGATTGATATGGCTGCACTGAAATGTGTTTGAGGCATACAATAAATGTAACAGTGACTGCGTCTTATAGAGGCGGAACTCCATAATATGTTTCATAGAGCAGATTGGGATGTTTGCTATAGAGTCCTTCTTTATCCCATTAACGAGTTCGGTGAGACTCTGAATCTATCTTTTGGACACATAGAGTAGTGAATTATTAAACAGTGATTACCTTCAGAGGGAAACCCTTGGTCATGCCAACAGCGTACGTATCTTCATTAATGGCGTCGCCGATCTTCTGGAGTTTGCATCCATGGTCCGTGGCGCGATAGTAGTCGAGGATAGGCGTGTCCGCTATCAGGATATCCAGAGAGCCATTTCTGCAAACAACCAGAAAGCGTACTGTAAGGTCCTCCACATAATCGCTAAAAACATACTGTATCTACTAAAGCAACATCCTATTCTCGTAGGTCTATAGTGCAACGTATTGAGAATATATTTGAATCTTACTGTTGATTAACATTTACTGAATTTTCCAATGGTGCTTGGCAGAACATGATAACAATATTAAAATGGATTTGTTTTCCTCTCTGATATTACTATTGATTTATTGAACTAAGCATGTCCTTAGACTTATTATGTAATTAAAACAGAGCGATGAACTTCTGTAAAACAATTCACCTAAAGAAAGTCGCATTAAAAGAGTTAAGACTGTGTATGCGTAAGCTCGAGATAATTCTATAATTGTATGATTCTATGATTGTATGCAACAAATATTTCACAATGATTTTCATCCTCTAGTAAGCCACGTGCATCTGCCACTATCTTGTGAATGTTTCCATCCATTTGAAAAGTTTGTTCTAGACTGGATATGCTGCACAATCGCACCAATAAGGAAAATAGTAAAAAACAGTCTATTCGGCGCTTTAAGTGTACTTATACAAACTGACAATGTTCTTAGCATTCTTCTCTCGCTACATACTTGTTAACACAGTATGCCAGGGTACCTCAAGTTTTTTTTCCATTTAAGACTCTGTTGGTCAAGCAACTTTTATGGTGTATTCAAGACGGAGCAGAAATACGTTCGTAGCAACTTTCTTAAGTGACTTTGTGAAATCTTGGGATACCGATATGCTGTCGGCTGAGCGACTGTTGAAATATAACTCTTCGCAAAAGCATGTTCAGTCGATACAGATTTCACTATGTCCTGCAGCTGATATTTCACAAATAGATGGGATCTGCGTGCCCTTATAAAACTAATACATATGTTTTACTTTTACCGCGCAGGGTGGTGCAATGGTTAAGTCACTTGTCACGGCGGCGATTGTGGAATATACAAGATGAGATGCCTAATATTTTCATCTCAAATTACAGTCAGTTCCACAATAAAGTGACGCCGTTATCTGCATGAAATAAAAGACGCTATTATAAATATATATTTACGTGAAAATACATGTTATTACTAATTGCACAATTACCTAATCACCGTCATTATCGATTATTGCTTGACACCTTGGCCCTCTCCGGTAAATCACCCACGTTTCCAACCTCTAAATATCTTTTGATCCACTTCGCAATGAAAGTCGTTAACTTTCTAAGAATTTTAGCAGCAGCTTCACATGAAAGTTTTGGTCCCTTTGGATGATTTATAAGGAACACTCCCTCGTGACGCTTCAGATATTTTGCAATCATTTTAAAGTGCAATCGACAAGACAAAACACTCAACTCTCACACTATATACTGTGCAAACGGCACTGATAACAGATTAGAGACCACTGCCAAAAGTGTCGCTACGGACGATACATTTAAAAATATGGAGTACACATTCTTGGGAAATTGACTATAATTTTCATCTCTTACAGAGATTTGTAATCTGTTTCCACTTAGACGAACAGTGCTCAGGGGTTCATGAAACAAAGAGCAATGCGTCCCTGCAACTTCATTAAATACCGTGATACATCAACTTTGTTTTGCTAAACGAATTAAGACTATTTCTTTCCGTCAGAATAGCAATCTCGATGAGACAAATTCAATGATCCCTCATTTTTAGATCCAACAAGAAATTATGAAGACTATAAATATTGAACATAGAGATTTTTGTGCTGATTTTGCGGCATTTTTCAAGCCCCATGCTGTTAGTCCCTTACCATCAATGGCTTACGCATAGTCCACGTAACAGAAAAGTTCATTGAGGAATTATTCGTCGAAATAGAATTGTAATAGGCCTTTGGGAAACTTTAGTTACGTTTTGTATGTCAAGATAACATATTTCTTCTGAACCGTGACGCAATTTAATGTGAATCCTCCATGCAAAATGCCAACAGTTGCTGATAATAAGTAATTGCACTGATCGCTGGTGGGGTTAACTAAACAAGCTACGGGTAGTATGACGCAACGAAGACTACATATATATTTAAGCTGACATCTCAGAAAAATAATACCAAATAGCTTGGTACAGCACGATTAATACTGTCGTGGGCAAGGCTGCACAATACACTTAATTTACGAGGCCAACCCTGCCCACGGCCTCACATATCCAGGGAACACTGTCGAACTCATGCCGACCAGTTACAAGAAATAGAATAAGGCATTTGACTGTTTTTTGGAAATTGTCTTAAATGATTAATTATGTCATTTTATGATCCTAACATGCTTTTTTCCACTTGAATTTCAGTATCCCTCTATAAAAAAGGAAATGAAATTTAAATGACTTGAAAGCCCGCTAAAACGCTTCATTCGAATCATATGATGCCTGTGACGTCACTGACTAGCTCGCTGCTCCTATTGTCACAATGCTAATTCACAGTGATGTCTTGTTTTGGAATTTACGTTTCGGAAAATGGGTTACAAGTGGTGTATTGTGCCATACTGTACAATTAAATCTATAAAAACTACTGAAACAAGTGTTTCTGTGTTTGCTGCGGAGGATGACCACGCAAACAAGTTTGTTACTGAAAAGTTGTTTTAGAGTGTTCCAGAGAATGAGAAGATGAATAAAACGTTGTTGCACTGTACCGGCAAATTGCCACAAGTTCACTAACTTAATTAAAAATGTGTTGCACTGTAAAGTTAACATTAATTTCTCTCCGAAATATGCTTTCCTGCTGTAACAACGAAGGATAGCGTCATTCAAAGGAAAGTAAACTCCAAGTGAAAATTGTCGTTTTACCCAACCACGTTTAAATTATTCGCTGGTTCAGTTGTTAGAGCGGAAGAGCGTCGAATTTCACTACATAATGTCCGAAGATCGCTGGTTCGAATCTACCCAGACAGAATATTTTGACTTATTTGTAAGACGACTCGACAGTACTCTCATATCCAAAAACCAAATCACAATTAAAAAATTTCACCAAACCCATCAGAAACAGAATATTATTGTGTTTTCCTTGCTGTTTACGTGCGCTTACATTTGCAGTCGCTGTTCACACACGTCACATTCAAAAAGATATTTCTAGTTAATGTGACCACTCATTTTTTACTTTATTGGAAACAATGTTTTTATATTCGTACTGCCAAGCTGGGATCCTTACTGTTTAAACTTTTGCAGTTTCATCATCTTACGTAAAGATGAAGTAAGTCTGCTTCAGTCGCCAACGTTAGTTTACACTCACAAACATTGCAGCCCTTAACGTTTGTGTCACCTGCATATTGTACATGCTCTGAATCTCTCCTCATTACCTCATCGTCCTACACTTCTTTGCACTGTGAACGTATCGTGTATCTTCACTACTAGCAATGCTTTCCAAAAAGTGAACTGTTTGTTCGCAAAGTAAATGCATTTATTCTCTGCTGTCCATTTCTCAGAAAAGACTAATTTGAAGCTATAAATAATACATCCCATAGTAGAAACAACTGCTACACTCAGTTCTTGCCAACACTATTTTAGTGTAAAAGTTTTCAAACATATTCCGCTTCCAGGGTTGGAACAAGTGATCTTTTCCTTTGCAGTTGGATGCGCTATCCGTTACGCCACCTAACGCCTCCGGATGACGACTTTCTGCTGAGTGTGTTCTGGAGACAAAATCAGCACTAAGTTTTGTCAAGAATAACTTTATTGTACATTGGGTCGAAGCTCATGACTGATAGTCGACAGTATAGTTATAATATACGGACTCATTTGCAAAAGTTTTACAATTCCTTAGTTTTGAGCGAGTTTGCTGATGTTGCTCGGAGCAGGGAAAAGAATTTCCGTCGTTGCACATATCGCCGCTCTAAATGGAGGAGCATTAACGCATCAAGTTTCGCAAGACTTCCACTATCAGCGTTCACAAATTTCCTTCCCATTGTTACTTAAAAGTTCTAATAGCGCTTTGCGTCACTAAATAGGTAAACTGTTTGCAGAAAAAGCACGTAAAAACCTCCTATAGCGCACGTATAGCTTCGTTTTGCTCCTAGTCTGTGACGTCACCAGAGCGTAAAACGTGACCATATCTTGGTATTTAATGATTTTTAAGCTTTAATTACATAGGAATAACATATATTTTGTGAACATGTTGACCGTAAATGCTGTTTAAATGTTATAATCAGTCAGAATAGCAACTATCCGAACCATATTTTTAACTTGGAAAATAGCCTATTGCAGCAATTATGAAACAGATCTCAATTTCAGACACAGTCCTATCACCACAGTTACGCTCCATACATAATCATTCACCCATATACAAACTATAAAAGATAATACATGTAATATCAAGCCCTTCAACAATGTTTAGACACAGTGCAGCGCTATAGTTACAGTTCCTATCCAAATGGATGCTCAGTGGAGCGCAGCGCAAAACGTCTTTAGCAGTTTTATAACTTTTACTAATGCATCTGGTAATTTTTCTAGCACTTCTTAGTGTTAGAATATTTCATCAGGACGGAAGGTCAGTATGTTTTAAAGGGTAACTCACTGTACTTGAACAGGTCTTCTAGTTTTAAAAAACTGACATCATACATCAGTGACCAAGTTTACATTCAGAACGTAGTTACTCTTCTGGATACAATACCGAGGCGGCGCATTAGCGGTGACGTTGCTATAACGAAGTTACACTACGCAGTCAGCCAGCCACGCATTGTGGGCCTACCGCGGCTCATTTGCTTCTTCTCTGCCTCCATCGGCCTGGACGCTCTCCTCAGACCAATGAGCAGTTAGCTTTCCTCATCGCAGCTTCTTTCCATGCCAAGTTACTGGAGGGTTAGCGATAAGCGTGCCGACAACGCCCCCTTCATCACGAGCGTACCGTACAGCTCAGTGTCCCTCCCCGGGATTAGATTAGATTAGATTCAGTTTTCGTTCCACAGACCCAAAACTGAGATGATTCTCATCGGTGTGGAACAAGTCAGAAAGTACGAAACAAAGAACATAGAACATTTGAATATAATACTCACTTCCCTGATCATCTCTCAGGATATTGTCAAGATACATGAATGCATTACACTAAACTGGAACTGCTAATATATACGGAATTAATAGACCGTCAGAATGAAACATAGTTATGCAATTTTTATAAATTTATCATACACGAAATACCTGAACTTGAATGCTGTGACTCTCAAAAGTGAATTCTAACAGACTTTTTACTTAAACTGGTCTAACAGTACCTATCAAGAAATGCATCTATAGAGTCGGAGTTGCCTACCAAAAAGTCCTTAAAGCTCCGTTTAAACTTTGCTTTATCTTAAACCATATTTTTAATAACTGCTGGCAGATTATTGATAATGTGTGATTCTGAATATTGGACCTCTTTCTGGACCGAGGAAAGTAATTTTAGGTCTTTATAGAGATTGTACTCATTTCTAGTATTGATAGTACGTATTGAACTACGGTTGGGAATAAAGACATATTATTTGTAAAAAATTTCATTACGAAATAAATATACTGAGAAACAGTGGTTAGAATACCCAGTTCCTTGAACAGGTTTGTACATGATGTTCTTGAATTTCACCAAAAATGAGTCTTATTACACGCTTTGGCACCTCAAAAACCTTTGCTTGGTTTCACGAGCTACCCTAGAATATGATCCCATATGACGTAACAGAATGAAAGTATGTAAAGCCAGTAATTTTTTTTATTTATGTCTCCTACATCGGACATGATCTGCATTGCAAAATCAGACTTGTTTAGGCGTTTCAGAAATTCTGTGGTACGCTCTTCCCAACTGAATTGACTATCGTGTTTTAATTCCAGAAATTTAACAACGTCTGCCTCTTCTATACGCAAGCCTTCATATGTTATACGCATGCTGGAAAGAACTCTCTTGCCGGTTCTGAAATGCATATAGTGGGTCTTTTCAAAGTTTAATAGTAGTGAATTATCTTTAAATCGTTTGTTAATGTCATTGAACATTTGATTAACAGCCATTTCTAAATCTGTACTTGACTTGCTATTTATTGCAATGTTTGTATAATCTGGAAACAAAAGAAACTTTGTATCTAGCAGTCTAACATACGAAATGTCATTAATGTGCAAAAGGAAAAGCAACGGACACAAGATGGAACTTTGAGGAACACCATATGTAATTCACTTCCATTGAGATGAAGACTCATTGCTTATTCCACAAGTATTTCGCAACGACACCCTTTGTTTCCTTTAGTTAGGTAAGACTCGAACCGCTTTGAAGCACTGAAAGTGACACCATAATATTATAATATACTTAAGATGACGCTCTCTCGCTTGCTAAATTAGGTTTCTATAGTTGTCGTCAGACAAATTTCCAGGTAGTTTCTTACACAAATTGACCCTGAACTGCACCGACAAAATTTTGGGCATTGTTCACTGACGTTTTTTGAATATTTTAGTATCTGCGTCTCGTGATCTCCTGTGGCTCGTTACATATGTGTTAATGTAATTGTGATTTACTCGCATGCTACGCCAGTTACCTTTGTTCCTGTAAAAGTATCTTCATAGTGACGAAAAAGCCTTTAAAACGTAACCTTCTAACATGGAAGGATTCCGATTCTCGATATGTACAGATGCAAAGATACTGTGATGTGGTTGCAGTCAGTGTAGAAACATCTCAGCATGGAACACGCAAACCAGGTACACATAGGTCAATTCTTGATCAATAAAAATGTCCATACAGCTGTGTATCACTATCAACGTACTACTAATACTACCAGGAAAACAAACCTGAGGAAGAACCGAGTAGCACTGAATGCAAGCTTGAAGGCGAACAGTAAAGTGGACGTTACTGCTACTTAACAGCAACTACCGTGAGTGAATGGAACAGCGATATACAGCGCAATCCATGTACATTGCCGGCCGGGGTGGGCTTGCGGCTCTAGGCGCTACAGTTTGGAACCGCGAGACCGCTGCGGTCGCAGGTTCGAATCCTGCCTCGGGCATGGATGTGTATGATGTCTTAGGTTAGTTAGGTTTAAGGAGTTCTAAGTTCTAGGGGACTGATGACCTCAGAAGTTAAGTCCCATAGTGCTCAGAGCCAACCATGTACATTTATATTGTTGTGCAGATACACTGCCTGACAAAAATGTAAAACACACAGAAAGGGAGGCGGATGAGAAATGAAAATTCATGGCCGGCCGCTATGACCGAGCGGTTCTAGACGCTGCAGTCTGGTACCGAGCGACCACTACGGTCGCAGGTTCGATTCCTGCCTCGGGCATGGATGTGTGTGATGTCCCTAGGTTAGTTAGGTTTAATTAGTTCTAAGTTCTAGGCGACTGATGACCTTAGAAGTTAAGTCGCATAGTGCTCAGAGCCATTTTTGCGCCCATTGGCCTGGATGCATCCACTGGATTCTGGCACTCGGACAGAGTTAGTGTCTGAGCTGGTCCCACACATGTACTATCGGGGACAGATCTGGGGATCTCGCTGGCTACAGGAGTACCTCAACGCCACGCATACGGTTCATACAGACGCCTAGCATGTGTGAATGAGCATTGTTATGTTTAAAAACGACACTGCAGTATTGACGCACGAGAGGTAACATATGAGGACGCACGATGTGCCGCGACTTCCCCTCCCCCACCCCCCTTTCCATGAATCAGTAACTGCCGTCACCAGAAGTCATACCCGATGGCTCCCCTCAATATGACGCCAGAAGTAACACCGATATGCCTCTCCAAAGCATTGGAAGAATGGGACCTCTCCCAGGTCGTCGCCATACTACCGAACGATGGGTAGTGCAGGACCGTAATTCATGGCTGAAAATAATGTGACGTCATTCATCAACAATGTGCCTCGTGGCCACGGCACTACTCCACGACGCTGCTATTTGCCTTCTGTTGTTAACAGCAGCTTACATACAGGACGGTAATTCCCTAGGTTGATACTTTCAACCAATTGTGCTAGCTGACACAGGATGTTGCTGGGAGTCCCTTACTTGGTCTCCGGTGCAAGAGGTTACGATGCGTACACAATGCAGCGAGCTTCCTTTGTGGTGGTCAGATGTGGTGAACTGGAACCTTGACGACGATTATGCCTGGTCTCACGTTCCCATGCATTCAACAACGGTGTACTGGCACAAATATACATATTGTACGATTCTACCAGCCGGCCAAATGGAGACACATAATGAGGCCCCTATCGAACTCCGTCAGGTGCTGATAATGCTGTCTTGCTGATAATGCTGTCTCACACTAGTCAGTCATTATTATCGTGTTTGACACTGTTCACGCCCCATATACAGTATATCCTACCAATCCTTGTTAATATACCAAATACAAACAACATTAATGCACGCTGGTGGCCATTTCAGCTGTCACAGAGAATTTTTAGTTCAATCATTTACCCTCTCGGCGATCTTGTGTATGAGTAGTTGGTTACATTAACATCAGTCGATGTCTAATGGATACTTTACTTTTTTTGTCGGACACTGCGTTATCAGTGCAACAGAGATACAAATATAGATGAGAGAATGAAACCAAATGAAATGTATTTACCTCGTAAAGTGCGACTGGATGCCACGAATCGCTTTTAGTGAAATACTCAAAAAATATCCCTGAGCAGCCTCAGAAATTTCTGTTGGGATCTGGGTGCCCCCTCTTCTTCTCTTGTCCTGCTGAGTTACTGCTATGTTTTAACTGACATCGAAGTAGGAGGTACTGTAAACTTCAGTTTTTCTTTGACTTCAGTCCCTGTATAAACGCACAAAATGAAGCAAGAAAGGAGTTTTCAGATTATAATCTTGGAACTCTTTTTTTGCGAAAAATGAGCCTCAGTACGTCAGGAAGAAATGGTAAAAACATCAGCATTGATTCGTAACAGTGTTTAGATACAGCTACAATTGAAAGTATCTGTAGCTGTCGTGCGTATAGCATGTTTTAAACTGTAGAGATTACGATTATTCCAATGTAGTCACTTAATGATTTCCCCCGTTTCCTCCACTACCTTAAAGGAAATGTCTTAACAACTATAATGAAATCGCATATGTACAATGGCGCGGTCTTACTGAAACTGAAGCTGGGCCTGGAATTTGTGACCCTTTAAGCACCCTCTGATAAGCAAACAACTCAAAAGTTTATCTGACAATGTGGGTGCGGAATTTGAGCTCACGATCGGGTTTTCATAAAGTCTATGGCTCGAAAAATAACTGCTTAGGGGGCAATCGCAGATCACTCAGAACCGTTCCTTCTTTGAATCAACGTTTATTTGCAGAGCTTGTTAACTGCAGCATAAAATGAATTACGTAGGTGGCGTCAAAATGATTGAGTAAACTGGACGACACTGTATATTATAGTTTCAAAACAAAAGAAACACCTCTTTATGCGTTTATAAACTGTTGAGATAGAAACGCCAGCTAACAGCCAATGCCGACCGGGATGGCCGAGCTGTTCTAGGCGCTACAGTCTGGAACCCCGCGACCGCTACGGTCGCAGGTTCGAATCCTGACTCGGGCATGGATATGTGTGATGTCCTTTGGTTAGTTAGGTTTAAGTAGTTCTAAGTTATAGGGGACTGATGACCTCAGATGTTAAGTCCCATAGTGCTCAGAGCCATCTGAACCATTTTTAACAGCCAATGCGCACAGTACTTTACTATCATCCGACAAAATGAAAACCAAAAGTCTTTTCCTATACTTATAACTTCTTTTATCACGACACCTGGCGAAGTCGTTAGAGTTCTTAACATAAAATGCTCTGCGAAAACACCTAAGACCCACAATGAGTTCTTCCACAAAATTATTTCGAATACGCCGCTGTATACCGCACAGAACTCAGAAAATCAACTTTTCTGTGCCATCCTCTCATGATCTCTTCACTCAACCATCTCCTTGCACAATATGTTCAGCTTTACTCTCCCCCCCCCCCCCCCCCCCCCAGCCTATGGCGTCTCATCTCATACACTCTTTCGCAGTCCCTGTTACGGGCTTCGAGGAATTGTGGAGGAGACTAAGTAGGTAAAGTTTCGATAAGGAACCCATGTTCGGAAATGTTCAGTTTCTATATAAAATAAGTTGGAAGTTGGAATCGCTTTCAAATCTCCAGGTTCACAGTACGAACACAAACTGAGAAGAGGACGTCGTCGGTAGTTATTGTACTAAGAGACATGACATAACCACTTTCGTACGCCTACAGAATCAACTGCGAGAAACTGGTAGGTTCTCAAATAGGAGGTCAGACTTCGGTGCTCCACGGGCGCACCGCGCACTTGACTTTGAAGAGGACGTCCTTCATCCCTAGAAGAGAACCTGACGAGGAGTACTCGAAACATTGCCCATACCATGGGATCCTGTAGAGTTCACAGGTCAGAGCTTATTGTCTCTGTTACTGTGAGCTTACCGTGAATAGGGATATTTCAAAGTGATCTAATCTTCTAACCTATTTTACATTCAAATGATACGTTCCGGATATGGTTTCCTTCTCATAACCTTAGATACTAAATCCGCTATGCGCACTTACAAGCGCGTGATAGACGTTACGAGCTACCCTACATAAAGCACGCTAAAACATACACACACAGTTTCATGGCATACAACGTTTAAATGTTCAGTTGCTTCTAGTTGTTGTTCCGGACTATAATACACTCATTCGACCATTTGAGGGAGTATACTGGTATTTAACACCGACGTGAGGGTTTCTTCGACGTATGACTTTGAAACACAATTTTTAAAACCAATGAACAATGAACTTTTCGGTAAGCCTCTGAGTAATTTGAGAAACCACAGAGAAATTTACATAACTTATCGCTGGAAGTGGCATTATGGTGCAAGGTGTTATATTACCAAGCCACATTTTAAACAGGGTACTATGTTCAATGAAAAATGTTTCACTGTGACGATGACTAAGGTTTCGGTAGTGTTCACAAGACCTATGTTGGTATGTGTATATTGGACATATCCAAACGTCACATGTACCAGTTTCATTACGAGTTTACGAAAACCCATTTCACAGAGCCAAAGTTACTTAAATCGGTACGGATAATTTTATCTATTCGATGAGAGGTTCCAATCCTTACGAAGTAATAAGGTGCCACCCCGACTGATTCGACGTGTCTGGATATGCGGCTGATAATCCTTATGGCATAACATTGCCTGCAAACAATAAAATTATCGGCCTAATGAAAGACGAGGCAAATAGGTTGCAGACTGTGAAGTTTGTGGGCTTCAGATAAAATATCAACGTGTACCGTACAGATTCGCTTGCCACGCAAAGTCAGGCAAAGAGTGTACACTTTGCAGCCTCAATGGCGGTCACGATTGACAACAAAGAGCAGCTGCTGGGTGAGTTGACACTACTCCACATCAGATGTACCAAGTAAGCTTTCGGTCATGAGACAATATGGTACACCCTTTATCAGAAATGAAAGTCGGCCTGATGCACCTTGAAGGTCATCTGTAAGAATGGCATCAACAGCCTTCCATACTCGCACTATTCACACAGGTGACACAGGAAGGAAGAGCGAATGTATGCGCCTAATGTAAGTAAAGTTAAAATGCGTGTGTGTATTCGGATTAGTGAAAGCCGTTTGCCATAGTGTAAACAGATGGTAGTTGACAAATGTTGATGGTGTTGAGACAGCAACCAGCCTCAAATTTATTTTCAGTTCCTTTATTTAAAAGGAAATTTATATCTTACTACAATTCTCATGATGCTAAATGTAAATAAATAATGTCTTACCTATACAGTACTCACAAAAAATCTATCTTTCACATGGAACATCCTTATAATTAATGTAACAGCATTCGCTCTAAAACTCACAAAATCTTTCTAATGTTAGGATAAATCATAGCATCTTTGACACTCATATGTTTGTAAGCACTTTGTATGTATTAAAACATGTGGTGCGTGTTAGAAATCTATTCTGTGACAGATCTAAAGTATTCAGCGAGAAAATTTCCAGTGGGAATGTATTCACATATGTTGGACGAAAACTATGAAATAAACACTCCAAACCGACATTTCACGTAAGTCGCATCCAATGCAAATCTGTAAGGCAACCATCTGTGTGGCGTGCTTATAATGATGTATTATTTATATTTTAGGACAATTAATCTGTAAAAAAACGCACCACATGTTCTAATGAAAGCATTTAAACCGTCTGAAGATGAACCATAATGATTCGAAACCGGTAACGGTACCTTTTGAATAACGGAACTGAAAATAAATTCGTGGCTGGTTGCTGTCTCAACACCATCAACATTTGTCTTCAGATAACAGCCACGGTATCCAACCATGTCAACATATGACAAAATTGCATGAAACTTACCTCGCCAGCTAATGAGAAATATACATGCTTTCAAGAAACATAAAATTAACCTGATGAAAACGTCTCTTAACATTAAATTCAACAAAGAGTATATGTCACTTAAACATAGCTCCGAGATATGTCAAAGTTAACTGCAAAACTAAAGATGCCAGGTTTGCTAAGCGAAAATGTGAAAATATACGGCTAAAAACGCAGATAAAAATGCAATGCAAGAAAAAAGAAAATTTAAATAACGTCATGTACAACTTGGATCTGCAGCTAGGACACTGCCTCTCACCCTTACAATTCTCACACATCCTACCGCACATAGACGGTAAAGTAGATAAAGACCAAAAGATTATCTTATCCAAACACAAAAAGAAAATAGAAACCTTAAAATTTATGGACAATTCCGAGTGGGTTAAAAACAAACAGTTAAGCCAACACAATTTTTCTGACAGAGTTATTAATGCAACTGACATCCAATTCCGCAACAGTGAACTTACTTTATTAAATAAAGCTCTGAAACATAATCTTGGAGCAAATCTCAATAATCACATTGTTAAAAATCTCATAGCCTGCACAAAACTTGCATGTAACACAGCAATAATAGACACATGTGAGAAAAATGCACTTGCATGCAAGACAAATAAAATAATAATGAAACAAATACAAACAAATAATACCCGCAGAAACACTGAGCTTAAAGATTTGAAAAATATTAACAGCAAACTGTCTGAAAGTAAAGCACTCATAATAAAGCCTGACAAAGGAAATTCTTTAATCGTAATACATGAAAGAGAATACATAAAGAAAACCTTGCAATTTTTCCATAGCAACATTATAACTGAAATAAAGTCAAATCCTACAATAAAATTCCAAACTAAACACCGTAAGCTACTACAAAACCGTAACTTTTTACTAAACAAATATGAAATACGTAACTGTATAACAATGAATCCCTCAGTACCAAAACTGCGTGCACAGCCAAAGGTTCATAAAGAAAATTGTTCAATTCGCCCGATTGTTAACTCAAGAAGCTGACTTGCATACTTCATAAGCCGTAAACTAAAAGATCTCATTACCGAATACTATACATTTGAAAGTAACTACATCATACATAACACACATGAACTCATAACCTTAATTAAAGACATCCACATCTCACCAACAGCTAAATTAGCATCACTAAACGTAGTCAACCTATACACGAACATCCCTGTCAAAGAGACTATTAACATTATAAGAAATAATCTGCTTAAATATACGAAAATTAGTATTTCAGAGATCTATGAACTCACAGAAATACTTTCACTTATTCTAGAGCATAATTACTTTAGCGTCAACAACAAACTGTACCAACAACATGATGGTTCGGCAATGGAAAGTAGCTTAGCTCGGATATTGGCTGATATTTAGATCAACCATATAGAACAAAAATTCATCTCAACCAACCAGCATACCTCAAACAAAATAATCTACTACAGAAGACATGTTGATGATACAATCTCGCTTTGTGATGGTACAAACAATGAAATTGATACATTAGCAGCAGTTCTAAGCAAAATGCACAGGAATATTAAATTCGCAGTTGAACATGAAAGTAATAAAACGTTAACTTTCTTGACCTGAAGATTTGCAATAGTAACCATAAACATTACTTTAGTATTTACAGAAAACCTACCACCACAGATGTCAGAATTGACAATTCATCTTCCCACCCCCGCCAACAAGGAATGGCATATTTCAGAGCCATGGTACACCGAATTAAAAAAGTACCAATAAGTGACACAGACCAAGAAAATGAAATCAGTATAATTAAAACAGTTGCTCATAATAATGGATATAAACACCTAATGTATGGAGACATGTAATAATACGATATATGTAGCTCACTTATGTTCAACGCGAATTAGCAACAGTGAAACCAAATAGTACATTGATAGTAAAGTTCAGGTTTCCTTTAAGTTAATTTTATTTTGAGGCAGTTATACGGATCATTGTTCTCAGCAGTAATCGAAGGCTGGGACGTCATTTCGTTAGAGAGCGAAACCAGACGATGTCTGTGACATTTCTTTGGCGGCATTCGTAAAACGGGATCTCTGCAGATTAAACGGCTGGTATTTGCCTCCAGGCTTGCAGTGCCGGGGTGGACAGAGGATCTCATCGCTGTGCATGTTGATCTGTGGGCGGCTCCATCTCTTGCATTCACCAAGAAGTTCCTAGAAAGTTGTTTCTCCATCGATGTAAGGATAGTTTTAAAGTGTGTCACTGAAGTAGTGGAATGTGCAGAGGAGGAATGCTGAAGTAGTCTTGCAGATTAATGACATATTGTTTGCCGTGTGAAGGCAAAATGAGATAAACAACGACGTTGAGAAACATAATTTTCTAATTAATAGATTTAAAGGTCAAAATTGAAAATTTTTGTGTTAAGCAGTTCTCGAATGTTTCATAAATAGATACATCTTTCATAGCACGAACTGCTTTCCGGATGGATGATACAGAATAGTCATTAAAAGAAAAGTTTTGTTACTGACCGCCTTAGGAAATTTTTGACGTCTCCCGCAAGGCAACCTATGAATTATGGTTCTTACTACTGTGATCCGATTATTTAATTTGCTTTCTGTGGTTAGAGGAAACGGAAAGTGGGTTTGTGAGTCCCAATTAATCTACGTTGTTTCTGTGGGAATAGCTAAGTGATCATGTTAAGCCTCTATTTTTTTCTTGGAAGATATACTGTGATTCTGCAGATTTAAATTTCGTGCGAGAAGACAATAAAATCACTGTTTATTGTTGAATACAATAATCAAGTATTTGATAGAGTAATAAAATACTAACGTCAACTTCTATGTCTAGAAACAGTTCAAGAACGAAATCAGGGCTCGCACAGAAAAATTTAAGTGCTCTTTTTTCCCGCGTGCCATTCAACGGTAGAGAGACAGCTTGAAGGTGATTCATTGAACTCTCCGCCAGGCACTTTATTGTGAATAGCAGAATAATCACGTAGATGTAGATGTAGATGTAGATGAGAACCCATACACTGCAAGGGTGTTTCATATGACAGGAGTTAGCAACATGAAACGTGACGAAACATGCACCATTTGTGGATTCACATCGATTTGCTTTAGTGTGCTTGTTTGGGGTAGTAGAGGGATAAAGTAAAAGGAAAAAAAAGAAACTGATATATACTTAAAATATAGTGCCCTCAAACATATTCATCTCAGATAAAAAATAATATAAGCATGTGTAAACCTTAAAACTATACAGAAGGAACGTGAGGCTCAGAAAGACACTATTTACCACAAAGTAATATTGTATTTGTAGTAATAGCACTGCACTGGCCTTATCGTAATTCCAGACAAAGTTCATCCCTCCAGCAGCACTTATAGTTGATCTGTGTTCAGTTTGTCACAGTAATCTTTCAAAATATTGTGCACTAAATCAACTAGCCAAAGCACCATGGAACTCTTTACCGTTTGCCAAAAACGTAACCGAGTTATATGCCTTTGACGTAATTACTGCAACACTTGGGTGATTTAGTAGCCTGAGTGGCCAGAATATATATCTACATCATACTCTGCAAGTCACCTAACGGCGCTTGGCGGAGAGTGCTTCTGATCGCCCATTCCCTGATCCCCTAGTGAACAATTCGTGGGAAGAATGATTGGCGATAAGCCTTGGTGTGATCTTAATATGATGTGTATGTGGTGTGAGATAAAAACAACATATGTCCATGAATCAGTGGCACAGCGGTGCACACAATGGACTCGGATTTAGAAGAGGTCAAGTTATCATACCAGGCTGACATTTTCTATTTACATCTTTTATGATAGCCATACTTTGACTGAAGCGAACTATAGAATGGTGCCTTTGAAAGGAATACAGTACATATCCTTCTCCTACCTTTCTGAGTCTGCATTGTGGCTCCATCTTTAACCAATTCTTCGTCGATGATGCATTAAGCTGTAATCTTCCTTCACTTCTTGGCATGCGATATTTTTAAGAAATTATGCATTAGTGCTGCTGTACGTGGAAAATTTTCTGTACAATTTTTAATGTTGCTTTAATTAAAGTGATACAGTAAATTACGAAAGACGGGTAACCAAAAACTGCTGTTGCATGAGGTCAAATTATGTGAGCTCAGAAATCATTCTTGCAAACTGGAAGTTGGAGCTGGGGGTAGAGAAGTTGGCACGGAAAAGTGAGGGACAGACTAGTGAGACACTTGTGCAACGGTTGAAAATGGAAAAAAAGACATGAAATAGTGAAAATGTATCTGGGAATCGAAAACATGACATATGAGTAATGTAATTTGAAAGTATAGCTTAATCGTCTTTTGAAATATTTTAATCACCTCTTCTTCATTCTGTCATGTAGTGATTACGGCACATGAGCGAACAGGAAGAAGTCGTTAGATGTCATGTCGATAGAACGCGGGTGATAGAAAAAATCTTATAGTTCAAAGAAGCAGCATATGTGACTGTTACCATCTACATCTACATCCATACTCCGCAAGCCACCCGACGATGTGTAGCGGAGGGTACTTTGAGTACCTCTATCGGTTCTCCCTTCTATTCCAGTCTCGTATTGTTCGTGGAAAGAAAGATTGTCGGTATGCCTCTGTGCGGTCTCTAATCTCTCTGATTTTATCCTCATGGTCTCTTCGCGAGATATACGTAGGAGGGAGCAATATACTGCTTGACTCCTCGGTGAAGGTATGTTCTCGAAACTTCAACAAAAGCCCGTACCGAGCTACTGAGCGTCTCTCCTGCAAAGTCTTCCACTGGAGTTTATCTGTCATCTCCGTAACGCTTTCGCGATTACTAAATGATCCTGTAACGAAGGGCGCTGCTCTCCGTTGGATCTTGTCTACCTTTTCTACCAACCCTATTTGGTACGGATCCCACACTGGTGAGCAATATTCAAGCAGTGGGCGAACAAGTGTACTGTAACCTACTTCCTTTGTTTTCGGATTGCATTTCCTTAGGGTTCTTCCAATGAATCTTAGTCTGGCATGTGCTTTACCGACGATCAACTTTATATTATCATTCCATTTTAAATCACTCCTAATGCCTATTCCCAGATAATTTATGGAATTAACTGCTTCCAGTTGCTGACCTGCTATATTGTAGCTAAATGATAAAGGATCTTTCTTTCTGTGTATTCGCAGCACGTTACACTTGTCTACATTGAGATTCAATTGCCATTCCCTGCACCATGCGTCAATTCGTTGCAGATCCTCCTGCATTTCAGTACAATTTTCCATTGTTACAACCTCTCGATATACCACAGCATCATCCGCAAAAAGCCTCAGTGAACTTCCGATGTTATTCACTAAGTCATTTAGCAACGGTCCTGCGACACTCCCCTGCGGCACACCTGAAATCCCTCTTACTTCGGAAGACTTCTCTCCATTGAGAATGACATGCTGCATTCTGTTATCTAGGAACTCTTCAATCCAATCACACAATTGGTCTGATATTCCATATTCCCTTATTTTGTTCATTAAACGACTGTGAGGAACTGTATCGAACGCCTTGCGAAAGTCAAGAAACACATCATCTACCTGGGAACCCGTGTCTATTCAGAATGAACTGGGGCTCTTTTGATAAGCAAAATCACCCACCTTGGACAGCATTCCAAAACATTTTGTTTTGAAAGCCGTGCTGGACGTTAGTTATTAGGCTATCTGAACACGCCTCCAGTCGCTACATATGAATTTCATTGCAGGCTCAGCATCTCATCGGTTTGCTTCTGATGTCATTCAAGTTATTATATCTTCATTGATTTATCCTTGCAGAACCATTCATTTCATTACACTCGTTTAATATACACCCAAAGACAAACAATAAAAGGCGTACCAGGAAGAAATGGGACGAAAGCAGGTAGATGTGATGTACATGTACAGACAAACAAATGATTACACTGTCCGGCATGTCTCCAGACACGTCTTTCACTGGTCATCGGGGCTCAGTTCGAAGCGAGACTCATCACTGAACACAATTCTACTCCAGTCAATGAGACTGAAGGTCGACGGCATTTCTGGAGACGCCCCGGACATTGGTGGGATATCAACCTGACTGTTATCCGCCATGCAGCACGACAGCCAGGAGTGATGAACTGAGGTGCCATTTCTTCTCATAGCAGGTCCCCTCTGGCTGTCGTCGGAGGCACCCTTACAGCACAATGGCTCTATGACGATAGTCTACGCCCCATTTTGTTACCCTCCATGCAAGGCATCCTGGACATATATTTCAGCAACATAATGCCCTCCCGTACGCGGCGAGAGTTCCTATTGCTTTTCGTACTAACTAAACCCTGCCTTGGCTAGCAAGCTCGGCAGAACTCTTCCCAACTGAGAACATTTGGAACATTATGGACAGGACCCTCCTACCAGTTTGGGATTTTGACGATCTAACCCGCCGATAGGACAGAATTTTGCACGATACCCCTCAGTAGGATTTCCAACAGCTCTATCAATAAATTTCATGCCGAATAACTGCTGGACTTAGAGAGCCAGTTGTGGACCAACGCTTTATTGGCTTGTTCAGTTTGTGAAGTTCTTTCTCTTGAATAAATCATCAATTTCTATGAAATTGTAATCATTTGCTTGTTTGTCTATCTGCACATGTACATTATGTTTAATGATTTTCGTTCCACTCGGATAGTTCCTTCATGGTGCGTTGTCTTCTGAGTGTATATACTGGGTGGTCAGAAACAATCTGAAAACCTTGTAAGGGTGTACGTTGCGCCGATCCCCAGTTAGAATTGAAGTTTCCGAGTCAGACTGATACGTGCGCAGATTCAGGTGGCCCGCCAGAGATGGTGTCGCCAAACGTGTAGTTTCTTTTGTTTCCAAAATACGAACGTGAGAGAGATACATAAGCTGGACAGGAACGCTAGTAAGGATCGAACCGAAGCCAAAGGCTGAGCAGTCTCGTGCGCTGTAATCTACACTACTGGCCATTAAAATTGCTACACGACGAAGATGACGTGCTACAGACGCGAAATTTAACCGACGGGAAGTAGATGCTGTGATATGCAAATGATTAGCTTTTCAGAGCATTCACACAACGTTGGCGATGATGCTGACACCTACAACGTGCTGACATGAGGAAAGTTTTCAACCGATTTCTCATACACAAACATTAGTTGACCACGTTGTTGTGATGCCTCGTGTAAAGAGGAGAAATGCGTACCACCACGTTTCCGACATTGATAAAGGTCGGATTGTAGCCTATCGCGATTGCGGTTTATCGTATCGCGACATTGCTGCTCGCGTTGGTCGAGATCCAATGACTGTTAGCAGAATATGGAATCGGTGGGTTCAGGAGGGTAATACGGAACGCCGTGCTAGATCCCAACGGTCTCGTATCACTAACAGTCGAGATAACAGGCATCTTATCCGCATGGCTGTAACGGATCGTGCAGCCACGTCTCGATCCCTGAGTCAACAGATGGGGACGTTTGCAAGAGAACAACCATCTGCACGAACAGTTCGACGACGTTTGCAGTAGCATGGACTATCAGCTCGGAGACCGTGGCTGCGGTTACCCTTGACGCTGCAACACAGACAGGAGCGCCTGCGATGGTGTACTGAAAGACGAACTTGGGTGCACGAATGGCAAAACGTCATTTTTTCGGATGAATCCAGGTTCTGTTTACAGCATCATGATGGTCGCATCCGTGTTTGGCGACATCGCGGTGAACGCACAGTCGAAGCGCGTATTCGTCATCGCCATACTGGCGTACACCCGGCGTGATGGTATGGGGTGCCATTGGTTACACGTCTCGGCCACCTCTTGTTCGCATTGACGGCACTTTGAACAGTGGACGTTACATTTCAGACGTACTCTCTACTGTTCATTCGATCCCTGCGAAACCCTACATTTCATCAGGATAATGCACGACCGCATGTTGCAGGTCCTGTACGGGCCTTTCTGGATACAGAAAATGTTCGACTGCTGCCCTGGTCAGCACATTCTCCAGATCTCTCACCAATTGAAAACGTCTGGTCAATGGTGGCCGAGCAACTGGCTCGTCACAATACGCCAGTCACTACTCTTGAACTGTGGTATCGTGTTTAAGCTGCATGGGCAGCTGTACCTGTACACGCCATCCAAGCTCTGTTTGACTCAATGCCCAGGCGCATCAAGGCCGTTATTATGGCCAGAGATGGTTGTTCTGGGTACTGATTTCTCGGGATCTATGCACCCAAATTGCGTGAAAATGTAATCACATGTCAGTTGTAGTATAATATACTTGTCCAATGAATACCCGTTTATCATCTGCATTCCCTCTTGGTGTAGCAATTTTAATGGCCAGTAGTGTATGATATGCGAGTAACTAACGCTAATTGTATCTGGCACGCTGTTTGAATTTGAGCGTGCAACGGCCTGACTGGTTAACTTCAAAGTTAATCAACTAGGAAACGGTGCGAAGTACCTAATTTTTTTCTTAACAACTGTTTTTCAGTACAACCTGCCCTACAAGACCCTTACAAGCTTTTCAGACTATTTCTGACCACTCTGTATGTATACATATACAGGGTGAGTCATCTGCCTCTACTAATATCATTTTATGCAACATGCAGTGCTACATCTGCTTTCAAAAACCACGCGCGAAAATTTCGTATTCTCTCGTTCGCTACGTGCAAACTGTTAGGCCTACAGAGCTTTTAGTAAATGATTTGATGTTAAATTTTGCACTGGGACACGTTTCGCTAGAGTCTGTAGTTGTCTAGTTATTCAAGAAAAACGTATAAAAATGACCATCAAACGCACCCAACTCTCACACTCAGCCCAGCCGGTAAGGATTTCCAGTATGTTGTTCATGGCACTTCCTCCTACAGCTGTACAAAAATTGGCGACTGCAAGAATAGCGTACCAGACTCCACCTTTTCGGTCTTCATTGATTGGCCTTATTACGTTATCGGCTTAGTGAGAACTTACAAATCGTAAAACTACCGCTTGTGTAGATTTTACCACACGGTTTTGGGCTCTGAGCACTATGGGACTTAACATCTATGGTCATCAGTCCCCTAGAACTTAGAACTACTTAAACCTAACTAACCTAAGGACATCACACAACACCCAGTCATCACGAGGCAGAGAAAATCCCTGACCCCGCCGGGAATCGAACCCGGGTTCCCGGGCGTGGGACCACACGGTTTTGTGATTTATAACAGGGCAAAAAAAAGATTACATCGTTGTAATCGTCAGGCGTTCTGACTACAAAACTACTGTGCTTTTAAGGGTTAAATTTGCATAGAATCGTGCATGTCATTAATTTCAGCGTAAAGTTTCCGAAAATAATTTTTCTTTCATAGTATCACCGGCACGTTTAAATTAATAATGTTAACGGAGTAGCAGATTATGCTGGTGGCGTAATGGCCCAATCAACAGACACCAAAATAGGCCGAATACCGGGAATAGTTCGTGTAGTCAGAATTTTTTTTTGTTTTGGTAGGAGGGTCATGAACATAATAGAAATTCTGAGTGGTTAGTGAGGAGGTGTGTTTGAAAGTAACTTTTGTGCGTTTTTCTTGAACAACGCGAAAACTATGGCCTCTAGCAAAAATGTATCCCAGTTCAAAATTTAACTACAGTTTCCTAGAAAAATGTGCTATTCGTTATTTCTATAGGAGCAATAGCACGCACTTAGCAAGCGAGACACTATGAAAATTTCGCGCTTGGTTTTTGAGTTCAGATACACAATTGTGGGTTGCATAAAACGACATCAGTAGTGGCACCTGAATCACCCCGCGCTCTTCCACCGACGGTGGATTCCAAGTGGTGCTATTTGCATGTAGTCTATAGGCGATCCTTTCATTATAGGGCTCAGAAAACGTAGGTGATAAAATCAGTAACATAGCACGTCTAAGTCAAGCATGAAAGAAACCTCAGAACTGACATGTACGAAGATTTCGTAGAAGAAGACATTAGGCAAGTGCAAATAACTATAACTATAAGGTCGTTACCAACAGTGTCAGTTTATACTGGGAATTACATAATAGTAATCCACATGAGAGGTGGCAGTAAGGATCAAAACAAGACAAAAATATCCAGTAAACTTGGGCTCAAAAATGCACGCCTTAAGAGCTATCAGCACTCGTTCATCTGCACTACCATCTCTTCTACGGCAAACTCTTTGCTATTTCGTACGTCGTGCAGATTGCAGGAAACAAATGCGGACACATTCCTCTGTTATTGGCTACTGATACAGCAAGCAGTAAACATCTGTTAGTGTTGTTAGTGTAATCCTTATTCACAGTTCTGGGTAAGTGCATCGTATACATCTGTTGTAATGGAACGAGTCTGTGTTGTAATAAGTCTCTGAAATGCCTATACATCGTAGTTATATCTTTGCACTTATCAGGATAATGAGCAGATGGTACCCTGTGTTCTGGATATTTTTCGGCATACAGGACATAGGATCAACAGTGGCTTCCATTCGTCAAACCATAAAATAAGATAATGTTTTCCATGTTCTGTGAGTAGTAATAGGCTTCCATTATGCTAGTATGTACAAGGATGAAACTACAATGTGAAAGAACTTCACAAACTCTTCAAAACAAACTGGTTTCATTAGAAATAATGTATGTACTATACTTACCCAGAACTGCGAATATGGTTTACAATAGCAATACTAACAGACGTTTACTGCATGTTGTAGCCATGGAGAGTTACAGAGAAATGTGTCCTCATTTGTTTACTGAATTCTATAAGTCGTTAGTAATAGCAAACAGCACGCAGAAGAAGAAATGGCAGTGAAGATGAACAAGTGCTTGTAGATCTTAAGTTATTCGTTTTAGGGCCCATGTTTACAGGACTTTTTCCTTGTTTTGGTGCATACGGCCACCTCTAAAAAATACTGAATACTTTTTTAAAGCCCTGTATATAACAGACATTAATTTTAATGCCATTAGTGAGTGTACTGGTGTGGCGTAACTGAAGGATAAGTAGTGCAATGGAGAGGATATATGTGAAACATGAACTAGAGATTGCTAGATCGAATTAAAATGGGTCTGAAGCCTATTTAGCAATGGCAACACGTTAAGAAAATTTTCTTATTATTTATAAAATGTATCTAACCTTCTTTTTGCGTAAATAGTTATCTGTACCTTAATACAACTACTTGACATTATTTCTGTAGCTCTGTCTTATAAATGTAACGGTATATAAATCAGGGAGTTGTGAGATTCAAATCCTTGTGTGCCCATCCAGATTTAGTGTCTGTGTAGTTTCTCTGTGTGAATTGAAGCAAATTACAGTACGGATCCTCTGAAAATGACAGTTCATAGCCTCATTCTTGTCATATCTATATTTATGGTAGATATCTAATGGCTTTGATGTTTAAGCCCAACCTTTCTTCATTTACTTGTAGTGGATGTCATAAATTAATTCTTTAGATACAAGTAAGATACTACTCCTTACGTAAATTGTTTCCTCAAATTTTGTCTTCGATTCCTCATGTTTGTAATAAGACATATTTTCTGTTCACACTGCACAGCCAGTCCGACTGGGATTTAATTTTCTATTTTTCTTTAAACTTCTCATTTTGTTACCTGTTATAAAATTCAGGTTTGGTTCCTTGTATAATCTTTTCTTCTACAGCAGGTGTTCCTGTGCAACGTGATCTCTCTAACGACATGCCCACAATGCACCCAATGGGGGTAGAGAATAAGGATCGTGGGAGAGAAATTACATGTTAACTGATGGCCACCGTCTGGACCGTCTGATCCAGGTTCGAAGCACTCTCTGGCAACGGCTTCTAGCTGTCGGTAACAGGAACCGTTTCCTACACCTTTTCTCCTTCTTTGTTCTGACACTCGAATTAACAACTTCTTATGACAGCCATCCGTGGCTGATGGTCACACAGAACAACCTGGGCATGCCGATTTGCATCCAGTATATTGAATATATAGAGTTTCTTAATTTTTAACTAACTCTTTCAATGGAAAAAAACTCTCCAGATGCCCACCTCCTTGCCAACCTGCCCAGGCGCGCTCTGCGGCTCTACATTTCACTGCACATCATTGTAGCTTGCTGTCTTGTATAGTAAATCTGTTTCTATTTTTCTTCATAGTCCACAAGAAGACAGAGCCGTTGATGAGTTTATAGAAATTAAGTTCAATAATATTTAAAGACACTAATTTACATCGTGAACGGAAATTTATAAATTTTATTAACATGTGCAGTTCATGAAACCTGAGTACTCTATTCATATCCACCACCTTTGTTTCACAGCTTCGATATAATTCCTGTAGTGAGTGAAGATACGTTACCTCTTTGCAAAACATTGTTATAAATTTTGGTTCAAATTATGAGGTATAACTTTTTTCATAATAGGTTTATTTATGTGCAACGTGTTACCAATTAAATTAATATCGAGAATATATCAGTGGTTGGAATCACCTTTCAGTATCATTATGTAGGCGAACTGCGTCAAACCGGTTTCCTAACTGAAGACCACAATAGCAACAATAATAACAACAACAGACTAAATGTCCAAAAATTATAAAGGAATATCTGGACAGAGTGCATTAGTAAGACTGTATCAGTGGTCTGAATCCTCTTCCAATATCATCATATAAGCGAACTGCGTCAAATCAGACTTCTGACTGAGGACCACAATAACAACAACATGCTACATGTCCAAAAATTATAGAGTAATATCTGGATAGTCAGTTCACTGGAAAGCTTCATAAAATATGTACTAACATCTTCCACTGTCTTATAGGTAACTAACTTCAAGATACAACAGATAATTTGATATGTTGTGTGAACGGCATCCCTTCATCTACTTATCGTTTGTCTTCACATAATTATTTAAAAATATTTACTGATTCTCGTCATATAATTCACTTCTCAATCGTCAAGAATATGTCAGACTCATACAGTAAGTAAAGTCAATCAGTAGAATTTCGAATATTTCACCTCAATTTAATCATGAGGAGTAAGATATCGTTTTTCATCAAAGTCAGTTTCTTTGAAATCCTCATCTCCTAAACCCAACGCAGCTGTTTCTGGGATTCGAAGATAATATTGTTCTAAATTCTGAAAGATATTTACTGGCTGGTCAAACGTTTTATGCATATCACATCACTGATACACTCATTAGTGTAAAACTCATTTTTAGGCTCTAATTGAGATTTCTCATATCTGTTGCAGTTATCCATGTAATTACAGAATTACACACGTTTTATCGAAATGGAATGAATTTTAACTTGAGTAAAAAATAATGTTATACTTCCATTACATTGTTTACAAGTTTATAGTTAGTCTGCCTAACGATTATGTCATGAATCTGAATGGATGTATGGCTGTCGTATTTACAATCTCTGTATTTTTCCAAAGCTTATATTATACGGCAAGTTTTAGAGACTAATTTGAAGAAATTCTGCATTTTTCAACTTAAGATTACATTCAATGCAATGATATGGTGTTATTTATGCTGTTACAAGATCATGGAGATGTATTTATAACTTACCAATATTTTGAGTTATATAATAAAGTTTTACGGAATTTTAATGTTTGTTTTCTGTCGTTACGTGTTAGGGATTTCCTTAGTCAAATTTCTGAATATCTTTAAAATAATTTAAACTACTTTCTTCATAATTCCCAGGAACATGTATTGTACATTTGCTCCACAGCATAGTAGGGAATCTCTGTAATATTCACTTCTGTGCATTACACAGTGCCAAAATCCAGAACGTTCATGTTTCCGATGTTTCACTGTAAAAGGAACATCTTTGTTTTCACCAAGCAGCATTAAAAATTAGCATAAATTGCAAAAAATACCAAACATATTCACTTGTTTCATCTTTTGTAGTAAAACCCTTATCAGGTCGCAAATGAATATTAATTTATAACGTCGAGATACTTAGATGCGGGCCGTAAGTTTGGAAGGCACTAACATGAAACTGAGCCATTTTATTTTTGGAAGAATTGTACCAGAAGAGGATTTTGGAGTAATAGCCTACATTTTTGGGAGAATTCACAATGCTGTATAAGGCTATGTGTCTTTAGTAGATGAAATTCCATAGAGAATATAATCAAAACGTGTATTATCTCTTGACATAACTGGAGTTCCGCTGGTCCTCAGGGTCTAGCTTATAAAAGCAGAAGTTCAGTTACAGGCTGAAATTCTAGTCAAGTAGTAAAATGTTATAATTTGTGTTGTTCTTAAGTCCTGTTGCACACTCTAAAACTGAAGACACCTTGTATTAGCATGTATATGTCTAGAGATGTGCAGAATAGCGACATGATTACTTATTTCAATTACTGCCAAATTTTTACTACACCTTAATGAAAATACATTATGTGGTAGCATACTTAAAGGAGAAAATGAAATTTTCTCCATGTAAGCAAAATAAATCGTAAAAGATACGTGAATCCACCTTGCACTAATATGTACGGTTTTTTTATTCGGCTGAGATATGTTGATGCACCTACCAAAAATGGGAAATTTTATGTCCTACCTTGATATTGTTTGAGCATATAGGCTGTAATTTTGCAAGAAATTGTGTCTCAGTTTAGTATTTTGTATCTTAGGGTATTTGATGAGGACTGTGAACTGCGAACAGAAAGTCTATTGCCTTCGTTAAGGTCGTGTGTGACATCCTTTAAATTTCTGAGTCTGCCTTTGAAACTTGTTTAAACATGATTGTAGCATGTATAAAACACACTGTAAGACTTCATCTCGTTACATTAGGATATGTGAACATCTCGGTTATAATTTATGGAGTATTATAGTTTTTTGCGTCCTCCTAAGTCGTGTGAAGCTTGACAGTATCCTGCTTTTCTGTTGACTTTCTTTAAAATTTATAGTATACTACATATAATATTAGAGTATGAGCGAAGTTTACAGCGAAAGTAGTGAAATATTTAAATGCGGTCATACTGTGATAATAACTTCACTCCTATATGGTTGACTTTCTGGATTGTTTAAGGAGGCGTCAAATCAAAGTGAGCCAAGTTAACGTGTCATATGAGAAACAAAATTATTCATTTTTGTAAACAGAATGATAATGTTACACGTATCATATGATCAACAAAGCTACTGGGCAAATCCCTTCCTCAGTTATACGACCCTTGAGTCATTTAAGCCTTTGTGTGAAACGCTTTTGCGTTATATAAGCATGGTCATTCTATGCTCCACGTACGTAAGAGGTTTAAAAAGAATTTAAAACATTACGCAATGTTTCTAGTCATTATGACTCGGAACATGTTGATTCAGGTATTGCCATTACATCAGTGCAGGAGTTAGAGAATATAAAAATACCTAACACAACAGTGCCTCAAACATAACTGTCCTCCAGATACACGTTTGCGTAAATGCGGAGAACGCGTATCCGCATTGCATGGCTCTAGCTCTCTATAGACACACATACTTGAATTACTGTCTTTCTTTGTGTGAAAACATTTGCAAACACTATTACAGCAGTGTCAAAAGTTTTGTGTTTAGTCTAGTTACATACTGCAAGCAACAAAAGCTCCGTGGGCAACTGTAAATAGATGAAATACACTTTGAAGACATTGTTCATGCGTTTGAAGTTTGTAAGCTGGATATAAATAGCTTAAATTGTTGACATTAGTGAATCTTTCTTTTCTACGTGAATTGTCCTAAAATAAAAATACGATATTCTCTATTAACTAACCTATGGCAGATATTTATTTCTTTAACGGAGGACTAAGTAACTTTTATCATCACTGTTAAGATTCAGTTTGAGTAAAGCTTGTAACACCATGTTTCGACAATGATATTAAAGACCATTACAACCTAACATTTTATTCAAAACTCAAAGTAAACCTGGCCTCATCTTTGCCTTCTCTCATGTTTAGCAACTGTTGATAGTTCGCCGTCAGCTTGTAAGTTAATTAGGTTATCATTGACTTATCCGTCCTGTTATGAAGGCTCAAAACGGAAACACTCACCGGTTAATTAAATCGGATAAGGGAGCTGTAAAGGCTAGCTAGTGGAATAGGCTGCACGCGTTAGCTCCGTAGAAAGGGACTCCACGCTGCGTGACTGATAACTTGGCTGATGGCCCTCATAATTTAGGAGGCGAAAAAAATGCTTCATTGTCAGAGTTGTGCGAGCAGGCTCTTAATCAAGAGTAAAAGCGCCGCTCTTTGTGAGCTGTCAGTCTGCCGGCTTGTGCGTTATACTTAATGTTAGCAGTGAAGCTGTGCCCCGCAGTGAGACAGTTGCCGCTGAGCAAGCGACGTGTAGACACTGTACAATTATTTTGGTTTTTGTAATGTGTCTCAAATAATAAGGGATATTCGAGATCCACTAAGCAACACGAGACTCGGCGGTGTGCCTGCACTACGAAGCGCTCCGGTAACATTCCGCTTGTTATTCAACGTTTCTTTATTGCCGTAAGAACTTTACGATCTATCTAGATATTATAGTGGACCATAAGTTCCCTTAATAAGAGACAAATGTGCAACAATAATTTGTAATATACAGTGTTGTCTGTATACAATGTGTGAGTCATTACAGCGCTGTTTATGTGTTACAAATGATGCATTGTAGTATGAAATATATACACTACTGGACATTAAAATTGCTACACGAAGAAGAAATGCAGATGATAAACGGGTATTCATTGGACAAATATATTATTCTAGAACTGACATGTGATTACATTTTCACGCAATATGGGTGCATAGATTCTGAGAAATCAGTACCCAGAATAACCACCTCTGGCCGTAATAACGGACTTGATACGCCTGGGCATTGAGTCAAACAGAGCTTGGATGGCGTGTACAGGTACAGCTGCCCATGCAGCTTCAGCACGATACCACAGTTAATCGAGAGTAGTGACTGGCGTATTGTGACGAGCCAGTTGTGCGGCCACCATTGACCAGACGTTTTCAATTTGTAAGAGGCCATTTTCTGTATCCAGAAACGCCCGTACAGGACCTGTAACATGCGGTCGTGCATTATCCCGCTGAAATGTAGGGTTTCGCAAGGACCGAATGGAGGGTAGAGCCACGGGTCGTAACGCATCTGAAATGTAACGTCCACTGTTCAAAGTGCCGTCAATGCGAACAAGAGGTGACCGAGACGCGTAACCAACGACACCCCATACCATCACATCGGGTGATATGCCAGTATGACGATGACGAATACACGCTTCCAATGTGTGTTCACCACGATATCGCCAAACACCGATGTGACCATCATGATGCTGTAAACAGAACCTGGATTCATCCGAAAAAATGACGTTTTGCCACTCGTGCAACCAGGTTCGTCGTTGAGTTCACCATTGCAGGCGCTCCTGTCTGTGATGCAGCGTCAAGGGTAACGGCAGCCATGGCCTCCAAGCTGATAGTGCATGCTGCTGTAAACGTCGTCGAACTGTTCGTGCAGATTGTTGTTGTCTTGCAAACGTCCCCATCTGTTGACTCGGGGATCGAGACGTGGCTGCACGATCCGTTACAGCCATGAGGATAGGATGCCTGCCATCTCGACTGCTAGTGATACGAGGCCGTTGGGATCCAGCACGGCGTTCCTTATTACCCTCCTGAACCCACCGACTCCATAGTCTGCTAACAGTCATTGGATCTCGACCAACGCGAGCAGCAATGTCGCGATACGATAAACCGCAATTGCGATAAGCTACAATCCGACCTTTATCAAAGTCGGAAACTTGATGGTACGCATTTCTCCTCCTTACACGAGGCATCACAACAACGTTTCACCAGGCAACGCCGGTCAACTGTTGATTGTGTATGAGAAATCGGTTGGAATCTTTCCTCGTGTCAGCACGTTGTAGGTGTCGCCACGGGCGCCAACGTTGTGTGAATGCTCTGAAAAGCTAATCATTTGCATATCATAGCATATTCTTCCTGTCGATTAAATTTCGCGCCTGTAGCACGTCATCTTCGTGGTGTAGCAATTTTAATGGCCAGTAGTGTAGATCATTTGAAGACAATCTGCTTTTGTGTATGTGTTGATATTACTTTCTTATGGAGATAATAACTATGTTTCAAATTCTGGTAACAAATGTACTCTTAATTTAATTAAAGGACAGCGGGAGATAAGAAGGAACAGGAAATAGGCTGATATATGGATATAGTGTCTCATGGCAGCTCGCTGGCGGTTGTGACTTAGGAGCATACATCGAATCTTACAGTTGACCAGCAGGTTCTTTCAATTTCTAAGCTGTTCTAGACTATAAAGATCTAGAGCTTGTTATGCCATTACAGCGCTGTTTTTTAATAGCGTCTACTGATACAGACCTTGTTGAATGAAGATCACAACAGCTATTAAATGATCCCTTATTAAAACGATCGATTTCGCAGCTTATAGCTTCAGCCTCAGGTATAAGTAACCAATTCACAAAAAATCCATACCCAACTTTCTCAGTCAAATCAAAATAAAACGTCCTTCGTATCAGCTGCAGTCCGAAGGTTTTATTTTGATTTGTAGGGTCGTCCATTTAATCTCGGTCTGGATTCTATATAAACCGATTATTTATATCTGAGGTTGCAGCTATAATCTGAGAAACCGGTCGTTTTTTTTAAGGATCACTTAACAGATGCTGCGGTTCTTCACTTCTCAAGTTGTATTTTCACAGCTGTGGTTGCCCAGAATACAAAGTGTTTTCTATCAGTAGAAAATTATGCAATTTCGTACACTTGTAATGATAATTTAAATTTAGTTGGTCTAAACTCGACCATATTCTGTAATTATTGTTAGTATAAATGTAACACAGATTCAATGTTAATAGGTGTATGAACCTCTACATTGAGTGAACATCGCAGACCATTTGACAACAGATGAGATAGCAGTAGCTCTGTTCTTCATCGGTTACCTACGTTTGAGTATTTCCGAGGATGTGAGTTCTTAAAGTTGGAGGATATGAGTTCTCCACGCAAACCACAGTTTCCGTACCTCACTCTCAGGCTGTCTCAGTCGCATTATTTGCTAGATCAGTGCCTAGAAAGATCACGGTGGCAGGTTTTCCTATATTCTGTTAAGTATATTGAACATTTTGTTCACTTGATCATTAATTATTGCTCTTCGGGTATGGGAGCCTCTTAAGGTCGTCCATAGGTCAAGTAAAGATGGAATATTTTGTAGAAATTATGGAATAAAATGAAACAGAAAACGTCATGCCCTGGAGTTCCTTCGTCTCTGCATTCGCTAACGAATATCTGCATGAGCTGTAGTCATTCGAGACGTATCGGAGAAACATACGCTCCACTCTACTTAGTGTTGACATTCTGCATGTCAATCTTTTTCCCTGATGGGTGAAGAGGGAAGGAGGGGATGAGATGGAAAGAGAGGGAGAGGGAGGGAGGGAGAGAAAGAGGGAAAGAGAGAGAGAGAGAGAGAGAGAGAGAGAGAGAGAGATTAAATCCCATAATGTTGTGGTGCCTTCGATTACTATCACAGATCTCACGGGAGTCCAGTTAATGAACCAAAACATTATAACCACCTCCTTAATATTGTGCGTGTATCTAGTTTTGGTACGCAATACAAGAACGATTGTGCGTGACATGGCTTCGGCAAGTCCTTGGTAGGTTTTCGGATGTACGTGTACCATGTGTCTACTCCCAGGGCACGTAATTCCGCTAAATTATGGGCCAGTGGCTTGTTGGCTCGACGCTGGTACCCGTTAGCGTACCAGGTGTTTTCCATTAGACCCAGATCTGGAGAATTTGATGCTTAAGACATCCACATGAGTTCACTGTCATGGTCCTCAAGCCACTGTAGCACTATTCTGGTCTTGTGAAATGCACAGTTGTCTTGTGGGAAGATACCACTGCTGACGAGGAAGACGACAAGCCTGGTGGTATGCAGCTGGTCCGCAATAATGTTCATTTAATTCATAGCTGTCATGGTGCCTTCGATTATTGTCACAGGTCATCGCCTGGATGACGACATATCCGGAGATGACCATCGACCTGACGACACGTTTCCATGGATTCATTGTCCACTGTCGAAGATCCGAAGCCTACTGCACGAACATAAAGATGTCGTTGGCTGAACATAGGAACAAGGAGGGGTCGTCGGCTGTGGAGTCCAATGTTGAGCAATGAGCTCTGAACGGTGTGCTCTGGAACACTTCTGCCTGCACCAGTACGGCACAGGGTCGTCATGTCTGCTACAGATCGCCGCCTATCTTACTCCACAGAGCGGGCAAGCCTCTTATCTCTACGTTGCGTGATGAGGTGTGGATGTCCAACACCTTGTTACCTTCTCGTGGTTTTACCGTTCTTCAAGCATTTTCAAATAGTTCAAATGGCTCTAAGGACAACGGGACTTAACAAAAAATGGTTCAAATCGCTCTGAGCAATATGGGACGTAACTTCTGAGGTCAACGGTCCCCTAGAAAAAAAATGGCTCTGAGCACTATGGGACTTAACGTCTAAGGTCATCAGTCCCCTAGAACTTAGAACTACTTAAACCTAACTAACCTAAGGACATCACACACATCCTGCCCGAGGCAGAATTCGAACCTGCGACCGTAGCAGCAGCGCGGTTCCGGACTGAGGCGCCTAGAAGGGCTCGGCCACAGCGGCCGGCCAAGCATTTTCCATAGATGATTTTGTCTAGGTTCTGGACCTTATGATCTGCCCCTTTTTCAAATTCGCTTATGTCAGTGGATTTCCCTATTTGCGGCCCGTATCGTCGCTAGAATGATTCCCCATTGCTATCTGCTGCAGTTATTTTCTTTGCTCATATGTCACGCGACTGCAACGCTAGCAGGTGATCACAATGTTTTATCTGATCAATCTATACCGAGTACAGCCTGAGAACGAAGTGTACAGACTTCACTGAGGTGATTGGAAAGTATTACGAACGTATGTCAATTGTCTCAACGGTCAGTTATCTTTGTAGTTGGACGCAGTCGATGTAGCTATGGGCTGGCTATTGAGTATGGTACTGGTATACGCTTTCAAATCGGTCGGTTGTAGCACGGAGTTTATGGTATCTACAAATTTTAATGTTTTCGTTATCTCAGAGGCCTTGAAATGCAGCAGTCAACCCACCTTCAAGTTCTGCAGAGTGTCCTTTCTCTCTCTGTATTTTCTCAAACGTTATCATGCCAGGAGAGAGGAAGAGAGGGGGAAAGTCCACGTTGGGAACGGAATTCATTGATTTTTATTTTCATTTATTTTTGAGCACGTTCATGGATGCATGACGTGTTTCCACCTCTCATTATATGAAGGTACGCTCAGAATCACTACTAAGACTGAATCCACAGTAATTCGAGAAGAGCACTCGACCCCACGCCTCGTTGGTCCAGTCACTACGTTCTTGGATATCCAGCACTCCACGTGCGTTTAACCACCTTTCCCAAACGTAGATGATGGCTGGGATGTATGACTGTGGGTGTAATTGCAAACTCATGAACATTGGTGTATTTAGGTGGATTTCTTGGCTCAGATTTATAGCAGGGACTGAGAACTGACTTTGACTCGGATTTTTCGATGCTGGCTTGGGGCGCCAGTTTGGCGGATCGTCTGCCTGCTTGGGCTTTCTTAACACACGGCCTCGTGATCATGATTGGTTTCGTCAGACGCATTCACAAGGGAAGTGCTTGTTGAGATTTTAGACGCTGAACCTATCGAAAATTTTGAGCAGAGGAACCAGTCGTTGTTTCTCCTGTCTTCTAATTGGAGGAGACGCCTGCTACCACTGCAAAATTCGTCTCCATGGAGGAGAGCCAGGTTGGACTTTGTGTAAGGTTAGTAAGTCGCTGTTCAGGGGTCGGGATAGTTGAAGAGCAGAGGAACCAGTCGTTGTTTCTACTGTCTTCTAATTGGAGGAGACGCCTGGTACCACTGCAAAATTCGTCTCCATGGAGGAGAGCCAGGTTGGACTTTGTGTAAGGTTAGTCAGTCGCTGTTCAGGGGTCGGGATAGTTGAAGAGCCTCTTCTGTGCGCTCTTGGAAGACGACGTTGAATGGGAGTTAGTTCATAGGTTCGTTGGCTTTCGCGGCCAGTGTCATTTTTAACAGAACAATTATGGCTATTAGGCCGTGTCACTATTAAACACTAAAGAGCGACTTTTCAGCGATGCTCTTTAGGAATCAGTAGTTAACCACCCTGAGGAGAACTGCTGCAAAGTCGATCGAAACGTCAGCAATTCAGTTGCTTTACTGTTTTATAATAACGCGGCCTAATACTCAAGATGGGAATTAGTTCGGTTTCTCGTGATAAGGACTTACTGCAGCTTTTTAAAATCATTTGTGACTAGTATTATCGGGTCTCGGGAGTGATAACTTCGCTATCGTTTAAGTAGATTCCGACAAGGCCGATTCTGTTCTCTATCCGGCCACGATTCACCTCAGGCATCGTAACACTGATTAGGTTTCGAGCTTCTTTTCGCTGTGAGCCACAAGCCAGTTTCGACGCCTCAATCGTCACTAGAAAATGGTGAATCATGCCTTCGGTTGTTCTGTGAATGTCTGAATCTTTGGCTATAACTACATGAACGTCCATGTGGTGTTCTTTAGTTAACCTAATCGTAACTGAATAATGATGATCAACATAATGACGAAATAGTTTCCTCTTATGGAACAATAGTTTTAAGATTGTATACGTGTTAAATGTTTACTGAAGTTGAATAGTACGCTCTATTTCGTGAATAAATGTCAATTTTGAATTACTTAGTTAGTTAAACTTTTACCCAGTGTGCATACTAGCAAGCCATTTCATCTCCTGTTGTTATTTATCTCATGTACCCCGAAAGAGTAAGATGCTAGGAGGAATTTAGCGAAGCACATTTCCTGACCGGTCAATCTGAAATTGAGTAGTCAAATTTACTTTGCACGGTTCCTCTGTGACAGATTACAGGACCAAATTCATTTAATGTTTATGTGACCTCAAACGGCTTGGGATTCTGTGGAAGTCAGAGAATGATAAGCAGTGTTCCGTGCAACAGGAAGTTCGCAGGTACGTAAAGTCTGTGTTATACAGAAAAATTTCGTCCAGTCGAAGAGCCAGTTATCAATATTTATTCATTCTCATTGTTGTATAAACAGTGGAAGACTTTTAGCTTTGTTCACTAAAGTTGAAATGTATCAATTGTAATTAGGTGGTTTCTCGTTCTGTTCCCTAAATGACCCACACTTCTTATGTTGCTATAGAATTGTTGTGTAATTTTTCTATGAAATTATACCAGTAAGATTTTAACAACATGGAGGTACTTTTGGGCGCTAAAATTCTCACTATCTTCATTTCACACCTACACGCTATAGGCTGACTACTTGAAGATCATCGACGTAAGAGACGATCATTTTTGTATCCAAACTACTAGGTTACTGATGGTTCTATGATGATGTACTAAAAGACAGGTCGACAATTGCAGAGATCCTGTCATCACAAGTATATACTTTTTCCGGATTTATGAAAAGAAGGATTGAATACTGGAGTTTAACTCTCCGTGATTAGAAATGAAGCGGAAGCTCAGATTAGGAGAGGACGGGAAAGAATCAACTGTGCACTTTCAAAGCAACTATCCCATATTTTGTAGCAAGCGATTAAGGGAAATCATGGAACGTAGATGACCGGACGGGGACTTGAAGCATCGTACTCTAGAATACGACTCCAGTGCGTTATCCTCTTCGCCATCTCGCACGACTGGGACTTGCCGGGCTAATAGACTTGTAAGATTTCATTCTGAGAACATCTTATAAGCTTTGAATTTTTCGACAAAAACCACCTTCAGCGTCCCTCATGATAGTGGCAGCCTCCGGAAATTATTAACGCAGTGCAAATATTGAGTAAGATAAGTACAGCAATGTCAGTTTCTGCAAGACATCTGCGGCGATACTTTCGGATCTGAGTGCTCTCCTTTTAGAACATGGTTTGAAACCCTAATCATGCCCTATTTTTCTCAACTGTTTACATTACATATCTTTAAGGTGATCAATAATCACACTGCGCGTTGGGATAAGTGATGGTGTCGGTATCGTAGATAGGTGGACCAAAATTTATCTTTCAGAGTGACCAAAAGTGAACAATAGTCGCCATCATACGGTATCAGGCTTTCCACAAGTTCTGCCATAGTATTCCGCTCCTCAATAGAACAGCATGCAGTGCATCCCACCGACCAAAGCAGCTGAGAATTACGTAACGGTATGTGGCGAATATAGGCCTCCCACATCATACCCAGCGACGTCATCAGTGTGGATGTAAAACCATTACAGTCTACGCTCGGCCGGCCGCTGTGGCCGAGCAGTTCTAGGCGCTTCAGTCCGGAACCGCGTGGCTGCTACGGTCGCACGTTCGAATCCTGCCTCGGGCATGGATGTGTGTGATGTCCTTATGTTAGTTAGGTATAAGTATTTCTAAGTCTAGGGGACTGATGACCTCAGATGTTAAGTCCCATAGTGCTTAGAGCCATTTGAACCATTTTGTCTACGCTAGAACTCATCAGTAAGCAACAAGAGGTATCTGTAGTTTAGCTACATTTGGGTGCAATGATGATGCACCTGAGACTGGCGAAGTGGCGATGTCGCTGGTTGATTAGAGGATGTTGCTGCTACATAAGGGTCTTGCAAATACCAAATGCATTCTTTTATACAATGGCGTGCAAGGATTGAGGACAAAAGTAACTCTACCATGGTATGTCACTGCCAAGTAGTACAGCTCGATGAAACTCGGGCCATACATAGAAAGAACTTCTACAGTATAGTGCAACACAGTACAGAACGTAACTGAAAGAAATACACAATGAGACGAACAGAAACGACACGTTTATAGAAGACAATAATTACATTGAAGTCATTGCGATTTATGGTGTTCCCCTTAACAGTAAAAAAGTGGGGATTTAATTCTTAATAGGGTATGTGATCAGCACGAATGGATAGGCATGCGTTGCAATGTTCTCCCATTCTGGACGCAAGGTTGGTAAGGAGTTCTTGTGGTGGGGCGTTCCATTCCTCCACCAGCGCGATTGACAACTGCTGGATGGCGGTTGGTGTATGTGGACGTGCTGCAATACGTCCCCTCAACGCATTCCAAACGTGCTCGATAAGATCTAAGTCGGTAAGTCGGGGAATTGGACAGACCAGCTCTTTCGCCGAAAAACCTCTCGTACCAAGAGCTCCTCCAACTGCTCTGTTCGGTGCTGTCGGGTATTATCATCCATAAACATGGAGTCAAGTCCGAATGCAGCCATGAAACTCTGCACATGGGGAAGGACTACAGTGTCACAATAATACTGACCGGAGAGTGTACCGTGTTCAAAGATTTGGAGGTCAGTATGCCCATGCAACATTATGCCTCCCCACACAATATCTGGACTGGAAAAACTCTCATTTTCTGGACTGGCAAAATGATAGTTTTCGACCATGTTCGTGGATACATGGTGTGTTACCACCTCTAATTATATGAGGGTACGCTCAGAATCACTACTAAGACTGAATCCACAGTCATACGGGAAGAGCACCCAACCCCACGCCTTGTTGGTCATGTCACTATGTTTTTGGAGCCGTAGCAAACGGTGCGGCCAATGTGTGGATGCCTAAGGAATAGAACTTAATGGTCGTCGGGGAAAGAGATAATCCACTTGCAGTCGTCGTCTCACTACAATCGCACTCATTGTTTGACGTGGTTCTCTTCTTGCCTGTTGCACAATCTAGCTGTTATCTACGACTTCAGTTGACCATGGTCGATCACCTCCTATCATTCGGGGAGCAATGAGTGTGGTTGTAATGCACCTGAAACGCTGCTGCAAGCAATACCAAACTCCTGGGCTACACTTACAGCACTTCATCGTTCTTCCAGTTTGCCGTGTGAAGTCATCCAAATGGTGTCTCCCAGCCATATTGTCACGCTGACCTCAAGCCATGTAACGTCTAGCTTTCTGTGAACAACTGGGAGACCTCTGACAACATTCTCCCACACTCTGAAGCATTTCCACTGAGTTGTTATTATGTTATGCTACTTCCTTTATTAGCAGAGCGGTGTAGTACACAGAAAAATATTATAAGGGGCGATCAAGTAGTTCGTGTTAGAAGGCCGCACAGTCTAAAATCAGTACGCCAGTCAGGCAATATCACCGTGAGCAGTGAGGCAACCATTCCACCGACTCACCAGGTTGAAGACAACCGACTGGCAAAACATCGAGTCTTGCTGCGTGAAGAAGTCAGTAACTGCCAGCTGTACATCTTCGTCCAACAGGAATCGTCGACCCTTCAAGGCCTTTTTCAAGGGATCGAAGGCGAGATAATCGCCAGTGGAGATATGGGGCGTATAGGGCGGGTACTTGAGTATCTCCCACTTTCATTAGCGTAACTTCTGCGTTTCATGAAGCAGCAGCACTTTTTGGCGCACCATTCCACAGCGGTGGTTTTCAGTAGACATGCTGCCCCATACACATTCTCCGATGGACATCTACTGGTGTTTGACCTTCAGCAGCCAAGAAAAGAATAACCGCACGTAGGTCATGTTTGCACCCATTTGGCAACAACGTCACCATAGTTCATGTTTCCGCATTTACTGAACGCACTTCGGGAAGTCACGAATGCCACACCAATCCTCTGCCTACATGTCGGTGCTTGTACAGAACGTTTCTCCTAAGAGTCGCCAGACGCATTTTCTCTAGTGTTTCGGCAGATACTTGCAATTTCATTTTTTCTCCGTGTAGCTGGAGTCATCCCAAACAAATACTGCCCGTCACGTTGTAATGTCTCTTGCAGCGGTCTCTCCGCGGTATTTTCAGAAATTTTATAAATTAAATAACTTAGTACATATCTCGAAATATCTGTTCTTATCTTACCGATTCCTAAACTTTAATATACGATGATTATCAATGCAAAGTAGTTTCAAGCTCTATTATTCCTTGGAGCGTGTATTTACTCCATGGAATAGCTTCTCTGCTATCGATGTTTTTTCTCATGAAAAGAATGATTCAGATCCTGCCGATTAGCCGTGAAAGAACGAAGATGTATATGTATGTATTGTTGAGCTAGTCGACATCTTGATGAGATTCTGTATGATAAGGAATTTAATACATGAACTAAACTAAAGTAAGTGTGTTCGCGTATTATTTAACTGATTGTTATTGACAGTGTCTGCTTACTACGCTGTGTTGCACGGGATAAGTGGGGAACGTCTGATTTACACTGTACGAACCTGCCGTTTTGTACGCTCACGATATCCAGTTTATTACTTTCAATAAATGGGCTAACACGGTCTTACCAGCAGATCTCTGGTCTTCCCCATGTGATCACCGAAAGTCAATAATTATTATAAATGTTTTCAGGAGATCGACTGACAATTTTCGTAGGACCGAGACTTCGAAATTGCTTCACTGCCTTATGGAATTTAAGTTAAGCTCAATTTAATCAGGATAGAACAGTATTGAACTGTGTGAATGTGGTAAACCTGCTTTGTGAATGAAAATTCCCTTAATATACGCATGTTTTTTACTATCCTGATCAGTGAAGCTAAATCAGGCCGGTGTTAGAGAGGTTTTTAAATTTCAGATCCCTCAAAAATAGTAAAACGTCTTTCATGCAGAGCCTAGCGTCGATGGGAAGTGGCGATTTGTTTCTCGTTACAAACAAAATGATTTTTAAAGTGGGATTTTACTTGCTCATTCGAGAGAGTGGCCTCAGATTAGCCTAGTGCGAGAGTCATTTTAGCAATGTAGATTAACAGGAACAGTAAAACGGGATGAATACCCAGTACTCCAGCAGGGACAACATCGCCCTGCCGCCATGCTGAAACGCTGCTTAATCGCTGCTGGAGTACTGATTATTCTTCACATCTTACTGTTCCTGTTAATACAAATCGATAAAACAAATAACGTGCTGAACTAATTTCGGATCACCCTGTTGCATTGGCATATAAGATTGCGATTTAAAAATAATTTTGTTTGTAATGAGAAACAAACCGACGCTTCCCATCGACAATGGGCGTCGTATGAAAGACATGATAAGCAGGATTTGTTTGGGCTGACTTCAGTTACACGCTGCAAAAGCGAAATTGCAAATATCTGCCGAAACACCAGAGAAAATGCACCTGACGACCCACAGGAGAGGCACCCTGTATACCCGCATCGGAGTCGTGCAGCAGTGTGAGGGGTAGCGCCTTGTACCGTGTGTATGTAAGTAAGAGACAGTGGCAGGCAGACAGCTTCATACATGAGTGCGCTTGGATGCAGTAGCTAACTCCAAGAAGTTTCGGCTGTGGCCGCAAGGTGTCAGCATTTTATGTCCTATGAAATTATCAGGTAATTAGAACTGTATATTTGGGAAACAAAACTATTTATTGCACTGGAAGTATGAATTTGAATAAGCTTTAAGTCACAAATTTTCTATTAAATACACGATGCATTTCAGACAGGAATATGCATTTTACCTCATTCAATAACAAAAACAAATCACGTATTAAAACTAGTTACATCTGACGATGGACCCACAGGGTCCGAAATGCATCGCCTATTTAATAACACAAGAAAATTTGTGACTGAAGGCGATTTTTAATTGGTACTTCCGGTGTATTGAATATAGTGACGTATGCAGCTGCAAAATATGGATTAAAATTAATTCGTATTTATTGCAACTTTCATTAATTATTCCTCATTTTTTTACTTATTAGTGTTGATGATTGTGTGAATGCGAAGTATTAAATAAATGTATATTGTTAAGTGTACTGACTGAATATACGTTAGCGTGAGCACTGTGTACTAAGAGTCAGTCATACTCTGAAATTTCCCCTGAGTGCAACTATCCAGTTTGTGAGACTGGGAAATTAAGATATATTTTACGGTAATTTTATTATTTAAAGGGGGAGTTATTTTGATGTTTGTGGACATTATAAAATTGTTCTTTTAATAAATTATCACAAATGTTATGGTATTATGATTGATCAAAAGTGAAAGAGCGGGATTGCGCAGTTTAATATTATTACTGGATTGTATACGATGTATATCAACTAATCAGAGGACAGTACGTTCGCGCGTATTTTGTCGTCTGAGAGAATTGGTGTATGAACCCTAAGTGCAATTCGCAGCTCAGCCGTCATCATGCTGAGATTCGGATACAAGGAGCATGAAACTATGTGATAGTTTTGCAGAGTTATGATTAAAATTCTACCGTGGAATACCAAAGTGGATCTGAAAGTGTGAGAAAGACCAGCAGGTAAGACTCCGACTTTTAATATGCAAACTGTGACTTTTGAGTGCCAAAAATCCACAGGGTTTGTTACACAAGGGGCAACATTCGTTGCGGTCAAAATGGTTCAAATGGTTCTGAGCACTATGGGACTTAACATCTGAGGTTATCAGTCCCCTAGAACTTAGAACTACTTAAACCTAACTAACCTAAGGACATCACACACATCCATGCCCGAGGCAGGATTCGAACCGGCGACCGTAGCGGTCGCACGGTTCCAGACTGAAGCGCCTAGAACCGCTCGGCCACAACGGCCGGCCGTTGCGGTCAAATTGTATAATATTTGAGCGACTATTCAGTTACAAGCAATCCGTTTGGTAATCCCTTTGCTACCGGATTTAGTTAGTTACCATAAGCTGGCTATTAAGAGGGAGTGTGACCGCATGTGAATGACGAAACCGCAACTTAAGATTAGCACGGGCTTGGAGGTGTTTTGAATCAAATAAGTCACAATATAATGAAGATTTTACTATCAATCTACTTTTCAATTACTCTTTCAGTTAACCTCATACTGAAAACATTTTTTGCACCCGTTTGATTCGTATAATGCCACTGGTTCTACTATAGCTTTTGGCGTGTGAACCGGACAGCATAAAAATATATCATTGCAACGTGAGCGGAACTGTTTCCGTAGGACGAAACACAAATAACCACACAGTTGCAAACACCCTCAGACGGAAACATTTTGATAGACCCTTATAGAAGAAAAAGCTCCGTTTATTACACTACTCCACGCCGGAAATCAAATTCTACAAACGTATTCGTAACTGATCATAGAGTCGAAATGTTTTAGTACCTACTCAATAGACAACTGCCTACTTTTGGTTCCAGATTCCCTGAATCATTTGCAGCGTGTCAAAACTTACACCAGTATACAGACAATCAATCATCTTTAACCACTTTTCAGTATTCCAGGATACGCAATGCCATTAAATGTAAATGACCATAAACTTATTCAGCGTTTTTCCCACGTATCAATCTATGAAGCGGAAGTGGACTGCTCGCTTTCACAGAACTTCAAACATTTAACCTGCTAATGAAATTTTAAACTATACCTGATAGATACCACAGTGAACTTAAAACATAGATTTTATAATCTACATTTACATTTATTCGTGTGTGTTTAGAGGTAAGGGCGAACACAAGTACGTTTGAATGCATGATTAAGAGAGTGACAAAAAGTCGTCTTTCAGAAAGGTAACTCAGTCGGGCCACTACTGCTTTTCCAGTATCGTAAGTTTTATGTCTTGATCAGAATCCGATTAAACATTACAGATATTAACCATTACGACAACCCAATCTATAATTTATGCATTCCGCTAAAGTAGCCTACAAGTTCTATGAATATACATAGTGGATTCTTGTTAGTATTAAACAAGAATTCATTCTGGTTTGGTGTAGTTGAATGACTGCACATGCTTATATGGATCTGATACCGAAAAAAATAAGTTTGTGGCTCATGAACTCGTACCTGCTGAATGACTCAAAATACTCTATGCTCTTGAAAATGGTGAAATGGTGTACTCATTCTCAGATAAGCATGTGTCAAGTAGCTAATGCGAATTCAGGATGGCTCCTTTAGAAGATACATAGACTATTTCCTGCCATATCATTATGCTCTTTCGGCTTGTGCTCTTTCTCTAATAGCCTCGAAGTCAACAGCACGTTAAACTTAAATTTTCTTTTTCAAAGCACGAGCTGATAAAATTACGTGCTTCCAGAATACTAGGGCAACCTGTCCACTTCACTGGAAATATTTCTTTCCTACTGGAGGACATTAAAACTGTGTCATTCAGTTTTTCTAACACGACTGGGTCCCATTAAGTCGGCCCATACTTTCATCTGACCAGAAGCTCAAATTCCGGATTGAGTTAGGTCGGAGGCGTGGTTCGCCCGGATGGGAAAGTCGCGGAGGGCGCCTGTAATTTTCGCGCTGTCCCGGAGGCGGAGGCGACAAACCGTATATCAATTCGGCGCGCTCCAGTTTCCCGCTAGACTGCAGCTAATGCTGCTTCCTGTTCTGTGCTGTCTTCCCGCCAGATGTATTACTTGGTTACCAGCCAAAACTCGTTACTCTCATTGGTTCTGGCAAAGTGAACCGTTGCTTCAGAGGTTGCAGCCTCATTTCGAAATTGTGTTCTGCGAATAATACATGGAACACATTTCTACTTGCAGCACTGTGTTGTTCGTCGTTACTAGTCTAAGAGTTCATTCGCTTAATTCTGTGACTGCAAATACATAGCAGAACCTAGTAGTTTTAGAAGTGGTATCTGTTATCAAAGGAAGAAACAAAGAAAGTAGACACACTGAAAGCATCGCAAAGCCTTGCTGTTAATTCTGGATGAGTCAGTAGAACGTATTTAATTAGACTCTTCAAGAAAATAGTAGAAAGCAACACGCTCAGTCGGTAGCTAATAATTATACACTGAAGCGACAAAGGAACTGGTATAGGCATGCGTATTCAAATACAGAGATACGTAAACAGGCAGAATTCGGCGCTGCTATAATGGTAGGTTATCAAGATTTCAATGACTCTAAACATAATGTTATAGTCGGCGCACTAGCGATGGTACATAGCATCTCCGAGGTAACAATGAAGTCAGGATTTTCCCGTATGACCGTTTCATGAGTGTACCGTGAATATCAGGAATCTGATAAAACATCAAAGCTCCGATATCGCTGCGGCCAGAAAAAGATCCTGCAAGAGCGAGACCAACGACGACTGAAGAGAATCGTTCAACGTGACAGAAGTGCAACCCTTCCATAAATTGCTGCAGATTTAAATGATGGGCCATCAACAAGTGTCAGCGTGCGAACTATTCAACGAAACATCATCGATATGGACTTACGGAGCTGAAGGGCCTACTCGTGTACCCTTGATGACTGCACCTCACAAAGCTTTACGCCTCGCCTGGGCCCGTCAGCACCGACACTGGACTGTCAATGACTGGAAACATGTTGCCTGATCGGACGAGTCTCGCTTCAAATTGTATCGAATAGATGGACGTATACGGGTATGGGGACAATCTCATGAATCCCTAGGACCCTGCATGTCAGCAGGGGACTGTTGAAGCTGGTGGACGCTCTGTAAATATGTGGGGCGTGTGCAGTTAGAGTGATATTGGACCACTGATATGTCTAGATGCGACTCTGACAGGTGAAACGTACGTAAACATCCCGTCTGATCTCCTGCATCCATTCATGTCGATTGTGCATTCCGACGGACTTGGGAAATTCCAGCAGGACAATGCGACACCCCACACGTCTGAATATCTACAGAGAGGCTCCAGGAACACTCTTCAGAGTTGAAACACTTCCCCTGGTCATCAAACTCGCCAGACATGAAAAACAATGAACATATCTGCGATACCTTGCAACGTGTAGTTCAGAAGAGGTCTTACCCCCTCTTACTCTTACGGACCTATGGACAGCCCTTCAGGATTCATGGTGTCAACTCCCTCCAGCACTACTTCAGACATTACTCGAGTCCATGTCGCGTCGTGTAGCGGCTCTTCTGCGTGCTCGCGGATTCCCTACACGTTATTAGGCAGTTGTACCAGTTTCTTTGGGTATTCAGTGTACATTGATTAAAGTGAGTTATTTATAACTGCATAACAAATTGAAAAACCGTGTGCTGCCTAGTATTTTTTAAAAGTTTTGACTCTGATAGATTTTAGGTTGTGTGCGTGAGTGGAGAATGTTACGAGAGTTCGTCAACGCAGCCCCCTTGTCCGCCCCCGGTAGCTGAATGGTGAGCGTGACGAATTGTCAATCCTCTGGGCCCGGGTTCGATTCCCGGTTGGGTCGGGAAATTTTCTCCGCCCAGGGACTGGGTCTTGTGCTGTCCTCATCATCATCCTATCATCCTCATCGACTGCAGGTCGCCGAAGTGGCGTCAAAATGAAAGATCGGCACCCGGTGAACGGTCTTCCAGACGCGGGGCTCTAGCCATACGATTAAATTAAATTGAACGTAGCCCCCTTATTTAGATCAGTGAGCGTGGAGACCGGCGTTAAGCAACATTGCAGAGGTTCACGTCCCAGTTGGCTTCCCTAAGGGGCTCGTACAGAACCCCCTGCACCTTACACTGTGGTTGGTGAAATCTGAAGAACCGCAAAAGCATATGAGCTCGAGGTAAAATAATTACGAGGAGAGGTAAGTACGAGATCTCTCAGATCTCTGGGTCATCTTATGTGAAATCTATACAGTCGTCATCTCCACTGGCAACAGTGTTAGCAAATGGCAACGTTCAAAGGTAATGTGACTATCATCGACAAATAGTGAGGCCAGTTTTGTACATCAGGTACCTGTTGTTCGTGGGAAATTCTCTAAAATGTCTTTAACAGTCCTCGGAAATAGTTGCACTTTAGCAAAAGTACGCTAACATCTGACTGTATATGAATTTATGTTTTGTTTTATAGCTGCAGTGCTGTGGACATGACACGATCATTGCTATGGTCAATGCTACTGATTGTTAAACACTGTGTACACGGCAATTTTTTTACCTTCTCTGAGTAACAAGAATGAAACGAATATGTCCTCAGAGCCCAGATGAAACTCATCGTTTCTTTTAACATGGGCTATAGTCTGAAACTGGGTGCAACCCGTACATACATTTGCAACCAGAACTGTCTTTCAACATACTGAATGTGTTCCACAGATATTTATTGTGAGTGCACGTGGATCATTCCTTTCCCTTGTCACAGTTTCGGTACTGGTTGCCTTTATACGCTCTACACTCGAACTGCTGACGAGCGGCAGAATGTTCTCCGTCAGTAAGTGCTTTGACGTGGCACGAGTTGTTGAAATCTTTTCAACAGGAGATATCTGTCGCACTGAAGCAGCTTGACCAGTAGTTTACGAGTATGTCAGGCCAAAAGATGTAGCAGCAGAGGGCGTGCCTGCAAACAGAGAGTTCAGAGGATCGAATCCAGGTCGGATCACAAAAATTTTCAGTCTATCTTTAATCTAGTCTTCACCTCTCAACGACGTGATGAGTCATCAGGAATGACATGTGTTTCAGATAGAACATTAAACTGTAGCACCTGTAAGGGTGGGCAGCAATCTAATACGTTGGATATCTAAAGTATTTTTCTCGTTGTAGTTCGCCCAACATAACAACAGATAGCTTCCAATTCCTCTACAATAGTCTAGACGCTTTTCAACTGTGGATAAATTTTAGAAAACAGCACTCTAAAATGGAACTCCTTAGTAATTTAAATAAATGAACCTAAATTGATATGTTATATTAGATAAGGAATTCACATAGGAATACTGGTAAACAAATTTTGCAGCCTACAACAAGTGCTAGTGAAAATAAAATTTAAAACATCACATACAATGATATCCACTGGACAAAAAGACACAGTTTAGAGAAACAAACAATTGCCACCAACCGAGCTTATTTTGTAGTGGAGATACAGATTATGAATATATTCTTCTATAAGGTAACACGCCTCTGTTCGTGACTGAAAATACAACTTCAGAACATGGACATATAACAGAAATGATATAAAAATACTACACTCAAGAGGAAAAAATTACACGGGCTAAATAACATAGTCAGAGTTTATGGAACTCACAAGTATAAACACCAACTGTCGGTTTCATACGAATACGTCACGCTCTACTCTCCGAACATTCTTAGAATTCTCAAAAATCACGTTATATAAACCACACACAACCTTTTGTGTAGGCAAGAAGGTATGACACGAATATCAGGTTTAGTTAACATGTCAAGATATGTGCTGTTACTTCTCTTCTCCTATCAGGCCTATTTTCAACCTTGATAACTTCCTTGGCGGCCCTTGTGGCCGAGCGGTTCTAGGCGCTTCAGTTCAAAACCACGCTGCTGTTGCGGTCGCAGGTTCGAATTCTGCCTCGGACATGGATGTGTGTGATGTCCTTAGGTTAGTTAGGCTTAAGTAGTTCTAATTCTATGGCACTGATGACCTCAGATGTTAAGCCCATAGTGCTTAGAGCCATTTGAACCATTTTGATTACTTTCTTGTTCATGTGGCATTTCACTCTAGTAGAAGGAAATAAAGTCTTTTTGTACACTTAAGACAACAGATTATACAGGGTGGCACACAATGAACACAATTAATGTTTTACACTTTGCCAGAACTTTTAGACTCCGATAAGTTGTTGGCGGCCGCGCGGAGTGGTGTGACGCGCCCTGTCACGGACTGCGCGGCCCCTCCCGCCAGAGTTTCGAGTCCTCCGTCGGGCATGGGTGTGTGTGTATTGTTCTTAGCATAAGATAGTTTAAATACTGTGTAAGTCTACGAACCGATGACCTCAGCAGTTTGGTCCCTTAGGAACTCACACAGACTTGAACATTTTATTGACTTGTTCACGGACAATACAGGCACTGTAACTAGTCGCTGCACTCTGCATAAATGCATGCAATGTGTTTCGCTGCTTTACTTTTCATCTGAAGGAACCTCCAACGGACCTATTTTTAACTCCTGCTGCATTTGCCCAGTGATCCTATTACAACTTCTGCACCAGACTAAATGCTCATTTCACTAACAGTGCCCGCATCTCGTGGTCGTGCGGTAGCGTTCTCGCTTCCCACGCCCGGGTTCCCGGGTTCGATTCCCGGCGGGGTCAGGGATTTTCTCGGCCTCGTAATGGCTGGGTGTTGTGTGCTGTCCTTAGGTTAGTTAGGTTTAAGTAGTTCTAAGTTCTAGGGGACTGATGACCATAGATGTTAAGTCCCATAGTGCTCAGAGCCATTAACAGTGAGAGGTTAATGAGGTCATATACCAGGCCGTGCTAAAAAGTAATGTTTACGAATTTTTATGTGAGAGCTCTTAAAGCTTTTTAAATGAAACAAACTTTATTAACATTCTACATCTTTATCTTTCATATTTACTTATTTATTTCTCAAAGTAGTCACCCTGGTGAAGAACACATTACTCCAAAGGCGAGACCAGTTTTCTTTGTTACCGGAGCCACAACCTCACGTCTGCCTGCACCGCTAAATCACTAGCAAAGCGAAATCCTCAAAGGTTTTCTTTATATTTAGGAAACAGACAAAAATTGGATGGCGCCAAGTCGGGATTGTACGGAACACGATAGATGACAGTGAAACCTAGGAGACGGCCTCTGCAGATGTTGCAAGGCTTGTGTGTCGTCTGGTATTGTTATGCTCAAGGAGAGGGTGCTCCATGTGTGGACCAACTCCACGAATTCGTGTTTTCAGTTTTCTCACGATCTCGTAGAACCTTGCAGAAATTACAGTGGTGCCTTCAGCCACGAATTCCAAATACACCACAGCTTGCCCATTCCATACCCCTCTGAGCATGACTTTGCCCACTGATGGCGTGGCCTTGAACTTCTGTGGCGTTGGTGTTCCTTTGCGGCAGATCTCCATTGATGCTCTCTTGTTTTCTTGGTCAAAATGGTGAACCCAGCTTTCGTTACATGTCATAAAGTTGTTAAGGAACCGATCCCCCTTATACTCAAAACACAAAAGAAACTGTGGACAGATGTCCAATATCCTCTATTTCATGTCAGGAGTGAGCTTTCGAAGCACCCACCGTGGTCACAGTTTTCTGTACCGCCTTTCTGCAGTAATGGCCTGTACATGTTCTCGTGATATGCCACACTTATTTGAGAGCTGTGTCTGTGTTATCAGGACGATTTTCTTTGATGACTTCATCAATCCGATTCCTATGAGTCTCCTCGGTTGCTGTGCGTGGTCGTCCGCCCCGAGCTCGCTCACACTCGTTGAGGTTAGCACCACCGTTTCCTTAATTACGACACAACCCATCGTAGCTCATTAGCGATGTCGCTACTGTCATCACCGTACACAGCTGTCATTCTTCTGTGGATTTAAATTCGAGGCACGTTCTGTGCAGTTTGAAAGTCGGTTACAGTACGCTGTTTCTCACAAACCGACAAAGTTACGTTACATATCGCCATGTTACACGTTTCAATTCGGAACCTTATAGGGGTAGACGGTAGCAACTAGCGTCAGCGAAGCGGGAAAGTCGACCAGGTAATATCCACGGCACGTACTGTCTCAATCGGTTCTGAGAACAGAATAAAAAATTCTGAGGCATTACTTTTCACCACTCCCTTGCATTTATACACGAAATTTTTAGTATTGCTATTAATGTTTCCTAATAGTCACGTACTACTAAACTATCATAAAGATTACACTAATTCACTGCCTGACAAAAAAATGAAGCACCCAGAATTGGAAGAGAAAATTAATTGCCATTTCATTGTGATCAAAAGTATCCGGACACCTGGCTGAAAATGACTTACAAGTTCGTGGCGCCCTCCATCGGTAATGCAGGAATTCTATACGGTGCTGACCCACCCTTAGCCTTGCTGACATCTTCCACTCTCGCAGCCATACCTTCAATTAGGTGCTGGAAGGTTTCTTGGGGAATGGCAGCCCATTTCTCACGGACGGCTGAGCTGTGGAGAGGTATCGATGCAGTTTGGAATTCCTGTGTGATGGTCTGGATAGATGTCTGCCTATTACACATTACGACCCTCTTCAACTGTCGGTGGTCTCTGTTACTCAACAGATGAGGTCGGCCTGTACGCTTTTGTGCTGTACGCGTCCCTTCACGTTTCCGCTTCACTATCATATCGGAAACAGTGGACCTACGGATACTTAGGAGTGTGTAAATCTCGCGTACAGACGTATGACACAAGTGACACCCAATCACCGGACCATGTTCAAAGTCCGTGAGTTCCGCGGAGCTCCCCATTCTGCTCTCTGACGATGTCTAGTGACGATGTCTCTGACTGATATGGAGTACCTGGCAGTAGGTGGCTGGCTCTGAGCACTATGGGACTCAACTGCTGTGGTCATTAGTCCCCTAGAACTTAGAACTACGTAAACCTAACTAACCTAAGGACATCACAAACATCCATGCCCGAGGCAGGATTCGAACCTGCGACCGTAGCAGTCGCACAGTTCCGGACTGCGCGCCTAGAACCGCGAGACCACCGCGGCCGGCTGCAGTAGGTGGCAGCACATGTACCAAATATGAAAAACGTATGTTTTTGGGGGTGTCCTGATAGTTTAGATCACATACTGTACAAAGAACTTCGCAGTATGAACTCACTCATAAGTATGATGATGCATCTCCTCTGATCTGGATGTACGCACTGTATCCCACTTCGATTGGGAAGGGTGTCATACAGCTGTAATACCATCTTCTGAGTCAAACTGGCCCACAATTGTTATAACAGGTCCCTGATACCCTAGACGCTGAAACTGGGAATATGTTAACGTCCTAGCTGGTCCCACACATGTTCAATCGGGAACTGATCTGGAGAACTTGCTGGCCATAGGAGTACCTAAACATCACGTAGACAGTTCATAGAGACACGTACCATTAGTTGACAAGTATTGCTCTACTGAAAAATGGTACCACGATACTATCGCATTAGAGATAACACATGAGGACGCAGGATTTTTGTGTGCCGTCAGATTTCCCTCAATCATTATCAGCTGTGACTTAAAATTGGCATCACTCCATATGCACCAGTTTGTGTTGTAGTGTTAATGACAGCCAATGCATGGGATGGTAATTTCCTAATGTAGCTGCTGCTAGTCTCCAACAAATGGTACGGAATAACACAAAAATGTTGCAGAGAGACTCTTACTTGCTCTTGGATGGTAGGCGCATATATGAAGGGTTACTGTGTGTTTGGTGCACAGTGCGGCGTTCCTCCCTCGTGTTGGTGAGACGTGGTCGACCGTAATCTGGATGATGAGTATGCCTGTCTTCACATTCCCACACTGTGTCACATCGGGACACTGTCAAATCTGAATGCCGCACAAATCTGGATACTGAACGGTTCGACCAGCCAGCCACACGGATACCCACAATGAGGCCCATTTCTAACTCATACGAGAACGCTGCATCCTCATGTCCTTCACAGTCATCACTCAACATCTGACGCTGTTGACGCCCGTTATATACCCAACAAGGCCAGGTAACAACACTAAACACGAACAACAATACTGCACTATGGTATCAGTTCTAAAGATAATCGCAACTCGAATCATTTATATATCCGTCTATTGTGTATAAATGTACGAAGTGACAACGACAACCGAACATGTCTTCTGAGTGCTTCACTTTTTCGTTAAATGGTCTAGTCTGTTTGGAGTAACACTGTATGGACTATTTCCGGAACACTGGAATTAGTTGTATCGGTTCCTGATAGTTTCCATGGTTTATTATGAAAAAAACCTGATTAAGTATATACTAGGTGCTTCTGTTGTTTCAGAATGAGAATCATTGTTAAAAGAGATTACTGGCCACTTGTCATTATTTTTACTATACACTATATGATCAAAAGTATCCGGACACCCCGAAAAAGATACATTTTTTATATTATGTGCATTGTGCTGCCACCTACTGTCAGGTACTCCATATCAGCGACCTCAGGAGTCATTAAATATAGTCAGAGAGCAGAATGGGGCGCTCAATAAAACTCACGGACTTCGAACGTGGTCAGGTGATTGGGTGTCACTTGTACCGTACGTCTGTCCTCGAGATTTCCAGACTCATAGACATCCATAGGTCCACTGTTTCCGATGTGATAGTGAAGTGGAGACGTGAAGGGACGCGTACAGCACAAAAGCGTACAGGCCGACCTCATCTGTTGAGTAACAGAGACCACCGACAGTTGAAGAGGGTCGTAATGTGTAATAGGCAGACGTCTATACAGACCATTATACAGGTATTCCAAACTGCATCAGGATCCACTGCAAGTACTATGACAGTTAGGCAGCAGGTGAGGAAATTTGGATTTCATGGTCGAGCGGCTGCCCGTAAGCCGCACATCGCGCCGGTAAATGCCAAACGACGCCTCGTTTGGTGTAAGGAGCGTAAACATTGGACGATTGAACAGTGGAAAAACGTTGTGTGGAATGACGAACCATGGTACACAATGTGGCAATCCGATGGCAGGGTGTGGGTATGGCGAATGCCCGGTTAACGTCATCTGCCAGCGTGTGTAGTGCCAACAGTAGAATTTGGAGGAGGTAGTGTTATGGTGTGGTCGTGTTTTTCATGGAGGGGGCTTCCAACCCTTGTTGTTTTGCGTGGCACTATCACTACACAAGAGTACATTGATGTTGTAAGCGCTTTCTTGCTTCTCACTGTTGAAGAGCAATTTGTCCCCACCGTAGGTTCGAGTCCTCCTTCGGGCATGTGTGTGTGTGTGTGTGTGTGTGTGTGTGTGTGTGTGTGTTGTCATTAACGTAACTTAGTTTAAGTTAGGTTAAGTAGTGTGTGTAGGCTTAGGGACCGATGACCTTAACAGTTTGGTCCCTTAAGAATTCACACAGGTTTGAAGAGCAATTCGGGGATGGCGATGGCATCTTTCAACACGATCGAGCACCTGTTCATAATGCACGGCCTGTGGTGGACTGATTACATAACAATAACATCCCTATAATGGACTTGCCTGCACAGAGTCAGTCCTGACCTGTATCCTATAGAACACCTTTGGGATGTTTTGGAACCCCGACTTCGTGCCAGTCCTCACCGACCGACATCGGTACCTCTCCTCAGTGCAGCACTCTGTGAAGAATGGGCTGCTATTCCCCAAGAAACCTGCCAGCACCTAATTGGACGTATGCCTGCGAGTGTGGAAGCTGTCATCTAGGTTATGTGTGGGCCAACACCATACTGAATTCCAACATTACCGATGGAGGGCGCCACGAACTTGTAAGTCATTTTCAGCGAGGTGTCCGGATACTTTTGACCACACAGTGTAGCTATAACTTACAGGTCGAATTCTGGATACCAACAAAACTTGCATACATAAAAATAGCTGAATTTTTATTATTTCACTGTTAAGAAAGACGTCAAGACAGTTGTTTTTTACATATTACATGTTATTAGTTCTGACGGTAGCTTCCCATTATTGACTCCTTATTTTACTATCTAATTTCATTTCGCTTAAAACAAGGAACCAGTCCAGCGATGAAAGTTATTAATGCTTAACAGCAGCCTTGCTACGAGGGCAGGCGAGGGTGTCCACTATGCCCGTGTTTCGTTAATTATTTGACATATTGGCGCAAAAATGGTATCACCATTTACTTGACTAGTAGACATTTCTCTGTCTCATTAATCTATCTAACTGACTGCAGCTGCTTTATACCAGCTTTCTTAGACCATTACCCCTGAGTGCAATCAGACATAAACTATTACCCCTGCCCTACCTACCCCCACTCCTCTCCCCCCCCCCCCCAAAGATTACAACCAACTTTAGTACGTAACTAAACTGTAGAATGGAATTCTTTTCTTGGAACACCTTTATTTTTAAATGATGAAGGATGAACGATATTTAATGTGTGTGTGTGTGTGTGTGTGTGTGTGTGTGTGTGTGTGTGTTACAATGAATGGCGAAAGAATTCCTGATGCATCGCAAGTGCTACCCACAACCACTTTTCAGATAAGAAAGGTATCTATTCACAGTGGGGGTAAACACTTGTTACAAAACATACTTCCCCTGCATTACTCCTCTCCATTGCGGCTTGCTTGACCTATACACTGCAACCCCATTTAAATTCAAACAGATTCAGATATTTGCACCATACTTACCAATTGTAAACCACTTGATTACTGCATTCCTTACCCCAGAAATGGCCGAAATTGAACGACTTCAGGCTGTTAATGCTTTGTGTCTGACCACTCTAATAATAATAATAATAATAATAACACTGTGAACAGCACTATAGTAGCCCTTACGTAGTTACTACTGTGTCGTGCTGTCAATTAATTCATTTATTTGTCTCTAAGCGAGTAATGTAGCAATTTCTGGACTTCCTGCAGTTACTATCTAAAATTTGGAGAAGACATTGTCTTGAGATATTTAGCATTTGTTACGTATAGTTTTCACTTTTGTCATTAGCGATTGACGGGACAAAGCACAACGTATGTGTGTAGTGGGTAGACCATGTGCGGAGCCTGTAACCTGCATCTTATTAATGCTGCTACTTGAGACAAGTAATTATTGATAACTTACATAATCAGTACTACAGTATTACAAGATTGTGATAATAGTAACGATCTTTGAAAATAATTTAGTTTAGTTTAGTTTAAACAGAACCGAATCGTTTGATTTTTACCTCTCAGAAAACTTCATTTTAACTCTCAGTGGGTAATTATCCCTGGTTGGGAACCATGGCTTTATACAACAATAAATAAAAAAAGAAAACAAGTTAAGAAACATATACTGAAGTATATATGCAGACTGAAGCGACGAATAAAAATTTCTTCCAAAGCCAAGATTCTAACGGTGGCTTCCTGCTCACTAGGCAGATAAGATAACCACTAAGCCACGCTCACACAGCAGCTTTGCACGACTGCACGAACTACCGTAGTGGGTCCTATGAGAGGGAGGGCAGGGGGCAAAATCCCCGGGGTCCCAAATCTCATGGGGGACCCAAGTCTCTCCAGAACTTGGGTCTCCCAGATTGCTCGGCTGGAAAATATCAGACTGCTATTGGAAAACAAATTTTGTATCACACCGGGTTTTAGAACATGTCCAAAGATGGCAACATTCATCAGCTATCGTCTCATAATGAAGGCCACTGTTGCCAATTCAGAAATATTATAGTTACACCTCTAGCAACATAAGATTGCACATGGCAGCGCACTCTTAAATTGGCTGTTCTATGTACGCATAAATGAATTCGTCCACCGAGCGCCATCTAACAGGCCAGCCGAAGTACTGCACATGGACACCACTTGGCGACAACGTTATTAGCTCTGCAGTGTTTCTAATGTCAAGTGACAGTTGCTCAAGATCGTCACTAAACGAGCACTGCTTGGTTTACTTTATTTCTAACAATCCAGTTACTGTGCTGATAACATTTTCAGTTCGTGCTACAAAAAAATGTTCATATGTGTGTGAAATCTTATGGGACTTAACTGCTAAGGTCATCAGTCCCTAAGCTTACACACTACTTAACCTAAATTATCCTAAGGACAAACACAAACACCCATGCCCGAGGGAGGACTCGAACCTCCGCCGGGACCAACCAGCTCGTGCTAGATTTTGAGGACTTTGTCTGATGGAAACGACGCACGGAATGCGCTTATCAGTGAAGTTCATGTTCACATGTTACAATTAGTTGTATTACTGAATGTGAAATCAAATGAAATCAAAGCCAGAGCTCAAGGTCAAACAATAAGCAGTTCACTGAATAGTGGCTACTGCAGTGCCAGACGGTGTTAGAGAGTACTAAGTGGCAGCAGTGGTGAAATTGCTACAGTTATTGCATCTAAACTGAAATAAAGTTCAGGACAAAAATACCAGTACAATATTTTGTGTAATCTGGTGTGGAGAGGAGAGGAGAGAAAGGAAAGGGAAGGGAAGGAACTAATGATATCAGCTGCGTCGGAACTTTATGCAGAAGCAGCGGTGTCGAGTGAAAATGTGTGCCGAACTGGGACTTGAACCTATGGTGTCCTGTTTAGTTATTCTTTCAGGTCTCCTGTTATTTTTTTCTTTTCCTTTAAGAAAAAAGGAGAAGGTTATGGTCCCGGGAGCAAAGTGGGCATAGGTCATTTTACGAGGCTTCGCCACGATGTTTCCGTCGCCAAAGAGGAACATACGAAAGGGGTAAATGCCACAGGAGATAATTTTTTTACTTATTGACAAAAATAAATCTGTTTTTCCCAAGAGTCTTAAAGAAGAAGGCATACGTACTACTTGCGTGTAAAAAAGGAAGCAAATGCAAAGTAACACATCTGGAACACGGACATGCGACGTCGATAATCCACGGAAGCCGCCGAACCATCTTCATGACATGTATAGGTACTGTTATGACATGTGTAGATACCGTTATCTGTTCAATCTCCTGCATGTGGATGTATCAAATTTACCTCCTGCCATGAATGATACAGCTACGGGGCGGATTGTCGAAGATGCTCCGCAAGAAGTTCGAGAAGTATTGGCTGTACCTAGGGTTCTTCACAATAGCGCAATGGCGATCGTTTAAGTAGTTCCTCAAATCCATGAGTCCTATGATACCATATCCAAACAATTAATGAATCGCGTGATTTCCGATCCATATGCCAGCGTTGTGTTTCGTCCTCGGATAATAAACAGCGTCTGGGCAGAGGGGAGTGCGGGACTCGACGTAAGTCGGCGATATTCGCAAAAAGACAGCCAAAATTTGACGCACAAAATACCACAGCTCATCCTCCGGCCCACAACGTAGTCGGCATTCTTCCATATCCTGAATGTAGCAATTCATCCATAAAGGCGAATCGGCAAGACGAATCTTATGGAGTCTCTCTAGAGGAATCTGCATTTTGTTCACAGTCACGTAACAGGTCGAACGTACGTCTGAATGTAGCGTTACCGCGTTGACATTGCGCCATATTACCTTCTCGATCGTGAACATTAACATGTCCAAGTCCACCACGTTCTTTAGGAAGAGTGAGGGAGCCGTATCAAACCTTAAATCACTCCAGCGCTGACAAATGAGCCGAATACCTCCATGAAGCTTTGAGCTACAGGGGATAGCAAAAATAATGTGAACACCTGTATTTACTTGGGAACGGTTTATTAATAAGGAGTTGGACCCCCATTTGCCCGTAATACAGCTGGGATTGTTCTTGGAATGATGGCATATAATTATTGTATAGTCTTCAGTGGAATGCTATGCCACTCTTCGATCAGAACCTCTTAACTCCTGTAGTGACGAGGGAGGCGGAAATCTGTTCCGGAGTCTGCCCTTCAATACCGTCCGCAAGAGTTCAATAATGTTCAAGTTCAGGTACTGTGCTGGCCAGGAAAGACGCTGTGTGAATGGGTGCATTATCGTCCTGAAATGTGGCATCATTGTTGGGGAACAACATTTGAATCACGGGGTGCACCTGATCACCTAAAATATTCACATAATCGTTGGCTGTAACACGGCCTTTGAGAGTAATGATGGGATCAGCAGAATACCGAAAAACCTCCATGCCTAACCTTTGGAATCAAGAAATCATGATTATAGGCTTTTTTTGACGTTCTCCAGACGTAAATCCGGCCCAGTGTTAGAAATAACGGAAACATTGACTCCTCGGACCACTGATCTGCCGTCCAGGATTTATGCTCCTAACACCATGTTTTGCGATTCATTGCGGTGGTTGCCATCACTAATGGTTTCGGTGTAGGAGCTCGTCCGTGAACATTCGCTTTATGCAATTCTCGGTGGACAGTGTCGATAGATACAGGGTCTCGAAGATGGCTATTGAGCTCTGCAGTCACTTTAGCCGCCGTAGTTTTGTGTTGTTTTAACACAATTTGTGTTAGCATACGGCGATCTCTGTCATTTAGTTTTGATTCACGCCCACTATTAATTTTACGCGATGATCTCTTTTCATGATTTCTGTAGGCTGTCATGACTTTGAAGACCTCAGCCTCTGAACGCAAATACGAAATGCGCACTACTCGTAAACAACCTGGACTGATGTCCAGTCCATATTGAACACACATAGTCCAGCGTGACACGTGCCTTATCTGCGTTGTTGACCGTCAGACACAACCATCCCATTACTACTACTGTTCACATTATTTTGCCTATCCCCTGTATGTGTTTAGGCATCGGTAGCGTTTGCGCTACATGAGGAATTCGTGATGACTGATAGACATTAATGAAGGTACAGAGCTCGAAGACGATAATGGATATATTGCAGGAAGCTCCGATAATTAAATGTCGTCGTGCATGAGATGTCTTATGTGAAGTCGATACCAAGACTGCGGATTTTATCGCCCAGTCTGAATGGGACGACGCTTGCAGATGTCATCCCAATGCCGATTTCAAGGCCACCGATTTATGTACGTTTATACGGCTCCCCGAAGCTTTAACGTAAGAGGCTAACCAATCCATGGCTCTGCGGACATCATGTTTGTCGAGAAGAGCTAACATCATATCATCTGCGTATGCAGTGCACATAAAAACCTTGCCACCAAAAAACAATCCCGTGAGGCGGTGTCGCTGATCGCACAATAAAAGCTCTAATGCTAAAGCGTAGACTCTCGTCAGTAAGGTGCATCTCTGTACAACAAAGCAGCGAATCTGCAAGGTGTTCGACAGTCTACCGTTGACAAGCACTTTCAAAGATGCACCGCGTAGTAGACGTAGCACAACCTCGACGAAAGCGCCCAGGTAAAGTATATTCGTATATTCTGAAGAACAGCAGTTAAGTACATATGACTGACGCGATCAAATGTTTGACTTAAGTCAGCTGCAGCCAACGCTCCCAGTACACGATGCACCTTAGTGAGGGCAATCAGGTCTCTGAAGCGGCATAGTGCGGCGTGGATATTAGGCGTCATACCCACCCACGCCTGATCCACTAATACTACAAGAGATGTCGTACGCCGAATTCCAGCTGCCGGTAAACGTGCCAAGATTTTCGTAGCACTTTTCAACGGAGTTAATAGTAGCTAGGGAGTAATACGTGATCGTCCGCTATTTACGAAATGGGATGATGACACCTTCCACAAAGGCAGGCGGAAGTTGCACGTCTGGCATCAGGAGCTCTTGACATGTAATTGTCCAATAGGTTTCCAACAGCCTCTGGAACGTCCTATAAAACTCCACGGGTAACCCATGTGGTCCTGGTGTCTTATTGGGTGCCTCTTTTCCTATAGCATCCAACACTTCTTATTCAGTTACCGGTTCTAGCAGTTCCTGATAGAGTTCCCGAGTAACTGTGCCATGCTGCAAACCAGCGAAAGCAGCAACGATCTCTGGATCAGATCTCCGCGTATAGGTCAGAATAATGGGTAAAGTGTTCATTGTTTACGTCTGTTTGCGTGATGTGACGATCTCCATCTTTCATAGTCACCTCATGGAACAAAGTCCTGTGTCTGCGCTTTCGTTCCGTGACTAATCGCACACGGAGGGGCGTTCGTTGGCGAGTCCGATCGTTGAAGTGTACGAACGATGGTCCGTTCCAAGTTTTGACTCGTCAAAGTCAGAATCTTCGCTTTTACTCGGTTCACAGTCATCTGGTGATGGGGGCATAACGGAACACTCCCTGAGGATAGCGTAGTGGAACTCTCTAGTGCTGCGCCTCCACGCCTCAGCTTCCCTGCTAAACGTCTGCAGGGTGCATCGAAGGCTCGGCTTGGCACAGTACAGCCACCACTGTAAAGCAGACGTATACGGCCCTCGTCATCATAGGCACAGTCTCCATGTGTCTCCCACCACCGCTTGACACTCCGGCGAGGTCAGATGAGCGATGTTAAATTTTTACTTTCTGCAGCTGCGCCGCAACCGTTGGGGTCTAAGCGTGATGGTAGAGACGTAAGCAGTGTAGTCAGTAAATGCTGCTGGCCACAACTCGGCTGCCGTGACCGCATCCCTGAGAGAGCGGAGGGTATACGCCCTGTGTGATGGACGAATATTCCGTGAAGTGCGTGAAACCCGGTCTATCAGTATAGATAATGTCCCAAGTGTCTCCAATCCGAGCTTGCAAATGACAGTGCGGAGTGGTGGGCACGGTGAATGATGAGGAATTTGGTCCTTGGGAGGTTGTGTACAATTAAAATCACCTCCGATCACCATATCGTCTATCCTGCCGTGGTATAATGGCGTCAATTCCTCCGTAAAGAATAGCGAACGTTCACGCCTCTTCCTGGCACCGGACGGTGCATAAACACTGACGAGGTGTATCGCGTGGACCATACGCGCCATCCCCCCGACATTCGGTGGATAACGTAAATCGGTGGCAATAAACCTTCTTTGAGAAAAGTTGCGACGCGACTGCCGGTATCCGATGCATGTTATATGAGTGTCATATATCCAAAGATTACCATAAAGCCAAGAACGTATACCTCTTGCAAAAAAAGGCCACGTAAACGTCGGCCCCATAAAGAGGGTCGCTTAGGAACGACAGCTTCGCGCGCGGACGCATGGTACTGATGTTGTTAGTAGCGAATCGATAAGACTGTTGTTGGCCCTCTAAGGCAATGGCATTCATCAGTGGAAGCAGTTTAGTCACCCCAACGCCACCCATTCATCTCAATTATCATGCTGGTGAGGTTGGTGTAACTCGGCGTCTTCTATAAGTGCTGTGCCCGTCGGATAGTCGTCTTCCACGTCGTCTGCCAACGAGTCAATGGAGAGAGGCTGCCGATATGTTACAGCGGCTACCAAGGAGTTCTTGTCATGGTTCCTTGCAACTGCAGCTCTATTCCATTGGCCCTTTCATCTCTGAACCGGTTTCCAGGAGAAGAATAATCTAACGTCTCAGTTCCTAAAGGGAGAGCAGTGTCGATCGACGCCTCTGTAGCAGGTGCGTCCACAACATGGTCGAAATCAGTACGATCGTGTATATATGTTTGCAAGAGGCAGTGGTTCCTTGTCCTTGCAGAGGCGAACGCTGCTCCCGGAAGTGCGTCTCCGCGTGAGACGTGCATCCGACTCCTCTGCGCCTTCCGAGAGGAAAGCCTGAGCTGGCGCGACTTGTGGATTAACATTCATCTGCTTGTTGCGCGTTGGAAATTGCTGTTCGAGGTTATCTGGCGACTCCCTCTCCAGCGAGAGGGCGGTATGTGCCTCGTCAATGACGTGTCGGTCTGTCTGCAGTGGTAACCTGTCCCGATCCCCACCCTCACACGTCTTAGGTTCAAAAATGGTTCAAATGGCTCTGAGCACCATGGGACTTAACATCTGAGGTCATCAGTCCCCTAGAACTTAGAACTACTTAAACCTAACTAACATAAGAACATCACACACATCCTTACCCGGGGCAGGATTCGAACCGGCGACCGTAGCAGTCGCGCGGTTCCAGACTGAAGCGCCTAGAAACGCTCGGTCACCACGGCCGGCCACGTCTTAGGTGACATAACTTGTGCATGAGTAATTGTTAGAATCGAAAAAGGAACATGTTGTACCTCTTCGTCCGGTTGAATCTGGGTGATCCGCCGCTGAAGTCAATCAGGGCTAACATGACCCTCCTGTCCACATCCTGAGGATGGGCGAGGTTGTCCATCGTACATGATAACTGCACGACAGCCGGAAATGTTTAGGTATGTAGGAACGTACTTCGTGAGCTCGATTTTGACCTGTCTTACTTCACTGAGTACGGGATACATTGGAAAAATCTGCCACTTCTCAGCCACGTGCCTAGTGACAGTACCGTACGGCTTAAAAGCGAAGATAACGGAATCGGCTGGTACCTCAAAAGGTAGCTCGAAAACCCGTAGGGTCTTCATGCCCAGGCCTGTATGTTCAACGGTAACAGCGCTGATATGTCCATCTGAGTGCCTAAACTGGAGATTGCCGGCAGCACTGGTAACCACTTTCGTGCAAAGTTCTTCGTTAATCATCTTAACGTTGACGACATTGGTCGTGATCGAAAAGTGAATACCAGTGATGTCCTGTGGATCTAGATGTAGTTCATCACGCAAGAAGTTTTCTACTTCGTATGTAGGTGTCGGAGAGATATAGTTATAAGTCACCTGTAACTAGTTTTGAGATACAGCAACTTTAAAGTTCCATGGAAATCTAAAAATATTTTATACAAAATAGAAGCCTTCTTTGTACCTTAAATGATAGTTTAAAACATTGCAAAGCGTGTAGTAAAATACAGAGCTTGTTTTATGGTATGTAATGTCAATTTTAGTATCAGCCTAATAAATATGTTGTCAGTAGCGGCTTATGGCTGTATCTCCCGAAAAACAACTGAGAACACAAAATATTAATTTATAAGGATTTCTTTTGAACTACACCTAAACAGTGATTAGTTATTTACAATTTTTACATGTTTATGTATACGTAACATATCACTCAGTCCAATAAATTAGTTCTCACTGAGATAGATACATCGAGGAAGTTCCTCGGTCTCACCATTTCTCAGATTGTTCTCAGTACGTGACACAACGAAGTGTTCATCTGCTGCAGGTATGTACGCCATGAGAGACAGTACATTATCAATTTTTTCTAGCTAATTGAAAATGGCTTTCTACACTTCACTGGCTGCTGAAATGGTGCTGGTTCAATATGCCTTCCTCTCCTCATGATGTGAATATCCACTGACGTGAGGGCTCCTATGTCTGAAAAGCAGTGCTTCACACTTAGTCTTAAGTTATCTTCATCCCAAATTTAAACTGAGTAGCTTCACTGTAACGAATCGGATCTCTGGATGTGAATAAGGCTGGCTTCGAGATTAATGTGTTAAGGTTATCCAAATTTCTGAAGTCGTCTCTTTCCTTACTGGTCGCAATGAATTATTTAGGACTCGCAGATTTCACTACTTCCGGTCATTCGTCTGGTCTGTATACTGTTGAATGTATGATCCTTGCATACACTTATTGCAACCAAAATCACTATAGAAAGAGAGTCTAATATGATCAACCAAAGGGAAACAATGCTGGACACATTCAAATCTCCTGGTAGCAACAATGGATCTTTGCAAAGCAATAGAAGCACAATCCTCTGCCTGTCCCTTGCAGCTGTCTGTGATTATGCGGAAATATTTTGTTTGATGGTAAGTTATCTCCAAGTACCTTATCAAGTAGCTTCCAACTCCATCTGTAACCCCTCCTCTCTCTTTCTCACTCCATGAAACATATATCCCTTATATGATCCACAGTCGTGCTTACTGTAGTTATCTGTTCATAAATTCCTATTGCAAAATGGTGGACGAACTGTTAGTTTAGATGTGGCAAACATGTGTTGCACATCCCTTGCTACTGTTTGGTGCTCTTTCGGATTCTCATCAGCCAGAGCAGTTAGTGACACAGTAATATTTCGCCCACTTTCAGCCTTTGTGAGATACAGTTGATACTGTTGTTTCTTTCCTGTAACTTGGATTATGTATCGCCATTAGAAACGCATCACATTTTGAACAAGTGTTATGTTTTGGCGGTCAGAAGCCTATTTGAAATTCGAATACAAAAATTTATCTGAATTTAGTTACAGATACAGTATCATCGGGCTCTTCTTTGTAGCATCCGACTATTTATCTCAAAATAAGGATACAATTGTGAAACTGCATTCCAGATACACTGTCTTGGGGTCTTGTTGCCTACTGTTTCTCCTAAATGGCCCTGAAAAAAACCTCTGACGCCTTATACAGCCCCATATTGACATTTATGTGGATAAATTTCACGTTTTCATGATAGGACTGGCCACTTAAATGTATATTTTCGTTTCTAACACAAATTTTTCCAGAACATTGTATTTGGAGCAAAAGGGAGACTTTCAGCACAGCGTTTCATACAAAGCTCCTTCGTCATCGTTTTGTAACAGGAAAACGCAGCTTCAATTGCTGTTGTAAAGTCCTCACTCTTCTCGCATATTTCTGTAAGACATGAACCCTTATAAAAACGTCTTAAGACTACCATTCCACATACGGTACCTAACTGAACAGTCTGGTTGGATTTGGAAGACACGTACTGCTGAGCAGCATTACGTCGACATTACGTCTTCATTTTTTCCACTGGTCAGTATTTATCTTTATTTTTTTGAGATTTCGGCTTCTGTGGCGATTCTTCAGCTATTCTACTTATTTAAAGCTGTAATATGAAGAGCAAAATAGTCGCGAACTCGAATGAGATATAGTCATAAACCACACAAAGAATTCTATACCAGGAGAAAGATATTTTTACATGTCTGTTGTCATTAAGGTTAGACTATTACTGCGTTAAGCTGTCAATGGCATATGCCTTCAGATCTCTCCCATTAAGACAAAAGCCGAAGATCAAATGTGTGAGGTAATTTAACTAGTTTCTCGGTAACAAATAAGTAAACTACCGTAAATAGCGTATAACTTCATTGTTTTAATACAGATTTCAGAAAAACAGCGTAACTTTATATCAGAAACTTGCCTATATACATTTGTATATAGGCCTAATTCTTGTAACGTTTTTGGAGAATCAAAGTTAAAGTATCTCGTTTAATTGTCCTTTTTTTCATTCCATCGAGTGAAATATATAATAAATAGCGTATACCTTTGTTGTTTTAATACAGATCTCAGAAAAACAGCGGAACTTTGAACCAGAAACTTGCTTATATACATTTGTGAATAGGCTTAATTCTTGTAACGTCATTTTTGATTTTCGGTAATTTAATTGATTTATTCTAGCTAAAGTATTATTTTTGCCATGAGTGAGAAGTGCCTGACATGCCGTAGAATTGTTAGTTCCGGGGTTTGGTGTGATGGATGCAGTAGTTTTTTTCACTGGGGGGACTGCAGTGGCGTGGGTGTTGGGAAAGTGGATCAGGCTCATCAGTGGTTATGTAGGATTTGCAGCAGAGATAGGAAGATAGTGGAACAGGAGGGGAAAATTGCTGCCCTTCAGGCTGAGCTAGATCAGGCTAGGGAAGATCTGGACAGGTTAAGGAGGGAGAAGGGCAAAGAGAGGTGGGAAGTGGCAACAGGTAGCAGAAGGAACAGGCCTAGAACTAAGTCTGACAGTTTTGTGGTGAATGTCAAAAATAAGTTTGACCTGTTGCTTCAGTTAGAAACTGATGAGCCTCAAGCAGAGGTAGGTGTAGACAGGACACAACAAACTTTCAATAGGAAATTGAAAAAGAATGTAGGAAAGTCATCGAAAAGGAAGAAAGTTTTGTTGTTAGGCAGTTCTCATGCCAGAGGTGTAGGCCAACTTCTGCAGGAGGAATTAGGACCAGAATACCAGGTCACAAATTTTTTCAAATCAAGTGCTAGTCTGGATCAGGTGACAGAGGATTTAGGTTCACTCTGTAAAGGATTTAGCAGGGAAGACACCGTGGTTATTGTGGGAGGGTCAGGGAACAGCATCGACAGAGATCCTGGGTACAGTATAGAGTGTGACCTGGTAAAGATTGCGTCGGCATCGAGACACACCAATGTTGAATTTGTATCTGTCGTGAGACGCCATGACCGGCCTCATTTGAACTCTTCTGTTGGGAGAGTTAATTTGGAATGGGAACGGCTGCTTGGGTCGGGTGCGGGGGCTCATATTGGTGTGGTTCCTGTTGATTATCTCAATAGGTGGGACTATACCAGGCACGGCCTACATCTCAACAGGAAAGGGAAGGGGAAACTGGCTGGGGTAAGAGCAGGAAATTTAAGGGGGGAAGGCACTGCCATGAATGGTAAAATACCAGTGGTTACAGGTGTTGGAGCAGCACCTTTTTTAGGATACGTAAGACAGGAAGATGTCAAGTTCTACGAGAGGTCAGGATTGAAACAAATCTTCAGTTTAGGAAAGAAATTAAACAGCACAATTCTAGCACATTGGATCACCAATCACAGCTATCAATTATAAATTTTCACCAATCACCAGAAATTTTATCTCCACCAAGTTGTATATCAGTCCCAGGTAATTGCATTGATGAATTAGTCACCCAACCCAGTTGACATAATCTGCCTCTCTGAACACCATGTGACCACTGGTATAGGAACTAGGCCTAAGCACAATGAGAAACTCAGACAGGAGAGTACTGCAAATGTTACAATAAGGAAAGGTTCTCATAAAAGTATAATTAAAAATAATGTAAGTATATTTCATCAAAATATTGGGAGCTTAAAGAATAAAGTAGATGAGCTTCTGGTTTGTTTAGAAGATTTAGAAGCTGAGAATGAAATAGATATACTATGCCTGTCTGAGCATCACATTGTTACTGATATGGATAAGGTAAATGTAAGTGGTTATAAGCTCTCTGCACATGTAATGAGAGAAAATATGGAGAAAGGAGGAGTTGCCATATATGTCAAAAGTTATCATTGTGCAAAAAGTATAGAAACAAAAAAGGTTTGTGTAGAGAAACATATAGAAGCATGTGCCTGTGAGCTTAAATTAAATAAAGGCACATTTATAATTGTAACTGTATATAGGTCCCCATCAGGAAATTTTCATCTATTTCTGAAAAATTTGGACTCCTTGTTGTGCTATCTGTCAGACAGGGGGAAGCAAATTATTATTTGTGGGGACTTCAATGTAGATTCTCTGAAAGAGGGTAATAGGAAAAATGACCTTGAAGTATTACTCGGTTCTTTCAATTTGACACCTGTTATTGATTTTCCTACTCGGGTGGTAAAGGATAGCAGCTCACTGATAGATAACTTCTTTATAGACCAAGATAAGTTTAACCAGATAAATGCTCAGCCTGTTGAGAATGGTCTTTCTGATCATGGTGCACAGCTAGACACAATATATGACATAGCTCCATTCAGCAATACTAAACAGTCCTCCAAAGTAGTACGTTCAGTCAACGATTTAACAATTGCAAATTTCAGGGAAAGCCTACAGCAGTTAGACTGGGATGAGGTGTACCGTGAACCTGATGCCAATTTAAAATATAATTTATTTCATGACATTTTTGTAAATGCATTTGAAAACTGCTTCCCCAAGAAAATAGTTAAATATACTCGTAAGAAACCTTGTAACACACCATGGCTTACTAAGGGTATAAAAATATCTTGTAACCGGAAAAGGGAACTGTATCTGACAGCAAGAAAGAGTAGTGACCCAGAAGCTATCAAAAATTATAAAAACTACTGTGTTATATTAACAAAAGTTATTAAAAAATCCAGGAGTATGTGTATCATGTCTGAAATCAGCAACTCTGATAATAAAATTAAAACAATTTGGAATATTATTAAAAGAGAAACAGGTCAACCAAGAGCAGAGGAAGACAGTATTACCATCAAATTGAATGAAAACTTTACGAACAAAAAGTCAGAAGTTGAAAATATTTTTAATAATCATTTTCTAAATGTTGTGGATATAGTAGGATCCAGGTGTTCATTAGAAGATGCTAGGCTGTTAATGAAAGAGGCCATACCTACGCAATTTGATACAATTGAAATCTCACCCACTTCTCCCTCTGAAATTAGGAAAATAATAAACTTGCTTAAAAGCAAAAACTCGCATGGAATTGATGGCATTTCAGCAAAATACTAAAAGCTTGTTCTCAACAGATAAGTAAGATTCTCAGCCACCTGTGTAATAGCTCTCTGGAACAGGGCATTTTTCCTGATAGACTGAAATATGCTATTGTTATACCTTTGCATAAAAAGGGGGATAGATCTGATGTCAACAATTACCGTCCAATCTCCCTTCTAACAGCTTTATTCAAAATTTTTGAGAAAGTAATGTATTCAAGAGTAGCTTCACATATCTGTAAAAATGAAGTACTAACAAAATGTCAGTTTGGTTTCCAGAAAGGTTTTTCAACAGAAAATGCCATATATGCTTTCACCAGTCAAATTTTGAATGATCTGAATAACCAAACACCACCCATTGGGATTTTTTGTGATCTCTCAAAGGCTTTTGATTGTGTAAATCATGAAATTCTGCTAGACAAGCTCAAGTATTGTGGCAAGAGTGGGACAGTGCACAAATGGTTTAATTCGTACCTAACTGGAAGAGTGCAGAAAGTTGAAATAAGTAGTTCTCGTAACATGCAAAGATCAGCACATTCCTCAAACTGGGGAACTATCAAGAATGGGGTTCCACAAGGGTCAGTCTTGGGTCCTTTGTTGTTCTTATTATATATTAATGACTTGCCATTCTATATTCATGAAGAGGCAAAGTTAGTTCTCTTCGCTGATGATACAAGTATAGTAATCACACCTGAGAAACAAGAATTAACTGAGGAAATTGTCAATACTTTCAGAAAATTACTAAGTGGTTCCTTGAAAACGGACTCTCACTGAATTTTGATAAGACACAGTACATACAGTTCCGTACAGTGAATGGTATGACACCATTAATAAATATAGACCTTAATCAGAAGCATATAGCTAAGGTAGAATATTCCAAATTTTTAGGTATGTCCATTGATGAGAGATTAAATTGGAAGAAACACATTGATGATCTGCTGAAACGTTTGAGTTCAGCTACTTATGCAATAAGGGTCATTGCAAATTTTGGTGATAAACATCTTAGTAAATTAGCTTACTACGCCTATTTTCACTCATTGCTTTCATATGGCATCATATTTTGGGGTAATTCATCACTGAGGAATAAAGTATTTATTGCACAAAAGCGTGTAATCAGAATAATAGCTGGAGTCCACCCAAGATCATCCTGCAGACATTTATTTAAGGATCTAGGGATATTCACAGTAGCTTCTCAGTATATATACTCTCTTATGAAATTTGTTATTAACAACCAAACCCAATTCAAAAGTAATAGCAGTGTGCATAACTATAATAGTAGGAGAAAGGACGATCTTCACTATTCAAGATTAAATCTAACTTTGGCACAGAAAGGAGTGAATTATACTGGCACTAAAGTCTTTGGTCACTTACCAAATAGTATCAAAAGTCTGACAGATAACCAACAAGTATTTAAGAAGAAATTAAAAGAATTTCTGAATGACAACTCCTTCTACTCCATAGAGGAATTTTTAGATATAAATTAAGAAAAAAAAGAAAAACCAAAAATATTAAAAAAATAAAAAAATAAAATAAAAAAAATAAAAAAAAAATAAAGAAAAACAAAAAAACACAAAAAAATAAAGTTGTTATATTAACTTAAGTATGTTGTTAAATTAACCTAATTATGTCATGTATTGGAAAATTCGACTCGTTCCACATCATTACGAAATATCGTATTCATGATCCATGGAACTAGTATTAATCTAATCTAATCTAATCAAGTCACAAGCCACTAAGCAAAAGTTACCAGAAATGAAAGCTTTTGTATATTTACTGAAAAATCGTCTTTCCTGAGCTGGAACTGTTGCTCGATGGATCCCAAGATTCATCACTGTCAGTATCAAAAGAACCAGAGTTTTCATTTCCAGTAATGTCACTAATATTCGTTGAATATGCGAAGACGTTTCACACGCTCCTGAGCTAACTGCAATTTTGCTGTCGCTTGCAACTATGTATCTTCTGAAAATATCATCAGATGGCAAAATATAGAACGGAACTTCGTTATATAATGCCATCTGACACACAAAGACGGAACTTATTCAACAAAATTTGAAGAGGGCATCGTTAACAATGTCGTTGTATGAAAAACTCAATTTCGAAAAAAAAAAGTATGTTACGACTATATCTCTCCGACCTCTTCATACGCTCGCGGTCGCGGGTATTCGGCTTGGAATGTACACTGTTATTCCTATAGGAGTTCGCCTTGTTACTTCAATGAACTTGTAGTGAGCGACTCGCGCTCGTGCAAAGTAAACAAATTCGCGTACGCCACTAGACCGGTGGGACGCTAAGCACACGTCCTCGCCGCTATGTCGGTGACGGCCAACTTGCTTACAAGGCAATTGATTTAACTGCGGCGCCATCCGGACACAGTGTTTATCGCAAATGCGCGGACTATCCCAGCACGCTTCCCGGCCGACTCACACTCCCACCTAGCATCACCTGTACGCAATCCGCGTCCGTGTCCTCAATGCTCTGTAATTTTAGATTCTCGCCGAAAGTTGAACGTTGTTGTGGATCTGCTCTGAAGGTTGTGCATTCATCACCCATCGAAGAGAATTAATTATATGAATGCATGGTGTTTGTTCTCTCAGACATGTCCCATAGGACAGAAATCACTTGTTCATATAACAACATTTTTGTGTCAGATCGCGTAATCTGAGGTGAAAACTACTCCATGGATAGGAATAAGTAGGAGTCAAACAATCTTACCCACTTCAAGTCTGCTCAGATATAAGCTGAAAACAGCTTTTCGATGTACAAAGTTTTGTTGGCTAATACCCGAGTATCTTTCACGTTCGGCAAACTAAGAATGACACTGCAGTTCAAAGGTGAATTAAAATCATTACTTGTAAGACCCTTATTGTCTCCATTTTAAGTTTATTCTTAAGATATTGATGTATGATGTAATTTTCAAGATTTTAATATAAGATAATTTTCTACCTTTTGTAATGGATTTTCTTAAGATTTATGTCATTTATTAACGTCAATCTATCGTTTTAAGTATATTTTTAAATTCTTTTACAATATCAACATCGGGTCTCTAGTTATAAGAGTCCCCATAACGGTTTTGATGTCGGAACTTGGGGCACTTTAAATGCTGCAACTAAGGAAATACAAGAGGTAGTAAAATGTGGTCCACCTAACCATCTGAAACATCTTCCAGTAGATGTCAATTCTCGTACGTTTCCTACATCTCTACTTCAGCGTAAACTTCGGAACAATGAAAATGTGCCCTATGACTCGTTATTTGAAGTGAAAATCAACCAGCATTATTTTATTTTCCTTGTCACCTTCTTTCTAGTCAGGCTGAGACAGTTCGTCCATACATCTCTTCAAAATCAGGATATCTACATTAAATTAAGTGGAGAAAGTATATGACAGGACCGCAGAACATCAATATAGCAATCTACATAGAGAATATTACTTGAAATGGCAAAAATTTTGAGATTCACTTAAAACGTTCTGGTACTATATTCCAAGGAATCGAGGAACCGATTGAAAATGAAGTCTATGTCTGGAAACAGACATTAATACTTTTACCTGATGTGGAATTATTTCTTGGTCAAAGAAGTTTCGCCTTCAGACAGTCCTCTCACAAAATTGGAGAGGCAAATAATGGAAATTTCCTCGGAATATTAGAGAGTGTGAGTCATTATGATCTAGCTCTTGCAAAACACACTGGCAAGGTCAGAGACGGACATAAAACAGGGCAACGTTCACAAGTGCATTATCTGCCTAGTGATGTCCATAATGAATTTATTTGTAGTTGTGCCCATCCTGTAACGAGTGCCATCGTGGAACAGAGAGAAAGTGTGAAGTATTATTTATTTATTGTTGATGCAACTGCCGTGAGGAGTATCCGCGAGGTCTCAGGCGCCATGTCGCGGACTGCGTGGCTCTTCCCGTCGGAGGTTCGAGTCCGCCCTCGGGCACGGGTGTGTGTGCTGTCCTTACATAAGTTAGTTTAAGTAATGTGTAAGTCTAGGGACCGATGATCTCAGCAGTTTGGTCCCTTAGGAATCCACACACATTTGAACATTTTTTTTATGCAACTCCTGATTAAGATCATGATGGGAAGTCAACATTCATTCAGCGTTACATTTACGTAGATAAGGAAATTGATAAATATCAAATAAATGAACGGTTTTTGTAATTCGTAGATTGTAATCAGAAAACAGGAGTTGCTACTGCACATTTAAGTCGATCCACACTTGTGAAACACTCAGTTCCTATCAGTGAGTATCGCAGAGAAGGTTATAATAGTGGAAATAAAGTGAGTGGGGCTTATGAAGGAGCACAGACACATTTTCTTCAGTGAAATTCTCTTGCAAAATCTTCTCCTTGTGCTTGACATAGTCCTAAATTATGTGGAGTACATGGAAGCTGAGAGTTGTTATGATAATATTTTTGAAATCATTCAACCCCTATTCAGTTGCAGTGAACAACGATGGCAGATTCTGAGACAGTGTGCTGGAAATTCTTCATATTCTAAGTCTGACACCAATGGGAGTGTTCATGTTGATGCTGTAAAACCACTTACAGTTCACGTGGACAACTTTGTAATTGCTTTTGAAACTCTCAGTAAGTAAAACTTTTGTCATCTGAAACACGTTCTGTGACTGGGATGTTTGAGATATGTGAGATCTTTCAAGTGTTTAGTCATGCCATCAGTCTGGCTAAAATTGTTGATACCAAGTGACTACAAAAGCAAATTACTACCAGTCCGAATTACAACGTGATCCATAGAAACATGAACTGCTTTGATAAGTCGTAACATTTGAACCACTAATGGGACAAATTTGCACTTTTGGGAGATGGTAATACACAGCTGGGAGATTACATACATACATTCAAAGTCCTCACATCAAATTTTGGAAGTACGCTCCACGAGCATCGACGCACAACTACACTTGTGTGTACAATGTTCCGCGACGTTTTATGAAGTGTATCCTCGCCAATGTTGCCTATTTTGTGCGTAATGGCTTCAGGGAGCTCTGCAGTTATCCGTTGTCTATTCTTGTACACTCGGCTTTTAAGATACCCCTACGAGAAAAATCCGGCGGAGCGTTAGGTCTGATCTGGGAGGGGGGGATCTTTTTAGATTATTCTGTCACCAAAGACATTGTTTACAAGCTGCATAGAAATGTTAGACAGGTAGCACGTTGTTCCATCTTGTTGGAAATATCGTTCTGTACGTTCATCCAGCTGCTCCACAAATGTTCTGAAGATTCCCATACAATCTGTATTGCCTACGGTCGTATCAAAGAAAATGGTGTCAGCTATCATGGAAGATGACACCGCTCACCACACTCCCATCGTTTCATCAAGCCGTGGTGTCCCACGGATGTTATTGGGGTTAACGCCACCCGAGTATCTACTGTTTTGTGTGCTTAGATAACCTGACAGATTAAACCATGCTTCATCTGTATCCCAAGTTATGGAAAGAGTATATTGACGTTGAATAAGAAACCCTGAAACCATCGACTGTAACGCATTCTTCTCTAGTGATGTGTTCCTTGCAGTGCTTGCATCATGTCCACGCTGTATGGCCGCAATGCCGATTTCTTGGGAGCTCTCTGACATGTGCCACATGAAATGCCAGTCTCCTTGCCCAATCGGGGAAACCATTTCCTTGGAGACTTTTCCAATCGTCTTCGAACATTATCAGTCACCTCTGAACTCAATAATAGTCTATGTTTACCAGTGTCACTGTTTAGTACACCAGTTTTCTCCAGCTTCCAAACAGTCGATAAAACTGTTGCCTTTGCTGCAACATCGCGCACATTGAATTCTCTCCGGAATGCTCATTGTGTTGTAACCAATGATTCTGTTCCCAATACAGTTACACAACAAAAAGCCGCTCTCGAAGGATGTACTGTATGTTTCTTCCACCTAAAGACTGCGAACGAATCAATAATTCGCTCGCTATTGCTACGCGGTTCGTACTACACTCTCACAGACTTCAGAAACCGTTACCGACGAGGCTACGAACCAACTGACATGAGTCGAGAAAGCGCAGCGTTGTACCAGACGAAGGACCTCACCTGCAGGAACAACAATCAACTTGTCAACAACAGACAGTACTTCTGGTTCTCTTAGAGCTACGGAGATCATTAAAACAATTTGTCCGTCTCTACGAGCATTCGGAGGGAAAGTATGACCTATTGAAGTAGTTCAGATTTATATGGTTCGCCTTGTACTATCATTTATGTTCAGGTAAGAAACATTAGGAGCTTATTAAATGACATAAAATATCTTCGCAAAAATCGGACACCATTCAACGTGAATCTAAGGAGAAGGAGAAGGAGGAAGAGGAGGACATCAGTGTTTAAAGTCCCGTTGACAACAATCTGAATCTAAAGCTGTTGACAATGCGATTAATACCGATCCTGAACTTCTGGAGGCGCACACTAAGATGATGTTGAAAACGACCCGGGAACCACATAGTTTCAGTTGGAAAAGTAGAAGTGACATCGTGGTACTGCAGAAACCATGAACTAGCCTTAGGAGGCTGCAGCAAAAGGAGTTATGTCGTAAAATAGAAGATGGGATATGATTCTATTGAAGACATAGATTAATTCGTGGTTTTTGTATCATTTACTTGTCATAAAATGAAGCGACAGAACGGTGAAGCATCTTCTTGATATTTTTTTCGCACCCAGATATGGAGGTTAGACTCAGACAGTTGAAATTGAAAGAGAGTGCCTTCTAGCTCTAATTCCAATGCCGTTACTGTACGTAGACGTTGAAACTTGAAGATTGAGCATCATCACTGGTAGCTGCTCCCGTTTAACCTCCTCAGTCCTTATGTAGCATATACGCTACATCTAACGTTTATATTTTTATAGCTTATGGAGTCAAGTAAACTCGCTGCGACTGACTGTAGCATATCGCACTCCTGCAAGAACAGCGATTCAACTAAAAAATGCTTGAGAAAACTCGACTTAGGGAATTAGTTTTACAAAACTTACAGTCAAATAGTATGAGCTTCCTTTAAATTTTAGTTGAGTATTGTTGGAAGTAAATTTCATTATATTTTTCGTGCACGCTGGGGCACTTCACAGGTATTTTTCGTTGAATACACTGAAAATGGCCGTTCTTCAATTTGTGTCAATTTTCTTGCCGGGGTGTGAATAATTTACACCATGTGCTTTTTGTACATCGCTTGATTTCGTTTCGCCTCGTAGGTGGCGGCATCTAGTTCAAGAAAACTTTTTATCGTGTTGTTAGCATTTCTTCATCAATAAAATTAACGTATGTCCTTTTTTTATTAATTTTGTGCCACAATGTGTTTATAATGTGCTGTAACACGCCAATATACCCTTCGCTGTCGGGTAAGTCATTGTTTAATTCTTGACAGCAATATAGCGATATGTTTTTTCGGTTTAGCATTGGGTCTACATTCTGCAACGACCTATTCTTTCACTTTACTGTTGCATTATTTTAGGTGTTTAACAGTGAGTTTTATGTCAGTTATTTTCGAACATATAATATTATTCACTTTGAAGCTGTCGTATAATGTTCGTGAATCACACAAACTTTTAAAATTAATATTTTTGTATTATTTTGCTCCAGAACAATGGATTGACCACCAATGTAAACTTGTCATTCATAAAACCTATGCGCGGAATTGGGGAGCCCGAAGAGTGCTCATAAACGACGGGGTTAGGGATTACCTTCTCGTCACAGTGACGGTGACTCTCTGGACTGGCTGTTCAACGCACGGCTCCCACCACGACCCGCATTTTAGCTTCGCTTCAGCAGCATCTGAATTCTGAATAACGCTCCTCTGCTCCTGTCTCCATCCCTTCGATTTAGGCCGCAGATAATCACGGGAGATGAAGCGTTACAATGCAGTTATACAGCGCCGATGATGTCTCATCACCTGGCGAGGGAGCACCAGAGTGCGGTTCAATTACAGTGGAAGCCCCTTTCATCGATCAGCCGAGTGACTGCAATTTTTGCGCTGCGGCACATACCTCGCGTGGTTGCACCGCCGCAATCACTGCCTCCGGCGTGTAATAGTTTTTGTGGGCGATCTCGCGTAAAATAACTCTTGAGAAATTTTTAAGCGCTTTCAGTGAAGTTAATCACGTGACAGAGCTATAAAATTGGTATTATACACAGGCTTCTATGAATCGAACCGAGCTATAAAAGTAGTACATTAGCTTTTCTATTTATCGACATTTAATGTACCATACTCGCTGAAGTATCTACGAGTATAGCTCTGGCTCGAATGCTCGAAGGAAATTGAAAGGATCTCCATTAGCCATTGAAGAATCCATTCAGCCATGAAGTTATTTAGAGAAAGTATAGAAACACAAATCAAGACGATGGCACCAGATGAATTTTAGTCCAGCTAGTAGATAGTAATATCACATTGCTTGGAAAGATAAATTTTGCAGTGCGAGAATTCGAGTAACAAAGACCATTACACTGAATTTTGCTGCGACTGACGCAATGAGACGAAAAAATGATCTTATTGACAGTGGTTACACATTAACTCTTTTATTTATTTGGCAAGATAACACGTAAATATTTGAGGTACGCTACAAAACAAAGTGATGAGATAATATGAGAATAAACAGATACAAGTTTAACAAAGGGCTTTCTAAGCTTACTGTTGACTGACGCGTATGCTAAATATTAAACAATGGGTTTGGTTAATTTAAAGTAAAAAAAGACGAACAATGTAACAATACTAACGATTTGCATTGGTGGTGTGTCACAAAGGTAAACATCCAAACACATGTTTAGCAAACGTACCTGAAATGTGTAAAATTTGTGGTGTCACCGCCAGACACCACACTTGCTAGGTGGTAGCTTTAAATCGGACCCGCGTGTCGCCACTGTGTGATCGCAGACCGAGCGCCACCACAAGGCAGGTCTCGAGATACGGAATAGCACTCGCCCCAGTTGTACGGACGACTTTGCTAGCGACTACACGGACGAAGCATTGCTCATTAGCCGAGCCAATAGTTAGAATAGCCTTCAGCTAAGTCCATGGCTACGACCTAGCAAGGCGCCATTAGTAACATTGCATATATCTAAAGAGTCACTTGTATCGCCACAATCTCCAGATGTACCAAAAGGATGGATTAAAGTTAAGTAGTTCAGAAGCTACGTACTTTTCTTTATAGCATTCATTACGTATGCTGTTACAGACCTATAGCTTGCCTGCTAAACGCGTGCCTATCGGCTACTTCCGTGGCGTGGCTGTCTTTCTACGCCACAACAAAATTTTACAAGGTATTTTGACAAAGAGAGTTGTCCTGGCACCACAAATATCTTCGAACAGTCCTCAACACGGAGAAATTAGGTAGTAGATAGGGCGACTAGCAGGTAACTAGCGGAGGGCATTCAAATGCAATCAAGACATGTCTTGAGCTTCAGCGATCTCTATCTCAATAACATTTATTTTGTAGACGACGCACTTCCAATCCTATCTACCATCTTACTGGCTGCGAGTGCTAAGCTCTGCCTGATTTCTGCTTAAGATATACGATTATGTACAAGTGAGACAGGAGTGATTATCATTATTTAATTACATCACATTATTTTCATATAGTACTTTAGTTTGTAAAAAAGATTTTTCAGACACTGGAACGAGGAGTTTTCTGATCTAGAAGAATAGCTTCCATGTGTCGTTGAGAGAAGAGTTTTACATTTATGGAAAACAAATCTTAGCTGTCGGAAGAAGCAGTCTTAATGTTTGGAAAACAATTTCGTTCTCTGGAAAAATACATTTCATTTAGTTTACAAGAACTGTGTCGTGTTCGGGATGAAAAGCCAATTCCTTGAAACAATAATGAAAGTTCACTATAGTAAAGACACAGTTGGCCATGGCAGCAGCAGCATCAGCAGCACAGCAGCAGCCGCCGCCAGCGTGCGCCATACGGTCGGGCCGGGCGTCTGACAAGGGGACCTGTGATATTAGCTATGTGACAGAATTAATGAGGCAAGGTCCTTAGACGATAAAGGATTAATAAGGTGACAGAGTCAATAAGGCAATGTCCTTAGGAAGTAAAGCTGCACGTGTTGTCACAGAATTAATGAAGCAAGGTCTTTAGACAATAACCGTGAATTAACGAGAATCAGTCACGGACAGACGAAGTCAGAGTCACATGCTGGCACCGCTGGGAATACGTTAGTTATCTGCAAGGCTCTGGTGGTCTTTGATTTTATGCGAGTGTTTGATTAACTAAACAGAATGATGATAAGCAAGCACTGTCTCTGTGTAGGGACTTGGCTACTAATGTGGAGGCACCTCAGCTACAGAGGTCATTTCTACAATTATGATCCGAAAAAACTTTTAAGTTTATTGTATCTCTTGAGTTGATTATTCTCCTCATCATCCTTCCGTCCAGTATATCCGCCTCAGGGAATTCAAGTCAGTCAATTAAGTCTCCCTCTCACCTCGGCCTACTGACAGAATACCCTTTAGCAAGAACTTCTATCGCTCAGTCTGTTCAGAAGCCAATTATCGGGACGCGACAACAGTAATTAGATTTTAAAAAAAAATTCTTTTTCATCTTTGTAAGATGATAGAAGAAGAGCACATTTTTTGGAAGACGCCGTTTAATTTTCGATGTCAAAATAAAAAAAATATATATATTTACTTATGTCAAACAACTCTTTTCTCACAATAGGACATTGCTTCCCCTCAGGAACGACGTTCATTTTCGGGCGACTTCGTTTTCAGCAACATGACGGTACATATGGAGAAATTCTGTGAGGAAATTTTGCAAACAAATAGCTTGGACTTAAGAACACAAACATTAAGCCACGCTACACACACATCAGCTTTACGTACCTACTCAACAGATAATGTAAGATACAGCCACACGAGTTCGATTCCTGGAAGGGTGCGAGATTTTCCCCGCCCGGGGACTGGGTGTTGTGATGTCTTTAGGTTAGTATTATCATAACTCACATTCCACTGTTGAGATGGCCGTATAGACACGTAAAAAAAGTCTCACTCGACACGAGGAAAGGGCGCCGAGGAAGGAAACCCTTTCCGATAAGGAAGCTCAATCTACACCCTACCGAGATCTCTCAGCCAACGGTAACATGCGACTCGTCCTCGTCTTTAATGTCTGGTCTACTTCTCATTGCACGTTGCTCACCTACAGAACGCGCCATCCGATTCATTGTTGTTGAATACAGGAATGATAAAGTAACAACAGAACATCATCATCATTCTTGGAACATTCCTACTAAATCTTTGATAGAGCAACAGTCTTACTGATCGCTATGAAACCATATTCAGTTACACTCGTGCGCCAAAATTGAGGACGGAAAGCAACTTCAAATGGTTCAAATGGCTCTGAGCACTATGGGACTTAACATCTATGGTCATCAGTCCCCTAGAACTTAGAACTACTTAAACCTAACTAACCTAAGGACATCACACAACACCCAGTCATCACGAGGCAGAGAAAATCCCTGACCCCGCCGGGAATCGAACCCGGGAACCCGGGCGTGGGAAGCGAGAACGCTACCGCGCGACCACGAGCTGCGGACAAAGCAACTTCCGCATGATGTCTAACAGCCAGGTAACATAACTCGATGAACCTTGGACCATACATAGAAAGAACTGGGACAGTTTAGTACAGAAGATAACTAAAGAAAATTAGCAATGAAACGAACAGAAATGGCACTTTTATCCAAAGACAGCAACTGCGATTCATGTTGGTCCCCTGGACAGTACAAAAGGCGGAACTTGGTTCTAAACAGCGTGTGTGGTTACCAGGGACGGCAGTGCATGCTCCTCAACGTGCTCCCATGCTGAGCACAAGGTTGGTACAGAATTCTTATGTAGGGCGGTCAACGCTATTGTCACATTGTACTCTTACCAACTTTGTGGTAAGCATGGGAGCACATTGCAGAGCATGCACTGCCGTCCGTGATGATAACAAACCCCATTAAGAACAACGTTCCGCCGTTTGTAATACCCAGGGGACCATCATGAATCGCGGTGACTTTAGCGTAATTATTGCCTTCTATTCAAAGTGTCATTTCTGTTCGCCCCATTGAGTTTTCCCTTCAGTTACCTTCTCTACTATACTATAGCAGTTCTTTGTATGTATAACCCAAGTTTCATGGAGGTACGTTACCTGGCAGTGACCATCATGTGAAAATTACTTTCGTATTTAAGCTTTGCAAACCAGTGTATTTTATTTAACTATCATTAAGTATAACTTTTATTGTATAGTTCTGTAGTGTACTTCAGCAAGGGATAATGACATACTGTTTCAAAATCAGAATGTGACAAAGTGTCATGTGTTGATCTCGAACATCCTAGTATTGATGCGCAATCCACAGAGCGGTAAAAACAAAACTTGCCTGATAAATGTTTATAGGCCTGATACGAAACACGTTACCCCAGTTAATGAATAGGAAAATTGCTGTTTACATAAGATAATGTAATTTACCACCGCTGACGTCGACGCAGCACTGTGTTTGATTTATCACACGATGAGACACTAGTATAAGCTCTTCTTGAAAGATGGCAGCAATAGCGTTTTAATACTTTTTCTGTAACACCACGCATGAATTTTCAGCTTGACTACAGGAAGAGAGATCCTGAACGTTAAGAGATTTCGTAGCTCTTCCTAACTGTCTTCTTCAACCCGAACAAGCCGTGGAACAGTGTCATCATTGCACCTCCGGTAAGTGTTATTGCTCCACCGTCCTAAAAAAAGTCAATAACATTGCTATTTCTATTCATTTTTTAGATTATAATACTGAAAACACTTTCGGCCAATTACGTTTTGGCCCAGCTTTTCTGGTACGTATGGGTAAATCATGCACATTTTCAATTCAGTGTCTCCATGTTGGTCAAACATTGTTGTTCTCACATTGGGTTTCACAGTGCCGTCTGGATTCTACGTCAGTTAAGTAATTAAAATACCAATGATCTATACCTGGTTAAAACTTAAGAATATCGGTAGATTTTCTGCGAAGCCAACCGTTTTTAACAACACCATAACTCTAGCCAGGATCGTCAGGTTGTTCACAAAGATATCCACAATACGACTGTTCTGCAGAGTCTCAAATGTAACTTATCGAATAATAAAACGAATCATATCTGGCTGCTCTTCGCGCCAGTGTTATCTTCAAAAAATTACGCAGAGGCTTATGAAATCGTACACTATAGCTAATTGCTACGAACAGGATTTCGACAAAAAATTATTTCGTTTCTTTTCGGCAACTAGATTTTTATCCGAAATACGTCGATCAATAAGAGCATCCTCTGTCTCGTACCAATGTTTTTAACGTTCATCTACTGAATACGCAGAACACAAATTCGTAGCAGAAGTCAAATCTGTATCGCCACTTATATATACCGCGTCGTACGTTATTATTTTGAACGGCATTACATTAATACAGACACGTGGCCTGTGTCACACGCAGTGTGCCTGGATGTTCATTCGGCGAACGGAGCACAGGGAGCCAACTGACGGAACAACAAAAATTCTGCATATAAAAACTGCGCGTCGGGTCTCTAAAAAAGCAAACAAAAGCTACAGATATTTTCTGACACTGAAATATGTGGTTGAGACGTGCACTTACAACACGGTTCCTCGAAGCGGTGCATGAATAGGCAGCGGTTATGTTGCGTTGGCGCCTTGCTGTGCGCACTCTCTTGTTCTATTGTACAGCCGCGAGCGTGCGCAGCTAACGGCTTAAAATGATGCGTGCTCCGCTACCACGGCGCTGAGTCGACACGCGGGTCGTTACAGCGTTGCTAAAGCTGTGTAAAAGCACCCCATTAATAAGAGCCTTTATCACCGCTGCCGAAAAGGCTCATCTGTCAGTTTTAATTATTAATACTTTTAAAGCAGACATACGCGTGTAAAACTGGTCGCTTACTTCAAAGAACATGAGTAGTTATCTAATGTTACGTACCTCCCGTCTGAGAAAATGTCATAAAATGGCTGAGCTGTAAAATAACCACGGTATATGTCTTGACGCAACGTAAGATAAGAAAAGGAAGTTAACAGTTAAACGCCCTTTTTATACATACACCAAACCAAAAATTACTCCCGCCTCCAACAGACATCACACTAATGACGTCTAATACCGACTCTCGGCTTGATAATGGCCTCAGTTTCGCTCGAAAGAGAGTACATAGGACTACTGGTATCCCACATCTAAGTGACTGCACTCACTAATGATTAGATCCCATAGAGCTACCAAATAGTGAGGATATTGATACCTAGTCTTCATCCCTATACCAAATAACCACAAATACTTTCTGTTACGTTAAAATCATGTGGTTAAAAGTGCCAGCTGAGGTGCAATAGTGTGTCTCAGTCTTCATCAAAGCATGAGTGTATGCATGCCGACCTGTGAATATGGCTGTTGACATCTTGGAAGATGGCCTGAATTAGCATCCTCCACAAACGCGTCTTTAGGCCATTGGTTCACTCAGCAGCTTGAATCATTTGAAAAGAGGTAAAACTGTGAATTGGCAGATCACATTAGGTGTCTCAAGTAAACTACTATCCAGTTTCTTTGTTTTTGACCAAGTCAAGATGTACAGGTTTATGTGGTGATGTGAGCAATAGCCTTTTGTGAGATACCCGAATACGCATGTCCATTTCATGGAGCACCTTACACAATGTTCGTAGTCTTACTCCACATTTAATCTTTTATATATATAAAGCAGAGCCGCCTGGTGTGGCCGTGCGGTTTTAGGCGCTTCAGTCTGGAACCACGTGACCGCTACAGTCGCAGGTTCGAATCCTGCCTCGGGCATGGATATGTGTGATGTCCTGAGATTAGTTAGGTTTAAGTAGTTCTAAGTTCTAGGGGACTGATGACCTGAGATGTTAAGTCCCATAGTGCTCAGAGCCATTTGAACCATATAAAGCAGAGTGTATGTATGTTTGTCTTGGATCTCCTCCCAAACCCCTGGATCCATTTCAGCCAAATTTAGCACAGAAACAGCAGGTCTCAAGAGTATCAGCTACTTCCTCGTTCAAATACGAGTGGAGTTACGGGCAAAAACGTGTTTTTTTCTAGCCCCTGGTGTATAGGCCGCCCTGCACAACAGACAGATTGTGTGGCAACAGTACTGGCCTCTTTACCACCCTACTTTGCAGTGTGGCCTACACATTAGAGTTACACAATAGTTTTTCAGCCCATTCCATACAGACTGGACAGAGAGAGTGAAGGAGCTGAGAGAGGGGGAGAAGGAGATGGACAGAGAGAGAATGATGTGGTTGGTAATGGGGAAAAAAGGCGATAGACAGAGACTGAGGAACCGCTCTCAGAGAGAGGGGGAAACGGTGCTGGACATTGAGGGTGTTGGGAGAAGTAGATGAACTGAGAGAGGGAGTATAGGAGGTGTGTGTAATACACAGACCGAATGTGTCCATGGCCAAAGCCATCCCTCACTCCCTCTGTCCATCGACCGCATTGTGCAATGATATGGGTAAAGGTGTGGCGTTTCCAGCCCCTGCATTACAGCTTGTCCAATAAGGCGGATAGATTCCATCAACAATGAGGGGCATCCATTGCTACATTCGATACACCGCCACATCTGGCATCATACATTGTGTATGGTTGTGCTGTGCTATTCACTCCACAGTAATCCCATGCCTCTGTGAGAGCACATTTGCAAGCAACGTAAGAAATATTGAGTTCTTTACAATTATTACGCACGCCAACGCTGTCCAATACATGCAATACCATTGTGTTACCCGCCACAGACGAGCATGGCACTGCATCACTTACTTCAAGAGGGACAACCACAACTCCTACTCAGCATCTAAACATGGCACTACTACTATAGATATACGCAGAAGGTAAAGCCACATGCTTTATTTCATAACTTCACATCACTTGCAACTAGGAAAATGCCGAAAGGAAAATGGATGACAATCGAGCAATTAAGCCAGAATGCCATGTGGCGTAAAGGCATCCACAGACAGGAGACATCCAAGAAAGAGAATCATGACTGGCTTTAATGAATACTACAGCTTCCAGAACTGGAGCCTGAGGCCGCTGATACTGCACAATAACGTGAAATGCGATTGCAAGCCATGATGGATACAGTCACATAAGCACGCAATTTACATCACACCTTATCAATGGAAGCCATCCATTATGATCCTCGTAAAAATTACTCAAAGCAAGTATTCACTAAAATTTGTGGAACTACTTACAGTTTGTGGGGCAAAGGAAATCCAGCAGAACCGGGAACGGGAAAATAAAACTTGGTCGGCTGCTACAGAGCTTCTTATCTACACATCAGGTATTACATTAGAGTCGAAAAATTTCCTGCACAATATTAGAGAGTACTACACTTGCTTTCAGGTGACATCTTTAAGCGCAACATCAGTTTGTGACCAATCTAATTTTCCAACAACATTTACTGTACAAAAATGGTTCAAATGGCTCTGAACACTATGTGTCTTAACATCTGAGGTCATCAGCTCCTACAACTTAGAAATACTTAAACCTAACTAACCTAAGGACATCACACACATCCATGCCCGAGGCAGGATTCGAACCTGCGACCGTAGCGGTCGCACGGTTCCAGACTGAATCACCTAGAATCGCTCGGCCACAGCGGCCGGAATTTACTGTACACGTTCAGCTTTACCACAAGGTGGGTTTTCTGCTGCCACCAAATGACCACCAAGCATATACCCCAAAAAAATACCTGCAGTTATACTTAATGGGCAACGACGAGCTACGATTACAATCTTGTCATATGTGCAGACTGACAGCCAACACGTGAACACAAATGGTGCTTCAGTGCACGCGCCGGCCGCTGTGGCCGAACGGTTCTAGGCGCTTCAGTCCGGAACCACGCTGCTGCTACGGTCGCAGGTTCGAATCGTGCCTCGGGCATGGACGTGTGTGATGTTCTTAGGTTAGTTGGGTTTAAGTATTTCTATGTCTATGGGACAGATGACCTCAGATGTTAAGTCCCATAGTGCTTAGAGCCATTTTTCAGTGCACCACAAGAAATTATTTGGCGGTGGTAATCGTAACTGACAGCACTGAGCGCCGTGAAATCGTTCTAAAGTGCCTTAGAAATATTCTATGTCGCATTTCTGGAACTCGTAGATGGTACAGAATTCTAAAATATACAGCGATGTTCCCTCCTGGTGTGGACAGATGTCACTTTAATATTACACAGGTTGTACTATCAACTGATCAGACAAAAAGTGAAAAATTGTCAGCTATGGAGTTTTATGTGCACCACACAATGGCACAAGAGAACAAGCAGAAGCACAAGTACATACTAAATTGTCGGTAAATGTTCCATCAGTTCATGGTTGACATGTATGCAAAAGTCGAGAACGATTCGTTACTGTGGGGTTGATTTGTCATCACAGTGTTTCTCACATGGACAGTTATATGTACACTGCATGTTCTAGGATGAGCACACTGCACTGTATGAACAAGTCCTACTGTAAAAAAAATTATTACAATCTTTTGTACTGCATTTTATTGCCCAAATTTTTGAAGATGTGCCTACATGTATCCTACTTCTATGGCGATTAAATCTTTCATTAATTCCTAATGTCTGCACTGCATTCTACATTCCAGTGGCTGTAACACAGAGAACATATGTAATATGACATTCAGATCAAATGCATATTGGTCTGCATAAGCTCTGCAGGTGGCCTAATCATACTGTGCAAAGATGAGGTGGATCAGAAAGGGGTAGTAGGCTGGTACTTGGTGAAGAAATATTCAGGTGAAGTCGTCGGTATTTCAATGGTCTGTTACACATATAAGGCAGAGCTTATGTGTGTATGTCCTGGATCTGCTCCTAAGCCTCTGGATCGGTTTGAACCAAATTTGGCACAGTAGCAGCAGGCCTCATAGGTATTAGCACTGTGGTGTTTATAACTGTCTACAGACAAAAACATGTTTTTACCAGCACCTGGTGTATAGGCTACCCTACACAAAGGGTATGTTGTGTGGGAACAGTATGAGGCTGCCAAATCTAACTACTTTGCATGGTGGCCGACATGTCAGAGGCAAGAGGTGGTTGTCTATACCCTGAGATGTAGGCTGTGTTTCCCTTTACTGCTTGCCATTATACAGACTGAATATCATCTTAGACAGGCAGTAATTCTGTCCGATTCTCTTCACAACCACTTCTTCCCTTCCGTCTCGTTAGAATCTTGAAATTTCGGTCTGTTTTCTGTAAAAGTTGTAAGTAAATTTCATCTCCTGTATTTTATGCCTGCTGTATTCAGAATGTCAAAGAGTCAAAATTGTCAACAACTTTTATCTAAATCTGCAAATGCTATGTACAGAGAGCTGTCTTTCTTCAGGACCTTCTAAAAATATGTTATAGAGCCCCCACGAATTCCTAAACTTCTTTGGAACCCACACTGATGTTGCCCGATGTCGCATTCTACCTTCTACAACTAATTCGTGTCAGTATTTTGCAACCATGTCTCATTAAAGTGATAGTTCGGTAATATTTATACCTGTCGTTAGAATTATTACTTTCTTATTGAAGTCTGAGGATGTTTCGCGTGTCTCATATATCTTGCGTATCAGGTGAAATACTTCTGTCACGGCTAGTTCTTCCAATAATCATAATAAATCTGATGGGATTCATAAACTCCAGGTGCTCTGTTTTTATTTTGGTCTTTCAATGCTCTGCAATATTTCTCAAGTAAGGTCATATCTTCTATCTCATATTCACCGGCATCCTCGTGCCTCAAAAATATTGTATTTAACCTATCCGGCAATATTAAAATACTACAGGAAATGAACATGACTGGCAGTTCACCCACTAGAAATGTATGAGCAATTTTCTCTGCTAATGTATTAAAATTTCTGAGATATAAACTAGATTTCAGACAATATTTAACATTTTAAACTGTGTAAATCATTAGTCTCGGTTCAACTACAATAGAAGTCAGATCCCCATTTAAATTGACTTACACATTCAAGTGTGAATATAAAACACAGTACATTAATGCGTGACCTAGTGAAATACGTGCACCGAATACTTGACAAAGATATGGATCTTATCCCTGCAATAGAAAGCCACGGGTCACCAGAAAAGCCCTATATAGAGACGGGTCAATGCCATTCAGCCTTATCTCTTTGTTGGGGATGAGTAGCGTCACAGACTGGTACCATCAACCACAGCTTGCTGCCTTTCATGTCCAGCCACTCATCCTTGCTATTCGTACGTGTCTGCTGATTGAAAGCACGAGGTACTATCGTACCTTGAACGGCTTTCCCAATGCGATTGTTAGTGTACTGTTGGTTTTCTAATTCGGTTCAGATCACAGGCTACTTCTGCCCATCATCACGTCAGCTCGACCACTCTGCACAACGATAGGTGTTTCATTTTCTTTTTTAGACAACTCATTGGCTTGTAATTTTCGTTAATTATTTCTTGGAAGAACGCCTTAACTGCCTCCCAGTCACACTAAGAATTTATTTTTTCATTCAGTGTGTAGTGCACTGCGTGGTAGCATACGTTGAGCCTTATTTTGTACTTTAATTTCGTTTGTTAAAATTAATTACTAGTCCCAGTTTTTATATTTAGACATTTGTTGAGTTATTCGATTGGTGAATTAATTGGTCAGGTAACTAGTAATTGCACTATTCTCGTAAAATCAGGCGACAAATGAATATGCCTCGCATATCGCAAGGATATAGGCACTATGTGAAGGAAAGGAACTTGCACAGTGAACAACGTTCTATTATTTCTAACGTGATTAGTATTTATGTTCAAGAAGTGGTTCAAATGCCTATGAGCACTATGGGACTTAAAATCTGAGGTCATCAGTCTCCTAGAACTTAGAATTACTTAAACCTAACTAACCTAAGGACGTCACACACATCCATGCCCAAGGCAGGATTCGAACCTGCGACCGTAGCGGTCGCGCGGTTCCAGACTGAAGCATCTAGAACCGCTCGGCCACACTGGCCGGCTATGTTCAAGAGGCAGAACAAAATAAATTGATGAAACATTGAGAGTCCCAATAAAAGAGTTTCCGAAATTAGTCGCACCAGAAGTTAGACCTAATGCTAAGATAAACCATATGGTTTACTGGATCTGCCTGAGAGTAATTTTGTTTTTGGTATATCAATATTGGCAGAAAATCTGTCATTATTGACAGTTTCGTGAAATCGATTAGTCCGCAAGTGATGATGATGATGTTTGGTTTGTGGGGCGCTCAACTGTGCGGGCATCAGCGCCCGTACAAAGTCCCAATTTTAACACAGCTCAATCTGTTTACACAGCCCACTCTAGCTACTGTCATGCATGATGATGATGATGATGAAGAAATGATGAGGACAACACAAACACCAAGTTCCCGGGCAGGAAAATCCCCAACCCGGCCGGGAATCGAACCCGGGACCCAGTGATCCAGAAGCAGCAACGCTAGCCACTAGACCACGAGCTGCGGACTCTGCAAGTGATGGGAGGACTTTTGCAACCGCACTGCATACCCTACTTCTTACAGTAAAATAAAAAATTCATTTTTCACAGAGAAAAACGTACATTGCATAAGATACTGCGTGAAAAGATGTTTCACTGGCAAATATCTCGGATAAAAGAAAGATTATAGTAGGGATTAATGTAACTGACTGACGGTGAGAACTATGAATATTATACAAATGCATGCATGTATGTATCGAAAATCGCTAAGTGGGTGTAAAGGCTAGTTTCTTATTCACCAGTCTGGTGTGACAGTTGAAGATAGAAAAACGACATCCGAAGATTTAAAATTTCAGTTTAGGAAATCGTTCACTTAGGAGAATCGTACCAACATACCGTTGTTTAACCATCGAGCAGACTCTTGTATGGATGACACTGTAATAAGCATCCCTGGTGTAGAGAAACAACTGGAAGAGCTGAAAATAATTTAGTCACCAGGTCCGGATGGAATCCCAATTCTATTTATCAAAAATTACTCTGCAGCATTCGCCCAATACCTAGCTTGCATTTATAGTGAACATGTCGCCCAGCGCAAAGTCCCAAGCGACTGGAAAGAAGCGCAGGGAACTCCGGTATATAAGAAGAGCAAAAGAACGGACCCAAAAAATAACAGACTAATGTACCCAACATCGGTTTTCTGCAGAAACCTCGAACGCGTTCTCATTCAGAATATAATATATTTTCTTGAGGTCGAGGATCTTATGTCCACGAATCAGCACGGTTTTGGAAATCATCGCTCACGTGAAACTCAGCTTGTCCTATCCTCGGGTGATATACTGCGAACTATGGATGAAGGGCAACAGGCAGCTTCTGTATTTACAGGATTTTGGAAAGCGTTTGACACGGTTGCAGGCTCTTAAAGAAGGTACGATCAAATGGAATAGTTCACAGTTGGCTCGTAGACTTTCTAAGTTATAGAACCCAGTATTTTGTCATCGACGATGAGTATTCATCAGAGACAAAGTTCTCGTGAGGTGGGCTCCAGGGAAGTGTGACAGGACCACTGTTATTCTCTATATACATAAACGATTAGGCTGACAGGGTGGGCAGCAATCTGCGGTTGTTTGCTGATGATCCTGTGGTGGACTGCAAGGTGTCAAAGTTGGGTGATAGGAGGTCGATACAAGATGCTTACAGAAAATTTCTAGTTCGTGTAATGAATAGCAGTTACCTCTAAACGTAGAAAAATGTAAGTTAATGCGGTTGAGTAGGAAAAAGAAACGCGTAACGTCCGGATACAGCATTAGCAGTGCCCTGCTTGACACAGTTGCATAGTTTCAATATCTGGGTGTAACTTTGCAAAGTGGTATGGAATGGAACGAATGTGTGAAGATTGTGGTAGGGAAAGCGAATGGTCAACTATGTTTTATTGGGAGAATTTTAGAAAAGTGTGGTTCATCTGTAAAGGAGACGGAATACAGGACGCCATTACGACCTATTCTTGACTACTGCTCCGGTGTCTGGGATCCGTACCAGATCGGATTAAAGGAAGACATCGACACAATTCAGAGGCGAGCTGCTAGATTTGTTACTGGTAGGTTCTAATAACACTCAAGTGTTACGGACATGCTTCAGGGACTCAAATACGAATCCCCGAAGGAAGGCGACGTTCTGTTCGAGGAACACTACTGAGAAAATGTAGAGAACCGGCATTTGAAGCTGACTGCAGAACGATTCTACTGCCTCAGACATACATTAGTTCGAGAAATTAGGGCTGATAAGGAAGCATACAGACACTCGTTTTTCTCTCGCTCTGTTTGTGAGTGGAACAGGAAAGTAAATGACTGTGTGGTATGGCGTAACCTCCACCACCTGCTGTACGGTGGACTGCGAAATATCTATATAAATGTAGATGTAGATATGTCATTTTGCGAAACATCAGGAAGTGTTTCTAATCAATATTGTCATCTTCTGGGAAGCACTGACTGAAAATTCAGTTGATATTAATAGCAATTTAGTTAGCTGCAGGGATGGTCTCCACGTGGAGAACAGAATCACAATTTACGATAACAGTAAGTCACTGCTGTCAGCAAGCCAGACAAAGTTAAAATAGTCATCTTCTAAGTGCACCTAAAGCGGGAGCTGAGTATTTTGACAAAAGTGGAAAGAAATCCAAATCAAAAACGAGAGAGGACTGCATTGTACGACTGCAATCGGTGAGCGATAAAAAGAAAATCGACTTAACTTAATGACGTGATCAACATGAAAGGAACAGAATTCGTCAAAAGCTACGATATTGAGATACTTGAATGGTGAGAAGCAGTACTGGAGGACGAAAGTTAACTAATGTTTAACAGTGATGTGGCACGCTGCATGTGAGGCACAAGGAGAGTGACGAATTATAAAATAACAAATTTTAAGCCACAGCTAACTGGCGTTTGAACAGTGCAGTGGTATGTGTTGCATATCGTCGGCTGTGTAGCGCGATCTGCGGTTTTTGATGGGACTAGGAGCATGGCTAAAGCCAGTTCAAATGGTTCAAATGGCTCTAAGCACTATGGGACTTAACATCTGAGGTCATCAGTGCCCTAGACTTGGAACTACTTAAACCTAACTAACCTAAGGACATCACACCCATCCATGCCCGAGGCAGGATTCGAACCTGCGACTGTAGCAGCAGCGCTGTTCCGGACTGCAGCGCCTAGCACCGCTCGTAAAGCCAGTTACCTACATTTAGATGTAAACGTACATGGTGTACCTGAGTATTTTGGAAGTTTTCAAACAATCCCTTTGTTTTTGGAGAAAACTGTGAGACATTTCATCTCTTGATTCTGTTACATCAAAGACTCAGAAAACAAGATGCACGCATAGGAACGTACGAAAGAAGAAGAGTGTTTAACATTCCGTTCACGACGAAGTCATTATAGACTGAGCGCAAGCCTGCATTTGAGGAAGGACAAAGAAGGAAATGAGTCTTCTAGTTTTGAAAGGAACCACCACGGTGTGTACCTTAAACAATTTAGGGGAAGCACGGAATGCCTACGTCTAGACTGCCGGACGAGGACAGAATCGCCGTCCCCCGAATGCGAGTTCAACGTGATATCCAATGCACCATATCGTCAGTAGCTGACAGAGTAGGTGGAACTACTTTCTGGGTGGCCGAATTATTCCCTTGAACAGTCCAGAATGTTTTTCAAACCAATAGTGAACAGTTGTGACCCTGTAACATGGCGCATTGTCATTCATAAAAATTCCATCGTTGTTTGAGAACATGAAGTCCATGAATGGCTGCAAATGGTCTCCTGGCAACCGAAAATAACCATTTCCAGTCACCGATTGGTTCAGTTTGACCATTCCATGTAAACACAGTCCACACTATTACAGAGCGACCACCAGCTTCCACAGTACCTTGTTGACAACTTGAATCCATGGCTTCGTGGGGTGACCCACAGTCGAATTATACAATCAGCTCGTACCAAATGAAATCGAGACTCATCTGACCAGGCAACGGTTTTCCAGTCGTCTAAGGTCCAACTGATAGGGTCACGAACCCAGGAGAGGCGCTGCAGGCAATGTCGTGCTGTTATCAAAGGCACTGGGCCCAGTCCCTGCTTCCATAGCTTATTAACGCCAGATTTCGACTCACTGTCCTAACGGATACGTTCGTCGTATGTCCCACATTGATTTTCGTCTGTTAACACTGACAGCTCTAGGCAAACGTCGCTGTTCTCGGTCGTTAAGTGAAAGCCGTCGGCCACTGCATTGTCGGTGATGAGAGGTAATGCCTGAAATTTGGCATTCTCGGCATACTCTTGACACTGTAGATCTCGAAATATTGAATTCCATAACGATTTCAGACATGGAATGTCCCATGCTTCTAGCACCAACTACCATCCCGCATTCAAAGTCTGTTAGTTCCTATCGTGCGACCATAATCACGTCGGAAACCTTTTCACATGAATCACCTGAGTACAAACGATAGCTCCGCCAAGGCACAGCCCTTTCATACCTTGTATCTGATACTACCGCCATCTGTACATATGTATACCGCTATCCCATGATAGTTCGGTAACTACATCACATTCGGTAATATTTTGTTGGAGCCGTTTTTAAGTTTTATTGTAATATGTTTTAGACTGTTTTTGATAATTTTAGTAAGCAGACTGTCTATGTAGGCAAGTGGAAACGTTGTGACTGGAAACCGCATTGGAGAAATTACAACTGGGATGGCAGTACAAACTGATTTCCGTCTCCGTGGCGACCGTTGTCCTGCGTAACGTCATCTTTGCTTTGCTGAAGGGATCTTATGAGTCAGTTCCTGTGGCAACGTATACAGAACCTAATAGCACGTTCAAGTATATAACAGAGCGCACAATTTATATTCAGGTTGTTACTAACGACCTTTGAAACTTTTTAAATATATTAGTGGCTCTTAAGCAATGTTATATTACGTTTTCATACGCAATATGATGTTTTCCTTTTTATACACAGGCTGTTTGTAGAGCCTGGGCGATTTTTGTTTCGGATGACATGAGGAACGGTGGTCAGAGCCTAGTCTTTGCTAGCTAGACAGCAGTTAGTGACAGGTATAAGTTGGTACTAGACAGCGGTTCTGTGCACCGTTTTTTTCGCGTCATTTGGGTAACACAACACTTTATACGACAACTATGTTACTCTTACGTTAGTTTATAAGGTGGATATGTTTTGTAATACATGGCTCATTATAAAGTTAAGCTATGTGTTCTGGTCATAGATGGGCCAATAGAGGCCCACCGACCTCCATGTCATCCTCTGCCAATGGCGTCACTGGATGCAATGTGGTTGAGCACGTGGTCGGCTCACCGCTCTCCCTGTCGTTGTCGGGTTTCTTGACTTTGTAACTGTCACTAATCAGATGACCCATTATAAACGTTGTAAAATGTAGAGTCTTGATCTGAGAAAGGTCTTATAGACTGAAGCCGGTTACCAGAATTAAAATTAAAAGTTACTTGCGAACCTGAAAGTTTTTTATTTAAAAAATAGGTACGATACCTGTTGTTCCACAGTGACGTCACAAACAGTGGTTTGAACGAGGAATAATTACAGGAAACATGCAGCAACGTTTGAAACCCATGACGAGAAGAATTGAAAATTATCAAATAACGTAGTATGCAAAATTTCTGTGGGTGTAAAGTGCCTCTGTTATTTATTCATAGTTCAAAGTGGCACACATTTCTGTTCTGCATCTTATGTCGTGCGTGTTTTGGAATGTTTATTTGTAAGCGTCATTTATGAATGAATCCTTGAAGATACAAGGAAGTATCTTACAATCACAGTTGGTTTGTTTAATTCATACAGATGTAGGAAACATTATTTAAAAAATCTCAGCCTGGCCGAATATATCAATATGAGACAGTTTAATCGATAACTTATATTTCAAAACCGATTGAGTACACCAATATACTGTTCTCCTGCGCTGGCCAGTTTTGTTCATGAGATAGAAACTTCGAGGTCAAGATGTGTGCCGTGGACAGAAACGACGATATTAATATTTACACGCAAAAATTCAAGGGGACAGGATATGTTCGTGAGAAACGGCAGCTTTTTGAAAGTAGACTGCGGAAGTTCTGCAATTTCTTCGCAGATGTGGTGCTTGCCGCACTGAATATTAAGTGGGGAAGGGTGAAAGATGTTATGAAACGACAGCCAACTCATATCAGCCATCTCTCCAGCACACCAACGTAAGAGACTCTGCTGATATAGTAGAGCGACACGTGTTAATAACAGGGAGCAGGAATATTACATCCGAACTCATCCTTCATTTTTGTAGTAGCAGCTCTGGGAAGAAATACGAATGCTGACGCTGTATAAACAGAAATAGTGATAACACTTCAGCGGTAGCTTAGAGCGAGGTTGCCCTATGAAATAAAATTTCAGTTGAATGTTTTAGAGTAAACAACTCAGCGTTCTCAAAACCGGAGGACTAAATAAACATGTGGAATACGGCAAATTAAGGCAAAGATTGCAAACAGGATTAGGTTCTGATGTTATATTTGGTTCCTTCGACGACTGTCATAGGTGGTTCCACCAAACAGCCTCGCTCGTGCTTGATCAATGTATTTACTACCTATAAAACTGTTATTAGAACTAAACGTCGACCTCTGATATTGAGCCGAGAGGAACACGTGGACGGCAGACTCTGGTACGGTACAGGAATGGAATACATTGTAGAGGCAACTACGAAAAGAGCTGTTTGTGTTTGGAATACACACAAGACTTATTCTTATTAATTGTTATTTATTGTTTATGTTGTTATGCACTTCTCTCTGTGTTCAAGATAAATATTGCTCAGAAGTGTCCAAAATGCTCGTATTAGAATATATGAAATGATATCTGTTGTGGGTTGTCAGGAGAGCCAACACCGGGTACTAGAGGAAGCCGAAAGGCACGCGTTTTAGCTCACGCAGGCTGGCGTGAGGTCTGGAACAGGACAAGGAATTTAGACTTTAGAAAAACGGACGTAGCTGGTGGAATACTTAACTTTAATACATTAATGATGAGCGTCGCTCTTGACGGTGCATGATTACAGTATCAATAGTAACTGGTACTGGCGCCTTGCTAGGTCATAGCAAATGACGTGGCTGAAGGCTATGCTAACTATCGTCTCGGCAAATGAGAGCGTATTTTGTCAGTGAACCATCGCTAGCAAGGTCCGTTGTACAACTGGGGCGAGTGCTAGGAAGTCTCTCTAGACCTGCCGTGTCGTGGCGCTCGGTCTGCAATCACTGATAGTGGCGACACGCGGGTCCGACGTATACTAACGGACCGCGGCCGATTTAAAGGCTACCACCTAGCAAGTGTGGTGTCTGGCGGTGACACCACAATATCAACATGAGATATCATTAACATATCACAGATTAATAGTACAAGAATTCGCAAGTGGAAGCACAGAGTTTGAAACTGCAGATCTCACTTAACAATTGACATCGAAACTCTGCTGAATCTAGAAATTGACAACAGTGAAGTTTCAGACTAAGAGCGGATTACAAAGTCCTACTAAGGATGTAGCAACTGTCACGATTGACCAGCTGTTCCATTACTCAGTCGCAACAGATTCATCAGTGGAAGAGTCCCAGATGCTAGACGTCCCTGTCAGAAACTTAGTACAGTCGTAATCCATTCAGTGTAATTATGATAGGCACTGTTCAGCAACTGCAGACTTGCTAGGCTGCCGCAGTCTGCAGTGTTGTTGGTGTTCACGGCAGCGATTTTCGACAGTACGCACCTTCCGACCTATGTATGTCATGCCACATTGGCAGGGGAACTGATAGACCCCAGACTTCCGTACTCATAGACCTTGGTACTACCAAACAGAGCCCTTGTTTTAGCCGATGGGCGCAAAACAGTCTGCACCTGGTGTTTCTACAGACGTCGTCCTATCTTTCCGGATAATGCACCACAAAATGGAATAAACGGAGTGGACACATCCTTCTGAGGTTCTTCTTCTATTTTTCCGGTTGTATTGTCGATGTTGGTCGTTGGTCTGTCAGAATTTGCTATCCTGTCTATCCATTCTTGTGGAATACTGCCCTCAAATACTGAAGTTCTTCGGCGACACTATCATTGTTGGAGAGGGTGCGAGGCCTATGTACTGATGTTTTGAGCACTCCGGTCCTCAGTGACGTGTAAAACAGGTAATAAAAAGTATATTTTAGCTCACCTGTGATACTTAAATTTGCTGCTCGTTAACATTCTCTACCATATTATTGCGCCTTTGCATTGTGACATCCTGGGATTTGTTTGGCGTGCTTTCGGAAAAATGATTGAGATGTCATTAATCTCTATTGTACCATTCTTCGTCGATGACCTTTCTGATGGCATTGAGTGTGCAACGATACTTCTTTCCACGATACGCTGTATTTGTAAGATTGCCCTAAGTGTGTTTAATCGGGTTCATGTGAGGAGATACTAGTCACCATTCCAGTCAGATGATTCCTACTTAACGTCTTGGAAGGCGAACCCATTGTCGAAATGATGACTGAAATGCTGGACATTAAGTTGGAGAAATCCTGTCCCGGTACTGCTCAGGACACAGATAACCCTCGATTGCTGTAAGAGTTGTACGACATCGAAAAATGAGTCTGTCCCAAAGCATGAGTGGCCGTCCTCTCTTCTGAACTCCTGAGTCTACCTGCCTGAGACACTGACACTGGTATCTGGACGACCCCCGCACTCTTCTACGATGACCATCAAATGTTCACACAAATCCTATTCTCGTTGGTGAGGAGGACCCAGAACTACCGGGTTTGGGTCTCATTCCTGTTCCACTGCTATCATATGCTATGAACAGAATACTTTATGCAAACAGTCTGTTGATTCACAGTTTGTTCACGTTCCACCAGGGTGCACCAGCCGCACTTCCGAGCAGCGCGCATACCAGGAAACCGGAAACAAGTACCGTCCGCACGTCACGTGGTCGAGGACGTACTTCCTTCAGCTGGATACTTAAGTCCAAGAACAGCCACAAGCAGGGGGGAAACCCGTCCGGAATACCACCCGACACGTTACTCACTTTCACTTGTGTTGGAGGGAAGGTTGTCCAGCCCACAGGCAGGCGGGGAACCATCATCTCGACCATCTACAGCTGCTGGAACAGCCTGTAGAGATGACTAGCTCAGTTAGTTCTGTAGCTCATCGATGGGAACTCACCGAGACCAGCCAGGACACTTCGTTCTCTACCGTACCGTCTTCTTACTGCTCCACGATACTTCACACGGCACGGCCGCTGCGGACCAGCTCGACGAGCCACTCAGGATGGGGCTTCCTTCTGAATACATTCCACGCCAGTGAACTTTGTTTCTTTTATTCTCAAGTGTTCACGAACGATCTTTCTAGTTATTACTGTAACTAACTTGTCTGTGGACTTGAGCCGGGAATAAAGCGTTATATACTTCAGCCTGGAAATCATTTACTAAGGCATGCACCACCAACAAGTAGGATAAAACAGTTCTTATCCAACTCCTAGAATAACCTGCAAGTCAGCGGATATTATTGACCACGGCGACCAGTACGAAGCAGATATTTCTTTTGAATCTCACGTTTGCGGATGAACGTTAGAATGACGTCGCTGTGCCGTACCCCAGTTTGTGACAATGCGCACATGATCTCAGCTTGAAATAACTCTTCCAGACAGAACAGTGTATTAAAGTCTCGTTGTGCCGTTAACGAATGAAGGAGTAACTCGCGTAATGAACTGTCATGACTCAGGTAACTGCATGTAGCGATTTCTTGTGGTCGAAAGAGTGCTGAAGAAGACATTTTCACCAAAATAGTATGTCGTGAGAATAGTGCAAGATTAATTTTAAGCGCCGGCCGGTGTGGGCGCTTCAGTCTGGAACCGCGCGACCACTACGGTCGCAGGTTCGAATCCTGCCTCGGGCATGGATGTGTGTGATGTCCTTAGGTTAGTTAGGTTTAAGTAGTTCTAAGTTCCATGGGACTGATGACCTCAGATGTTAAGTCCCATAGGGCTCAGAGCCATTTGAACCATTAATTTTAAGCGATATAACGTGCGACATCAGCGGATTTGATGGCGGTGGACGCCCTTCGCATAAGATACTCAATACCCGAGTCGCCCAGGCACTGGGCTTCCAACGTGTAACTGTGTCATCGTTGTCCTTCGATATTTTGTTCGGGGTAAACTGCCGTGTGTAACATGGTACTGATGATCTGGGTCTTCGTCGACTATCGCAGATTGTACCAGGGAAGAGATGGGACACACAGGCAGCACATTACTCGATATGTCAATACTGCACAAGAGCAACCTCTCAGTAGCCGTACCTCGAAATACCACGTATTCTCTGTGAAGTACAAAGACACTGAGCCTCTGATCACCTCACTTCACAAGAGACAAATAACGGAGTGTGCACATAAACTCCGCTGTTGGAAACTCTAAGCATGGAAAAAGTCTCACTAATTGATGAGTGGCACTACTCTTTGGTAGACGCCAGAGGCAGTGTACTATGTACCTCAACCCCTCTGAGGCGATGCCTCCTGGTTGTGAACAGAGCGCCGTTCAGACTGATAGATGTATTTCGAATTGTCAATATGTACTGTACATGGGATGTGGCCGTTACATCTTCCAACGTCTGTCATCGGCACATGACTAAGAATGCCATTGTTACACCATATACATCCGTTTCTTCGCCTGCAGCGCCCTATAGGCTATCTCTTCATACCTCTTGTTAACTGCTTTGGACTGACTTTGCCAGATATGACGTGTCAGTCGTGTAATAACTTTTACCACTGTATTCGATAATGACATAAAAGCAGAAAGCTAGATTAGTGCAAAAGATAATTACAGCAATATACAGTCAAGTAGTGGTTTATTCTTTCGAAAAATATTGCATGAATGTGGCTCAGCACCATCGAAAACTTTTTATGTCAGAATAATTTTGAACATCACTGTGCGGATAAGACGTGTTTTGGTCTTCTGCTCATCACAGGAGGGGTACTATATGCTAGTAAGCAGATGTATTTAATCCAATTGTTTGTGACCGTAGTAAGTGCTGCTTCGGCAATAAAATAAAAATCGTGGCCTAAAGAATAGTACACGTACTGACAAAATAGAAGCTGTTCGGAATATGGTGACAGAAACTGAAACTGAAAAAGCATCACAAAGAAAGAACTGTGTAAGTACTGTGGTAGAAATTGCTTGGACACGAACTCTTATTGCGAAGTAATCATAGTGACTTGAACTACATTTTGCTTATGGCAGTGCATAAGCCATTTAGAAAAGACATGTTTAGAAGTAATCGCGTTCTGTATACTGTGGTGATCGCTCCGCCTTTTTCCCCACTCTCACTCCTGAGCGACCGCTAGACTTACGGGAGTATGTGGGGACGTTCACTGTAGGCATGAACCAACAACACCAGAAGCCGGAATAAAAAGTTAAGTTATGCTTCGCTCATGAACTCAAGGCGTCCTACATGAAACGCCTTGCTTTAAAATTTGGTTCTCCTGGAAGTACGAGTATTTCCCAGGAGCTAAACGGAGGTATTAAGTGTATACTGACGTGACCAACGTTCTTGACCGCTTCAAAAGTCATTGTCGAAAGTTGTGCCAAGACCACTTGCCGCAAGTCGCTATGAGAAGGGTTTTGAAGAGATGCACCGCCTCAGTTCAACGCCCACGAGCGTGCAGTAGTAATTTGGGGGAGAGAGCTGCACCTAGAGGATATTATACTCAAGAACACATAACGATTTTTGGTCCATGTTATAGTCTAGTGACTGACATGAATTCGAACTACAATATACATTAAGCATTCTCCACCATTTTCTGTAGCTTATGTTGTTGCTAGACATGCGGTCGTGTTTTGCGCGGCATTCGGAAATATTTCGAGTCCTACATATTTAAGTGCTGCATAGCACGTTAAAGGTATTTGGAAGATACCGTTAATTTTTCAGTCATAAAATTTTATGACGAGTAAAACCGTACATATTTTTAAAGCTAAACGTATAACGTGAGACGGTAAAGACATACTTTGTTGGTCGTGCACCATCTTGTACCTTGAATTAGATTAAGGTCTTTCACCATGAAACGTGGGATATTAGCAAATTAGCTCAATTTCATTAATGACTTAACAATTTTATCAGTCTTGAAAATGAAAATTTGTGTTAGTTTCTAATAGCTTCAGTTTCAAAATATATTAAACTTGTAACTGTTTTCTTTTAATAATTTTTCTTAATTTAATTTTATTAACTGATTATTGATGTGTAGTAGAGTATCAGTGTAACAGAATGACAACTAAATACAGTACAGACATAAGTTTCTCGAATGCAATGATTTTAAATTACAGTCTGATATTTGTTCCTGGTACATGACGATGTTGTTCCTTGGAAATTTTTTCACATCTGTAAAAACCTTAGTTTTTTGGAGTACATTTTGTAGTTTCTGAAAAAGACTACAGCACATAAAATGAGTGCCGTTATCTAAAAATGGAATAAGAAAAAGTGTTGAACTTTTACTACAGAGCTGGCTAAAGGCGAAAGTCTGAAAAGTGCCCATTGTAGAACACTCTCTCCTGTTCACACCTCCATAAAATTCCGTGATGTGTGCCCGATGGTCATTAATGACAACAACTTTATTTTTCTACTGTGCCTTATATTTGTATCCTTCTATCTGTGCAACTCTCAATCGAGACTGGAAAAACTGATTCATAACTCCGCAAGTCCTTCAAAATGTAGTATTGCTGTTGAAACTTCCTGGCAGATTAAAACTGTGTGCTGGACCGAGACTCGAACTCGGGACCTTTGCCTTTCGCGTGCAAGTGCTCTACCAACTGAGCTACGACTCACGCAATATCCTTTCTTTCAGGAGTTCTAGTTCTGCTAGGTTCGCAGGAGAGCTTCTGTAAAGTTTGGAAGGTAGAAGACGAGGTACTGGCAGAAGTAAAGCTTCAAATGGTTCAAATGGCTCTGAGCACTATGGGACTTAACTTCTGTGGTCATCAGTCCCCTAGAACTTAGAACTGCTTAAACCTAACTAACCTAAGGACATCACACACATCCATGCCTGAGGCAGGATTCGAACCTGCGACCGTAGCAGTGGCGCGGTTCCGGACTGAGCGCCTTAACCGCGAGACCTCCGCGGCCGGCAGAAGTAAAGCTGTGTTGACGGGGCGTGAATCGTGCTTGGGTAGCTCAGTCCGTACTCGCTTCGGCGGTACATATACTAAAATTGGAACGATACAGAGAAGATTAGCATGGCCCCTGGGCAAGGATGACACGCAAAATCGTGAAACGTTCCACATTTAATTGAAAAAAAAAGTTTCATATCAGCGCACACTCCGCTTCAGAGTGAAAATCTCATTCAGTATTGCTGTTGTCATTACTCTTCTATTGTTCAACTAAAGAAGGCTTTCGGGCTATTTCGAACTGCGTAGAAATTTATATTCCATTCTCACTAAAAATATTTTTAGTATTTATTCTGGTAAATTATTTCATGATTAGTTAAACTAATTAAAAGGTGGTGAGCAGCCAGCAGAAATTACGTTCTTTAATAAAAGCAAACCTTTTCGCTGAACAACAAACAAAATATTCACTACCATAATATCAAAAATGGTTCAAATGGCTCTGAGCACTATGGGACTCAACTTCTGAGGTCATTAGTCCCCATGAACTTAGAACTAGTTAAACCTAACTAACCTAAGGACATCACACACATCCATGCCCGAGGCAGGATTGGAATCTGCGGCCGTAGCGGTCTCGCGGTTCCAGACTGCAGCGCCTAGAACCGCACGGCCACTTCGGCAGGCACCATAATATCAAAACACAACAGAAAATCACGAACAAAATTGTAGACATCGGTCTAAAGAACTTCCGGTTACCATTAAAATCTCTTACAGAGTATAACGAGGCAACAGTTTCACCTATTGTCACGTTACAGAGTCAACACATGGTGCGTGAACTGACACCAACAAAAGCCATGGAGGACATACGTAGGATGCAAAGACGACTGTTGTTGCGTCTTAAACTACAGGGTATCGGTGGAAGCCTGTATTATCCAATACAGAAATTAAGGAGCGCTTGGCAAGCCAGAATACATGGGACAACCTAAGTAAGTGAAGATTAGTGCTCCAATTCCTAAAGCGCTCGGTAGAAAGGAAAATCTTCGCATAAATGAACTCGACGAATGTTGTATACACTTCCACTGCATTAGGTCTACAACTTTTCTTCCGCCGTTTTTTCTCGAAGTTTATTATGAAAAATTTACAAAACATTTACGATTTAAAGTTTTGGCCATTTCTGACCACTGCCTTCTTCCATCTTTCGGGCAGCATTCGAATCTCTCGGCTATAGAAGTGGGCGTCTTTTGAGAAGATCCATGAATCGATCCAGTGACAGGAAGTGCTGGTCAGCCACACTGTGGTAGTTTGAGGGAAAAATGTTTGGAGAATCCAACAGGTGGTTTGGGACTTCCCACTACACCGTTTCCAAGTGTATACATTAAAGTTTTTGCAATTGCAAATATGGCCAAACATCAGCAGTTTAATGGAATGACGACAATGAAAATTTGTTCCAGACCGGGACTCGAACCAGGATTTACCGCTTATCGCTAGCGGTCGCCTTACCATTAGGCCATCCGTGCACATCTCACGAGCAGACCCAAACTTCCATATGTCATTAACCATGCGTCTGCAACCTGTACTCGTACGTCCATTATATATATTCCGGAACAGGTGAAACATTTTACTTGAAGTCGCATGCCCGGTGTCAGCGGATAGATATGATACTGCAGTCCCTGTGTTATTCCGAAATACTACACAAAGTTCCTTTGGACATGCAGAAGCAAAGCTGTAGACGTAATATTTTTAGAGTACAAAGAGAACAGACATAGCATTCTCGGACTGTAGGGGATTCAGTGCGTCACAGCACAGAAGATGAGGGTGCATTCACGGCCAAATGACAGATAACGAAAGAAAGAAATATCTTCCAGGGTTGTACTGTACATATAATAAGAATATGTGCACTGTGGAGAGAGTTAAATTAGCTCGTGACTGTTCAAGTCCATGATACAAAGGGGAGGGAGAAGGAGGATGAGGGAAGAGGGAGAGAGAGAGAGAGAGAGAGAGAGAGAGAGAGAGAGAGAGCTCTGGAAGCTGTGTTCTGTCCAGCGGGTATAGTTTCGTTTCACTGAGCGATCGGTAGGAGCGACGAATAAACTGTGAGAAACACTATTTCCTTAAACTGTTACTAGCCACAAACTGTACTGGGCGGTGTTTTACGTTAGAGCGTCACGGGAAACTACCAGAAGGGGTCAGTATAAAAGGTTGCTGGGCGAACACAGAACGAGGGTAGACCTAGCAAAAGTCAGTATTGTAGCTGTAAATTGTCGTATCTGTGTTGGGATAAAACCAGAGCTTCAAACACAAATAGAAAGCCCTGAAGCTCAAATCGTTATTGGTAATTAAAGCTGGCTAAAGTTGGAGGTAAGTCCGGCCGAAATTTTTACAGGGGACTTAACCGTGTTTAGAAAGGATACATTAAATGCAGTTGGTGGAGGAGAGTCTGTTGCTGTCAGAAATAGTTTACCCTTCCCCCCCCTCCCCCCCCCCCCAATCTCAGATGATACACTTGCTAAATCAGTTCGAAGAAAAACTTGAGTCTAATTTCAAGTGGGTATCTCACTCACAAACTTATATATAATAGTGACTTCAATCTAAACTCGATATGTCAGCGAAAATATGTGTTTAAAGTCGGTGGAAGGCATTAAACGCCGTCGGAAATCGTACTGACTGCTTTCTCAGAAAATTATTTTGAATAATTAGTTTCGGAGTCCACTCGAAGAGTGAATGGCTGCGAAAAGATAGTTGACCTCTTAGCTACAAATAACCCTGAACATATAGGGAGGATCATGATGGATGCAGGGGTTAGTGACCACAAGGTCCTTGTAGGAAGACTGAATACCTTAACATCCAAACACACGAAAATAGCCGCAAAAATATCTGTTTAAAAAAGCAGATCAAAATTCGCTTGACTCCTTCCTAAGAGGCAGTCTCCTCTCCTTCCAATCTGACTATGTTATCGTAGACATGATGTGAATTAGATTCAAAGACACAATATCGACGGAAATTGAGAGATATATACCACATAAATCAATATTAAATGTTACTGATCCCCCATGGTACACAAAACCGCTGAGAACACTGTTGCAGAAGCAACGAAAAATCCATGTCAAATTTAAAAAAACGCAGAATCCCCAAAATTGGAAAAGTTTGGCAGCAGATATAAATTTAGCGCGATATTCACTGCGAACACTTATAACAACAAAACTCTGCCAGGAAGTTTCATATCAGCGCACACTCCGTGGCAGAGTGAAAATCTCATTCTGGAAACATCCCCCAGGTTATGGCTAAGCCACGTCTCCGCAGTATCCTTTCTTTCAGGAGTGCTAGTTCTGCAAGGTTCGGAGGAGAGCTTCTGTAAAGTTTGGAAGGTAGGAGACGAGATTCTGGCAGCTGTGAGGACCGGGCGTGAGTCGTGCTTCGGTAGCTAAGATGGTAGAGCACTTGCCCGCGAAAGGCAAAGGTCCCGAGTTCGAGTCTCGGTCGGGTACACAGTTTTAATCTGCCAGGAAGTTTCGTATCAGCGCACACTCCGTTGCAGAGTGAAAATCTCATTCTGGTAGCACTCAGATTGTTAGCAGATGATGCTGTCATTTATCGTCTTGTAAAGTCATCACATTATAACGTAACGAATGTAGGAAGAAACCCTTGGGTTGAACAGAATATACCAAGTAGTTAATATTTTTTGAGCAGTCGAGGTATAATTTCCATTCGGTAAGTGCCCCCAGGAAGCGCTTAACAATAGAAGACAAACTTAACCAGTCTTGAGACTTACCGGGCTGCTGCGGAAACAAATTGTTAAGCGTGTTTTGAGTCCGAGTACAAATAAAAAGCTAGAAGGTTGGAAATGGTTTCCGCTGAGCAGGTACTGACTGAGAGGGCCTACGGACAATGAGAGGATTAGCGCGAGCGAGCGGCCGGGCTTTGCCGGTATGGAGTTTACATGCGGCTGCAGGTAAGCCGCGCCGAACCGCAGGCAGTTCCACCCTAAGTAGCGTATACTGCTGGCTAACGACAGTCGTAGCACTCGCTTTAATAACCCGAAGTTAGGCGAGGAAGGTTGGTACAGGAAATCCAAGAGTGCTAAGTCAATCAAAGGAACGCAATACATCGTACAAAAAATTAGCAACTGCAATAATAAATACATTTACAATAAAACCATTCATTCCTCAGAAATGTTGGACTTTGTGAGTGACAAATGATTTTACGACTCAGGATAAAGGGCGTGTCCGCTAATGGCACTGCACAGTAGACATCATAGTGACAAACAACTAATGTTACATTGTTGTTAAATATTCTATAACACACTACTGGCCATTAAAATTGCTGCACCACAAAGATGACGTGCTACAGACGCGAAATTTAACCGACAGGAAGAAGATGCTGTGATATGCGAATGATTAGCTTTTCAGAGAATTCACACAAGGTTGGCGCCGGTGGCGACACCTACAACGTGCTAACATGAGGAAAGTTTCTGTGGTGTCACCGCCAGACACCACACTTGCTAGGTGGTAGCTTAAATCGGCCGCGGTCCATTTAGTACATGTCGGACCCGCGTGTCGCCACTGTGTGATCGCAGACCTAGCGCCACCACAAGGCAGGTCTCGATATACGATAGAGCACTCGCCCCAGTTGTACGACGACATTGCTAGCGACAATACGGACGAAGCCTTCCTCTCATTTGCCGAGAGACAGTTAGAATAGCCTTCTGCTAAGTCCATGGCTACGACCTAGCAAGGCGCCATTAGCCTTACATAGTTTGAGAGTCATAGTATAAATGTCTCCAGAAGAACGCTGTATTCATCAACGAATAAAGTTAAGTATAAAGCAGCTACGTACTTTTCTTGCTACCATTCAATAGTTATCCTGTTCCAGAATTCACGCCCGTCTGCGTTAGATAGCGTGCCTATCGGCCCCCTCAAAATAACACTGTGTCGGCACTTCTGTCGACACATCAGTTTCCAACCGATTTCTCATACACAAACAACAGTTCACCGGCGTTGCCTCATGAAATGTTGTGATGCCTCGTGTAAGGAGGAGAAATGCGTACCATCACGTTCCGACTTTGATAAAGGTCGGATTGTAGCCTATCGCGGTTTATCGTATCGCGACATTGCTGCTCGCGTTGGTCGAGATCCAATGACTGTTAGCAGAATATGGAATCGGTGGCTTCAGGAGGGTAATACGGAACGCCGTGCTGGATCCCAACGGCCTCGTATCACTAGCAGTCGAGATGATAGGCATCTTATCCACATGGTTGTAACGGATCGTGCAGCCACATCTCGATCCCTGAGTCAACAGATGGGGACGTTTGCAAGACAACAACCATCTGCACGAACAGTTCGACAACGTTTGCAGCAGCATGGACTATCAGCTCGGAGACCATGGCTGCTGTTACCCTTGACTCTGCATCACAGACAGGAGTGCCTGCGATGGTGTACTCAACGACGAACCTGGGTTCACGAATGGCAAAACGTCATTTTTTCGGATGAATCCAGGTTCTGTTTCCAGCATCATGATGGTCGCATCCGTGTTTGGCGACATCGCGGTGAACGCACATTGGAAGCATGTATTCGTCATCGCCATACTGGCGTATCACCCAGCGTGATGGTATGGGATGCAACTGCTTACACGTCTCGGTCACCTCTTGTTCGCATTGACGGCTATTTGAACAGTGGACGCTACATTTCAGATGTGTTACGACCCGTGGCTCTACCCTTCATTCGATCCAGCAAAACCCTACATTTCAGCAGGATAATGCACGACCGCATGTTGCAGGTCCTGTATGGGCCTTTCTGGATACAGAATATGTTCGACTGCTGCCCTGGCCAGCACATTCTCCAGATCTCTCACCAACTGAAAACGTCTGGTCAATGGTGGCCGAGTGGTCCGCTACGGTCGCAGGTTCGAATCCTGCCTCGGGCATGGATGTGTGCGATGTCCTTAGGTTAGTTAGGTTTAAGTAGTTCTGAGTTGTATGGGAGTGATGACCTGAGATGTTAAGTCCCATAGTGCTCAGAGCCAATGGTGGCCTAGCAACTGGCTCGTCACAATACGCCAGTCGCTACTCTTGATGAACTGTGGTATCGTGTTGAAGCTGCATGGGCAGCTGTGCCTGTACACGCCATCTAAGCTCTGTTTTGACTCAATGCCCAGGCGTATCAAGGCCGTTATTACGGCCAGAGGTGGTTGTTCTGGGTACTGATTTCTCAGGATCTACGCACCCAAGTTAAGTAAAAATGTAATCACATGTCAGTTCTATTATAATATATTTGTCCAATGAATACCCGTTTATCATCTGGATTTTTTTCTTGGTGTAGAAATTTTAATGGCCAGTAGTGTATACAGGGTGTTACAAAAAGGTACGGCCAAACTTTCAGGAAACATTCCTCACACACAAAAAAGAAAAGATTTTATGTGGACATGTGTCCGGAAACGCTTAATTGAAGGAAGGTAATGTTGACTTCGGTGCTTGTGTTGACATGCGACTCATCGCTCTACAATACTAGCAGCAAGCACATCAATACGTAGCATCAGCAGGTTAGTGCTCATCACGAACGTGGTTTTGCAGTCAGTGCAATGTTTACAAACGCAGAGTTGGCAGATGCCCATTTGATGTATGGATTAGCACGGGGCAATAGCCTTGGCGCGGTACGTTTGTATCGAGACAGATTTCCAGAACGAAGGTGTCCCGATAGGAAGACGTTCGAAGCAATTGATCGGCGTCTTAGGGAGCACGGAACATTCCAGCCTATGACTCGCGACTGGGGAAGACCTAGAACGACGAGGACACCTGCAATGGACGAGGCAATTCTTCGTGCAGTTGACGATAACCCTAATGTCAGCGTCAGTGAAGTTGCTGCTGCACAAGGTAACGTTGACCACGTCACTGTATGGAGAGTGCTACGGGAGAACCAGTTGTTTCCGTACCATGTACAGCGTGTGCAGGTACTATCAGCAGCTGATTGGCCTCCACGTGATGGTATGGGATGCAATTGCTTACACGTCTCGGTCACCTCTTGTTCGCATTGACGGCTATTTGAACAGTGGACGCTACATTTCAGATGTGTTACGACCCGTGGCTCTTACCTTCATTCGATCCCAGCAAAACCCTACATTTCAGAAGGATAATGCACGACCGCATGTTGCAGGTCCTGTATGGGCCTTTCTGGAATGGTTCATCGAACAATGTGTCAATCCTCATTTCAGTGCAAATGTTCTATTTACGGATTAGGCTTCATTCCAACGTGATCAAATCGTAAATTTTCACAATCAACATGTGTGGGCTGACGAGAATCCGCAAGCAATTGTGCAATCACGTCATCAACACAGATTTTCTGTGAACGTTTGGGCAGGCATTGTTGGTGATGTCTTGATTGGGCCCCATGTTCTTCCACCTATGCTCAATGGAGCACGTTATTATGATTTCATACGGGATACTCTACCTGTGCTGCTAGAACATGTGCCTTTACAAGTACGACACAACATGTGGTTCATGCACAATGGAACTCCTGCACATTTCAGTCGAAGTGTTCGTACGCTTTTCAACAACAGATTCGGTGACCGATGGATTGGTAGAGGCGGACCAATTCCATGGCCTCCACGCTCTCCTGATCTCAACCCTCTTGACTTTCATTTATGGGGGCATTTGAAAGCTCTTGTCTACGCAACCCCGGTACCAAATCTAGAGACTCTTCGTGCTCGTATTGTGGATGGCTGTGATACAATACGCCATTCTCCAGGGCTGCATCGGCGCATCAGGGATTCCATGCGACGGAGGGTGGCTGCATGTAACCTCGCTAACGGAGGACATTTTGAACATTTCCTGTAACAAAGTGTTTGTAGTCACGCTGGTACGTTCTGTTGCTGTGTGTTTCCATTCCATGATTAATGTGATTTGAAGAGAAGTAATAAAATGAGCTCTAACATGGAAAGTAAGCGTTTTCGAACACATGCCCACATAACATATTTTCTTTCTTTGTGTGTGAGGAATGTTTCCTGAAAGTTTGGCCGTACCTTTTTGTAACACCCTGTATGTCTAAGGTTATCGAACCACATAGTTCTCCACACTTACGCTGATAAACTTTAGCAGTTTGTAGTTGTAAGTGAATCGATTTATTAATCTATGACAAATGCTGATTATAATATAAATGGCCGGCCGCGGTGGTCGTGCGGTTCTAGGCGCTCCAGTCCGGAGCCGCGCTGCTGCTACGGTCGCAGGTTCGAATCCTGCCTCGGGCATGGATGTTTGTGATGTCCTTAGGTTAGTTAGGTTTAAGTAGTTCTAAGTTCTAGGGGACTGATGACCACAGCAGTTGAGTCCCATAGTGCTCAGAGCCATTTGAACCATTTTATAATATAAATGAGAAACATAAATATGTCTATGTAAACAAAATTTATAATTAAAAATGATAAGAACTGATGTCAGCAGGCACGTCATGTTATAACGTGTCGATTGGAATAAATACAAGAATTTTTGTTATTCAATCATTAGTATAGGAATGGTGATCCATTTGCGTATACAGGATGTTCGTAAATCCCCGTCACAAAGTTCTCGGACTAGTAGAGGGAAGTGAGTACACAATATTTTGAATAGGAACCCATGTCCGGAAACGTACCTTTTCCGAGCTGCAGCCGTTAGGAAACATGTTAGCTAGGTAGGTATACAACAGGATAGTCATGGTGGGATGGTGTCATCGGATCTGCTGATGTCATTTGATGTCTATTCTACCTCTCTGTCCTGGTACGAGCCTCATTGATGTGTCTGTGAGCGTTAGAGCAACATGGCTCAATGCAGGTTTGCAGACTATACCGACAAGATCCTTCTGAATGGCGAAGCTCACGGTGATGGAAGGGCTGCTCGTCGCCCTTGTCGAGATCGTTCTCCACAACGTCCGACTCCACCACATAGCCTTTTCGCCACACTTACGCAACGACTTCGTGAAAGGGTACCCTCACCGTTAGCAGGCGTGACTGTGGTGTTCCAAGGAGACGCCGCACACCCGGACTGGAACAGGCCGTACTGCATTACGCTGGAGAGAACACGCGACGAGTACACCAGCAATGTCTTTGGCTATTAATGAGTGGAACTGTAAAACAAATGATTACTGGGTCACACCTAATAAATTACGTGTAAAAGTGGTCGCGATACCAATATATTTTCAAATGATTGTGGCACGAAAATGGTGCGTTTCCAGACATGGGTTCCAATTTAATGTATTATCTACTAACTCCCCTCTACAAGTCCTAGAAGCTTTTAACAGGAATTTGTGAACACCCCGTACACACTGCTTGGCAATTACTGAAGGTCAACTGACACTTGCTAAGGAACAACTGTCACTTGCTACGGAACAACAGACAACTGCTACGGAAATATCCGCCCAATGATAGTAAGAGGAAATGTAGAGGACGGAACGTGTTAACTGCAGCAAGGCCTATGCACGAAAGCTTTGTGGGCATTCGACAGTTCATGCAGTTCGGTGTTTGACAATGGTTGTTAGGTCAGGTCCTGACCATATGCCAGTTAGATTCCTTTCAGAGTATGCTGATACAATAGCTCCATACTTAACTATAGTACACAACCGCTCGCTCGTCTAAAGAAGGTCCGTACCTAGTGACTGGAAAGTTACGTAGGTCACACCAATACTCAAGAAATGAAATTGGAGTAATCCACTGAATTACAGTATCATATTACTAACGTCGATTTGCAGTAGGATTTTTGGAACATATACTGTTTTCAGACGTTATAACTTATCTAGAAGGAAAAGATTTATTGACAAACAGTCAACACGCATTCAGAAAATGTCTTTCTTATGAAACACAACTAGCTCTTCATTCACACAAAGTACTGAGTCCTAGCGACAAGGGATCTAAAATTGATACCATATTTCTAGCCTTCTGGAAGGCTTTTGCACCATTCCTCAAATGCGACTTTTACTCAAATTGCGTACCGACGGAGTACAGTGTCAGTTATGCGGCTGTATACGTGATTTCCTGTCAGAAAGGTCACACTTCGTACTGAATAACGTAAGGAAAGAGGAAATGTAGAGGGCGGGACGTGTCAACTGCGGCAAAGCCGATGCACAAACGCTTTGTGTGCATTCGACAGTTCATGCAGTTCGGTGTTTGACGACGGTTGTTCTGGAACCGATTAGTGCGACATTCCGTGCGGTATGGAAACATGTCCGCAAGATATCAGCGGATTCATTATGATCGTGGACAAGCAGTTGGACAGCTCGAACCCTGTCCAAGTGTTACTACAGTGGACACAGTAAAGGGTTCAAAAGGTTCATCTCGCTATTAAAAAGGGTCACTGAAGGTGGAAATGTTATGCGAAAGTATGTCGGTTGTCGTACACCGACCACCTCACCACAAGTTGATCGACACGTGACCTTAGTGGCGAAAGGAAACACTCATGTCTCTCCTAGACACATCGCTGCAAATTTTGCGACAGCTACCTGTACACGTGTCTCTGCCAGAACCATTTCGCAGCGATTGAATCAGGCTGATTTGTATGCTCTGAATCCAGTTAACTGCATCCCACTTCAACACGCCGTCGTCGAGAAAGAGTTCGCTGATGTTTGGAGCATGTTGGTTGCGATCAGCAACAGTGGTAGAGACTGGTGTTCTCCGACGAATCCCACTTCGGTGTGGAAAGTAATTCTGGCCACAAGTTAGTGTCAAACTCTCCTCCGGAACAGGCCATGAAGGCCCAACGGTACCGACCGGCCGCCTTGTCATCCTCAGCCCATAGGCGTCACTGGATGTGGATATGGAGGGGCATATGGTCAGCACACCGCTCTCCCGGCCATGTGTCGGTTTCCGAGACCGGAGCCACTACTTCTCAAGTAGCTCCTCAGTTTGCCTCACGAGGGCTGAGTGCATCCCGCTTGCCAACAGCGCTCGGCAGACCGGATGGCCACACATCCAAGTGCTAGCCCAGCCCGACAGCGCTTAACTTCGGTGATCTGACGGGAACCGGTGTTACCAACGCGGCAAGGCCGTTGGCAGTTAGTGTGGAGAGAGAGGGGGAAAACGTCACACCACAGAATGCTAATGAAAGTCACCGGTATGGCCTAGGCGTTACGGTGTTTGGCAAGCATTATGCACACTGGCCAAACACCGTTGCATATCTTTTCGTGAGATACCGTTACAGCACAGCAGTATTGCAGAGAGATTATTCTGGACTGTGTCGGTCTGTTGATGGGTGCGGTAGCTCCCGAATTTCTGTTTATGGACGATAGTGCCTTCCCACACAGGACCGCTGAGGTATGTTCTTCTTCCCCATCTGGTGAAATCTCTACCATTTTTCGTTATAAATATACTACTCTATCTCTATTACGTATGTACTTTATTTCATGTCACCCTTCGTTGCCTGTGATTATTCCTTTCCAACAACGTATGAAAGTGTTGTACGAAGCGTGTAACTTGATGGGGAGCTCCTCGTGTTCCCATTTCCTGAAGTGTTATGACATTGGCGGAGGAAGAGGTGCTCTTGAAAGAAAAGGAACGGAATAGAGGGAAGAACAGGTCGGGACATCGGTTGGGAAGGAGAGACTCACGTTAGAGAATAAGGAAGAGTTGTGTGATTTTATTTATGTAGAGACACTTCGGATCGCTTATTGGATCTTGGTTATAGACATCTAAGAATGCGCGTGAATGAACTTACGTATTGAGTGCACGACGCAACTTCATCTTAGGCTGTGCACGCAGTTTCACTGCGCGATGTAATTATCAAACAGCCGGAAAAGGATGTACTTCTTAGAGCACATAAGTCAACTCATTTTCACCGAAAACTGTGTGGATATATGTAACCAGCCTTACCTTGAAGCGTCACATTAGGTCGATAATTACTTTCTATGTTAGGGGGCTACCATTATCAAACTTGGACTTACCTCACAGTCTCCAAAATGCCCTCATTGGACCCCACACATATATCTAGAAAAATTCTCCACTTAATCTTCCACCTAATTTGCTGTGACAGTCGCGGAAGTTGCGGAGAGGAAGAGTCTAGGAATTATTGTTTTTAAGTACGAGAAATCGTTAAGGTAGCGTAAGCTACGCTGGTTTCCTCATAAAAAATCAATTATACTCTTAATTCAGATGTTTTCAATACTTGTAATTAGATCAGCAAACCAACAAAGCCAGCCTCCTAACATGGTCACCAACTGTGATGTGATATAACATTTTTTATCGCTGTGGGCATCCGGTGTTGCCTGAAGTACATCACAACTGTTGAAAAAGCTATCTCCTCCGTTCCATGTCACGTAGAGCATCAACGCACGCTTTACATGCCAGGAGCGACCACGAAAAAATTGTGACAGACGCTGTCACATGGCTTAATATAATTCACTTTATTGCGTTTCATTTTCATTATTCGTCCTGGTTGTACGTAATTTAATTAATGTTACAAGCTTTGCCTGCAGCAGCGCAGAGTAGAGCCACTGAGACGACGAGAATTCTGACACATAGCAGAGATATTGTGAAACTACTGCGGGATAGGAGCATAGTCAAGCTTTATGTTAAATGTCATTCTCACATCCTGTAATGGGTAATATTCTCACCTGCAAGAGAGGACATCGAGAAACGCAAGATTAACGAAAAATCTTTGTGCACGGAGGAAACCTAAAACATGAACTTCTTCGTCGTAATGGTTACTGCAAAGTACGTAAAGCAATTTGATATTAAACTGTGACATTAACGTTGTTCAGTAACAACTAATTGATAAACAAATAAATAGATGAATGGGTGGCCTAAGATGGCCTGACCTTGCTGAACCAACAAAGGATTTCAGAGTTTGTTTTTTGCGGTCAGTCTAGTTCGAATAACGAAAGTGATGAGTCACTAGAGGGAAAACGACAATGTACGAGCATACTGCGTGTGTGGATTTATATAAAGTTTGAGTTAGAGACAATAGTGAAATTTCTACTTTAAGATGTCGTTAAAGAACATAAAGAAGTTTCTATTTTACATTTACAGCGTAATCATTTAGTAGAGAGAAATACACTACGATTTTTGTAATGTTGGCAGCCCAAACTACTGCGGTTGGCAGTGTTTAGGTATTTGTCTGGGACGATCCCGACTGAACAGAACATACTATTGTAGTGACGGGAGTCATTAGAAAACTCTCCAATTTCACAAGTCCAGATAAACTCCATAAGACTGTTGTGATGTATTTACTGACTGCATTACTGCATGGCTCGATGGTTACTGTTTAAGCGCTAGACTGCAGATCAACACATCTGGCGTTCGATTTTCTGTCACTCCTATTGTTTTTATCTTCATTTATCAAGTATTTCATGTCTGTTTATATGAAAATTGCTAAACTGCACCATGGTTCTCTGAGTACGACTTAAAATGTACGTCCATCATAACTGGAAGCGTAAGTCTGCTCAGAGGAAGAATCACCACCAAGACTAGTGAAGCAATGTACTGTTCATACCAATCTTCATGCTTTTACTTTGAATTTGCACACTCTGTTGCTGTTTGAAATTCTTTGTTATGATCTGCCTTTGGGCAGGACTATTGAATCACAACAGATGCTCAGAAAAGCTTCCCCCCTAAAGTTATGAAAAACACTGACAAATTAGGCCAGCCAAGGAACATTTGCTTAAGTGCTCTGAGAGCATGAAAGAATTATCCAAAAGCCAAATTTTACTCAGCTTAGGGAAACCCACCTATTTTCTAGGTAATGGCTGTAATGGGGGTATCTCATACTACACTTAAATGTTTCTGTAACAACATCCCCAACTGAAATCTTGATGAGATGGTACACTATTACGAAGTGTGTAGAGGCTTGTTTATGATGTGTCTTACGTGTAATCTTAAGCTTTCCCACTGAATCACCTGTTTGGTACTGCTCTCGGGTGACCTGCCGGGTGCAGTCACTGAAGAAACATGACATTTCGATGACATACTTGCAGAATGAGCATTATAGCTACGTCTCACTCCTTCGTTCTCTTATTGCTCCCCAAAACTTCCCCGTTACTTGCTTGCGTGCTGTGACTGTTGAGAATGATGATGGGGGCCGCAGTTGCTGGATGCTGGGTAATGAACTCGGGTCATCAGTGTTTGTACCAATACCGTCAGGGGGGGAAGACGCTCTCGCGCGACGTTGTGAATTCTTGGCTGAGCACGGGGTCTCACACATTACTGAGAGTTAAGCCACTGTGTAATCCGATCACACCACCTGCCACTCGAATTTCGACAGCCTGTTTTAGTACACAGTTCCAAAACGAAGAGGTTTGTGCAAACTCTTCGGATTGTTCATATTCCATGCTGTCCCTTGTTCATATTTCATGCAGTCCCTAGTCACCTTCGTCCATACATAATAGTGCTCTTAATTTTGGAGGTGGGCAGAAAACACATTCAGTGTAATGCTGAGCCAGGATTCTGCAAATTTTAACACGTTTTTGTTAGTTTGCTTCCTTGTCTGTTCTACCTGTTCGGTACAAATTTTCTAATTGATTTTCTTCCCGAAGAGCTAGAGGCTTTGAATATTAAACATAGCTCAGAACTGGATGACAATGCAACATAAACTTGCTTTCTTGTCTGTCTGTTCGGTAGGGGTGTGAATGGGGGTGAAAAAGTTTGTGAACGCCTGAATCGGATGCCCTGAAGGATTAGCGTGTTGTGCGGGTAGTGTTGGAATGTATTACATTTGGTATGCATGCGGAAGGACAGTGCTGAACAGAGAGAGGGAGGGAGTGACGATGGACGGAGAGCGAGTGGTGGCCGAAGATGGATGCCATATATGTGACATACTCGTACACAGATGAAGCTGGAGGTTAAAAGCTAATATATAAATAAACAATTATTTAAATAAAAATATAATCTCATGAAAATACTCAAAATACATTGAGAAAGTTCACACACACATGACGTAACTGGAGAAAAAATATGTTTAAATAAAATAAATTTTTAATATAGCACCTTTTTAAATGGAAAAAATAATTTCCCTATCCCATACACATTCCTGACCCCCATCCATATAGTCCTGAAAATTTGGTTTTGAAATTTTTAATACCTATGAGAATACTTGTAAGATTTATAACGAAAAACATGGGGCACATCCAACAGATAAAAGTTAGGAGCTTAACTATTGGTGCATCAATAATTATGTATTGAATGCACTTTACGTTTTTCATTACACATTTTACAGGTATTGTCATAGCTATTAAAAATTCACAAACACAAATTTTCACGGCAATCTGTAGGTGTTTATGAATCTGTGTCGGGCTAGAAGGAACTGTTTTTACTTTTTAGTCGATTTGAAAACGTATTACATTAAAATATATTTTTACTGAAATAATTATTATTCGATATATTGTCGACGTCTATCAGAGATCTTCAGTTGATTTATTATTACATTCAGAATAGATTTATTATTACATTTAGCATAGGTACATGAAATTGAAGGTTGCTACTATGTGAATTACACAATGCTTTTATCCTCTTATGGTTTCTTCGCAGTCGTCATCTAGGCAGTTATAGCCTGCACCAATCTGCTAAGGAGTGGAACCAAACGAGGCACAACATTTTTGAATAAGCTATCCTGACATATATCCGGAGAAACCAAAGGAATCACAAGCGAAGATGGACGAATTATGATTAGAGTAGGGCCGGCCGCTGTGGCCGAGCGGTACTAGGCGCTTCAGTCCGGAATTGCGCTGCTGCTACGGTCGCAGTTTCGAATCCTGCCTCGGGCATGGATGTGTGTGATGTCCTTAGGTTAGTTAGGTTTAAGTAGTTCTAAGTCAAGGGGACTGATGACTTCAGATGTTGAGTTCCATAGTGCTTAGAGCCATTTGAACCATTTTTGATTAGAGTAAATGCCTTCTCGATTATGTGGCTAGCATTTACAGGCAAGTATATAATACGGAAGCTTTCTTAAGAGCTTCAACAAGAGCGATAGCATATTTACAGGCCGGTAGTGACAGTTATTCCTCAACTGCGTTTACTTCTACAGGTCGAAAACCTGGAATGCATGGTTAAAAAGGTATTAATTGCATTTTTAATAGAACGTGAAAGGAGAACGGTCCGAAGAATTATCAGTGAATGCGCTATCTTAAATGTTAACATTTCACTACACAAACGCAGAGCCAGAGAATTGGTGGGTATTGTCCGTTCCAGAGGTAAACCCTATAGTTCTCTCCATATTTTTCTTTGCAGGCACTCTTTACAATCTCCAAAAATGAAAAGCGGTTAATCATTTGTGCGTCACATAAAGATACTTTCTGACATAGCTGATAACCAGTTCATTAGAAACGGACTGTCTGATTGGATTTCAAATAGATCGAGGAGCACACCTCCTGTGGTGTCAGGTTCTTCTTCAACTAGGTCGGAAGTTCATGTGATGTACCTGTTAAAATGATTCCGCTTCGTATCTGTAGGTTGCTCCGACCATCACTGTTGATTTTACTCCTTTGAAAAGTAGGTAATTTATAATCTGAGGGAATTCATTGGTAATCGTAGTATACTTACTCATTGCCTCGAATATATAGTGGTATTTCTCTGAGATTTTTAACTCCTCCTCCGGCCAGAAATTGAAGATGACATAACGGTGAATAATATTATCACTTTCCTTTTAGAACATTCATTAGTTTTCTCCTTCTGCCGGTAACAAATGTCCAATTTTTTTGCCGATTTCCTTACAACAAGACGATCTCTAAAGTATATGACTGTTATCATATATATTATTTCTCTAGTTAACATCCCCTTTTGTCAGCACATAATAATCGTAAGGAGTTGAATGAAGTACAGTTAGAAAGGCTTTTTAACCGACTTCTGACATTGCATACTGATTTTGCGCCAAGCTTACTATTTGTGGAAAATTTTAACATGAAGAGACTTTTAACTGTCATAGGCAAAAGGGCATCATGGATGCCAAGCTTCATACCCATATTTTAGGAAGCTTACTTATTATTCGTGAGTAAGACACTCACTTTTCATATTATCTCATTACAAATATCATTTTATTTCTTTTAATGTGCTAATTAACAGGATAATTTGAATATAACAGTGTTATAGATAATGAACGTGCCCACTGCGGTAGTCCATTATCTCTGCCCATCGTACAAGTCTGGACAAATATTCCGAATTCAAAACGCGCGTGGAAATGTATATAAAAGGCATAATATAAATTCATGATTATTATTTCACGTCGTTCGGTTCATTTTATAAGATGTTTCGCTTCATTCAAGCAACTACCTTTATGCCAACGCTACACTTATTCCAAATGCTATCGTTATTTAAGCCCTCCCCCCCCCCCCTTACTTCGTTTTACCTCTCCTTCCCACTTTTCTTTTCCATCATCTGTCCAGATTCCCCCATCTGCCCTCGGCTGTGGTCTGTCATATTTGAGCCAACTATTTAGTGCAGCGTTCAGGTGAGTGTTCAATGTTGTGCGTCTTTTCCAAAGTGTAGCGAACAGAAATCATGGTGTCGCTGGGTGTGATTTTTATATCTCTTGCGAACAGAAACCAAACTGTCGCCGTGTTTTTTAATTGTCTGTCTATTATTTTACCTGTCTGCCTCCCGTGCATTTTATTAGCATCGCCAACCCATTGTTTTATGTTTTAAGTTCCACAATTTTCCGCCATTTTACCATTTAAGTCAACGATTTTATCGTCTGCTTTTATTATCTATTATCTTCATTTAAAAAAAAAAAAATTCTGTAGGCTGAAGAGCGGCGTACTAAGCTACTGCCAGCTCGTCCCCTTCGGGGGGAATTGAATCTCAATAAAGGAAAAAAAGGGGGGTTATTTAAAACCATAAACATGCGAAGTTTCACATGGGTCCCCTGGGTCTTATCATTTAAAACTGTTTATTCAATCCGACCTTGCTTTAATTATTTTGAAAGGAAATGAGTGTAATACGTGGCTATACAATCTAAACCTTTTCCATACAGTTTCCCAAAGCTATGTCCTTTACATGTAAGAAGGAAGAAAAATTTTAACTAAAACTGAAAGTTTAGCTTGGTGAATGACAGTTCATGTGCTTACTGCCAGGTGTCCCCAGTGGCGCAGCTATCTCGCTCGTTCATTACCTAATGTGCACCGAGTCGAGAGTTTGTGTATATAAATTATAATTACAACACTAATCCGTAATACAGATATTGTTGCCTATTCCATATTTAACCGGCATTTAGAGTGACATCCCGTGCAATGATGAGCGTTACGAGCTGGTCAACTACAGGGCAGGCGGTCCCTCGCGGGGTAATCAGCAAACAGGCACCGCAACTCCAGGAAGCAGTTAAGTTTCACTATAATCTGTGTATACAGGGTGGTCATTGATCGTGACCGGGCCAAATATCTCACGAAATAAGCGTCAAACGAAAAAACTACAAAGAACGAAGCTTGTCTAGCTTGAATGGGGAAACCAGATGCCGATATGGTTGGCCCGCAAGATGGCGCTGCCATAGGTCAAACGGAGATGAACTGTGTTTTTTTTAATATAAATCTCCATTTTTATTACATATTCGTGTAGTACGTAAAGAAATATGAATGTTTTAGTTGGATCACTATTTTCGCTTTGTGATAGATGGTGCTGTAATAGTCAAAACATATGGCTCAATTTTAGACGAACAGTTGGTAACAGGTAGGTTTTTTAAGTTAAAATACAGAACGTAGGTATGTTTGAAAATTTTATTTCATTGGTTCCAACGTGATACATGTACCCTTGTGAACGTATCATTTCTGAGAACGCATGCTGTTACTGCGTGATTACCTGTAAATACCACATTAATGCAATAAATGTTCAAAATAATGTCCGTCAACCTCAATGCATTTGGCAATACGTGTAACGACATTCCTCTCAACAACAATTAGTTCGTCTTCCGTAATGTTCGCACATGCATTGACAATGCGCTGAAGCATGTTGTCAGGCGTTGTCGGTGGATTACGATAGCAAATATCCTTCAACCTTCCCCACAGAAAGAAATCCGGAGACGTCAGATCCGGTGAACGTGCGGGCCATGGTATGGTGCTTCGACGACCAATCTACCTGCCATGAAATATGCTATTCAATACCGCTTCAACCGCACGCGAGCTATGTGCCGGACATCCATCATGATGGAAGTACATCGCCATTCTGTCATGCAGTGAAACATCTTTTAGTAACACAGGTAGAACATTACGTAGGAAATCAGCATAAATTGCACCATTTACATTGCCATCGATATAATGGGAGCCAATTATCCTTCCTCCCATAATACCGCACCATACATTAACCCGCCAAGGTCGCTGATGTTCCACTTCTTGCAGCCATCGCGGATTTTCCGTTGCCCAATAGTGCATATTATGCCGCTTTACGCTACCGCTGTTGGTGAATGACGCTTCGTCGCTAAATAGAACGTTTGCAAAAAATCTGTCATCGTCCCGTAATTTCTCTCGTGCCCAGTGGCAGAACTGCACAAGACGTTCAAAGTCGTCGCCATGCAATTCCTGGTGGATAGAAATGTGGTGTGGGTGCAATCGATGTTGATGTAGCATTCTCAACACCGACGTTTTTCAGATTCCCGAGTCTCGCGCAATTCGTCTGCTACTGATGTGCAGATCAGCCGCGACAGCAGCTGAAACACCTAATTGGGCATCATCATTTCTTGCACGTCGTGGTTGACGTTTGACATGTAGCTGAACACTTCCTGTTTCCTTAAATAAAGTAACTAGCCGGCGAGAGGTCCGGACACTTGGATGATGTCATCCAGGATACCGAGCAGCATACATAGCACACGCCCGTTGGGCATTTCGATCACAATAGCCATACATCAACACGATATCGACCTTTTCCGCAATTGGTAAACGGTCCATTTTAACACGGGTAAAGTATAACCAGCAAATACTGTCCGCACTGGCGAAATGTTACGTGGTACCACGTACTTACACGTTAGAGACTATTACAGCGCCAACTATCACAAAGCGAAAAAAGTGTGTAACGCCGGAAATGCATATCCTCTGATTTCCATCTATTGTACTATAATTTGTTTTTCTTATTTTTGTTACCTGAATATATGACATTTCTGTGTCTTCACATATTGCAATTGTTTTACTATTTGTATATATATATTTATGCATTTATGTCGATGTATAATTGGTTTGTTTCGTAAATATTATTTGTATTTTTACGCTGGGTCTTGCCTAGGGAAAACTGCTATCGAACGATTACATCGATAGGTCGTGTGAAGACTCAAAGTGTGTAGGATCTTTGGTAGTGTTAACTCTGCCGCGTGGAGCGCGGGCAGAGCTGTGGGGAGTCTGGCTGGGGTAGCGAGTGGAGCAGGTGTGTTGTGTGACGCTCCCGCGAGTTGCCGCGCTTTCGGGGTTTGGCAGCATGTAATTGCGCTCGACTTGCGATGATAGTTTCTGACATGGTGTCGCGGACGGGAAGCATTAGCTGGCGCACATCAATAGCCCGTTTCGCCTGGTGACCGTGTCGAGAAGAAGGTGCGCCAACATCCAGCTTCTGCAACAGCGACGGCCGACAATGAGTGACTGTCGCCACCTCCTCGATCGACGGCTTCAAACCTTCAATCAACCAACAAGGAAGACTAAAAGCACGTAAAGTTTCAGAACTGTATGGCAGACCTCAGCTTTTCAAATTGTTCCATTTGCCTCGCAAAATTACAGCAACTTAGCATGAACCTTTGTTGCTCATTGTCCCAATTGCATTGCCAAGCAGGGTCCCTTCCTTTTCCGGAATGAACCCGAGTGTCGTTGAAATTCAAACGCCAGCATAATTCCATTTCACTGCTTTAATTTCAAAGTTCAATTTTAGTATTCATAGCTGGCTACAATAGTTAGATTACACAAGCACAAATTAAAAGTGCGAGTTTTGTTACCGTATTTTAGCTTACCTGTGACTGCAGCTCAGCTTGGTACGTACTAAATTTTACTATTGTTAATTGTTCATAATCGTTTAATTCAAGTTCAAAGTTAAATCTCTTCTTTCTAAATTGCGTAGGTTCAAGTAGGTTTAGAAATGATTGTTGAGGTAGTCCAAGACTAACTGTATTTCGATGTGCTTCAGAAAGAAAGCTCACTATTAACTTCAGTCACTAAATTAACTTTCGATTTTCCGGTTTCATTAATTCTTTTGCTAAATTAAGTGTAGCGAAATTTATTACTTCTGACAAACTTTCAGTTTTCACACTACACGTGTCAACCTTCAGTTGCCACGCTTCTAGTGCTAATTATATGTGTAATAACCTTTCTTTTTCAGTTATTATAGTAATTGTCCATAGGACTGGCGACCGTAATTTCCCCCAAATCTCAAATATCTAATTACCGCTAGTTGATTGTTAACGTAACGGCCGCACATTTACTTTCTTTATTAACTTTATCCCTATTTCAAAATTAACACCAGTTTCACTTGCATTTTTCCTTTCATTTAGATGTAACCCTTTCCTCCCTCTTTACCGACAGGTTAACTTCGGTGACGATTGCTTTTCCAAAATTCCCATTAGGTACACGCGGTTTAATTTTTCACTATCATTAAGGTCGATAAGTGAGGGGGAGATAACTAGTGGTCCTACTAAAACATGCATATTTCTTTACGTACTACTCGAATATGTAATAAAAATTGGGGATTCCTATTTAGTAAAACGCAGTTCACATCCGTTTGACCAATGGCAGCGCCATCTAGCGGGCCAACCATAGCGCCATCTGGTTTCCGCCTTCAAGCTAGACGTGTTTCGCTCTTTGTAGTTTTTTCGTTTGATGCTTATTTCGTGAGATATTTGGTCCGGTCACTATCAATGGGCCACCCTGTATATGTACATACTATAAAAATCCCTGCCGATTATTTCTGTCTCTCTTGTAAATTAAAGTCCCCCACCGCGTTTTTCGGTCTGTATGGGGAGACTAATCTCAGGAATTACTGTAGGGATTTTGATACGGTCTTTAGTAACAGATAGCCTTATCACGAGGAAGGTTTGTGTATATAATTAATTACAATAAAAGCAAATGAAACAGCAGTAGATACTTTGTGCCATCCATGCGAAGACAGAGAGCATCAGTAGTAATCATGGAAACAATGGTCGTTAGCGATCTCCATTTCAACAAATGCAATTCACTTACAACTAAGTGGCATGATTTATATCGAGAGTGCAACACTGCACCTGCTGCACATCAAAACACTCGACAGTGGAGGCAGCGGTTTCGAGACACGGGTATTGACGTAACAGGAAACCCACAGATGTTCGTTGAAGACGAACACATTTAATGGAGTCTTCCACGTACTCCACAACAATCCATTGCAGCCGACAGTTAGTCATTCCTCATGTGTTGTCTGACGACGTTTGCTTCAAACCTTACACGAATCAGTAGCCACAAATCCTTCATAATGTTTAGAAACCAACGTGTGAAGTTTTGTCAGTTCATTATGAGCGTGGAGGTGGAAGACAGCAAATTTCTTTCACGTTCGGTGTTCCGTTATGGGGCTACTTTCTGTTTTAGATGAAAAATGAACCACAACAACTAAGAATTTGGAGAACAAAATAGCCACAGACCATAGTCGTGTACAGGAGAGACTCTCCGAATCAAGAATTCTGCAGGGCTATCCATAAATCCGTAAGAGCATGAGGGGATGGAGATCTCTTCTGAACAACACGTTGGAATGGATCCCAGATTATGCTCAACAGTATGTAAGTCTACAAGCTTTCGAGGCCTTTGTCATTCATGTTAAAATCTTCTGGGTTGCTACGACGTGTTATATTTCATTCTAAAATAATCGAAGTTTGGACCCCTGTGCTGGGATCTAGCAATAGTGGACACCGAAACATCCTGAAGAAGATCCCAGCACAGGGGTCTAAACGTCGATTATTTTAGGAGGAAATATGACACCCCCTAAAAATCCAGAAAATTTTAACTTTAATGCTCAACAGTGTTTATGTCTGGAGAGTTTGGTGCCCAGCAGAAGATTTTAAACTCAGAAGAATGTTCCTGGAGCCACTCTGTAGCGATTCTGGACGTGTGGGATGTCGCATTGTCCTGCTGGAATTGCCCAAGCCCGTCGGAATTCACGATGGATATGAATGGATGCAGATGATCAGACAGGATGCTTACGTACGTGTCACCTGTCAGAGTCGTACCTAGACGTATCAGGCAGGCGCCCCATATCATTCCAACTTCACACGCCCAACATCATTACAGAGCACTAGCTTGAACATTCCCCTGTTGACATGCAGGGTCCATGGATTCATGAGGTTGTCGCCATACACGTACACATCCATCTGCTCGATAAAATTTTAAACGAGATTCGTCCGTCCAGTTATCAACAGTCAAATATCGGTGTTGACGGGCCCAGGCGAGGCTTAAATCTTTGTGTCATGCTGTACACGAGTAGGCCTTCGGCTCCAAAGCTCATATCGATGACATTCCGTTAAATGGTTCGCACGCTGACAGTTGTTGTTAGCCCAGCATTGAAATCTGCAGTAATTTGCGGAAGGGTTGCAGTACTGTGACGTTGAACGATTCTCTTCAGTCGTCGTTGGCCTTGTTTTTGCAGGATCTTTTCTCCGCCTCAGCGGTGTCGGAGTTTTGATATTTTGCCAGTTTCCCGCTATTCACGGTACACTCGTGAAATAGTCGTACGGGAAAATCCCCACTTAATCTCTATCTCTGAGCTGCTCTGCCCCATCGCTCGTGAGCCGGTTATAACACCACGTTCAAAATCACTTAAATCTTGAAAACCTGCCATTGTAGCAGCAGTAATCGATTTAAGAACTGCGCCACACACTTTTTGTCTGTTGTAGCCATTGCCGACCGCAAGGCCGTATTCTGCCTGTTTACATATCTCTGTATTTGAATATGCATGCCTGTACCAGTTTCTTTGGCCCTTAAGTTTATGTTTTACCCCGTTCTTCCAAAAAAATGCTTATGGCCCATTCTCTCTGTCTTTTTTTCGGTACATACGGTTGCAGGAATCACGTACCAGGATATGTTAGTGAGCTAGGTTTTTTCACAATTGCGATAACTTGCAGGCACTTTCATCTTTCAAAAACATGGAGTACATATTTTCGGACACCTGCATGTGGGAGCATGGTGCAACAATGAGATGCGTCTATGGTGGATCGGCCGTATGGGGAGTATGCACCTCGTACTGTACCATTTGTCTCAGAGGACGTTTGGTCTCACAGTACGCTACTTTTCAAAGAACTCTGTGAATTATGGCGCCGCATAGCAACAGCAGCGAATACAGTAACTCCAAAATGCTCTCAAAATTATGGGATGAGTTTCACTATTGTCTGGTTGGTTGCCGTGCGTCTAGTGGAGCGCACATCGAGTATTTGTTTCACGTAAATGAAAACTTACACCTTAAACGTAATTATAAAACGAGCTACAAGATCGTATAGGGATTTGACAAAAATAGGAAAACACCGTGAGATATGCAGGCTTGAACATAAATGCAGATGAAAGTCAAGGCTGCAGGTTGCGCTGTCGTATTTGACCACGAACAGCAAGTGTGCAATGTACTGAATACGTTGATGGCGTCAATCGTGGTGAGAACTGTATTCTGTGTAGTTCTGGGTGAATTATGTCGGAGCTCAGTGAATTCGAAAGTAGGCATATTATTGGTATTCTTATGGTGGGTGCTTTTGTAACCGACGTCGCATTAGTAGTTGGCATTTCAAAAGGCACCGTATTGAAGACTTATACCGCACACAGGGAAGGTGGAAAAATAGCATCCGCTAAGTCACAAGTCGAACGAAAGTGTTTGCTGAGTGATAGTGACGGACGGTCATTGAAAAAAGATTACGACGAAAAATCAGTGGACAACAGCTGCACAGCTGCAAATGTTACTGCAGAACTGAATGTGGTACTCGCGAATCATGCCGGCGCCAAAACAAAACATAGAGAGCTCCATAAGCAGCGAATTGTAGAGCGAGCTGAAATTCCCGAACCACTCACAAGCGATGCAAATGCCTGTAACAGGAAAATGTGGTGCCGAAGCCATACAACCTGGACTGTGGAAAAATAGAATAAAGTCGTTTGGTCTGATGAGTCTTATTTAGCGGTATTTGCAACTTTTGGCGAGTTTATATCCCAAGAGCGAAACATGACGGAGGTTCAATGATGATTTGGACAGCCATATTGAGGTATTCCATGGGCCCCATGGTTACTCTGCAAGGTCGTATTACTTACAGGGACTATGTGACCATTTTGGTTGATTAGGTCCATCCATGGTACAACGTTTGTTCCCCAGTGATGCTGTGATCCAAGATGACAGAGCCCCTTTTCATAGCGCGTGTATCGTCCAGGACTACTTTTGTGAACAAGAGGATGAATTGTTGCACCTCCCTGGCCAACACAGCCTCCAGATCACTATGGAGAGAAAAACGCGTGATCGCTAGCCATCTCCATCACCGTTTCCTGAAGTTGGCACTATCTTGCAGGACTAACAGTATAAGATTCCCTCGAATACCATACAGGACCTATATTTATCCATTCCAAGAAGGTGTTTTGAATGACAATGTATTTCCTACATCGTATTAAGCATGGTAACGTTATGTTTCTGATGTTTCCATATCTTTGTCCACTCTTATATATGTAAGCATGTGAAAGATCTACATTTGTTAAACCGAATGGCTACTTTGCAGATAACATTTTATTCCTGGGTGTAAATTAAAATTTACCTAAAGTTTCTATTTTTCTTCATGCAGATGATATATTTACGTAAAAGCTGATCAGTCTTTCTGAAGCGCCCCGTATTTTATCCTAATATGGCTCCTTGACTGTACTGACTCGTATATCCGAAAGTATGTTTAGATGCTTAGCTTCTGCTTTCTGTAGTATTCAGAGAGGAAACACTCTACCTGCTATCGTTATCGCATGTGTAACTGCGCAGTCTTTATGCTTTAAAGCACTGATTTAGTAGCAAGAAAAATGTTACTTGGTTGCCGGTTTGCTGTTACTAACTAATTGTGAAACGAGTATACAACATTTAAAATTAAAAGCTAGATACTTGCAATAATCAGGAATAAATGCATATTTAAGTGGTTCGATAATTTGGATCGAAGGTGCTTCTATGTGGACCACTAAACATCGGAATATTTGGTCGCCTCCTATACCTGTAACCTCCTGTACCTGTAACCTCTGTCGGCAGAGGGTAGACACTGTTAATAGTTTGGAGAAAATTTGTCATAAAAATTCTGTGCGACGGGGAATTCTCCAGCCCAGATGTTCACTGTCGTAATTTAACCCTCGTACCGGAGTTATAATTAATATGTAGCTACTCACAGATGTCAATGTAGGTTATGATCATCGTATGACACCGAACCTTGGTAGATATTCTAATGCGTTAATGAGGAACCGATTTACGCTGAAAAAAATAGTTAAAATTTTGGCCACCAGGTGAAAATCTTAAGCTATGAATCCTACAGAGAGACAATTATAGAAATGTTTCCATATTATTGGATCAGGAACGGGACATGGGACAGGAAAGGTCAAGAAAGTGAGAAAGGAATAATTTTGATTTTATTATTAACCGCCTCTTACACAATTCCTTCAGTATGAGCACTAGAGACGCCGCGAGATTTGCACCTGGTGGCCAAACTTGGAACTAATTTGTTTCCAGAGTACATCGGTTCCGCGTTAATACATTAGCGTAGGCCTATCTACGAAGTTTCGCTGCCATTACATAACTACAGCCCGCATTGGACCTCCGTGAGTACCTGAACTTTAATTATAATCAGCCGGTACAACTTCGGAGTGGATTTCAGACACAATGGGTTTTAAAGAGCATTATGGCAAAGCATACTAATAATCTGGGCTTTGTCAAACGCTAAGCTGTAGGCCTAATGCAGCCAATAGGCGAGGAAATTAACGGACGAGGTAGCTGATCGCAGTTAGCGACTGTGGGGAGGAGCGAGAGCTCCAGTTGTTGTCGGCTGCAAGAAAGGGGGGCTAACGAGCGGAAGGCGCCGAGAACCGTCTTCAGAACAGATTTCTTAGAGCGCCAGGCAGCGGCTGCTTGCAAGGCCAGAGGAAGGATGCGGGTGGTTGGCGGGAACGGCCTCGCCTGGTGTCGCCTACTGGACGCCGAGCAGAATACTAAAGTGTTTTTAAGGTATTACATAGACAAAGAATTCAGACATCCATTCCAAAATCGTAAAAAGAAAAAAAATCTATTTGTCTGCGTTTTCTGAGTGAGAGAGCGATAGCGTTTGATTATGACTCTGATATTACATGGTCAACTAACTTACAAGCTGGTTAGGTACCAATTCCCAATGATAAGCACTGCTGTCATAGCGAAGTAGTATGCACATCATCTGTGAGAAAACATACGCTGAATACACAAGGTGACACGTGTACAGTAAACGAATCGTTCATCTCGTATCATTGGCCACTGTTACTGATTAGTCAATTCGTAGCAAATATAATTATTAATATTGAATAGGGTTGTATTAAAGCAGTATCACTCATTTATGTAGTCGACACGGAACACTGATGTACAGTATTTCAGCAGAAACTAAACTGTGCGTTTCTAGATACAAGATCAGGCTCAAAATGATACCTACTAGATCCAAAGTGCAAGCACGTGAAATGAGTAATGGGAATTTACCATCACATTATATACACGCAAAATACTGCTGGTCACTTAGCACTGCACAACCCATGCTTTCTCTATTGCTCCATAACATGAGTCTTACAAACATGCTGCTGTAATGGACGTACCTTCATCGATTGTTACCTAGAGGTATTCAGTTGTTTACAAATAGTAGTGCGGAAACCACTTATGTTAGAATGTAATTTCATTACATACAGATTTGAGTAGTCGCATTGGGTAATCCTGCAACTAGACAGGGAGTGGGACAGCCGTGCAACAGCTAACAAGTAACCATGAATTAGCTACCTGACACAGAATTGAGGAAACACACTGCGTTAATAACCTGGCGTCGGTGAACGTGGTGATACATATAAAACGCAGCGTGAGGCTTGTAGTGTTATTTGATCAAACGAGAAATAATGGTAAATCCGTATATTCTGCTTGGTTCAAGTTTATATTCGGTCACACGGGTGTGGGGTTCGATGATATTTATGAATGTATAAGTACAGGAGGGTTGCCAGACAGTATCTTTAAACGTAAGATACGAGATTCCCTATCAAGTCGTTTTCACAAATACTGGGCAGTACTGGGCGTGTGTTTTTACTGTCAACGGTGTGAACAAAAGAAATGTTAAGTACACATAAACGAATTGTACATTAATTCTAAATGATGCCAAAACTTTACATTTTGGAACCAAGATATTAATGTACGAAAAGAAAGCAATCTGTGATTATATTGCCACATACCCTGTTGATTTACTGTAATAACAATAGAATAGTTACTCAAAATTTGATTTCACGCCAATTTTTACTTTGCTTTTACTTTACATCTGACAAGGGGCTGCTCTACGATCCTCTTCCTTTTCCCTCCGTCGATGGCACTGTTTCAAAAAATGGTTCAAATGGCTCTGAGCACTATGGGACTTAACTGCTAAGGTCATCAGTCCCCTAGAACTTAGAACTACTTAAACCTGACTAACCTAAGGACATCACACATATCCATGCCCGAGGCAGGATTCGAACCTGCGACCGTAGCGGTCGCGCGGTTCCAGACTGTAGCGCCTAGAACCGCTCGGGCACTCCGGCCGGCAGCACTGTTTTTTCATTTGGTGTTGATATTCATCTTCGCTGCGTCCTCTCGGATGTTATCTCGCCACCTAATTCTGGCCCTCCTTCTTCCTTTCGTTCTATCTATTGATTTGAAGAATGCTATTCCAGGTAGTCTATTCTCCATCTTTCTTGCTATACGGCCTGCTCAGTCCAACCTTCTGTTCTTTAAAGCTTCGACAATGGTACGATGTTTGTGCAGTTCTCTTAATTCTTCACTTTCCATTATTCTCAATTCCATGCTTTTTCATCATATACGGGCCCAAAAATATTCCTGAGTATTTTTATAACGAATAATAACAGTTTTTGTTCATGTTTCTTCCTACATATTAACGTTTCATCTCCGTATAATATTACCGGTATAACAGCCCATGGAGACAAACATATTTTGAAGTTAGTACTAAGTAATCTTTTCTCTAGATTTTTGATGACACTAAATTGTATATTACTCCCTGTAACTATACGGACTTCTATTTCTAGAAGGGCATGCTGAGAAGCAACGCTTCCGAATTTTTTACGTGAAAACTCTAAAGACTGTTTAAATAAAGCAGATGTTATTAACAGTCTGCACCTTAATTCTTCATGTCTACATATTTACTTCTCAATATAGTCACGCTGATGAAGAACAAATTTCTCCCAACAAGAGACCAATTCATTGATACCGTCACTGTAGGATGTTTGACTTTGTTGACAGAGCCACAACCTTAACTCTGTTTGCATCACTTCATGGCTATCAAAGAAATGCCCTCGAACGTGTTATTTATGTTTTGGAAACAGATGAAAATCGGATAGGGCCACGCCAGCACTGTATGGAGGATGATCGACGGTAGGGAACCCAAGGCGTCGGATGGTAGCAGAGGTCGCTGCCCTCGTGAGTGATCTGGCATTGTCATGATGAAGGAGAGGGTGCTCAATGTGTGAACGAAGTTTTCTGCAGTTACAAACTCTATTACAGCACACTGTTTCTCATGCATCGGCGTGGTTACATTACACAGCGCCATGTTACGCGCTACCAGTGCGGAGCTCTAGCGGAAGAGGTCTGCAAATACGTAGACATGAGGGATAAAAATGTAGAAAGTCAATAACGTTCATTTTATTTAAAAATCTTTAAGAGTCGATGGCGTTACTTTTCAGCACGTCCCTGTATATCCGTTCTATTGTTGTACATGACGCGGTCACCAGTCTTGAAAGAGAATCCATCTACAGCCAAAGGGGCATCACTACTAATTTTCTTTCTTATCACCAGGAATTCTGTCTTTTTGCATCATTCTGATTAATTGTTTTGAAACAACGAGTGCTATTTTTATTCCCACTTCCGATCGGTCGCGAAATGGAAAAAAAGAAAACAGTGGCCGCGCGTTATTAGCCGAGCGGTCTCGGGCGCTGCAGTCATGGACTGTGCGGCTGGTGCCGACGGAGGTTCGAGTCCTCCCTCGGGCATGGGTGTGTGTGTGTTTGTCCTTAGGATAATTTAGGTTAAGTAGTGTGTAAGCTTAGGGATTGATGACCTTAGCAGTTAAGTCTCATAAGATTTCACACACATTTGAACGTTTTTGAAAAAACAGTGAAACTCAAAAATTGTTCATTAGCAACATTTATCTACAGGTTTCAGCTACTTCTCTAAATAGTCGAAACTCCAACATTCACATTTATTGTAGTGTGGTACCAACTTTCGAATACCCTTGTCACAGAAGGCAAGCGCCTGTGATTTCTGCAGATTCCCTACGCCGATCTGCAGCTTGTTCTCTGTGCCAAAATGCTGTCCTCACAGCCAGTGGCTCATATCAGCGAAGAGATGAAAATCAGTTGAAGTCAAGTCAGGGCTGTATGGTGGATGATAAAACACTTCCTATCTAAAACGCAGCAGGAGCGTCTTTGTTGCCGGTAGACTTGTCATGTGATGAAAAAGGAAACGTATCCCTGTTAAGTTATGTGCGCTGCATGAAATCGGTCGAAACTCCTCAGAAGGACTTCACACTTGGCGGCAGACACTATTTTCTAGGGATATTTATGTGCTCACTGTGCTCTAACAACTCTCAGAACTGAAAAGTATTGCGTGATGCGATGGACCGGCATACTGGAGACATTGCGCGACTCATCTGCGCAAAGCTTCACCGGATTTGCACTGTGTTTTCAATTTCGCGACCTATCGTATGTTAGAAAAAAAAGTAGCCCTTTTAGTTATTAATGCTACAACATCTTCGTAAGCAGTTCTAGTAACGTTCACCTCCTGCAGTTGATACCTTGCGGGTTAGTTTCAGTAAATTCTCTATCAATCTTCTCGAAGACTAGGTTAAATAGAATAGGTGAAATGGCGTCTCCTTGTCTCAGTCCAGTGTACGCCATCAAGTTTTCAGTATCTCGTATCATTCTTTATGTGACAGAAAGTAACATCTATAAACATTTTAATTAATCTCATTAACATCGATGGTGTTTCAAATTTCCTCATTACACTTAGGATTTTATGCCTGTGTATTCTATCACAGGCCTTTTTGAAATCTAGAAGTAATATGTGGACATCTACACTGGATCTCACAACATCGGTTTTCATAATCTCTCTTAAATTAATAAAAGACAACATGATCGACTGTCATTATGATTTATTCTCCACCACCGTTATTAGTTCTACCGTAGGTCACGATCAACTTGTGTTCTGAGAAAATCGTACTTAAACGAACATTTTGTCATTTATAATATTATGTTATGGTGTTTCCATTTCTCAAAGCTGGTAGGCTACGCTGGCTTCGGGCTGAAAGCCTTGACTGCGTCTCATAATAGTACAAACTTGAAATTCTATCTGTGCGTAATTTGTAAAGCAAATATCGCAATGTAATTTTTGTGACTTACTAGTATTTATTTACAAAGTTATCCTTTTTACTTTATCGTCTTCCTACAGCGTGAGAACCACTCAATATGCAGCAGCGTCAAGATGTAGTTGTTACAGTACGTCAAGAACAGACCGTTTGTAGTATTATGTGTAATAATTCCACCCCTATGCTCAGTGGAATCTACGATTAAGTTTAGTATTTCGAAACACAGGCAGTGTGTAACTTTTTTCTCGTTTTCTCCTGCTTGTTTCAGATCTGTGATATTCGTTTGGTTCTGTGTAAGATCCAACTACTTAAATCGTCGAAACTGTGTAAATCTAACACCAGAAAAAATCGTTGTTGACCGAAAATATTTGGGGTAGTGGAAAGATTTATGTATGACATACTTCATCGCTTCGATAACGAGTTACTATTGTAAATTTAACTTAGCACGTGATTACTTTGTGAGGAGATGATTGACAATGACGCGTTGCACATGTAAACAATGTAATACACTGATGAGGATGGTTGTTCGTAGGGGATATTGATAATCAAAAAACGCATAAAACGTAAAACTTGTAGGTAGACATTAAGTAAATTTAATGTGATAACAAGTAGTTGCTTCAGTTGACGACCGAGAATATGCTAATATTTATATTAATCTATATATTTAAAAAATACGTGGTTCTTTCAGTTTTAAATTATAACTTTCCCGTATCACCGCGTGATAATTTTGGTGCTCACAAAATAAAGACTATTGTATCTTGGTTCGCCGAAAATCTGATTAATTTTCTCTTCTGTCATGCCCAAGGACCCGAATTGAACCCCAGTGAATCTGTTTGATGTCAGTGAGACGCGGAAAACGAATTACAACATACGATGAAATGATCAGGAGCTCATGACACCGATGCCATATGAAAAGCTCATTTCCAAAGGGTAGCAAATCCATAATATCTAATTCAACAGGAGGGACAAAAAATGTTTTACAACCACAGCAGCATCAGAATATGTTTTGTAGCTTTGTTGGCCGGCCGCAGTGGCCGAGCGGTTATAGGCCCTTCAGTCCGGAACCGCGCTGTTGCTACAGTCGCAGGTTCGAATCTTGCCTCGGGCATGGATGTGTGTGCTGTCCTTAGGTTGGTTAGGTTTAAGTGGTTCTAAGTCTAGGGGACTGATGACGTCAGATGTTAAGTCGCATAGTGCTTAGAGCCATTTTATAACTTTTTTGTTATATTCAGACAGTTATTGAGACATACTAGGCCAAGTATTTCTGCTAAATGTTTATTTATTTAATTTTTACTGCATAAGTAAAAATGTGTTTGGTAGCTTTTGGCAGAAAATTGTGTTAAGTTTGGTAACTGTTGTTCTGGAGTTTCTGTTAGTGATTCACAGTATTCATCTGATACATCAGGCTCCATCCATAATTTCATTAAAAACTCACAATTATCATAAAAAAACGCCAGATACGTCCTTACAACATACAATAACGGATGTGGTACATTTTGACATTCGTAATAGTTCTTATTACATAGGTAATGGTTACAAGAACTGCTGCACCTAGTAGCTCATTTTTCAATTTTTCGGTTTGGTACCTTTTGGAAGTGTGCTTCTCATATTATATGCTTAAATCCTCATACGAGAGAGATTAAACGAATGTTACAAGATCAGTACTTTATAACATAGAAGTAAAGTGAAATTGGAAATAAGACAATAATTCCAAAGCTATGTCGGACAAATGGAAGTTTGATTGTAGGACACATAGTGAGGCATGTGTATAGCATGATAATATAGTTCCAGACAAAAAAGTAAGTACATTTTAACTTTATACATATTCTAAACGTATGAATGTTGTTTGTCAGTTCATTACAGAACATTTAATTCAATATCGATTATAATTACCCGATAACAACTTGTGATGCTTTTAATGGCGGTGTCTATTAACTTCTACAGAACTATTAGTCATTTGGTGACGGTCTGTGGACAAGGATTGCGAGTAACAGCAAGCCTCCCGAAAGCAATGGAAACAAGATGTGTGGATTCTGATTCGGAAAACACGCAGTCCACTTGGTACGTCCATTACTTATAATATTCGTCGAGAAAACAGGCACGTGTCACAGTATTGTCGCCACAAAGAATGAAATCAGCTCCTGCTGTATCGGCATAATGGCGTACATAAGCATCAGGACCGTCTTTTTCGTATATTCAGCAGTCCATAGAAAGATGAGGAGTTCCGTACGTCCACTTAGCCTAGAGCTTTATGGAGGCAACACGAAATGTTCTGGTAGTGGGAGAGCAATACTGATTTGAGGTAAAAAAATTCATTTATCTATGGACCCCTTTTAGGTTAACGCACTGTGTTCAATATTATTGTAGTGAGCTGGTTTCATCCGATAGGTTCAGTTCTTCAAGTTCTGATGAAGGACGATTCTAGTCTTTTGCGGTGCGTGCCTCGTTTAATTTATTTTCTCACTCACTTGGACGAGAAAGGTTGTATAGCAGTTGTCTTCTCTCCTTTTACTCTTTTAGAGATAGTAAAAAAAATAATCTATAGAAGAATTTGCTTTACCTTTTTTATATTGGCACACCAGATTCCACGTCTTCCGTTGATTTAATTGATTATCCATTCCTGACATGACGAGACAGGGGAGCGTAACATTTTTATGTTTTAATTTTATTTACAACGGGTCAAACGTTGCTGATAAGTTTGCTTTCGCGCTTATTTTTGGCCAGCATCGAAAAATTGCCTGCTTTACGCATTCTCACAGTTAATTTGTCATGTGAGTTGTACAGTAGTCTTCCTTTTGATACGCCAGTAGTATCAGCTATTTTATATGCGTTTAACAGCCAATCATCCAAGACCATCCATTTACGCTTTGTATCTTTTAATCGGGAATTGTAGTTGTCGGACGTCCTTCTCTTAGTTAACCTTTGACGGAGGAACCGCCAAATTTCAATTCAGAATCTCATTTCTCAATTCCAACAGTGTAAGAACAAACTAGTTATAAAGTTTCACCAAATTTAGATGAATTTACATAAACTCTAACCCATCCTAAAGGAATTTTATGACGGGCTTGTAATCCAGATTAACCATTTGAATGGAACAAACACACAACCAGGCTACCTTAAAACACCGAATCTAAATCTATATTTATTTTGGTGAGGGTGCACAGTGTAGTAATGTTATCCCTCCTCCCTCCCCGCTCCCTCACCATTTCCCAATAATTCAATTGTTTGAAAATATTCAGGGAAAGAGTGTAGGTATGCCTCTGTATGGGTCCAGATTTCACCACTTTCAGCGTCATGGACACTACACGAGATCCATGTTAGAGCAGGTTGTATGCTTCCTAATTCGTTTAGAAACGTGGACTCACGGAATTTTTTGAATACGTCTCTCCATGATGCACAACATCTTTCTTGCAAAATGCTTCACAGTCGTTTCGTGGGCTTAATGCAAAAACACGTTGAGTGCAGATTTTTGTCATTTTTGGCTTACGTATGCATTCTGCATCAGAAAATGGATATGTTTCGTCTGGAGAAACCGGGTAAGTACAGTAAGTACAGTTTTCACTGTAAGAAGTTTAACAGATGTGGCAGAAATGTGATAAGTGCATAGTTGAATATTCTATATAGCAAAAATCATGTAGGTGCACTTAAATGATTTTTCCTGCACTTTGTTGATAGGTTGGTGAAATTATTGGAACAACAACAATCCATCAAGTGCACTTAATAGATTTCAGCAGAAAAAGGTATGTAATATAATGGAGATGAGTTTTATAAGTAGTTTGTGGTATGTTTATGTTTCTTAGCTTCAGCTACCAGAAAAGTGATCTAAAGTTGGTGTACAATAATACTACATTACGTAAAAAGTGTGACATAAATATTATCTTTCATTATTTGAAATATGAAGAAGATAAATATTGTTAGCAAACTGTAATAAATCTATGTTTGGTGTTATTCTTAACAGCCGGCAAGAATGCTGGTCATTCACTGTTGGCCTCTAATAATATCACATTACCTTAACAATGTGGCATCAGTATTACTGTCGATTATTGTAACTGACGTGCATGAATTGCTAAACGTCCACTCTAGCTGAAGAGAGTGCTGTGAGTTCAGTGAGTGCAGTAGCATTGTGTCAGTTGCCTACAGTGAGTTTAATTCAAAAAATGTTTCCACGAAGTGCTTTGCTTGTGCCATTGGCCAAGAAAATGATATCCACAGAAGATAGAAGTGGAAGTAAGCAATAAAATGATACTCTAAACATGAATTTCAATCTTACTATGCACTGACATTTTAAAATACGTGAAATAATTTTATTTCATATTTCTATTTCAAGGAAATGAATTTGAATCTCAAAGTGGATAAACTGGAAGCAGAGCAGATGATGTAAGCAGAGTACACGATGAATTCCCTACAAAGGCAATGGCACAAGATAAACCAAAGCAGAAATTGTATCAGATGAGCCTGGAGGGCGGGAAGTGCTTTAATGAAATGGTCAAGCATAGTGCAGAAGAGAATGATTTTGACTCTGAATGTTCCGTCAAGGATCTTGACTATGAACCAGGTTCCAATGATACACACAGTACTGATATCCTGATCAAAGAAATCAATGCTGTAAATGAGAGTAACAGCAGTAAACGATGAAAATTGAATAACAGTGCTCCCAAAAGGTGTAAGAAGAATATGATTAAAAGTATAAAACTGAGTCTAAAAAAACCGAAGCCAATTAATTGTAAAATCTGTACATACAACTGCAAAAAAAAAATTTCCACACGAAATGAGGTACTCCTTTTGTAGAAGTTTTCGAGACTGCGATTAAACAAGACAGAAATATTATATTCTCGTTAACATAGTGAGTCTAACTCCAGCACAAAGATGAAATACGGATCAGCCACGTAAACAACATAAGGATTCTAAGATTTGCTATTTACTTAAAGACAATAAAAAAGTCAGATTCTATAAGGACTCCTTAATTAAAACTATGTATTTCAGCTGATGTCATTGATACTGCATATAAAGGGAAAGGCGAGAGTGGAGTTTTCACACGAAGTTATAGGAGAGGCAAAAGAATATCACATAATAAAACTAAACCAGATGATGTGCAGCGAGTTACAGAACGCACAGCAAAGTTTCCTACAATGGAGTCTCACTACTCAAGGAAATCCACAAAATGGCTTTACTTACACCCCAAACTAAGTATATATGTAAAATATACAGTCTGTTCAAGGAAGAATGTAAGTATTTCAAACCAGTCAGCGAAATAACTTATAGAAGAATATTTTGAAAGAACCACAATCTCGCCTTTTACAAACCTAGAAAGGATCAATGTAAAAATTTCGGAGTTATGAGAAAGCAAATAGTTACGACGAAAAGAAAGCATTGGAAACAGAGTATAATCCGCACATTGCAAACAAAAAAGGAATGAAAACAATCAAAAGCTGCTGATGAAAGGAAAACGTCGAGCAAACAATGTTTCACATTGATTTACAATCTGAGTTGCGAATACCATCAAGTGAAAACAGTCAAATGTACTACAGTCTGAAAATCTGTGCATACAGTTTCACTATCTGTGAACTTTCAGAGCCAAATAACGCATTCTGCTGTGCTTGGACTGAGCTAAACAGAAAGAGAGGAGCAACAACTGATTTCCTTCTCGTAATCCTTATTGATTCCGACAAAGTACCATGATCTCTCTTTGTGCTGATAGCCGGCTCCACAGCAGTCTGTTCAGGACGTTAAGCAGGATATTAATTCAGGAAATTGGTCTGTAATTTGTTGGTTCTAGTAAGTCTTTATCTGCAACTTTAATAAAGACTACAACATCAGCTTTTTTAGAGATCTCCAATACCCCTCCCCGTTGTACGGCTCGTCGATCTATTATACTGTTGTAGTGTTTCGATCTTTAGTCCAAACACTGGTCTGATGCAAGTTTTCATGTTACTCTATCCTGGGCAAGTCTATTCATCAGCCTACATTCTCTTGAACCTGCTTCCTGTATTCACCTTTTGCCCCCCCCCCCCCCCCCCCCTCCACCCTCCCTTCCACACACACACACACACACACACACACACACGCACACACACACACACACACACACACACACACACACACACACACACGTCCCTCTGGTACTAAATTGGTCCCTTGATGTCTCGGAATGTGTCCTATCAACCAAACCCTGGGCCATAAATTTCTCTTCTCTCCAATTGTATTCAGCACCTCTTCATTAGTTACACGATCATCAGCATTCCTCTATAGCACGACTTGTCAAAGTCTTCTATTCTTTTCTTATCTGAACTCATTGATTGTTATTAATCTTAAAAAGTGCTTAATTACCGGCGAAAGCCTATGTAAAACATTAACGGAGATACTATCGCCGGCCGAAGTGGCCGAGCGGTTCTAGGCGCTACAGTTCTGCTCCGCGCGACCGCTACGGTCGCAGGATAGAACCCTGCCTCGGGCATGGATGTGTGTGATGTCCTTAGGTTAGTTAGGTGTAAGTAGTTCTAAGTTCTAGGGGACTGATGACCACAGCAGTTGAGTCCCATAGTGCTCAGAGCCATTTGAACCGTTTTGAGATACTGTCCGCATCTGGCGCCTTACTACTTTTAAGCTGAACACTAGCTAGCGTGGCTTTCCGCTTCAATGTTTAAGAAACAGCCTCCCCACCTATGTAATACTTCCTAGAAACGTTTTGCAGAATTATGTACTGCACTGCTCAAAACAATTAAGGGATCCCTTCTCCTAAACGTCGGAATTGACTCTCATTGTGACACGGAAGTTTGTAATTTGGCTTAAAGATGCCTAAACGTCTTCCTCTGTAACGTTGCAAAAGCTTGCCGGCCGGAGTGGCCGTGCGGTTATAGGCACTACAGTCTGGAACCGCGTGACCGCTACGGTCGCAGGTTCGAATCCTGCCTCGGGGGTGGATGTGTGTGATGTCCTTAGGTTAGTTAGGTTTAAGTAGTTCTAAGTTCTAGGGGACTGATGACCACAGTAGTTAAGTCCCATAGTGCTCAGAGCCATTTGAACCATTTTTTTGCAAAAGCTTGGTGCCCTGCGACGTCTCCCACTGGCTCGGCGGCGCTTCAAACAGAAAAGTGACGATACATGCGGAAAAAAAGGCCAGAGCTCAGGAGTTCACGTGAAGTGTAGGATGGGTTAATGATGTCACATTGGCATCATTTTCACCATAATTCTGCCCACCGCCACCGTGGACGTGTCACACGATGGGAAAGACGTCACACGCCCACTTAGCCACATTTCACCCCTTCCATTGACCCCCTGCGAAGGGGGCCAGAACCGCGACACCCAGCGCTGAAATCACGCTATATTCTTATTGTTGGTCGAGGAAAACATTTCAGACACACTGCTGCTCAGAATCGTCACGAAAAGGCCTGAAGGGTTGGCAGAAAGGGCGTCAATACGTGTAACAAAAAATTGTGATTGAGGGACAAACATTTGATGAGCAGAATAGTTCAAGGCGGAGCTCATCAGTGCTAAGAGGGACAGTAGTGACATCTCTAAGTATAAATAGAAAAGTTAGCTGAATTTTGTAAGGAGAAGTGCTTATTAATAGTAACGAGCGGAAAGTGCAATTAGGAAGAATAAGGGTTTACGGCGGGACTCGGAAATGTTTAGATGTTCGAACACGAGCAGATCTTGTGAAAATTAATTGATTTGTGGAAAGGAGAACTGTTTTAGTATTAATGGTTTGGAGGATATCAGGGGCAGTATCATAAGCCGGAAAACAGTATTTAGAAGGAGAATCGTGTAGATCTAGGAACATTGTTGAAGATGACCGCTGCACTATTGTTGCTGTAATTTGCCTATACTTTAAGAAGACCTACCTCAGGACCACTGCACAAGATGCTGGGAAGGAGAACATACCGAAGAGGCATGAAACATTCCAGAACCAGTAGAAGGTACAATTACACCGTGATTTGTTCGAGCAGCAAACCAGGCTATTTTTCGTAATACTGACGACAAAACAGAGACTATGAATTGCGTGGAATTAAGCGTGGAAATGGACAGGTAATGTTCTGTGCATCGAATTATGAGATGTTTCGTTCAGTTTTAGACTAAATAGGGGAAGGTCCAAGCACCGACAATTCGTTTTGAATTAATGTTAATAAATGGAAAGTCTTCCATTTAAACGCACCATTAAGCTGTCGCCTGTCATTAAACTTAAAATCGTGTCCACAAAACGTATTAAACCAATATTTCCCATTCCGCACCCTTGTGGTAACAGTTAAAATTTCATTACTATATATGTATCAACATCATGATGAGCCAGAGCAGGGTGTTTTATTTTAATTTTGGTGATCAGTTGTAATTAATGAGACAGCCATTGTCATGTTGCAGCTGCTCAGCGATTTTCTGGAGTAGCAGAGCGCCAGCTCCAGAGAATTTCTTTCACGAGGTGGCAATATCAGTGATTTAGAAATCAACAATCATCCTTCATCTTTGTTACTGCGTCATACTGGTAAGACCTCATACGGAACATCATATTGAAGTGTACTAAATTAATAGGAAAGTGTTAATATATGTAAAAACTATTACTGAAATAACTAATTTTTATTATATTAACATATAGTATAGAAAGACGATAGTACTTTGCTCAAACACACAAAATTAAAAGTAGAACTTGTTTTGAAATGTACTACAATCAATTAACTCGGGTTGAGATTCATTGACTCAAATGCAACCAGCCATTGCGATAGTCAACATCTGATGTTTCATTAGATGTGAATAAATTACGCTACACCGATCTGTTAACGCATATCAGTAAATCAGTTCTGTTCACTAATTCTGTACATAATCATTCCACAAAATGTAGCTGAGTTACTTGCTCATATAACCGCTTTCAATGGCTAAGTAATTATCATTACAGTAACTGGTTCTTGTATTTGTAGATTTAGACCTAATTATGTATTTAGTGGTATTCATTGTTTTATGGTTCAAATTGCTCTGAGCACTATGGGACTTAACTGCTGAGGTCATCAGTCCCATAGAACTTAGAACTACACTCCTGGAAATGGAAAAAAGAACACATTGACACCAGTGTGTCAGACCCACCATACTTGCTCCAGACACTGCGAGAGGGCTGTACAAGCAATGATCACACGCACGGCACAGCGGACACACCAGGAACCGCGATGTTGGCCGTCGAATGGCGCTAGCTGCGCAGCATTTGTGCACCGCCGCCGTCAGTGTCAGCCAGTTTGCCGTGGCATACGGAGCTCCATCGCAGTCTTTAACACTGGCAGCATGCCGCGACAGCGTGGACGTGAACCGTATGTGTAGTTGACGGACTTTGAGCGAGGGCGTATAGTGGGCATGCGGGAGGCCGGGTGGACGTACCGCCGAATTGCTCAACACGTGGGGCGTGAGGTCTCCACAGTACATCGATGTTGTCGCCAGTGGTCGGCGGAAGGTGCACGTGCCCGTCGACCTGGGACCGGACCGCAGCGACGCACGCATGCACGCCAAGACCGTAGGATCCTACGCAGTGCTGTAGGGGACCGCACCGCCACTTTCCAGCAAATTAGGGACACTGTTGCTCCTGGGGTATCGGCGAGGACCATTCGCAACCGTCTCCATGAAGCTGGGCTACGGTCCCGCACACCGTTAGGCCGTCTTCCGCTCACGCCCCAACATCGTGCAGCCCGCCTCCAGTGGTGTCGCGACAGGCGTGAATGGAGGGACGAATGGAGACGTGTCGTCTTCAGCGATGAGAGTCGCTTCTACCTTGGTGCCAATGATGGTCGTATGCGTGTTTGGCGCCGTGCAGGTGAGCGCCACAATCAGGACTGCATACGACCGAGGCACACAGGGCCAACACCCGGCATCATGGTGTGGGGAGCGATCTCCTACACTGGCCGTACACCACTGGTGATCGTCGAGGGGACACTGAATAGTGCACGGTACATCCAAACCGTCATCGAACCCATCGTTCTACCATTCCTAGACTGGCAAGGGAACTTGCTGTTCCAACAGGACAATGCACGTCCGCATGTATCCCGTGCCACCCAACGTGCTCTAGAAGGTAAGTCAACTACCCTGGCCAGCAAGATCTCCGGATCTGTCCCCCATTGAGCATGTTTGGGACTGGATGAAGCGTCGTCTCACGCGGTCTGCACGTCCAGCACGAACGCTGGTCCAACTGAGGCGCCAGGTGGAAATGGCATGGCAATCCGTTCCATAGCACTACATCCAGCATCTCTACGATCGTCTCCATGGGAGAATAGCAGCCTGCATTGCTGCGAAAGGTGGATATACACTGTACTAGTGCCGACATTGTGCATGCTCTGTTGCCTGTGTCTATGTGCCTGTGGTTCTGTCAGTGTGATCATGTGATGCATCTGACCCCAGGAATGTGTCAATAAAGTTTCCCCTTCCTGGGACAATGAATTCACGGTGTTCTTTTTTCAATTTCGAGGAGTGTACTTAAACCTAACTGACCTAAGGACATCAAGCACATCCATGCCCGAGGCAGGATTCGAACCTGCGACCGTAGCGGTCGCGCGGTTCCAAACTGTAGCGCTAGAACCGCTCGGCCACATTGGTCGGCTCATTGTTTTATAAAAGTGACTTTGAGTGCCTATTTTTCAGTCAGTTGGTCATCTTAATCAGGTACAAAGAGAAAACCGCCCACCAGACAATTCCATAGATACATTTGTTTTGATTGGAAGCATTCTGCGTTAAGTCGAACCGGTCAAGAGGGGTGTGGCACTTCGAGTTAATTTTGATTAGCAAAAAAAAAAAAAAAAAAAAAAAAAAAATGGTTCAAATGGCTCTGAGCACTATGGGACTCAACTGCTGAGGTCATTAGTCCCCTAGAACTTAGAACTAGTTAAACCTAACTAACCTAAGGACATCACAAACATCCATGCCCGAAGCAGGATTCGAACCTGCGACCGTAGCGGTCTTGCGGTTCCAGACTGCAGCGCCTTTAACCGCACGGCCACTTCGGCCGGCTAATTTTGATTAGCAAGATGCAGTTGTGGCCACGTTGTGTACTGAGGTATTAAGTATCTGTTACGTTCTTGTGAAGTCGTGTCATAAAGTATTATATACAACGTGGGAAAAATACTGATCTCGCTCATTGTTGGAGCTATCGTAGAGCATGTCAACGGTTTACAACTTACATTAACGTTTGTAAAATTGTCTTAAACAAACGAGAAGCTGTTGTGATAGTTGGCGACAACGAAATTAGAGCCGTTAGGACCGTTTCATCATAACGATGAAATTGTAAAAGTGTTCTTCCCGTCTGGGTCGCATATGTTCGTAAGTGTTGCCTTCCGTAATGTAATCAGGGAGTAGCTTGGTGAGAAGATACTCTGACTAGTCCATCCACCGTTTGGTCATTATACCATCTGTCCGTCGGAGAGGACAGAGAACCATAGTTGCATTGAGTTTCTCCTTCAGTACCACAGGCAGCCCAGATATCGTATATCAACTGTTGGCACAGGTGCCTATCCTATTGAGTCTTCTTGGTCTCTGCTAGTTTAGTATATATTTTTCTTTAGCTCTGAGACAGACTATTATATTTCTGTTCCTCTCCGCCTCTCTTAGAGATCTTTGGCAGATTCTTCTAATGGTTTTTGCTTCGGCTCACGAGATGGTAATCTCTTGGTTTCATGGTGTTTCAGGTAGGTTCTGAATTTTCCTAGTTAATATACTTTTTCTACGTGCTCCTTGAAATAAGACCGTTAGAAAATGAAACCTATTATCGACACTACCGTTCACCATACCAAAGTCCGCCCCCGGTAGTTGAGTGGTCAGCGCGACAGAATGTCTATCCTAAGGGCCCGGGTTAGATTCCCGGCTGGGTCGGAGCTTTTCTCCGCTCAGGGACTGGGTGTTGTGTTGTCCTAATCATCACCATTTGATCCCCATCGACGCGCTATTCGCCGAAGTGGCGTCAAATCGAAAGACTTGCACCCGGCGAACGGTCTACCCAACGGGAGGCCCAAGTCACACCATATCAAAGCTGATAAAAGCTGTTTCAGACACTAGAGTCTCGCAGTTAGCATTTTTTGACGTCAAACATTTCCATATAACATGTGAGACTGGCTGTTTGTATAGAAGACGATTATATTATTGTCACAAGAAATTACGTAGCGTTGAACTTCCAGATTGCTTTAATGCGACGTCGATACTGGTTTCTCCCACTGCACGATGTGAACAGATCTCGGTTGTCAATTTTTTTTATCATTATCAAGTACAATTTCTTTATTTGCTCTTGACGACAATCTCACAGACATCACTAATCCTACTACACCATAAGCTGGATATAGAGTTTGCATGCGCGGCTGACCTATATCCACATCTACATCTTTACTTACGTTACGTCCATGTTCTGTCCCTGCCCTGACGTACGTGAGAAACTTTAGTTGACGTATTCGTGTGATAGGTAACCACAGTTTTTGCTTTGGCATTTTGGTACCCAGTGACAGTTACTTAATCTCTTAAATACCGTTTATGAAAGCATGTTACATCCTCGCCCAGTGTCCAGCATATCTTTCGTGAATCTGTCACAGCCTAGGCATTTTACATAGAAATAAGGTGTAAAATTTCTATACTCCTACGTGTGTATGAATGTACGAGGATGTAATGCCTTCGAATTTTTTACGTGAACACTCTTAAAGCTTTGTAATAAAAGAAACCTCATTAACATTCGACATCTTTATTATTCATCTCTTTACACGAAAAACTGTAGCTGGTAACATGATGGTGTGCGTGAGAAACAGCGTGCTGTAATCGAATTTCAAATTCAAAGAGTTCGTGCACACATTAAGCGCATGACAATGCCAGACCACGCACGAGCGCTGCGATATCTGCAACAATCCGACGTCTTGGGTTCACAGCCATCGATCATCCTCCATGCAGTCCCGACTTGGACCCTTCTCTTTTCATCTGTTTCCACAACATGAAGAACACCTTCGAGGACTTCACATTGATCATTATGAAGCGGTGCAAGCTGAGGTGGGGCAGTGGCTCTGTCAACAAATTCAAATATCCTACAGTGACGGTATCAATAAACTGGTCTCTCCTTGGGACAAATGTGTTCGTCGTTAGAGTGACTATGTTGAGAAATAAATATGGCAACATGAGGAATAAAGATGTAGAATTTCAACAACGTTTATTTTATTTGAAAAGCTTTAACAATTTTCACATAAAAAATTCGGTGGCATTACTTTTCAGTAGGCACCCGTATGAATGAAAAATTTAGGTGCATTTGGGTCCAATATAGTCACGTCTATTCGCTGCGAATTCCCTTATAGGACTGCAGACGTTATCGGCCAGTTTTTTTTTTTTTTTGTATTTAGAGCGACATACTGGGATCTGTTTGGTGGGAAGTCCTGAGTCCAATCACGAATTTCTTTTGTTACTCCGTATGTGCGTATTTCGCTTAGAAGGCGACGATGAGCTTCTCATCGCAGTCGTTTTGGAAGTCAAGAAACAAAACTGTTCTGTGGATAAATCTGGGACATACGTTATTGTCCGAGAAGCTCTCCCCTCTGAGGTGCGGTGAACTTCACCTCCATGAAGACTTCTGCGTTCAGTACGCAACGATATCTCAGATGTCTTCACTGAGTCTCAAAGCACCAACTGTTCTGGAACCTTTAGACAAATAATTAATTGAGGTTTAAATATTATAATATTGGATTTTAGTGCCACTACTTTACATGTGGTAACTTTGGGCAACATTACTGTTTTGACATGCGCAACTCTCTTATCACTGCTTTTTATGGTGAGTTATCGAAATTTTTGTGAGTTTTCTCTGTTTTGAGCAAACCAGTTGATTCGCGTGTGATCAAAGGTATTTAGAGCAGCAGAAATCTACCTTCCATTTGACGCATATCCGAGAATCCAACAACAATTTTTTGTTGTTGCTTTTGCCAGTATTCGGCTCCGGAGAAAAATTGAAGTCGTTAAAGAGAAGTAGGAGATGGCTTTGGGATATATGTTGGTTTGTATGATAAACGTCACAAAAAGTATCGAAAGGAGACCTTAAAAGGAGGCCACCAGTCACTTTTCTATTGTGTGGCCAGCTTCTGCCTACCGCTAATGGCGTTCTTATCGCCCTTCGATTTACCTGCGCTTATCGAATCTCAGTTACTACGCGATTTGGGTCGCCGCGCCAGCTTTGTGGCAAAATGCTTACTTCAATAGCTACGAGGTAAAGGTGATCGAGCAGCTGTTGAATGGCAGACGGAAGACGGGTCGTAACCGTTGCTACTATCTGGGTTGTAAAATGCTGTACCACGCAACGGGCGAAACGACGGCATTTGCGATCGTTTAAAACGAAAATGAAGTTCTTTGAAAGTAGCCAGGTTTCCAAGATACTTCTTCTGCATATATGGCGTGGCTGCGCTTGCTCAACGAGATAAGAATACTGAGGAGAACTCGAGCTGCGGCGGAATGTTACGTTGAAGGCTAGAGAAGTCGACAGAGGATTTAGAGAGGCAAGCTAATGCTTGGTAGATTTAACTGATCTTGTACTGTGTTCATTCTTCCAACGTGTTTACCGGGATTCGTGGTGCAGTAAGTTAATATTCACTGACAGCACTCAGCAGAGGTTCATCGTGTATAAACATAGAATTTAATGTTTAGATATCACTACACTTAGATATATAGTAGCCTTTTCCCTAAAAAATCGTAGTGAGCGAAATGACACAGATAGTTTTATCAGAATCTTTAATTGGAAGAGGTGTATAAGTTCCTGACATTTCTCTAAGACGAATCCCGCGACAGTCGTTGTTCTTCCTGCATACACGAACACTGCCGTATCATTTTCAACGGACAGTGTATTTTATCCTAAAAGAAAACAAAGAACAGTTAAAATCTGACACCGCAGCCGCTCCGAGAAAATTAGAGACGAATTTCAGTATTATTTGGAAATGAACAGATCAGGAAATTTGTTTGAGATATCTGAAAAGGCACGTGGCAGAGAGGTGTGCACTAAACAGACTGAAACGAGGTTACTTGGCAAGAAAGCGTATTTTTTTAACAGAAGGTTCCCATCGTGTTTGATTTTTGATTCTCGGACAGCGACCTTCTGCTATTGCGCAGTGTTCTGTGTGCTGAAACAACCGTCAAACGCCTGAAATATAACGCCCTGTAGCACATGGAATTCTGAGGATATTTCTGTCCGTGTTCACCGCTTGCCATGTTTCACCTATACAGAACGACCTACTTGTCACATTTTAGCTCAGGCAGTCCACACAGTAACATAACTGATTTGTTGCCTCCTAAAAATGCAGTAAACATAATAACTCTTAGAGAAGCCTTTTAATTTAGATATCGGCAAATATGTTTGTTGCTCTACTGAGCTAATAAAGTAAGTGAACAGCTAACGTTTATAATGATTCACATTTTCATTCTGCAGATGACGCCCAAATTTTGCGTTACAGTCATCTCTAGTCACAAGTACACTATTGGAAAATAAAAGTGAAGGCCTTTAAAGAAATGTAACAAAAGTGATATATACTTTTGCGGGTCAGTGACAGGGCACACTAAAGATATTAATTCAAACCACTGTGGTGTGACAGTTGCAAGACGTAAGCAGTGAGCAAAAAAACACCGAGCTGATGGCTGAATTTAAGTTACAGAGCATCGTAACGGGTTAGTGTTATAGACTTGTTAGTGCGATATAAACTAACGCGATTCGATAAATCATCAGAATTTCAGCTAAGTGCTTGCAGGGAAAGGCTGGGCGTTCGGAGCAACTGTGCACTGCATTGCATGTGAGATGTTATCTTTTTCTTCGTGGTAATAGCGCTGGATTAAGGGTGCTAGTATTCGTTGTATTGAAGACAGCGACACACTGATTCACACATGGACCGTCTCATCGTCCCGCACCATCGAACATAGTGTGAATTAGAACAATGTTGCACCTAATGTAAGAGTCAGTATATTCAAGAAGCATTTTATGGACCATAGATGATGACAAGAATATCGTTACGAGGCTTCTGCTCACACTTTATTGACTACTAGTAAGCATCCGACGTTTTAGCCGAAGGCGCAACTGAAATGCAGGCAGAAGTTGAATGGGTAACTTCCCGTCACCGACGAGGTCTTAAAGACGAAACACGTCCTCGGACTGGGGAAGCATAGGGAAGAAAGCTCAGCCGCCCACTTAAAACAAACCATCCTAGTATTGCCCTGAAATTTTTAAGGGGCACCACCGACAATCTATACCTCCATGGTGTTTGAACCACCGTCCTCCAGCGTGCGAGACCAGTGTCCTAAACACCACGTCACCTCAGTCTGTAGGTGCCGATGCATTGGTAGATGACGCACAGTCGTTTTCTGTTATAAGACCATATTCTGACTTAGTGACACTGACGGTCTTCTGCGAGAGCGGCGTCCGCCATAAGAGCGGTGACTACTGGAGTGTATAAGGCAGCGAAATACTATACTGGTGCGCAAAACGTAAGGACGCAAGTAACTTTCGCATTGCGCGTCACTGCTAAGTAACACAGTTCGATGAAACTGGGAACATGCACAGAAAAAACTACTACAGTTTTGTACAGAAGGTAATTGAAAGGAACACGCAATGAGAGGAACAGAAATGACTCTTTTATTCAAAGCAGTAAGTACACTGAATGCCCCTGGATATTACAAAAGGCGGGGCATGGTTCTTAATAGGTTGCGTGATCACCATGGACGGTAATGCATAGTCTCAAACGCCCCATTCTGGTCACACATTTGGTAAGGAGTTCTTGGCATAGGGCGTCCCATTCTTCCACCGTCGCGAATGACGATCACTGGATCGCCGTTGGTGCATGGGGACGTGCTGGAATAGATCTCCCCAACGCATTTCACACCTGCTCGATTTGATTTAAGCAGGGAGAAGGGCAGGCCAGTCCATTCACCGAATCTTCTCTCTTTTCAAGAGCTCCTACACCTGCTTAGGTTGATGCCGTCTCGCAGTGTCATCCATAATAATGAAGTCACGGCTGAGTGAACCCACATGAGGAAGGACAATGTTACAATAAAGTTGATCGGCGTCAACGTTGTTGTGACACCTTATTCCTTCCCCATGGTCGTGTTTTCAGTGGTGCATTCGGCTTCTACTTCTTTTTTACGGATGACATTGCACAACCGCATAGAATAACACAGGTGGCGGAGAGGATATTCGGCGCATGGTCTGGCCTGCCTCTTCCCTGTGAATTAAATACTTTCGAGCGCGTTTGGCATGCTTTGGAAAGACGTATTGCAGCACGTCCACTTACACTACCGATCATCCAGCAGTTCTCAATCGCAGTAGTGGGAGGAATGGGATGCTGTACGGCAAGAACTCCTTACCAAGGTTGTGCCTAGCATGGGAGCACGTTGTAGAACATGCATTGCCGTCCGTGGTGGTCACCCAACCTATTAACTACCATGCCCCACCTTTTTTAATGTCCAGGAGGCCATCATAAATCGTGGTTCGTGTAGTAAAATTATTCTCTTTGAATAAAAGTGTCATCTCTGTTCGTATCATTGTTTATGTGTTTCAGTTACTTCTATATTATACTGCAGTAGTTGTTTGTATGTACTGTCTAAGTTTCAAAGAAGTGGTTCAAATGGGTCTGAGCACCAAGCGACTTAACATCTGAGGTCATCAGTCCCCTAGACTTAGAACTACTTCAACGTAACTAACCTAAGGACACCACACACATCCACGCCCGAGGCAGGATTTGAACCTGCGACCGTAGCAGTCACGCGGTTCCGGACTGAAGCGCCTAGAACCTCTCGACCACCGCTGCCGGCGGTCCAAGTTTCATCATGTTATGTTATTTGACAGTGATACGTCATGCGGAAGCTACTTTCATCCTTACTTTTCGCCACTTGTGTACATCACCTCTCGATATCGTAGTGCAGAGTAAGCATGCAGATCGTCATCCAGCCAAATCCTCTATTGTTATACATCGTGAAGGAGATGTCTTCCCTTACGGAATAGGACCACGATGGTTGTAACCATCAAATACGTATGGGACAAGATTTAAGACATCTCGTTCTGTCTACATTATCGTAATATTTGTTGACCAGTTATAATAAATGGAGCTAACAAACTAAATGTAGCAGTTTATACTTCTATGGTAGTCTTTACGAACGCGGTGCAAACCTGCATTGTATATAGAGTAGGCCATAAAAGACACTATATCTGTCGTCGAAGAAAAGTAAATGGATGTCCCTCTGATTACGATATTATAGCCTGCCGGGGTGGCCAAGCGGTTCTGGGCACTGCAGTCTGGATCCGCGCGACCGCTACGGTCGCAGGTTCGAATCCTGCCTCGGGCATGGATGTGTGTGATGTCCTTAGGTTAGTTAGGTTTAAGTAATTCTAAGTTCTAGAGGACTGATGACCTCAGAAGTTAAGTCCCATAGTGCTCAGTGCCATTTGAGCCATACGATATTATACATTTGTTGTTGTTCCTTTTGCTGTGGTTGTTTTGATCGTCAGTCCGAAGACAGGTTCACCGAGCGAGGTGGCACAATCATTAGCACACTGAACTCGCATTCAGGAGGACGACGGTTCGTACCTGTGTCCGACCATGCAGATTTTGTTTTTCAATGATTTCCCTAAATCGCTCGAGGCAAATGCCCGGATGGTTCCTTGGAGAAGAACAAGGCCGATTTGCTTCCCCATCCTTAAAATAATCCCAGCTTGTGCTCCATCTCTAACGACGTTGTTGTCGATGAGGTGTTAAAGGCTAATCTTTCTTTCTTCCGTCCTTCGAAGTCAGGTTTAACGCAGCTTTCCGCTCTGGTGTATGCTGTGAGACAATTTTCATCATTGAATAAGTAGTGTATCCTACTTTCATTTCATCATGCTCACTATAATCAAGCCTTGGTCTCATACTTCAACGTTTGCACACCACATCTTCTTTCAGTTACCAAATTCGCGATGCCTCAATATATGTCAAATTAACCAATCCCTTCTTTAAGTGGAACTGGGCCATAAATTTACTTTCTATCCAACTCGATTCGGGAATTTTTCATTAGTTAGTTGATCTACCGATCTAATTTTAAACATTCTTTTATAGCACCGCATTTGAAAAACTTCTTATCATCCACGTTTCACTCCCGTACTCCATACAAATACCTTCAGAACAGACTTCCCAACAGTTAAATTCATGTTAGATGTTAAAAATTGCTATTTTTAGAAATAATTTTCGTGCTACAGCCAGTCTGCTTTTTATACTCACCCTACTTCACCAGATGCTTTCTCTGTCCATACAGCAAATGGCTCCTTTTGGTGTTTAGTATCTAATCTTATTCCCTCAGCATCACCTGATTTAAAGCAATTACATTGATTAACTTCTCAAATACTGCTTTTCCTTTACATCATTTGACTCTGACAACTGCAGTATGGTTTACGTACAAGTCGTAAGTATCCTTTCAGTCCCTGTGTTTCATACAGTTAACAGCCTTAACAATAAGCGAATAAACTGTCATTCGGGACTTAATTTTTCATTTCTTAGTAACGTTTAAATAGTGAAACTTAGATATAATAAGGATGTGGGCATCGCCAGCGCTTACATATATATCGGAATAGCTTGACTCCTTCATTATTATAAAGGACAGAGAAGCCAGACATGTTCAAAATTCACTTACTGCAACTGTAGATCGTCTTCTGGCGCACTGGTTAGCTGGCATTTGATTTTTACCTATTCTAACCTGAAGCTACATGCTGTAAATAAAAGGTTTCAATTTAATTTCATTACGTTGGAAAAGCTATTTGTCTTACAACTAAACGGAACTCTCACGGTCTCGTCCGACGTGCTACCACAACAGCACTTAATATGTTACGAAGGAAAATCTGTGATCTTGACACAGCAGCAGCAATACACTTTTTTTTCAAATTACTACATGTTTTGCTCTCAAATTTTCGTCCAGTGCAGACCAACTGGAAACGCCCATTATGCAGCGTCTAACATAACGATACGTCATCCGGTAACGCTACACGCCATCGTAGTTATAGTTCCGACTCCTCCTCTTAGACAAAGTTAGTTTGTAAGGAGACGGACCGCATGCAGACGCGATTGGCGCCAATTAACGTCCTGAATGCTCTGAGGCACATTACTAATAGCTCCGTTTGCGGCAGGAATTGGCCCCTACAACTTCGACGCCCTGAAGTGCCGTTCGCTGAAGTTTCCAGTTCTGAGTCCAGATCGTCAATTTGTTTTTCAGAACAACTTCTACGATACCTCGAAGTTACCCGGCATCGTTTTGTTACACTCTGCATTATTGTAATCTTTAGTCCCAAGACTGGTGTGATACTGCTTACCGTGCTAGTCTACTGTGAAACACACTAACGGAAAAAATGGCAGCACCAACAAGGAGTTGTGCGATATAAAGGAAAGTTGGTAGGCGTTTTTCTATATTTGAAAGATGATATCTATTAAAATTTCACGCCAGTCGCATAAGAGTGGCGCTAGTAGCGCCACTCTGTGGATGCAAATAAGATTTGCTTTAAATACACGCTGTAACGGTCGTGAGCATTGGTTACCATTGAGATTGGATGTGGTGAGATGACGTTAGTCAACATTGCCGTTAAGGCGACAAATACGCCACTATCAAGACCTTACTGAGTTTGAACGAGGTCGTTTAACAGGGCTACGTCAAGCTGGATGTTCCTTCTTCAATACTGCGCAAAGACTCTGCAGGACTGCAATCACTGCTGGCAGTGGTGGTGATGAACATGTGTAGTTGCTAGGAAACCGGGCTCCGGGCGACCACGTGGCACTACCAAGAAGGAAGACCATCATGTTCGATGTATGGCTCCAGCACATCGTACTGCATCTGCAGCAGCAATTTGAGCAGTCGCTGCCACCACAGTGACACAAAAAACTGTTACAATTCGGTTACTTCATGGACAGTGCCGAGCCAGATGCCCTGCAGCGTGAATTCCACTGATCCCCAAACCGCTGCCATTTGCGACTTCAGCGGTGTCAAGCGAGAGAGGCCAGTAGAGGGCCTGCAACCAATCTCTCTGCCTGCTAGACACACAGCACCTACACCAGGATTTATGGTCTGGAACGCGATTTCGTATGGCAACAGGAGCACTCTCGTGGTCATTCCACGCTTTCGGGGACTGCAAATATGTACGTCACTCCGATGATTCGACCTTTTGCACTGTCGTTCAGCAATAGCATTGCAGGTGGTGTTTTCCAACAGAATAACGCTCTCTCACATACCGTTATTATAACCCAACGTGTTCTACAGAGCGTCAACATGTTGCCTTGGCTTGCTCGATCACCACATCTGTCTCCAGCCGAGCACATACTGGACGACAACTCCAGCGTCATCCAGAACCAACATTAATTGTCCATCTATTGACAGACCAAGCGCAACTGGCATGAAACTCCATCCTACATACTAACATCCGATACCTGCACAGCACAGCGCATGCACGTCTGTATGGTTGCATCCAACATTCTTGCGGTTACACCGCTTATTAACGTACCAGAATTTCACATTTGCAATGGTTTATGTCGCGCTTACATTAACCTTCGATCATGGAATGTTAAGGAAAATTATATTCCAGAATTTTCATTGCTGTACAGTTATTATTTTTTGGAGCTGCGATTTTTTCCGTCAGTGAAGCAGAATCATTTGAACCTACTTACTGTAGTCAAGGCTTGATCTTTATTCAATTTTTTACTCCCATCGTTATCTCCATTGCTAAATTACGATCTTTCGTCCCTCAGAATGTGCCCAATCAATAGACTCCTTTTGTTAGTCAAGTTTACCATAAATTTCTTTCTTTCCGGAATTAGATTCAGTACATCTTTTTTAACTATCCAATCTAGACGTCTAGTATACTGTAATCGTCTGTAGCACCTCGTTTAAAAAGGTTTGCACCTCCTCTTTTCTATCCAGTTTATCGTCCACGTTTCACTTCTGTACAATCTTTACCTTCAGTAAAGATTAACTAACATTTAGATTTATATTCGATGTTAACTTATTCCTCGTTTTCAGAAACAGTTCTATTGCTGTTGCCAGATTGCTTTTTACGAGTATATCATCTCTACTTCGGCTATCGCCAGTTATTTTGCTGGGAAAATACCGAAACTCATCTACTACTTTTACACTCTATATAATCGAGTTCAATGTAAAAACATTATCAAAACTGTTAGATCGAGACAAGAATCACTCACTCATTGAGCATGGGAGTTATGCCATCCAGACTTTGTAACTGTAAGCACATTGAATCACTGACGAAATTGTTGATTAATAGCTGTGCTAGACGGGTAATAACGAAGGGAATTGTTACTAAAGAAATTTTCCGGAGATCAATTTGGTCTTCCGTGTGTTCATTAGGTATCCATTTGGAAAGCAACTTCTTCGTCTCAGCCGGCCGCTGTGGTCGAGCGATTCTAGGCGCTTCAGTCCGGAACCGCGCTGCTGCTACGGTCGCAGGTTCGAATCCTGCCTCGGGCATGGATATGTGTGGTGTCCTTAGGTTAGTTAGGTTTAAGTAGTTCTCAGTCTAGGGGACTGATGACCTCAGATGTTAAATCCCATAGTGCTTAGAGCCATTTGAACCATTTTTAGTCTCAATTTTCTTCCTGATATCTCATGGACGATTCTCTCAGGACTGTCGTCTCAGCAAGAAAACACCATGAATTCCAACCTCCGCAACATCACAGTCAATTCGATATCTGTCCCGTTTCCTTCGATATTGTGACTAAAAATGTGATGGACAGGTTCACTGGAATGCTTCGCCAAAATTTTGATTTTCATTCCACCCTAATTTTGGGAATAAATTATGTAATTTTAAATCATATTGTGAGCAATGTGTCTACAGAATTTCTCATGCTGGTAGTGGTGTTGTTTGAAATTTGGACGATTAATTGATTTCTATATACTAGATAAAACATAAGATTTCACACAGAGGTTTCGCACATTGGTGATTAATAAGTACATAAGGAATCAGGTGATGCTAAAATAATTATAAAAATATTCCTTTGAGATGCAGATAACTGACTACTGGTGAAAAATATCAATTTTCACTGAGTCTTGTGGCTCGACAAGGCAGTTACAAATACCTTCATTGCCAAACAACAAGAACTGAAAAATCCTGTTCTCAAGGAAACAAATGAAATTTAAATAAAAAATCCAAGGCATGATGACTGTGGAGGCCCACACTTACACTGCAATTTTATCATTTTATGGACGTCTCTGATGCTTTGATTATTCTGTTATGAACGGGACCGCATGTTGCCAAGATTGCTTCGAATACGCTGCAGAGGTTCCGCTGGGAAACCCTTTCTCATTCTCCATACAGTCCCTTTCTCTCCCTACACAGTATTCATATTTTAGGAGCCCTGAAGAAAGATATTCGTGATCGCCCATTTACTTCGGACAAATAAGAGTGCACGCCAGGGTACAATCATGATTTCTTAGACAACCGCAAACATAGTGTGTATTGCACTTTTGTGGCTGCCCGAAAGGTTATTTCCTCTGCAGGAGGCTACTCTCATTGTTTAGCTTACAAAAGCCCTTGTTGTACTACTGCAGTCCTCTGCTGGAAGACGTGTCTTTGGTGGTATGAAGGATGACGTGACAACATGGTGCTCCAGCTCACTGCTCTCTTGAGTGAGGAGCTGTAAGTACAGACAAAACATTAGCACTTACCTGGTGTGTGTCACGTGTGCTTTCAGCCATTGAAACCTACATTGTCAAAAATCTTTTATCTCCACCTCCAAGTGAGGAGTCCTCTCTTGGAACGCATTTCTGGCCATATGACCACATAACCTACTTTTCTCCTTTGCTTCTCCGGCATAGTTTCCAGCAGTTTGTGCTCTCTTAGCAAAATCACCCTGTATATTAGCCAGGAGCTATTGAAATGACACAGATTTAAGCAGTCGTTAGCGCTGAGTATGGGAAGATACTTGACATGCTTAGAGAGATTGCTACGACTTACTTGAGCTGCGCGATGCCCTCCTGGACGTCCCGCACGGAGAAACGCTGCATGTGCTGCCACAGCAGCTGGTTGGCCTTCTGCACATAGTACTCGGCTGCCGACGCCCGCGGCGCTCCCACGCGTTGGCTCAGCAACTGCAACCAACAACACTCCACTGCCCTCTGGTACACAGCAGCCTACTTCTCTTACATGTACACTATTAGCTACACTACTGGCCATAAAAATTGCAACACCAAGAAGAAATGCAGATGATAAACGGGTATTCATTGGACAAATATATTACACTGGAACTGACATGTGCTTACATTTTCACGCAATTTGGGTGCATAGATCCTGAGAAATCAGTACCCAGAACAACCACCTCTGGCCGTAATAACGGCCTTGATACGCCTGGGCATTGAGTCAAACAGAGCTTGGATGGCGTGTACAGGTACACCTGCCCATGCAGCTTCAACACGATACCACAGTTCATCAGGAGTAGTGACTGGCGTATTGTGACGAGCCAGTTGCTCAGCCAACATTGACCAGACGTTTTCAATTGGTGAGAGATCTGGAGAATGTGCTGGCCAGGGCAGCAGTCGAACATTTTCTGTATCCAGAAACGCCCGTACAGGACCTGTAACATGCGGTCGTGCATTATCCTGCTGAAATGTAGGGTTTTGCAGGGATCTAATGAAGGGTAGAGCCACGGGTCGTAACACATCTGAAATGTAACGTCCACTGTTCAAAGTGCATTCAATGCGACCAAGAGGAGACCGAGACGTGTAACCAATGGCACCCCATACCATCACGCCGGATGATACGCCAGTATGGCGATGACGAATACACGCTTCCAATGTGCGTTCACCACGATGTCGTCAAACACGGATGCGACCATCATGATGCTGTAAACAGAACCTGGATTCATCCGAAAAAATGACGTTTTGCCATTCGTGCACCCAGGTTCGTCGTTGAGTACACCATCGCAGGCACTCCTGTCTGTGATGCAGCGTGAAGGATAACCGCAGCCATGGTCTCCGAGCTGATAGTCCATGGTGCTGCAAACGTCATCGAACTGTTCGTGCAAATGGTTGTCGTCTTGCAAACGTCCCCATCTGTTGCCTCAGAGATCGAGACGTGGCTGCACGGTCCGTTACGGCCATGCGGATAAGATGCCTGTCATCTTGACTGCTAGTGGCACGAGGGCGTTGGGATCCAGCACGGCGTTCCATATTACCCTCCTGAAGCCACCGATTCCATATTCTGCTAACAGTCATAGGATCTCGACCAACGCGAGCAGCAATGTCGCGATACGATAAACCGGAATCGCGATAGGCTACTGTCCGACCTTTATCAAAGTCGTAAACGTGATGGTACGCCTTTCTCCTCCTTACACGAGGTATCACAACAACGTTTCATGAGGCAACGCCGGTCAACTGTTGTTTGTGTATGAGAAGTCGGTTGGAAACTTTCCTCATGTCAGCACGTTGTAGCTGTCGCCACCGGCGCCAACCTTTTGTGAATGCTCTGGAAAGCTAATCATTTGCATATCACAGCAGCTTCTTCCTGTCGGTTAAATTTCGCGTCTGTAGGACGTCATCTTCGTGGTGTAGCAATTTTAATGGCCAGCAGTGTATTTATTACCTCTAGTCATTTCATCCTCGTACCATCCCTTGCTCATCCAGTAACCGTGTCATCAGACAAACTGTTCATAGGATATCGTTACTGCGGATTAATTACGAACTGAAGATGTTCGATCATCTCGTAGTAATTATGTGAAGTTCACGGTTGTTGCTACGAAGATTCTGTTGTATAGATTTCTTCATTGGTTTAATCCTGACTGATGAGCTTATTCGCAAGAAATTGATGCTATTTCTCTGACTTGCAATTAATTTCAGATCAAACAACAAATTTTTTAAAATTTTTACTCCAAGAAATGCTGAAGCTAATGAAGGATCGATGTTCCGTTACCTGAGTACTGTGAAGTATCTTGTCGTCCGTGTGCCATCGTGAATAATTAAGAAAATGAAAGAAAGTAAAAGGTGGAACTGGTTATTACCAAATGGCTGACCCTTTTAGAAGTGTCAAGGAAACCACGGAATTCAACTGTATAAAATGTCAGCCAGTCAAGTAATACCTTAGACGCACCCCTTCTATCCAGTACGTAGAAATACACTCCTGGAAATTGAAATAAGAACACCGTGAATTCATTGTCCCAGGAAGGGGAAACTTTATTGACACATTCCTGGGGTCAGATACATCACATGATCACACTGACAGAACCACAGGCACATAGACACAGGTAACAGAGCATGCACAATGTCGGCACTAGTACAGTGTATATCCACCTTTCGCAGCAATGCAGGCTGCTATTCTCCCATGGAGACGATCGTAGAGATGCTGGATGTAGTCCTGTGGAACGGCTTGCCATGCCATTTCCACCTGGCGCCTCAGTTGGACCAGCGTTCGTGCTGGACGTGCAGACCGCGTGAGACGACGCTTCATCCAGTCCCAAACATGCTCAATGGGGGACAGATCCGGAGATCTTGCTGGCCAGGGTAGTTGACTTACACCTTCTAGAGCACGTTGGGTGGCACGGGATACATGCGGACGTGCATTGTCCTGTTGGAACAGCAAGTTCCCTTGCCGGTCTAGGAATGGTAGAACGATGGGTTCGATGACGGTTTGGATGTACCGTGCACTATTCAGTGTCCCCTCGACGATCACCAGTGGTGTACGGCCAGTGTAGGAGATCGCTCCCCACACGATGATGCCGGGTGTTGGCCCTGTGTGCCTCGGTCGTATGCAGTCCTGATTGTGGCGCTCACCTGCACGGCGCCAAACACGCATACGACCATCACTGGCACCAAGGCAGAAGCGACTCTCATCGCTGAAGACGACACGTCTCCATTCGTCCCTCCATTCACGCCTGTCGCGACACCACTGGAGGCGGGCTGCACGATGTTGGGGCGTGAGCGGAAGACGGCCTAACGGTGTGCGGGACCGTAGCCCAGCTTCATGGAGACGGTTGCGAATGGTCCTCGCCGATACCCCAGGAGCAACAGTGTCCCTAATTTGCTGGGAAGTGGCGGTGCGGTCCCCTACGGCACTGCGTAGGATCCTATGGTCTTGGCGTGCATCCTTGCGTCGCTGCGGTCCGGTCCCAGGGCGACGGGCACGTGCACCTTCCGCCGACCACTGGCGACAACATCGATGTACTGTGGAGACCTCACGCCCCACGTGTTGAGCAATTCGGCGGTACGTCCACCCGGCCTCCCGCATGCCCACTATACGCCCTCGCTCAAAGTCCGTCAACTGCACATACGGTTCACGTCCACGCTGTCGCGGCATGCTACCAGTGTTAAAGACTGCGATGGAGCTCCGTATGCCACGGCAAACTGGCTGACACTGACGGCGGCGGTGCACAAATGCTGCGCAGCTAGCGCCATTCGACGGCCAACATCGCGGTTCCTGGTGTGTCCGCTGTGCCGTGCGTGTGATCATTGCTTGTACAGCCCTCTCGCAGTGTCCGGAGCAAGTATGGTGGGTCTGACACACCGGTGTCAATGTGTTCTTTTTTCCATTTCCAGGAGTGTATATTCTCTTCATTTGACCTTATCTCGTATTCTACCACTTAACATCAGCCCTGGACACCCACTCCCAAGTCGTGACCACTCGACCGTCTGTGCACAACATTCCATCATATTCTTGTTGCATGAGACTAGAAATGTGCATCAAAGCAGCTACCCCATATCCTACCAGGCCCATGTAGAGCGTCAAGCTCGGAGCCATAGGGTCCTTCACCCGTGCTGGTCAGTTTTAATTGCTGGCATTACACGACCACACGACCAGTGATACTCAACCTGACAATGAGTACCCCCTGAGGAGGTACAGAAAATTTTCTGACGGGTGAAGCCAAATAGGGTTCGATTATGGCTTACTCATCGCTCTAAACACAACTGTACTTTTAAATGGTAACTAAGTAGAATCAAATTCATTTAGAAACGCATATTAAAAGTCACTTCAAAAGTTAGTCCACAAAATTCTGTACGAGGGCACCCAATTCTTGCACAGCCAAACCATCCATCTACCGGAAGAAAAAAAATTTTTTTTATTAAGAAAAGAAATTCAATGTGGGCATACCACGACAAATCCTGCACGTTCTCACCTCATGGAAACTTTGCGCTGTCCTGCACTAATAAACACGAAAATACATCGGCAGAAGCTGTAAAAGATTGTTAAGAAAATCCATTACTGTGGTTTCAGTTTTTACAAATAAGATGACTACACGCAGCCAGGTATGCAAATTAGGCTTTAGAAGTCGCGTGTATACTTCAAATAGTGTAAAAGTCCATTCTTATTCGCCTGAAAAGTGCAAAAACCTCTCCACCAGCACCTAAGACTATTTGGATATCCTACCACGTTGTACGTCGGCGCCGGCACGAAGACTTGTCTCTGAACTAACAGAGCACTCTATTAATTCGGGCTGAAACACGAGACATCTCTTTCGGACAGGTGCAAGACATTCCCGCTTCTGGTCATGAATCGTATGGAGGCGAGGGTAAGAGTGTTTTACCAGGTAGGGATGGCGTCACTGATGGAACCTTAGCCGTCAACCTCCAGACTATTAAGGACCCTTGTCATACAGGATATTTCCAGTCAGTGTTCGCTGCTGGAAAATCTTTCACATCTTGAAATATATTAAACAACTGATGTTAAAGACTAGCTACGGGATAATTTTTCATATTTCCTTTCTCATTCACTGTACCAGAAAGGAAATATTAACAGGAAAAGGAATTCTCAAACGGAACTGGAAAAAAGAAATTGATTGATTTTACATATCTCAAGAAAAATGGGTTGACGTTGCCTAGGCTGCCCATTTAACTCGAATACACTAAGTGGTTCGAATGCTTGTCGACACAGGCTCATGTTGCTGCATTACACTGGCCATACCAGTTGTTTCAAATACATTCATAAGGTGATTTGATTTCATTAACGAGTCTCGCTTAGCATATGGTGCAATATAAATTTAGAATGAGCGAACCATTTATCAAACAGAACACCACTGGGGTCCACTCTTCCTTCCCTCTGTCCACGGTCAGCACAATTTGTCATCAGAATCACCAGTTCCTGCCATTTAAGGTAACGTCTGCCACAGAGTGTCAAAACTGCAGCACGAAGGAGATATGTGACTGAAGTGATATTTTTACCACAGAGTAGGTATTCTAAATATACTTAGGATTCCAGAATTTCTAACGGTTGAAAATTCAGTATGTCTTTGTTCGATGGATTAAATTGTAGTTGAATATGCAGGCCAGGGAACCAATAGTACCCATCATCCAGCAAACAAGCTTTACACGTTTCTCCCCACACGTTGCCAGTCATTGCACTGTTAAAATATGACATATTGAGTCTTCTGAAGGAGTGGCATTATCTCAGGCTGTAAAAACTCTCTAATTTGGTATTTTTTGCCCACACTGCCACACTGCCTTCAACGTTCAAAAGCAGGTGTCATTATTAGAACTATTACTGACTGTCAGTGGAGTCAGGAAGCAATGCAGGTTATATAAAATAGAAATGTTCATTCTGTTTCTCTTCATCAGATGTAGAACATCTGCATATACATAACTGTAATTCACACGTAAATGTATGGCAGAGTGTTCAAGAGCCACCTTCAGAGTATTTATCAACCGTTTCAGTCTTGATTAGCACGCCGGAAAAGATGAACGCAGAAAGTCTTCCGTGCAAGCTCTCATTTCTCTTACATTGTTACGATCTCCCTATGTAAGTTGGATACGACAAAATATTTTGGCCGACGTGGGGGAACGCTGGTGATTGGAATTTCGAGGAAAGATCTCGCCTCAACGAAATACGCCTATGTTTAAGCACTGCCTCCCTAACTAGCTTATCACATCCGTAACAGTGTCGCCCCTAATGCAAAACGAGCTGCATCTCTTTGAACTTTTTGGTTGTCTCTGGTACGGATCCGATACTCCACAAGACGATGGAAAAGCCAACGTAGATGGTCTCTTTAGTAGATTTGTAGTTTCATCAAAATGCTCTGCCAATAGAACTTGGTCTTCGGTTCCTCTTCCCCATAACATTTTCTGTTTTGGGGTTCCAATTTAAATTGCTCGTAATTGTAATCCCTGTATATTTAGTTGTCAACCGCTCGTGGATTTGAGGTTAGTATTTCTGACGCTCGATCACGTGGCCCTGTTTTCGATTCCCGGCGATATTCTTCGTTCGGGATTGTGTGTGTGTGTGTGTGTGTGTGTGTGTGTGTGTGTGTGTGTGTGTGTGTGTGTTGCCATTATCATCATTTCGCCATCTTCGACGCTCAAGATGAGGAAGTGGTGTCAAATAAAAAGACTTGCAGCAGGCGGCCGAACACCGCAGAAGGAATTTTTCAATCAACAAAGACATACGCACATTTAGTTGAACAGACAGCCTTTAAATTTGTGTGATCTATCATTTAACCGAAATTTAACACTTTTTTGTATTCTTGCGGATGACAACACTGTTTTTATTACTTAGGTTCAATTGATACTTTTCTCACAACGCGGTCATGTTGTCTAAATCATTTTGCAATTCATTTTGATCTTCTGGTAACTTTACTAGACGGTAGATGAAAGCATCATCTACAGACAGTCTAGGAGAGCTACTCAGATTGTCTCCTAAATCGTTCATAGAGATTCAGAGCAGCAGACGGCCTATAAAATTTCCTTGTGAAAACCCATATATCGCTTTAGCTTCACTCTGCGACTTCCATCATGTATTACGAACTATGAGAGTGGAAGCAGGTGTTTCCCTCTCATGGTCCCGGTGGGAGCAGGATCTTCTCAGGGATTGGCGATCCGGCCCTATATGAGCACTTGTTCTTCCTTACCTCCATATCCTGAGGGGAGCATGTCCTGAAACCATTATCCTTCCAACTCCCTTCGAATTCCCATACATCATTCCATCTCTTCTCAACTTGCATTCAACCAGCATGAGAAGATATTGTCCAAACCTTTCCTAAATGAAAAACTCGAACTTTAAAACAAGCATACCCAGGCAAGTAGACATGGAGGCTCAAACTCATGCAGTGAAAAGTCAGTCTGCCCCATGGATTGTGGGGGTGGGTTGGGAAAGCAGAAATTTGAGTCGCGAAATTAAACAACACAATAATAGAAAAGGAATTTGGAAAAATTTGAAAAATCTTTCTGTGTTAGAGCATACAATGTTCTCATAATTAGACTGTAAGAACATGTCACCCGTTTGGAACATGAATTGCGTAACATCAAATGGGACGCACTCAGTATCAGAGAGACGAGGCTAAAAACGAAGAGACTACTATCCTCAAGTCTGAGCACCTTCTATTTCAAAATAAATCGAACGCAAATTCGCACATTGGCGGCGTATCTCTGCCAATTCACAACATGAAGAAACATCTTATCTCCAGGACCATGTTCATATCAGACACAGTGATCTACGTGGTCTTTAAGTTGAAAGCTAAAGTTAGCCTCCAAATAATTAGTGCCTTCGCACCTACTTCCACTTCAATCGATAAAGAACTAGAACAGTTTTATGAAGAACTGAAAATAGCAAAAAATCCAAAGAGCACCACATTTTCCTTAATGCTTGACGATTTTAGTGCCGAGGTAGGAGCGAAGTCCCCAGAAGAACCTCACTGCCTTGGAAATTTTGGACTTCCAACGCGAAGCCAGAGACGATAGACGATGAAAAAATAACGTTTATGGTCCATAAACATAGTTAACAAAAAAAATCCGAAAAGGGAGTGGGCCTGAAGAAGTCATTGTAACACAAACATCGATTTTCTCTATATACTTATCTCAAATAGTTTCTTTGCCTGTTTTACTCAATGTGACATCAGTATAAGGATTCACTTTGATGTAACATCTATGTAACTGTTTTATTCATTATTCATGACAACATGTGCAACTGTAATTAATCCTTGGAGCATGACCATATGTGCAACTGTAAGTTTTGAAATAATGTTCTCTAAAAGTACTGAAATGCTAAAATAATAATAATCTGCCCTTTGTCAAAGTTGCTCATCTGAATGGATCTCCCCATTTGCAGGCCGTATCTTCGCTAAAGTGGTTCCCCTTCCGTGTCTGCTCCGCTTATATACTTTTGTTAGCGCGTCATGTGCCCAAAACGCCATCAAGCGGCATCCAACGTCGCGGTGGGCAGTGGTCATAATGTTTTGGCTTATCAGTGTATATGTTTGTTTTCATGACCACCTTCTGCAGCAGTTGTTATAATCAATTATTATTTTCTCTCTTAGGCATACTGCTTGATTTGATTTGAAGAGGGAGATAAAAACATCAACAGTGTAGCCCACTATTGCCCACACCAAAACAAAGTTTCTTTTTGGGGTTCATTCCCTGTGGTTCTAGTAAAGCCAACCAGTGAGAGATTAGTAGCAGGCCCTTTATTGGGTCTTTATTAGACACAGTATCTTCAGGACTGGAGAACCGGAATATCTGTGTCTTTTGATCTCCAACCTTTTCGCACTGGAAGATGAAGTGTGGTGCTGTTTCATCACCCTCACCACACAGCCAACACAAGGTGGCTTCATTCTCTGTATCTATCGTGCTTTGAAACTTCTTGAAGTTCCCATGGAACTGTCATTTGCCTTACTATGGGATTAGTCTGTCTCCTGTTCAAGCCTAAGATTACAGAATTTCTCTTAAAACATGCCTTTGGCATCATTAGCTTGCCATGCTTTTGTTTTTGGCTCGTAGTCCAATATTCTGCATGCTGCCTTCTGGTCCAGTTTCGTAGTTTAGATTTAACCATCACCTTACTGACTGTTGGAACTGTTTCACTGCCGGTCGCTGTGGCCGAGCCGTTCTAGGTGCTTCAGTCTGGAACCGCGCGCCTGCTACAGTCGCAGGTTCGAGTCCCACCTCGGGCATGGATGTGTGTGATGTCGTTAGGTTAGTTAGGTTTAAGTATTTTCTAAGCCTAGGGGACTGACGACCACAGATGTTAAGTCCCATAGTGCTTAGAGACATTTTTGAACTGTTTCACTACAGTACACGTGTACTGGTTAGCCTAGTAGCTTGTTCATTGCCTCTCATTTCTGAGCCTTCAGGGATACACAGCAGTCTTATCCCGCTGCTTTCCCTTAGCCTCATTAAGGATTTTTAGCATTCTGGAACGATCTTTGATCCCGTTGCAGGGGCTGACAGAGATTTTAGAGGTGCTTGGCTGTCTGAATAAATGTAGATCTTGCGGTCTTTGTAGCACGTAGGCAACTTCTTCTCCATGCACACCCCGATAGCACATATTTACACCTGAAATACCGTGTCCAGCTTCCTTAGAGAGATTGCGATCTATAGACTAGGCTGTACTCCGTATACGCTGGCTCCATCGGCTGTTTCCGACCCGTCAGTAAACAAGAGTGTGCCTCCCGCACTGTGACGTCGTTCGTTCTTCATTTCTCCCTAGCTACAATTGTTACATCAAAAGATTTATTTAAGAAAGTGGAAATTATTGTATAGGTAGTCGGCATCTCCGCGACAGTTCCTATATTTATCACATTCACTAAATTGTTGTGGGATTGAGTATATCCTAAGGGCATTCAGTTACAGGGGATAGGCAAAATAATGTGAACAATGGTAGTAATGGGATGGTTGTGTTTAATGGTCAACAACGCAGCTAAGCCACGTGTCGCGCTGGACTGCGTGTGTTCAGTACGGAAAGATACCAGTCCAGGTTGTTTACTCGTAGTACACACTTCGTATTTGCATTCAGAGGCCGAGGTCGACGTGCAATGGAAGACGTAACAGAGTTCCAAAGAGGGCAGATTGTGGGGGCCCGATTAGCTGGAGCACCAGCAAACAAGACAGAAAACTTTTTGAATGTTCGACGAGCAACTGTTTCAACAGTCATGACAGCCTACACAAAACATGAAAAGACGCCATCGTGTAAGCGGGGGCAAATCAAAACTATATGAAAGAGTTTGTCGTACGCTAACACGAAGACTACGGCGGCTAAAGTGACTGCAGTGCTCAATAGTCATCTACGAGACCCCCTATCTATCCACACTGTCTGCCGAGAACTCCGTAAAGCGAATATTCATGGACGAGCTGCTATACCGAAACCATTAGTGACGACAACCAGCGCAAAGATGCGTAAAGCATGGTGTCAGGAGCATAAATCCTGGACGGCTGATCAGTGGAAACACGTCTTATGGTCCGACGAGTCAACGTTTTCCTTATTTCCAGCATCGGGCCGGGTTGACGTCTGCAGAACGCCAAAAGAAGCCTACAATCCTTATTGCTTGATTCCAACGGTTAAGCATGTGGGTGGAAGCTTGGGCACCCTTATCATGGTAGTCTGCTAGTCCCATCATTACTCTCAAAGGTCGTGTTATAGCCGACGACTATGTGGACATTTTAGTTGATCAGGTTCCACCCATTGATTCAAATGCTTTTCCCCAACAGTGATGCCATGTTTCTGGACGATAATGCACCCATCCACACAGCCAGGACAGGCTGGAACATGCATCTGAACTGGATCATATTCCCTGGCCAGCACAGTCCCTGCACTTTAACATTATCGAACCCTTGTGGGCGGTATTGCAGCGCAGACTTAGGAGCAGATTTCCGCCTCCCTCGTCAGTACAGGAGTTAGAAGAGGTTCTGATCGAAGAGTGGCATAACATTCAACTGGAGGCTATACAATCATTATATCCTAGTATTCCAAGACGGATCGCAGCTGTATTACTGGAAAATGGGGGTACAACGCCTTATTAATAAAACGTTCCGAAGTAAGTACAGGTGTTCACATTATTTGCCTATTCCCTGAATATCCAGTTTTTCACCTGTATGCCCCTGCCGCTGCCTCCATTTTAACCCACAAGTGTAATGAGGGCACGTCCAGCATGGTTTCCATAGCAGCAGTGACTGTGCTGCCAATTCGGAGTGTTATGGTCTAGGAGACCAGTCTCTGCCAAGATCCTTAGCTGCCGCCTTCTGTTCTACAACATCGAAGACCCATAAATTATCATAGATCTTATTGCAGTGGTGTGTATCCAGTACACATATTCTCGGGGCTTAGACCCCAGTTTTTCCACAAGCTCTTCTAGTGCTAATAAGACTATATTCTGCATTGGAACGTACATGTTTTATGTGAAGCTTCCATGAGAGTTTCGCATCCAGCGTTATCCGCTCTACACGTAGTTTCATTGAGAAGCTTATGATTCCGGTACGTGTGCTGGATATGCTTCCTTGTATATAGTACTACAACAGTTTTCTTGGAGCTTATCCTTAGATCCTGTTTCCTGTACCAGTTTTACACAATATTCATTGCACATTGTGCCATAGGTCTCACAGTAATAGCGAATTGGCCAAGTAATATTATAACTGTGTCTTCTGCGTATCCTTGGCCAAAGTTGCCTCTAGTATTTAGCTCTTCAAAGAGTTCATTCAGGTTCACATCAGTGAGGACAAAACCTCTCCTTGTGGATAGCCTCTGGTGGTGTTGATAATCATTTCTTGATTCATCATGGTGGTTCCCACGTTTCTTCTGCTCAACATGGTAATCCACCTACTGCATGACTGTCATGCTCCTCTGCAGCTGTAACCATGAATTCGAAAGTCTTATTGCTAAAAGCCCCCTTGATATCCAAGAAATGTGGAGAGCAATTTCCTGAAAGTGTAGTGATTTTTCCACCTTACCAACAAGTTGGTGAAGTGCTGTTTCACACGATTCGCTAGAGTAATCTTAGCCTCCTCTCCGTAACGTGCACATGAACCAGTTTTTCTGTCTGTAGAAGATAAGAGGGCAGACTGATCTAGCTCATATCCCTGGCCTTGTTAATCAATTCTCCCAGGCTTTGGACTGAAAACAGTCCTACTGTCCTCCAGGCATTGGAAATGATTGCTTCTGCTAGGTTGACCCTACATAGCATACATAGAAATCTAATTAAACCATCTCCTGCTTGTAGCATTAGAGTTGGAACAATTAGATCTGACCCTTGTGACGTGAATGGCTGAAACGTTTTCATCAACCACTGGAATTTTTTTAAAGCAACAGATTCCTTGCCAGATACCCAGTTCTCACATTGATTATCTGTAAACCAGCTTATTGCTTACTCCATCTTTTATCTGCAAGGAGTACAGCGAAGGTACCCATCCGTACTCACTCAGCTTTAGGTTTACACGAATTTCACCCGCTAGAGATGGTCACGGCAATGCCAGACTATGAACGTCAAACTTGCACCAACAGCTGCTGCTATTATTGCAGCCAGGTCATTTCTAATACTGTACTCACTATGCTTTTAGCTGGTCAGAGTACTACGATATCTGAAACTCTTACAATGGCACTATGTATACTGACTCCTTGCTTCAAAGTATTTGAGGTCTGATAACCTGTTTCTAACTTGTCCTGCAGCTTCTGGACTATATCCACCCCATGACAGTTTGGTTTCCTACAGGACTTTAATTACATTTCCGCCAGGCTTCCGCACGCAACTTTACTCTACATTGAGATGACAAGAGTCATAGGATAGCGATATGCACATATACAGATGTCGGTAGTATCGTATACACAATGCATAAAAGGCCAGTCCATTGGCGGAGCTATCATTTTTACTCAACTGATTCACGTGAAACAACTTCCAATGTGCTTATGGCCGCACGATGAGAATTAACAGATTTTGAATGCGGAATAGCACTAAGAGCTAGACGCATGGGACATTCCATTTCGGAAGTCGTTAGGGAATTCAGTATTCCGAAATCCACAGTGTCAAGCGTGGTCTGAGAGACCAAAGTTCAGGCATTACGTCACACCAAGAACAACGCACTAATCGACGGCCTTCACTTAACGACCGAGAGCAGCGGCGTTTGCGTAGAGTTGTCGTTGCTGAGAGACAGGCAATATAGCATGAAATAACCGCAGAAACCAATGTGGGACGTACGACGAACGTATTGTTAGGACAGTGCAGTGAAATTTGACGTTAATGGGCTGTGGCAGCAGATGACAGACGCGAGTGCAATTGCTAACAGCACTACATCACCGACATCGCCTCTCCTGGCTACTTTTCGCAATTATGGACGGCTACAGAGGCAGCATGGCTCAGTATGTCTGCAGGGAACTTCCAAAGACTTGTCGAGTCCACGGCACGAGCTACTACACTACGCCCGGCAAAAGGAGTTCCGACATCATATTTTTAGCTCTCCCATGACTTTTTTCACCTCAGTATATATCAGTGGTCCGCCCCTCGTGGTCTCGCGGTAGCATTCTCGCTTCCCGAGCGCGGGGTCCCGGGTTCGATTCCCGGCGGGGTCAGGAATTTTTCCTGTCTCGAGATGACTGGGTGTTGTTGTGTCGTCTTCATCATCATCATTCATTCCCATTACGGTCGGAGGAAGGCAACGGCAAACCACCTCCATTAGGACCTTGCCTAGTACGGCGGTGCGGGTCTCCCGCATCGTTCCCCTACGCTCTGTAAAGAAGCATGGGACATCATTTCCATTTTTCCATATATTAGTGAAGGTTACTAACGTTTATACTTCTAGTAAAAACTGAAAACTATTACGAAAATTTATCGTACATGAGATTGTAGAACTATTCACTTTTCATTATTTGCTTGATTTATTACCATGTTCCCTCAATTCCGTCTCCCTTCAACCTATCTACTTCATGTTTCACGCTATACAGTTCAGCGTGGAGTGTACAGATCTTTTTCTCCTCCTCATCGATTGTTGTATCTCTTCTGCATAACATATAGTTTCACTGAAGAGCCTTAGTAAGTTACCTGTCGAATACCCGAATATAGTTGTCCTAGTGAAATATTAATCCAAAACCCTCACACGCCATTCCCTGTTCGAGTATCTTGCGGCCACACCCATATTAATCACGCATTATACCACAAATCCATTGTTAAAAGTAGAGAACTAGCATTATGGAAGCTTACAACACACGGATTTCCGCTGTTTAGGCATAACATAATTCGGCCAAAATTGCGTGAGTTCACGTGAGCGCAAATACACACGATTTTGCCGTTATTATGGAAGAATAACACATGCAGTAAAGCACTTGCACTTAACACATACTTATAATGACCAAAACCGCTTATTAGTAACCTTTAAAATAGTAATTATTTAAATGTTAGCAGCAAAATTCGTACACCTATAAAAACAAATATACGACCAACATCAAAATAGCTTGATTAACATAAAAACAATCTAGAGTAGTTATCAAAGAATTGAAACTGTCATAGCTACTGGGCATGAGGTACACCGAGGAACAAGGTGTGAATAATAGAAATGAAAAAAGAGTACATTAAGAACATGGATATCTATAATACGAAAGGCTTGTGATGAGAAGCCCGTATACGACATTTACCACATCATTCTAAACTGAACGATCTTAATCCGTTAGAAACACCAGCTTGAGATTCAAGCCTTCAAAAGGAAGAAATGACGACGGGAGTAAAACGTCCCGTTGACGACGAAATCATTTAGAGACACTTCTTAAATCGTCCTGAGTTTTCACATTCCTTTGTTAGCGGGGTCTTGGCTAATTTTCTCACCATTTGTTCTATATAGTAAGTTCATTTCAGAATATTTTAAAGAGAGATATTTAAAAGGTGTAACGAAAACTTGTAAGACAATTTCTAGTGCTCGTTAAAAAATAAGTGTGGACGCGCAGTAAGAACAAAGTGAACAATAAGATAAAGAGATCATGGACCGGACCAGAGAATAACATTGTCCTTCTGCAGTCCCGTGAGCCTCACTGGTCATAACATGAAGAGAAAAATAATACCAACGATTTTAGAAGCTCAAAGGCAAACTTGGCGGGCACAAAGGTGTAGCTAAATATTTCATGAGATGGGTCGCGGTTTAAGTCAAGTCTTGTTACTCGACAAACATGAGCAAAGGAAATATGAAACGTTCACATGAAAGACATGTGGGCATCAATGCACATAAATGGTAGAAATCCATAGCAATCTTAGTGTAAAGAAATCCTAAGGCTATATTTCAAAACGGAGAAACATTTCTTCCTGTATGTAAACATTGGGAAACCCTTGTTGTCGGCAGCAAAAACAAGTAAAACCGAACAACAAGGTTAACAGTTTTAACGCATGTGATCTTATAAATACGAATTCTGTTTGAGAACTATCCGTACAAGTGCAAATGCCCAATACGGCGAATATCAGGTTATTACTAAAATCAGAAACAAGAGTACGAAAGTATAAAGCCTATTCTGCATCATTCAAGTGAAATTGCTGTTCTGTAACACTCAAGTTGCTATTTTGCCTCATCCAAGTGAAGCTAGAACTTCTGTAGAATAAATAAGGACATGAATTCTACAAACGTCTGGCAACACAGCGGTGATTATCTGTGTTGTGTCTCAGAGCTAAGCGCTGGCCCACGTCTCATTGCGGTGAGCACAGCACCGGAATTTCAAACGCCTCATTCACAGCAGTCGAGCTGTATCCATTTTCGTGGAACGTGCTTCCCGGAGTCTAACCTCTCCGTATTTTGGTAGCCCTTATAGTAAGTTCCAGAATGGTTCATTTGGGCGAGGATGCTGTGGAAATCAGTCAAAGTAGGCACCTGACAAAATATCGTACATTTCCAAATTTTCATCTTCCTTCTCCTCTTCTTCTCATTTCCTTTTATTCAAGTGTAAAACAAGTCTTTTCCATCTCAATGAATGAATTTTAAATTATTGAGAGAATGTTTAATGTTGCTAACTGTTCTTCCAGTCTCACTGCAAGTGAGAAGATTGCGGTAGCCCTCTCATATTACAACTTCTTACTAAATTATGCCACATGTAACTCTGATAATATCACTGTGATACTTCAGAAGCCTATATGTTCATTCGAAAATGATACTCTTCCTGTCTTTAGTAACCTCTCCTAATAGAAGAAACGTGTTTCACAATTGTTTTAGCAGGTGCCAGACAGATTCATAGGAAGCATCTTAAGGAAGTGTAATCCATACAGTAAAGAAGTGACTTAGAAGGCGTTTGTTCGACCGAGTCTTCAGTAGTGTTCATCAACCTGGGATCCTTATCAGGTAGGAGTGATAGGAGAGATAGAGAAGGTCCAAAGAAAAGTTGCATGTCTCATAACGGGGTCGTTTAGACGGTGCATGCTCAACAAACTCCAGTGGCAGACGCTGCAAACAGGCGTTGTGCATCACGGAGATGTTTACTATTGATATTTCGAGAGGGTACTTTGTTGGATGAGTCAAACAACATATTACTTCCCCTCACATACGTTCTGCGAAATGACCACTACGAGATAATCCAAGAAAACAGAGCTAATACAGAGGCTTACAGACAATCATTCTTCCTACGTGCCATTAGCCAAAGGAACTGGGAAGGTGGGGAGGGGGTGGGGGGAAATCAGTGACAGGTACCACAAGCACTCTCCACCGCACACCGTCAGGTGGCTTACGCAGTAACGATATAGGTGTAGTTATGACAGAGACCTATATTTGTTCACTTCTACAGTTTTTAACTTCAGCCGGTGCTTTAATTGGTAACTTACATTTGTATTTGTTTTCTCACGTTTCAGTGACTTATTGGTCAATACATGATCACTTACGCTAGATAGAGCCCAGGAACTGGACTCATGCAACGTAGTTTCATCTCCAAATTGATTTAGGGAGAAACAAGGAACGTTATCCACACTGGGAAGTGATTACGCGTTCTTCAGATAGGTTTTTATCCTCTTTCCGCTAGGTTGACTGGCTGGGCTCATATTACACATACCCTCCGAAAGTGAAAACTGTAGATAATAGGTGACAACCGAAACTTCACACCCGCGCCGTCGTGTGGTTGTCGGCTAAATATATATTTGTCAAAGGCACGCTAAAAGTCTGGACCGTTATGCGAAGTAGCGGAGAATGGCTAGTGTTTAACGGTTGGTTAACATAAAGACACCTAAAAGGGAAAAAAACGAGAAGTATTATATTTTCATATCACGTCATTGTCTAAGTAACCAGAGAGGGCAACGCTTCTCACTAGAAGATTAGTCTGTGACTCTGTTGAAGGACGATTCTGTACTAGATATGAAGAGAAGTCAGGGGAAATTTAATTCACGATGCCCTAATTTGTGTTGGCACTCTTTGCTTCACAATTAGACGACGTAAGAGTGCAAAAGCAATAAGAGAATGGAAAATCCATGACCAACATGACTGATGAAACACGGAAGGTAATGCAATATTTGATAACAAAAAATGGTTCAAATGGCTCTGAGCGCTATGGGACTTAACTTCTGAGGTCATCAGTCCCCTATAACTTAGAACTACTTACACCTAACTAACCTAAAGACATCACACACACCCATGCCCGAGGCAGGATTCGAACCTGCGACCGTTGCGGTCGCGCGGTTCCAGACTGTAGCGCCTAGAACCGCTCTGCCACCCTGGCCGGCGTTTGATAACAGGAAAACGTTTCAGAGGACAATACATACGAAAAACGATCAGATGAAAGAGCCGTTAGTTACAAACATCAAAAAAAGTTTTGCATCACCCTGGTTCCCAGAACTCCTGAACATAGACGTTGACTGTGGATATTGTATCGCAGGTACAGTCCCTTTGACTGTCCAGAGATGTCACTAAACCCGCCCAAAGATGTTGACAACCACGCATGAGCATCGCCTATAAGACAAAGGGGGTTCGACAGCCGATGAGTTCTATTCATTCCACCAGGACGGAGGTACACGGCTCGTGTTGTATGTAGTTAAACCATGCCTAGACGGTCAATAATGCGGTTCGATCGCGTCCGCATTGTTACTTTCTGCCAGGAAGGGCTCTCAACAAGGAAAGTGTCCAGGCGTCTCGTAGTGAACCAAAGCGATGTTTTGCGGACATGGAGGAGATACAGAGAACAGGAACTGTCGATGACACGCCTCGCTCAGGCCGCGCAAGGGCTACTACTGAATTGGATGACCGTTACCTATTATGGTTCAGAGAAACCCTGACAGCAACGCCTCCATGTTCAATAATGCTTTTCGTCCAACCACAGGATGTCGTGTTACGACTCAAACTGTGCGCAATAGGCTGCATGATGCGTAACTTCACTCCCGACGTCCATGGCGAGGTCCATCTTTGCAACCACGACACCACGCAGCGCCGTACAGATGAGCCCAACAACATGCCGAATGGACTGCTGAGGATTGGTATCACGTTCTCTTCACCGATGAGTGTCGCATTTGCCTTCAACCAGACAATCGTCGGAGACGTGTCTGGAAGCAACCCGGTCGGGCTGAACGGCTTAGACACACTGTCCAGCAAGTGCAAGAATGTGGAGGTTTCCTGCTGTTTTGGGGTGGCACTATGTGTGGCCGACGTATTCCGCTGGTGGTCATGGAAGGGGCCGTAACGGCTGTACGATACCTGAATTCCATCCTCCGACCGATAGTGCAACCATATCGGCAGCATATTGGCGAGGCATTCGTCTTCATGGATGACAATTCGCGCCCCCATCATGCACATCTTGTGAATGACTTTCTTCGGGATAACGAAATAGCTCGACTAGAGTGGTCAGCATGTTCTCCAGACATAAATTCTATCGAACATGCCTAGGATAGATTGAAAAGGGCTGTTTATGGACAACGTGACACACCAACCACAATGAGGGATCTACGGCGAATCGCCGTTGAGGAGTGTGACAATCTGGACCAGCAGTGCCTTGATGCACTTGTGGATAGTATGCCAAGACGAATACAGGCATTCATCAATGCAAGAGGACGTGCTACTGGGTATTAGAGGTAACGGTGTGTACAGCAATCTGGACCACCACCTCTGAAGATCTCGCTGTATGGTGGTACAACATGCAATGTGTGGTTTTGATGAGCATTAAAAAGGGTGTAAATGATGTTTATGTTGATCTCTATTCCAGTTTTCTATACAGGTTCCGGAACTCTCGGAACCGAGGTGATGCAAAACGTTTTTTGATATGTGTATTAATGGTAAGGATGGGAATGTGCTTACATACCAGGAAAGAATTCTAGAAAGTTAGTGGGAATATTCTGAAGACTAGGTGAACACTGAAGTCTCCTAGAATGTCTACCCAGTATTCGCGTGGGTGTAAAGAAATGTGAAACTGAGCTGAGCAACAGTGTGTAGAAAAAGCAATTAAGAAACTGAAGACTCATAAGACGCCTGGGGACGATAGGATAACAGTAGAGATGTTGAAGGCAAGGGGTGAAACACTTCGGAGAGGGAATTAAGATATATATAATCTCATACATTTGGAGCTAGGAGGAGGTCCCAGAAGACTGGAAGATGGCTACCGTCATCCCAATTACAAAAAGAACAGCAACAGGAACTGTGGCAACTACAGAAGTGTATCTCTGCTAAATGTACCGTACAAAGTGAAATTACTAATAATTCTTGAAAAGCTGAAGCCAGTTATGGAAGATATATTTGGAGTTGTTTTCAGGCAGGCAGGGTTTAGGGAGGGAAGATCAGCTGTGGATCAGATTTTTGCCATGAGACAAAACTGAGAGAAGTGCTGGTAATTCAAATATCGGTTTCTGGTAACACGTGTACATTTCTCATAGGCTTATGACAGTACACGCACATTAAATATGTACAACATCCTGAGCGAGCTTGGCATACAAACGAAGCTGATTAACTTGGTGAAGGTGTCTACAACGGAGAAAAAAGCCAACGTGAAAAATCAGAGGCAAGACACACAGCATCAGGAGAGGTGTGAGACAAAGTGATACCGTTTGACACTCCTTTTTTATTTGGTGCTGAAGAAAGTAATTCGGCAAACGAAAAGAGAAGGCAAAGGAGTGAAGATGAATGGAAGAACACAGTTATTGGTACATGCAGATAACATTATAGCCAAAGTGCGATCAGAGTAATAGATGGCAGAAGCTGTAGCGAACTTAGCAGAGAATGCCAGTAAGACTGAACTGTGGGTTAATGAGGAGAAGACTGTAATGATAGAAGTAGCGAGTGAAACCCCTAACAATGTCCCATTATAAGTAGGAATATCGAACATAGCCACTGTGGCAAATTTTAAATACCTGTACCTTGGCACCTGGTCTAACAGGCATAACATCTAAAAACAGGAAATTAACTGGCATATTTTCAGTGGGTCTAAAACTTATTTCAGTCTGAAGCAGACAATTTCATCAAAAATTCTGCCAGTTAAGGCCAAACTTAAGGGCTGTAAACCAGTGATAGTACGAGTGTTGTTATAAGGAGGACGAAGAGAACGTGATGATCTTAGAACGAAAAATCATGAGAAAGCTCTTTGGACCAATCTGCGAAGAGAACAGCTGGAAATGTAAAAACAGCCAAGAACTCTACGAACTGATGTAACGAACGAACGTCAGGTAGAAAATGAAAGAGCGGAGAATAAGTGGCTCACGTTCAAGTGGCTCTGAGCACTATGGGACTCAACTGCTGAGGTCATTAGTCCCCTAGAACTTAGAACTACTTAAACCTAACTAACCTAAGGACTTCACAAACATCCATGCCCGAGGCGGGATTCGAACCTGCGACCATAGCGGTCATGCGGTTCCAGACTGCAGCGTCTTTAACCGCACGGCCGGAGAATAAGTCTGGCAGAGCATATTGCTAGCACACATCCAATTGGAAGATTAAGGAAGCGATAGGACCTTCAAGAGCTAAATGTCCATTACAAACGGATACAAATTGTCCGAGATCGCGGTCTATGGAGGAACATGATACGGTTGGCGCATGATCTTTAGGGTCCATGATCGCCGATGTATGTTTGAATAGCCGCCGCAGCGCAGTAGAAACTGTAATGGACTTACTGCAGAGGTAACAGACAACTAAAAATTATGTAAACTTCTTCCACCAGTTTGGATTATCAAGTATGTGGACATAAAGACAGACAAGAATACTTGATAAGCATACTCGTCTCAGCTCGGCGGAGCCTTTGCTGATTTTCCAGCGGAGCAGCTCTGTGGCGTCACCGAATTTGATTTTCTCACATTTGCTGCCATTATACAACACGACCATGACGACATATATACACACCGAAACTTCCTGGCAGATTAAAACTGTGTGCCCGACCGAGACTCGGACTCGGGACCTTTGCCTTTCGTGGGCAAGTGCTCTACCAACTGAGCTACCCAAGCACGACTCACGCCCGGTACCGACAGCTTTACTTCTGCCAGTATCTCGTCTCCTACCTTCCAAACTTTACAGAAGCTCTCCTGCGAACCTTGCAGAACTAGCACTCCTGAAAGAAAGGATATAGCGGAGACATGGCTTAGCCACAGCCTGGGGGATGTTTCCAGAATGAGATTTTCACTCTGCAGTGGAGTGTGCGCTGATATGAAACTTCCTGGTAGATTAAAACTGTGTGCCCGACCGAGACTCGAACTCGGGACCTTTGCCTTTCGCGGGAAAGTGCTCTACCAACTGAGCTACCGAAGCACGACTCACGCCCGGTACCCACAGCTGTACTTCTGCCAGTATCTCGTCTCCTTACCTTGCTTCGATAGCTCAATTGGACAGTCTGCCGCCGGCAGTGCTGCGAGGCGGTCACTCGCCGGAGCGCTGCGGGCGAGGCGCGCACGGTGTGTTTGTGTTTACTTCGGTCGCTGTAAGTGCCGTTTTCCTTCTAGACCACCATGGCGCACAACTATCGGAAGAAGACATTACGTTTCAATTTTTGTTCCGACTTCGCCCGACCCAAGGCCCTGGAGGTAGAACGATTTATACGTGATGAAGTTAAAATACCACCAACGGATCTAATTGGTATCCACTCGTCCATAGTTAGCAGTACCGTCTACGTCAAAATGATCAACGATGCGGCGTGCGACAAGGTGCTTCAAGAGGCAAAACGTGGACTGCGCTTCTGTCATTCCGACGGCAACGTCGGACCCGTTACCGTCGATCACGCAGGTCTCGGCACACGGACGATAAGGATCTTCGAACCGCCGTTCGAACTACCTGCAGACGTCGTCATCCAGGCGCTCCGTCCCTGTGGCTACGTTCTGGAACATGTTGCCGAACGATGGGTCCAATTTCATACCTATCCAGTTTTAAACGGTGTTAGACAGGTCCGCATCGAGTTGCAGAAACACGTGCCTTCCTATCTACGTATCGGTGGCTGCCGTGCCATTATAATGTACGACGGCCAACCTCGGACCTGTTCCGGTTGCGGGAAAGAAGGTCACCTACGGTCTGAATGCATTCAACGACGTGTCGCGCAGCTCCCATTGTCGGAAGCGTCCGTCACACCCACGATGACCGCCCTACCGGTCACTTACGCAGCGGCTCTTGCCACGTCTACAGTTTCGTCCAGTCCGTCGCCCGGTCCTTCCGATCGGCACGTCCCACCGTCCCAGTCACCGACGGACGGTGCAGACGTCCCACCTGACAACCTTGCCGCCGAACAGGCTCCCGCACCGGACGCTGAGGAGACCAGTACATCTTCACAACACTTGTTTGACAATTTCATTGTACCCACCGACGCCTTCGAACCAGGTCGACGCTCCTCCTTGCCGTCGTCCGACACTGAGGAACACGTGAGCAAACAACGCTCGCCACGTAGGCGCAAACGCCGTCGCCGTTCACCCACGGGCTCTCAGAGCGTTTCCACCCGCGACGACGAAGACGACACCCAAGCAGCCGACATTTCCACGCAGAGGTCGGCGGACAACTTTCACGATGAACAAGACGTTTCGCAGGACGGGGCCACTATGGAGGTCGCCACGCACAATGTAACGATCGGTGCGCCGGTTGAGACGCCTGTCTCCCCGCCGACAACTCCAGATCTCTCTCACCACGACGCAATTCCCATGGACATTGGACAGACCCACGGCACAGGAGCATGGGCCGACGACATTGAGGAAGGTACGCCCCCTCCTCCGGATGAGTTGCCTCCGCCGGACGAGGCTGCCTGTTAACATCAAAAGCGAGGCATTGCAGCTGATGGGACGGGACTTCCTGTCGGTGCCCTCCTCTTACTTCCCTTGGTGATGGTAGATGCGCGTCCACCACCACTGAAACAAACGTACCGGTTTGCTACACTGAACATCAACATGATCGGCACTGCACCCAAGCTGCAACTCCTATGTGACATGCTTCGGGCCTCTGACGTCGACGTCGCCCTTCTTCAGGAAGTACGCGTTGCCGCACTACCACCAGTCTACGGCTACGACTCATACACGTCTACATGTGATCAATCAGGGCGTGGAGTGGCTTTCTACATACGCGAAGGAATCCCACTCACGGACACGACAATCCTTCCCTGTGGAGGAGGCATGGCTGTTACCATCTTCGACACGCGCGTCATCAATATCTACGCTCCGTCTGGCTCCACGAACCGTCGGCAGCGGTCCACTTTCTTCGGACATGACGTGGCGCCCCTGTTTTCTGGACGCTATGATCGCCTTATCATGGGAGGCGATTTCAACTGTGTCCTCCATCCGCAGGACCAAGAGCCTGGTTATTCGCCATGCCCGGCGCTGCTCACCTTAATCGAAGATTTTCATCTAGTGGACGTTTGGGAGAAAATTCATGGCAATACCCCCGGTTTTACCCATTATACAGCACATTCTGCGAGCAGACTGGACCGGTTTTATGTCTCTGCTCACCTCGGCAATGAAGTCGCCCAAGCTGAACGATGGCCCCTTGCATTTTCGGACCATTGCGCCGTCATTTGCTCCCTGGCTCTGCCACCTCAGTCAGTGTGGCGCAGCAGAGGTTACTGGAAGCTTAATACCTCCCTCCTTAATGATCCACACTGCCGACAATGTATTGCCACTACATGGGCGTCTTGCGAAAGACGCGTTCCGCAGTACACATCCACGTTCCATTCGTGGCTCAAATGTGCCAAACCTGCGATCAGAAAGGCCTTCATACAATGTGGCAAGGAAGCAGCAGCATGGCATCGAGTCACCACAAATTTTCACTACGCCGTCCTCCGTGAGCTCGATGCGCTCCCTCCATCACCTGACACCCACAGGGAACGACAACGTACTAAAGCTCGTCTCCTCTCTCTTCAACGTGCACGACTGCATGGTGTCGTGGTGCGTTCCCGACGACAAGACCTCCTCCACGACGAAACCCCATCCACAATCCATGCCGCATCCGACCATAGTCGTCGACGTCGGCTTTTCGTCCCGAACATCACGACCTCCGATGGTGTTCACCACACAACACAGGCGGCAGTCGTGTCTGCCTTTGCTGAATATTATCGCCAATTTTATGATGATGAACCGATGGCGACGCCCATTCCTGATGATCTCCGTCCTTCCCCTGATCGGACCCTCACCGTAGCGGAGTCAACGTCCATGATGTCTACAATCACCGCAGAAGAGGTGGTAGATGCGATCAACAAAGGGGCCAAGAACAAATCACCCGGACCAGATGGTCTCCCAGTGGAGTTTTACCGGGCGTTCACCACGTTAGTGCTTCCTCGCTGGACGGAAATGATTCAGGAACTCTTTACTCCGTCCTTCCCGATTCCACCTGAATTCGTCACTGGCATTCTTCTACCTGTGCCTAAACCGAAGGGAGGGTCTCATGTCTCTGCATATCGCCCCCTTACACTACTGAATGCAGACTATAAAATCTATGCACGCCTCTTAGCAGCGCGCATACGCACCGTCTTACCTACGGTCCTTTCACCTGACCAGACTGCACGTGGTTGTGGGGCCACCATACAAACAGCCCTAGGAGAATGCCGTGACCTCATTGCACTGGCGTCGGTTTGTCGCCTTCGTGCAGCACTGGTATCCGTCGATTTCACGAGTGCCTTTGATCGCGTTCGACACCCATTCCTCCTCATGGTGGCGACACGTATGGGGTTCCCATTGCTTTTTGTCGATGCCATTCGCCGGTTACTACTTCCCGCGGTCTCGATGGTACAAGTCAATGGGAGGCTTGTAGGACCGATTCCTATACGCCGCTCTGTGCGTCAAGGATGCCCTATGTCTACTTTACTATATGCCATTGCACTTGAGTCCCTCATCTTTGGACTTACCTCTAGACTGCAGGGCCTCACTTTGCGTGACCACACCTTTCACTGTAGGACGATCTCCTCTTTCTCACCTGCTCCTCCACGGAACTCAATGACGCCATCCAATGGACCCACCAGTATGGACGTCTTTCTGGTAGCATTCTTAATGTCCGTAAATCTACTATGATGCACATTGGGCGCGGCCTCCCGGCTATGGTGCCGACCCCACTCCCAGTCAGTGCCACCCTTCGTTACTTGGGTATCGAATTTACGAGCTCCACACACCGCACAGTGGCCCTGGCTTACCGGCGGCTTTTGCAGTCGATTCAGCACCATGTCCGCGGTCAAGTGCACCGTAACTTAAACCAACTCCAACGAGTGTCCTATGTCAACATCTATGTCGCCCCTAAACTGGTACACGTCGCCCAGATCCTCCCAATGCCGTTACTCCTTGGCCGCCGCATCCAGTCAGCCTTTGGATATTTCGTGTCAGCAGGGGCACTTTTCAAAGTCCTCCTACAAAAGGTGGCCTCGGACTTGTCAACGTGCGGGCACGCTCTTCTGCACTCTTTGTCCACACTCTGTTGCGGCACTGGAAGGGGCCGGTCCCGTCCTTAACACGCAGTCTCTTAGATATCCTCCGACCAGCTTCTCTCGATCCACCGATCAATGTGGCACCTATTTCTCCATTATTGTACTACGTCGCCAATTGTTTCATAGAACTCAGCTACGTTCGGGCCGATCTTCCAGTCACCCGTACTCCCCGTACAAAAGATTATTATCGTTTGTTTATGCTGTCCAACCCTTGCGACTCCATGGTGCTACAGCATCCTGACATTAACTGGCGCACGGTTTGGGGGTGTGTGCATGCACCCTTTTTACCGTCGTCTGTGTCTGCACTCTGGTATGTTTTAGTCTATGGAAAATTCCCGACTAATAGTCGACTTTATCGCATAGGACTGGCCACCTCCCCACTCTGCCCTGACTGTCAGCTCGAAGACACCGACGAGCACCGTCTTACGTGCCCCCTGAAACAAAACGTATGGCTCCTCATCCAACGAATCGTGGGCTTTTACCTCCGTGCCCCGCCAACGACGGAAATCCCGGATTTCCTGTTGTTGCCCCAGACATTTCACTACCCCCTTGCTAAGCACCATACCCTAATCTGGTTTCGAGGACAGGCTTTAGAATATCTCTTTCAGAGTAGTCCGCATACAGTCCTTGACTTCTGGTACAAAGTTGTGACCGCGCATAGCACCCTCACCCGAAAACCATCTTACCGACAAACTTTTGCCGGTTATCTCCGCAGCGTCTTCCTTGACCCCCCTCAAAGTTGGGGTGTACCATGCCTACCTGTCACATGATGCAACACCCTTATCCACGTTCTCATGCATCGACCAAAAACAAACACAAATTTGTTTTTTTTTTAAAGGAAGAAGACAGAATATGTTATATTTTGTTGTATTTAATGTTTTTCTTTTTTTAATATTTTTTTAACTGTCATTTGTATATTTTTAAATGGTACCTTGAAGAACTCTTGCATAGTGAATATACACTCCTGGAAATTGAAATAAGAACACTGTGAATTCATTGTCCCAGGAAGGGGAAACTTTATTGACACATTCCTGGGGTCAGATGCATCACATGATCACACTGACAGAACCACAGGCACATAGACACAGGCAACAGAGCATGCACAATGTCGGCACTAGTACAGTGTATATCCACCTTTCGCAGCAATGCAGGCTGCTATTCTCCCATGGAGACGATCGTAGAGATGCTGGATGTAGTCCTGTGGAACGGCTTGCCATGCCATTTCCACCTGGCTCCTCAGTTGGACCAGCGTTCGTGCTGGACGTGCAGACCGCGTGAGACGATGCTTCATCCAGTCCCAAACATGCTCAATGGGGGACAGATCTGGAGATCTTGCTGGCCAGGGTAGTTGACTTACACCTTCTAGAGCACGTTGGGTGGCACGGGATACATGCGGACGTGCATTGTCCTGTTGGAACAGCAAGTTCCCTTGCCGGTCCAGGAATGGTAGAACGATGGGTTCGATGACGGTTTGGATGTACCGTGCACTATTCAGTGTCCCCTCGACGATCACCAGTGGTGTACGGCCAGTGTAGGAGATCGCTCCCCACACCATGATGCCGGGTGTTGGCCCTGTGTGCCTCGGTCGTATGCAGTCCTGATTGTGGCGCTCACCTGCACGGCGCCAAACACGCATACGACCATCATTAGCACCAAGGCAGAAGCGACTCTCATCGCTGAAGACGACACGTCTCCATTCGTCCCTCCATTCACGCCTGTCGCGACACCACTGGAGGCGGGCTGCACGATGTTGGGGCGTGAGCGGAAGACGGCCTAACGGTGTGCGGGACCGTAGCCCAGCTTCATGGAGACGGTTGCGAATGGTCCTCGCCGATACCCCAGGAGCAACAGTGTCCCTAATTTGCTGGGAAGTGGTGGTGCGGTCCCCTACGGCACTGCGTAGGATCCTGCGGTCTTGGCGTGCATCCGTGCGTCGCTGCGGTCCGGTCCCAGGTCGACGGGCACGTGCACCTTCCGCCGACCACTGGCGACAACATCGCTGTACTGTGGAGACCTCACGCCCCACGTGTTGAGCAATTCGGCGGTACGTCCACCCGGCCTCCCGCATGCCCACTATACGCCCTCGCTCAAAGTCCGTCAACTGCACATACGGTTCACGTCCACGCTGTCGCGGCATGCTACCAGTGCTAAAGACTGCGATGGAGCTCCGTATGCCACGGCAAACTGGCTGACACTGCCGGCGGCGGTGCACAAATGCTGCGCAGCTAGCGCCATTCGACGGCCAACACCGCGGTTCCTGGTGTGTCCGCTGTGCCGTGCGTGTGATCATTGCTTGTACAGCCCTCTCGCAGTGTCCGGAGCAAGTATGGTGGGTCTGACACACCGGTGTCAATGTGTTCTTTTTTCCATTTCCATGAGTGTATATGTACTTTTAGTTTGTTCAATACAAATTTAAAAAAAAAGAAGAAAAAAAAACAAAAAAAGGAAAACAGGATATGTTCTATTTTGTTGTATTTAATGTTATTCTAATAATTTGTTTACCTAACACTCATTTGTATATGTTTAACTGGTACCTTGAAGAACTTTTGCTTTGTATATATATATATATATATGTACTCTCCGTTTGTTCAATAATAAAGATAAAAAAAAGTTGGTAGAGCACTTGCCCGCGAAAGGCAAAGGTCCCGAGTTCGAGTCTCGGTCGGGCACACAGTTTTAATCTGCCAGGAAGTTTCATATCAGCGCACACTCCGCTGCAGAGTGAAAATCTCATTCTGGAAACATCCCCCAGGCTGTGGCTAAGCCATGTCTCCGCTATATCCTTTCCTTCAGGAGTGCTAGTTCTGCAAGGTTCGCAGGAGAGCTTCTGTAAAGTTTGGAAGGTAGGAGACGAGATACTGGCAGAAGTAAAGCTGTCGGTACCGGGCGTGAGTCGTGCTTCGGTAGCTCAGTTGGTAGAACACTTACCCGCAGAAGGCAAAGGTCCCGAGTTCGAGTCTCGGTCGGGCACACAGTTTTAATCTGCCAGGAAGTTTCATATCAAAGCACACTCCGCTGCAGAGTGAAAATCTCATTCATATATACACACTGTCCATTACATTCATCTACAGTCCACAGATAATCGTAAGCCTCATCTCCCAAAGATACATCGTGCGCGGAGGAAGAAAACCATCTACGATCAGGCGGCTCAATCTTCCCATCGGCGTTTCCCAGCCAACAATGCCAACTGAATCTTTTTTTATTTTCATAATACCGAAGAAAAAGCTTAACTTATGTCGATTACTCTAGACCCGACCAATAAATTCTTGGAGGACTTCCACCACTGTAATACAAATGTGAAACAATCAGTCGCTGCAAATGAGTTTGTCAACATATTCACCAAAAACAAAGAAGTAAGTACAACATATTCAGGAATGTTAAAAACTATTGTAAACTCTTTGGCCAGCCATTGGGTCATCTGAGAAAGTATACACATGTTGTTGTTTCTTCTGAACGTTGTCTACTGATAAAAACATTAAGGAAAGAAGTATCCCTAATAGAAGAAGACAAAAATAATTTGAGATGCAGCGATGAAATAAATTAAGCGTGCACTGAAGACATAATAACACATCTGCGGAATGTTGCTAGATCTGTCTCAGTGGAAATCAAGAGATGATATTGAGCGAGGTGACGCAGTGGCATAAAATTAGTCTCACATTAGATGGAGGGCGGCTAAAATACCCCTCGGGCCATGCAGATTTTGGTTTTACGTGGTGACCCTATACCGTATGAGGGCCTGCCGTTGTGGCTTAGCGGTTCTAGGCACTTCAGTCCGGAACTGCGCTGCTGCTACAGTCGCAGGTTCGAATCCTGCCTCGGGCATGGATGTGTGTGATGTCCTTAGGTTAGTTCGGATTAAGTAGTTCTAAGTCTAGAGGACTGATGACCTCAGATTTTAAGTCCCATAGTGCTTAGACCCATTTGAACCATACCGTCCGAGGCACATGGTGGAATGAATCCGAACTTGTGCCCCATCGCTGATGAATTCGTCATCTTTCGTCTTCCCTCCATGCCGTCAGACTCAATATAGAATTACGAAAAGGTCGTTTCATTCATCTAGACACATAAACATATACACGTAACTACACTCCTGGAAATGGAAAAAAGAACACATTGACACCGGTGTGTCAGACCCACCATACTTGCTCCGGACACTGCGAGAGGGCTGTACAAGCAATGATCACACGCACGGCACAGCGGACACACCAGGAACCGCGGTGTTGGCCGTCGAATGGCGCTAGCTGCGCAGCATTTGTGCACCGCCGCCGTCAGTGTCAGCCAGTTTGCCGTGGCATACGGAGCTCCATCGCAGTCTTTAACACTCGTAGCATGCCGCGACAGCGTGGACGTGAACCGTATGTGCAGTTGACGGACTTTGAGCGAGGGCGTATAGTGGGCATGCGGGAGGCCGGGTGGACGTACCGCCGAATTGCTCAACACGTGGGGCGTGAGGTCTCCACAGTACATCGATGTTGTCGCCAGTGGTCGGCGGAAGGTGCACGTGCCCGTCGACCTGGGACCGGACCGCAGCGACGCACGGATGCACGCCAAGACCGCAGGATCCTACGCAGTGCCGTAGGGGACCGCACCGCCACTTCCCAGCAAATTAGGGACACTGTTGCTCCTGGGGTATCGGCGAGGACCATTCGCAACCGTCTCCATGAAGCTGGGCTACGGTCCCGCACACCGTTAGGCCGTCTTCTGCTCACGCCCCAACATCGTGCAGCCCGCCTCCAGTGGTGTCGCGACAGGCGTGAATGTAGGGACGAATGGAGACGTGTCGTCTTCAGCGATGAGAGTCGCTTCTGCCTTGGTGCCAATGATGGTCGTATGCGTGTTTGGCGCCGTGCAGGTGAGCGCCACAATCTGGACTGCATACGACCGAGGCACACAGGGCCAACACCCGGCATCATGGTGTGGGGAGCGATCTCCTACACTGGCCGTACACCACTGGTGATCGTCGAGGGGACACTGAATAGTGCACGGTACATCCAAACCGTCACCGAACCCATCGTTCTACCATTCCTAGACCGGCAAGGGAACTTGCTGTTCCAACAGGACAATGCACGTCCGCATGTATCCCGTGCCACCCAACGTGCTCTAGAAGGTGTAAGTCAACTACCCTGGCCAGCAAGATCTCCGGATCTGTCCCCCATTGAGCATGTTTGGGACTGGATGAAGCGTCGTCTCACGCGGTCTGCACGTCCAGCACGAACGCTGGTCCAACTGAGGCGCCAGGTGGAAATGGCTTGGCAAGCCGTTCCACAGGACTACATCCAGCATCTCTACGATCGTCTCCATGGGAGAATAGCAGCCTGCATTGCTGCGAAAGGTGGATATACACTGTACTAGTGCCGACATTGTGCATGCTCTGTTGCCTGTGTCTATGTGCCTGTGGTTCTGTCAGTGTGATCATGTGATGTATCTGACCCCAGGAATGTGTCAATAAAGTTTCCCCTTCCTGGGACAATGAATTCACGGTGTTCTTATTTCAATTTTCAGGAGTGTAATACATGCGGTCAGGATGCATTATTACAGCTCTAGGGATCCTCAGTGTCGGGAGACAGTAATCACAACGCTACAAGGGAAAATATCTCGCAAAAGTAATTTATCGAAATCTGTTACCTAGAGATGATATGATCTGGACAGATTGAGCATAAGGAAGAAAATGTCATGGGTCAATCATAAACTGTAATATCAAGATTTTGGACAGTTTTACGATAAATACACAACTAAATAAACAGGAGACTGGACGGAGGACAATGATGAATAGAACATACCAAATAGAGACATGTTCAATTTATTGATTTTGTGCTGAGCCTGAGAACAGATGCATTTACGTCTGGAGGACATGAATCAAGAAGTCGTCAATATATCTGCATGGAAGATCATGACATGATAATGACGGTCTGATAATTTCGGCCGGCCGGATTGGCCGAGCGGTTCTAGGCGCTACAGTCAGGCGCTGCGCGACCGCTACGGTCGCAGGTTCGAACCCTGCCTCGGGCATGGATGTGTGTGATGTCCTTAGGTTAGTTACGTTTAAGTAGTTCAAAGTTCTAGGGGACGGATGACCTCAGACGTTAAGTCCCATAGTGCTCAGAGCCATTTTTGATAATTTCGTCATGAATTGTGCTGTCGAATATAACATCATTTTGAGTGCTCAAGGGTACAGAAACGTGATCCTACACCTTATTATTCTGTGGTACTCCGATGTCAATTACGATTTTTAGCTTTGTGTGTACGGAATTGCCGATCCACACGGAACCCATTTCATACATGACTAGTTAACGGGTGGAAGTGTCGCCTCAAACAGTATGCCATGTTTTCCTGGGTCCTAATTCCACTAAACGTTCTCAAGATTAGCGAACATTCTGCAGATATACCTTTCTGTCTTGCCGACGATCAGTGGAGGATGAACTTTAAGACAATCTTAATTACCTAATTACATTAGGTAATAAAATAGCTGTCTTAAAGAAATTCGATGGATTTTGTTTATTATAATGCTCCTTTATAGCACCACCTCTGCTTTCCAGGGGAATCCGCTACCAATGGTAAAATTTCCTATTAACGATTAATAAAGCAGCTCTTATCATTTTATTTTCTACAGCAACAAAGCTACACATAATAAACATTATCAATAAAATTAGAGTCAGATTGACCATATGAATATTTACTCAAAATCGTGAACCGAGATTCGCTTTCCAGTACAGTCTGTGGTGAAATTTTCAAGTAATACCTGTAAAAACTTTATATTTTCACTCTTCGCCGTTAAAAGCTTTCGTAGAAACCATCTTTTAAAGCTCCACATAGAACATATTGGGTCATTTAAGCACCGTATTCGCCAAATACAGCAGAGTACATCTATGATAAGAATGCTAAACTCCGCAAATCTAGAAGAACAATAGACTCTCCATTACAGATAACGTTAATCAGTAACCTATCAGAGTCGCAGAAAGCTGTCAGCCTGGTAACTGATGCCTCTTCAGAATTGGTAGTTCAATAATTATATGAAAAACTCAGATATCAGATAGGACATAGCCTGGTCTTAACCAGAGCTACAAATGTAACTAGCAAACCACCCCAGCTTCACAGAGACACTACTAAGCACTAATTATCTACGGCCAGACGACTTGCCTGGCATAGGTCACTGCGTAGGACTATGGTATAAGCTCAGAAAACAACGTTAGGTTACTGAATATCATCACGTTCATATAACGTAGATAATTTAAGCAGTGCACACCAGGAGAGATCTCAGGAATCATTAATGTTGCCTGTTCCAAATTTAACTGGGATTTAGTGTGGCATCTTATAGCAATGACGGGAGCTGTGAGTTACCGCGCAGCCTGATTCAACCAACTACAGTGCCAGTTTGGCGCGAGCTACGTGCAGTTGCTGGCCGCCCATCTCCCAGGGCCAGTCCAGCGAAATTATATACGAGGGGCTTTCAATAAGTAATGCAACATATTTTTTCTGAAAGCAGGTTGGTTTTAGTCAAGATTTCCATGTACCATATTATTCCCCATTCTTTTGGGTGCAAAACCCTGTTCTTCAACGTAATCTCCGTTCAGTGCGACGGCCTTATGCCTCCTTACTGAGAGGACCCGCATACCCGCATGATACCACTCCACTGGTCGAAGTCGGAGCAAACATCTTGTTGCGTCAATAACTTCCCCGTCATCCACATACTGCTTCTCGCGGAGAGCACCCTTCGTTGGAGCGAACAGATGTAAGTCGGAAGGTGCGAGATCCGAGCTGTAGGGTCGATGAGGAAGAAGAGTTCAATGAAGTGTTGTGCTCTCCTCTCGGGTACAGAGACTTGTGTGAGGCGTTGTGCGTCGCGTTGTGATTGAAAAAGAGAAGTTCGTTTGCATTTTTGTATCGACGTACACTCTGAAGTCGTTTCCTGAATTTCCTGAAGGCAGCGCAGTACACTTTACAGTTGATCGTTGCACCACAAGGGAGGACATCAAACAGAATAATCCTTCCAGTGTCCCAGAAGACCGTCACCATGAACTTACCGGCTGATGATGCGGCTTTGAACTTTTCCTTCAGAGAAGAGGTAGTGCGGCGCCACTGCATGGATTGCCGCATTGTTTCCGGTTCGAAGTGATAAACCCGGGTTTCATCGCCTGTAGCCAAGTTCGATAAAAAATTGTCACGAAGAGACTCGTAACGCGCTTTCAGTTCCGCACAGATGACCTTTAACGAAATATCTATACTCTTTATGGTCTTCTGTTAGGCGGCGAAGATACAGCGGGCACATATGCTAGAGCACCCCAAGTAGTAGACGAATGTGTCAGTACTACCAACAGAGGCGTCCAGTCGAGCAGCGATGTGTTTGATTATGATCCGTAGATCACGCCGAATGAGAGTGTCCGCACGTTGCAAAACTGCAGGACACAGAGCTGTGTTCGGCCGGCCTGCACTTGAGAGATCGGCCACGTCTGCGCGATCTTGTTGCAGTAATGAAAGACGCCTCGCCCAACGATTCACAATTCTTTCGTTCAGTGTCAGATCTCCGCAGACATTCTGCAAGCATTTATGAGTATTTGCGATGCCCTTGTTTTCCACCAAAGAAACTCAATGACAGTTCTCTGCTTGGAGCTCATCTACGTTACAGACGCCATTTTGAAGGCTACGTACAGCTCCGCCACCTATCGGAACGTCACGGAATTATAGGGGCTGAAGTGGGAATAATTTAACTGAGAAAAAAGTTTTTACATTACTTATTGAACGCCCCTCGTGTTTTCTGTGTGACGTTTTCCTGCATTTCACAATGTAACTTTGCTACGAAGGACCCACAGTCACGCAACATTGGTACGAAGCACCCTAAGCTACGCAACACTGGTACGTTGTTTTCTGACGTGCAACGCTAAACACACCCTCTGACATGCAACATTAGTACGAAAAACTCTCTGCCACAAAAACTGGTGCAAAGCATTCTCTGCCATGCAACATTGGTGCAGAGCAGCCTATGACACAGAACATGGCAAGAAGTACCCTTTGCCTCGCTACATTCGAGTGAAGCATCCTCCGATACACAGCATCAGTAGGCGATACACTCTGGCACGCACCATCCGTGTGCAGCTGCGTAGCACCCGTTGCCACACAACAGTTGTACAACACTGCCGCTGCCTCGCAGCAACAGTACGAAGCAAGCTCTGCCACGTAAATTTGGCAGGAAATATTCTTTGCCATGCAACATTTGTGTAGAGCACCCTCCACAACACGGCCACTATAGTATGCAGCACACACTGCCGCACAATATCGGCACGCTACACTCTCCGGCTCATATCAGTGGTACGAAGCACAGTTTGCCACGCAACATTTGTATGAATCACCTTCTGCCGCACAAAATCTGTGCACAGCACCCTCTAGCACGAAGCATTTTTACGAAGAATCCTCTGGCAAGCAATATTCGTACAGAGCACTTTCTGCCACGAAACCGTCTGGCATACAGCTTTGATACAAAGCATTATCTTGCATGGTGCAGAGCATTCTCCGCCACACGACAGATTACGAATCACCCCCTCAACCACGCAACATTAGTATGGAGCACCCTCTGCCACACAACGTGGTTCGCATCACCCTCTGTCACGAGACATTGTTATGCAGCACCCTCTGCCAAGCTACATTGCTATGCTTCTACCAGGCAACAATGGTACTCCACAACGTCTGGCACGTATCACAGATGCGAAGCAACCTCTGCCACGCAACGCAGGTATGAAGCTCCCTCTGCCACACAACATAGATATGAAGCACTCTCTGCCACGGAACATTGGTACAAAGCACTCTCTGCCATGCAACATTGATGTAGAGCACACTCTGCCACACATCACTTGTACGAAGCAGCCTCCGCCACACAAGGTCTGTACGGAGCACTTTCTGCCACGTAAAGTAGTCTGATTGCATCGACAGGTAGCACGAGGTATTGCAAATCGAATGAGCTCGCCGATCACATTTACATGGCTATGGCATCGTTTTCACAGGAGCGGGGGACTTTAATTCGTCATGTACATCCGGTTTGCAATAATCCATAGATATTGTACAAATGACTGTACTTACATAAGGATGTATATATGTTCTACATCTCCTCCTAAACTACGATACACGTATCAGTTATTGCCTGGAACGAATCGCTTTGGGGGTAAGAACCACGTACCTACCAGACGGGTGAATGTTGTCTTGCCCACGACTTGCGGATACCCATACTTTATTCAGCCAGCGTGTGAGAACGAGAGCACTTACTCACTTGCAACGAACTTTACATATAATTTCAAAACTTTACGAAAATTTTATCGTTGCAAGTCCAACAAAACGATGAAAGGAAAAAAGTTTATCGTTTACAACTTTTTCCCTGTTCATGCTTAAAAATTCCGCAAAAAGCAAGTTTTAATTTATTACGTCTTTTCTACTAACTGTATTCACGATACTTTTGTAGACAGTATTCATATATAGCACTGAATGTACCAGCAAAATTTTGTTTCACTGTACCACACACAGTTCAACAGATATTATGTCAAATACCGACATTCGTGAAAATCTGTCGTATCGTGATTGACGATTTAATTTATCACTTATTTACTACTAACTCAGCTCGCAACACATTTAACAGGCAGTATTCATATACGGCGTCGTGTTTACCTGTAAAGATATATCACTGTAAGACACATAGTTCAGTTTATACGTCAAATACTGAGATGTGGGAAAAACTGACACATCGTGCACGACTATTCAATTTATTACTTCTTTACTGCGGACTCTATCCACAATACATTTCAAAGACAATAACAACATAAAGCGCTGGATGCACCTGCAAAACTATCTCATTGTACGACACAGGTCACTTGATACGATGTCACAAATATTGACCAACCTGAAGACGAAACTCTAGGGAGTAATTTGCTAAAGATACAGGTCAAATATGTGCACAAATACATATGAAATACGTTAAATACATGTGAAATATATTAGAAATGTATTTACTTGACCAAAGTCACTAGTAAAAAGCTGGACCTAAACCCCTTGACCGATTTCAATCAAATTTGACACATACACTTATATGTTAGTTACGATCTGGAGAGAAATACTGTGCCGGTAACAACCACCAGGCTCCTATTGGGGTGGAGCTGACATCGCGATGAGAGAAGGGATGAAAAGATTAGAGGCAGAGAGACAGGCGGAAGGAGGAGATGGCTAGAGAGAGGGGGAGGAGAAAATACAAAGAGAGAGAGAAGGAGGAAATGGAGAGAGAATGGGAAGATGACGAGGTGGACAGACAGAAGGAAGAGGCAGAGACGGACAGAAAAAGGAAAGAGGAGGAGATGAGCAGAGAGAGAAAGCAGGAGGAGACGAACAGTGAAGGAGGGGAGAAGACGGACAGAGACTGGGACTCGAAACCAGGTGCTCTGCTTCTCTGCAACGGTTGCCTTAACCGCCTCGGCCATATGGACACACTCCCCGTCCACCACAAATTTTAATCCTGTCACCCGCAAGTTGCTTCACTTCCATTAGCTTCACTGCACATAGCATTCGCTTATTCCCGCAGGGGTTCGAAAGATACGGTGCAACCACACTGGAAGTACATAGAGCCGTCTTCGCTCGTATATACAGGGTGATTCTTATTAACATTAAGAAAAACCCCGAAGCGTCGTAGATGACGCCGAGACAAGTAATTTAATATAACACTCATGGGATCGTATATGTCGGGAAATACCCCCAAAATGGATGAGAAATGTTGAAAACGTGACGCCACCAGATGCGGTTGCTCGTCGCAGGCGCAGTCATTGAGCTTTGGCGTGAAGGGATGATTGAGCGATGCAATACTTGAGCTCGATCAAACGGTGCAAATTTCGAACACCTTCTGTAAATGTATCTATTGTTAACGTCAAAGTTACAAAATTATCGTCCATGCTGTAACCAACTACAAACTATTCTTATTACGTGTTTCTTTCCTTTTGTCCCTTTTTTCTAGAAACACTATGACGTTCTTAGATAATACAAATCTCCTTCATCATAACCAACATGGATTCCGCAAACAGAGATCATGTGAAACTCAGCTCGCCCTATTTGCCCAAGAAATTCACAGTGCCGTAGACACTGGCGAGCAGATTGATGCCGTATTCCTGGACTTCAGGAAGGCATTTGATACGGTTCCGCACTTACGTTTAGTGAAAAAAATACGAGCTTACGGAATATCGGACCAGGTTTGTGATTGGATTCAGGATTTCCTAGAAGAAAGAACACAACATGTCATTCTTAACGGTTCAAAATCTGCAGATGTAGAGGTAATTTCGGGAGTACCGCAAGGAAGCGTGATAGGACCTTTATTGTTTACAATATACATAAATGACTTAGTTGACAACATCGGTAGCTCCGTGAGGCTATTTGCAGATGACACGGTTGTCTATAAGAAAGTAGCAACATCAGAAGACTCGTACGTACTCCAGGAAGACCTGCAGAGGATTAATGCATGGTGCGACAGCTGGCAGCTTTCCCTAAACGTAGATAAATGTAATATAATGCGCATACATAGGGGCAGAAATCCATTCCAGTACGATTATGCCATAGGTGGTAAATCACTGGAAGCGGTAACGACCGTAAAATACTTAGGAGTTACTATCCGGAGCGATCTGAAGTGGAATGATCACATAAAACAAATAGTGGGAAAAGCAGGCGCCAGGTTGAGATTCATAGGAAGAATTCTAAGAAAATGTGACTCATCGACGAAAGAAGTAGCTTACAAAACGCTTGTTCGTCCGATTCTTGAGTATTGCTCATCAGTATGGGACCCTTACCAGGTTGGATTAATAGAAGAGATAGACATGATCCAGCGAAAAGCAGTGCGATTCGTCATGGGGACATTTAGTCAGCGCGAGAGCGTTACGGAGATGCTGAACAAGCTCCAGTGGCGGACACTTCAAGAAAGGCGTTACGCAATACGGAGAGGTTTATTATCGAAATTACGAGAGAGCACATTCCGGGAAGAGATGGGCAACATATTACTACCGCCCACATATATCTCGCGTAATGATCACAACGAAAAGATCCGAGAAATTAGAGCAAATACGGAGACTTACAAGCATTCGTTCTTCCCACGCACAATTCGTGAATGGAACAGGGAATGGGGGATCAGATAGTGGTACAATAAGTACCCTCCGCCACACACCGTAAGGTGGCTCGCGGAGTATAGATGTAGATGTAGATGTACAGAAAACTTAGTTCATTTAGTGCAAACGACGGAATTCGGAAACTTACACTCGTTTACTTGTGACCCAATACGTTGGGTTTTTGTTGTACTGTACTTAATAGTAAAGCAGCGGGAACAGCAAGACTGATAAATAAAATAATAAATCTTATCTCAATGTAAAAACGTATTTATCTAACGCAATGCAAAAAAATACTGCCGGTCAGAATCCAAACATCATCATCATGCGACGACGTGTCATGTGTTCCTTGCGCGTTGCAGGTGATAGGGACGGTAGCGGCAGTCATGCAGGATAAACATAATTTTACTTTGGCTTACACCATTTTGGCGAGCCACTGACCTGGAACTTATACTAGGGTTCACATCAATAACCTGTAGAGCCCGGTCGTCAACATCTTGTGTACTCACGGTCCTCCGCCTCACTGCACATTCTTCTGTCTGGACGGACCCGTGGTCAAACAAACGCGCAAAAGGGGCTTGAAATGTTGTGTGATGTGATTGGTGTCAGTGGGGACACTTGATTTGATATAGCCGTACTGCCTTTTCCATCTGCTCAGCCGTACACAAACACCGTCTCGGTCTGTTCCTACCGGGAATACCAGACAGTTCTGATGCTGCACCATGTCGCATGGCAAAGATGCTTTTCTCGACGCGTGTTCATAGGCCCATTTTTCCTCCGTTTCCAGCCAGGAATCCATCCCTGCAATTTTTCGGATTTATTAATGTTCACCCTGTAGTTTTAGTGGACTATCCGGTAATGGCAAGATGTAATACCTCGATAGGGCAGAAGATTTAAAAAGGGAAACGGATAAGTTAAAGTTAGATATATTGGGTGTCAGCGAAGTCAGGTGGCAGGAGGAACAGGATTTCTGCTCAGATAAATAATACATGATTATAAATGAAAAATCAGATAGGGGTAATGCAGGTGTAAGTTTAATAATGAATAAAAAAATAGGAACGCGGATAAGCTAATACGAACGGCAATAGTGAAGGCATTATTGTAGCCAAGACAGACACGAAGCCCACACCCACCAGAGCATTTCAGCTCTGCAAATAATGAAGAGATTGACGAAATGTATAATGAGATAAAAAAACTATTCACATAGCTAAGGGAGATGTAAAGTTAATAGTCATGGGGGACTTGTATTCGATAGTAGGAAAAAGAAGAGGAGGAAAAATAGAAGGTTAATATGGACTGAGAGAAAGAAATGAAAGAGGAAGCTGCCTGGCAGAATTTTGCATAGAGCGTAATTTAATTATAGCTAACACTTGGTTTAACAATAATGAAAGAAGGCTGTTTATCTGGAAGAGATCTGGAAACACCGGAAGGTATCAGATTTATTATATAATGGTAAGACAGAGATTTCGAACAAGATTTTAAATTGTAAGACATTTCCAGAGGCTGATGTGGACTCTGACCACGATGTATTGGTTATGAACTGTAGATTAAAACTGAAGAAAGAGCAAAAAAGTAGAGTTTAAGGAGATGGGACCTGGATATACTGAAAGAACCAGAGGTTGTAGATAGTTTCAGAGTTAGCTAATTGACAAGAACGGGGGAAAGGAATACAGCACAAGAAGAATTGGTACCTTTGAGAGATGAAATAGTGAAGGCAGAAGAGGATCAAGCAAGTCAAAAGACGAGGGATTGTAGAAATCCTTGAGAAAAACAAGCGATATTGAGTTTAATTAATGAATGGAAAAAGTATAAAAAAGGCGAAAGGGAATAAAAACGTATAAAACATAGAACTGACAGGAAGTGCAACATGGATAAGCAGGAATGGCTAGAGGACTAATGTAAGGATTTAGAAGCATGTATCTCTAGAGGAAAAAAATATGCCGCCTACAGGAGACCTTTGGAGAAAAAAGTACCACCTGTACGAATATCACGAGAGCAGATGGGAAACCAGTCCTAACCAAAGAAGGGAAATCAGGAAGATGGAAGGAGTATATAAAGAGTCTGTACAAGGCAGATGTACTTGAGAGGACGTAGATGAAGATGAGATGGGAGATGTGAAACAAAGTGAACAATTTGACAGAGCACTGAAAGACCTACATCGCAAACAAGCATACTGATAGCCTTGAGAGAGCCAGTCATGACAAAACTCTTCCATCAGATTGGCAAGATGTATGAGACAGGCGAAATACCCTCAGACTACAGTAAGAATATAATAATTCCAGTTCCAAAGAAAGCAGGTGCTGACAGATATGAAACTTACCGAACTATCGGTTTAATAAGTCACGGTTGCAAAATACTAATACGAATTCTTTACAGGGGAATGAAAAATGTGATAGAAGCCAACATCGAGGAAAATCAGTTTGTATTCCGAAGAAATGTAGGCAACACTAATCCTACGACTTCTCATCAAAGATTGGTTAAGGAAAGGCAAAACTTCGTTAATCGCATTTGTAGATATACAGAAAGCTTTCGACTATGTTGACTGGAGTACTATCTTTCAAATTCTAAAGGGCGTAGGGGTAAAATACAGGGTACGTAAGGCTACTTAAAATTTGTATAGAAACCATAAGGCAATAATAAGAGTCGAGGGGCACGAAAGGGAAGCACTGGTTGAGAAGGGAGTGCGAACGGGTTGTAGCCTATCCCCGATGTTATTCAATCTGTTTATTAAGCAAGCAGTAAAGCAAAAAAAAAAAAAAAAAAAAAAGAAAAATTTGGAGTGGGAATTAAAGTCCAGGGAGAAGACATAAAAACTTTAAGATTTGTCGATGACATTGTAATTCTGTCCGAGACAGCAAAGGACTAGGATGAGCAGAATGGACAGTGTCTTAAAAAGGAAAATATAAGATGAACATCAACAAAATCAAAACAAGGATAATGCAATGTACTCGAATAAAATCAGGTGATGCTGAGGAAATCAGATTAGGGAATGAGACAATTCTAGCACAAGATGATTTGGGCAGCAAAATAACTGATGATAGCTGAAGTAGAGAGGTTATAAAATGTAGACTGGCAATAACAAGAAAGGCTTTTCTGAAGAAGAGAAATTTGTTACATTGAGTGTAGATTTAACTGTCAGAAAATTTTTCCTGAAGGTGTTTGTATGGAATGTAGCCATGCATGGAAGTGAAACATTGACGATAAATAATTTAGACAAGAGGACAACAGAAGCTTTAGAAATGCGGAGCTACAGAAGAATGCTGAAAATTAGATGGGTTGATCACGTGACTAATGAGGAGGTACTGAATAGAACTGGGGACGAAAGAAATTTGCGGCACAACCTGACTAGAAGAAGGGATCGGATCGGTTGGTAGGACACGTTCTGAGACATCAAAGCATCACAAATTTAGTACTGGAGGGAAGCGTGGGGGGGGGGGGGGGTTAAAATCGTAGAGGGAGACCAAGAGATAAATATATTAAGCAGATAAAGAAGGATATAAGTTGCAGCAGTTACTCCGAGAGGAACAGGCTTGCACAGGATAGAGAAGTATGGAGAGTTGCTCAAACCAGTTTTCGGACTTAAGACCACAACAGCACGAGGCTTATAGTAATAAGGCATATAATTTCACCGTTTATTTTATTACGGGTCTTCATTCCACCTAGGAGGCCGGCTGGCTGAAAATTGAGTCTCCCCGCTAGTTTCAAAAGCATGACGGTTGGAGGGACGAGAAGGAGAGTATGTTTCTGGCTGAGAGAGGAAGTCGGTGGAAAGGGATCGTTCTGACACCTAAACTGTTTGCAACAAAACAAGTATATAAATTTTCTCTTATTATCAGGTACGTGTCTAGGTCTTACATAGAGACATTATGAATGGGCAGGGAGGGGAGTGCTTGACGTCTAAGTTGTTACCAGTGTTCATCTGGAAAGCCATAGGTTACGGCACGTTTCGTTGTGGCGGAACGCTCTCTCCCTGGACAATTGAGCGTCATTTGTGACAGCTACTAAGTAATTACGAGGAGTTCCATACCGTATCGGTATTATCCGGTGAAGGCGGGGAAGGCGTTCCTTGTAACCTATGTGTGTACCGGTCTTTGATAATTCCACCTAAGTCTTGGTATCTGTCGTTATTACCGCGAACGGGAGATCTCACGGCTATCAAGGCTACGCATCAACCACAACATTCTCGGTAACTGCTAAGCGCAGTGACCACGATCAGTGGTGTTCGTGACTACACACCCACACGTCGGAGTCTGTGGGGTGTGAAATGCCTCCAGCAGATGACATGACTTACTCTGGGGTTGTCGCAAATACTGAACGACTCTCTCTCGAGATGTGCTACAACTGGAGTATCTTTGGTTAGAGGCATCATAATTTTTCTGTGACGTCACATAATCTAGTAACGTAGGTTGATATTTCTTGTACAATGTCTTTGGCTTATAGAACTCTCTATAATGTCACTATTTCCTCCAACGAGTTCCTTTCTAACACTATGATGTCATACACTAGTAATGATACATGAACCATGACCAAGCTGACATCATCATGACGTCGACGGGATACGATGCGAGAGGAACGGTTAAGCTACCGGGTTATGTTTATGCACTCCCCTACTTACAGGCCTACAAAATGATGAGAGAAGAGTGAGCAGGCAATTGCCCATAATCTCTACCGCAATACGTCACAAGAAGCAAGTTCAGGATATTCCACAAAGTTTTGCCGATCGTTCTGCAGCTCGCCTTATGGATCACTGGCGACGCATTGAGCAGACATGCTCGAGACTGCTTACTTTCCACAAAGTACGTTTAACATTACATGGAATACAAATATGATACTAATAATACTAACGCAAGAAACGCATGTGAACAGAATTCCCGTAAATCTCTGCACACTGCCCTACAATGCTAGAGTCATCCTGTACCGCAACAGCAGTGTTTCCGTGGGAAAGGAAACGTTCACCACCATCAGCGCTGCTCGTTTTTCATTTGACGTACTATACCTCGCCAGTATTTCCGGTCCAGTTCTCTCCCGTGAATGGAGAAAATAACTTCACTGAGCTCGTGTTTATATAGTGGAGTTACTTTTATTTTTTATGCGAGTATTTATCTGCGGTTGTCAAATGAGCTATTTTGTAAAGGAGCTTGACAACTGCAGCTGTCAGCGGCTTACCACACTGAAATACCTGCCCCTAGCGTAACATGCCGTCAGCATGTATTCGCAAGTGTCGATTTTATTATCTTCAATATAAATGGCTGCAATATTTTTTGCAGCTGCAGGGTATCAAATACAACTACCCGACTTCAAGTCTCCCAGTATCTGAAGAGGTAAATTGAAAATAGCTCCACTTCATAAATCCGAGACAAGTGAAGTTATTTTGTCCACTTACATAACATAACTGGACAGGGAATACTGGGGAGGTATAGTCTCTCTGTTAACTGAAAAGCGAGCAGTACTTGTGATGGACGAAGTTGACTTCCCCGAACGAACACTATAACGGCCGTGCAGGAGTACTAACTTCTGGGAGGTGCATCGAGTTATGAGCTCCCAATTCACCTGCTTGTAGTGTGGATAGGTACCTATCACGCCCTAAAATTGTAGGCGCCATTGCGGCCTCGTTTTTGAAATATTGTCTGTTAAAGTTTGGGCAGCTCTTTATATACAGAAAAGTTTCACTATTGTGGCAAGTGAGCGAGTAGCCGAGTGGCCAGTCTGCCTTCGGCAGGGCAACAGAGCGGACGCGTACGTGTTGACTTCGTGCGGCGCGCGAGCTCGCCTTGTTTACTTTCTGACGGCCGTTGCTTAAGTGCCGGCTTACCTCGTACGATCCATGGCGAACCGTTACCGTAAATCAACACTCCGATTTACTTTCTGCAACGATTATGCCCGACCCAAAGCACTCGAGGTGGAGCGTTTTCTGCGAGAGGGAGTGAAGATCCCGGCGACCGATATTATCGGCATACATTTGTCCATCGTGAGCAGCACGGTATATGTGAAAATCATTAACGACGCGGCGTGCGAACGCATACTACGTGAGACCAAACAGGGGATCCGCTTCTGTCACGCTGATGGCAATGTGGGGGAGGTAACCGTCGACCACGCAGGCTTAGGTATGCGAACGATACGCATTTTCGAATTGCCATTCGAACTTCCAGCTGAGGAAGTCGTCGCGGCACTAGGCCCATACGGCACAGTCCACGGCCACACTGCGGAGAAGTGGACACAGTTTCGGACGTATCCTGTCCTAAACAGGGTCCGACAGGTCACCATAGATCTCCGAAGCCACGTCCCGTCCTACTTGCAGATCGGCGGATGCCGTGTCATAATTATATACGATGGCCAGCCTCGGACCTGTTCCGGGTGCGGCAAAGAAGGCCACCTTAGATCCGAATGCCTACAACGGCGTATTACGCAACTTCCAGCTACCGAAACACCACCCACGTCGCAACCTACAGTGCTACCGGTGACCTATGCCGCTGCTCTGGCTTGTCCTACCACTTTGCAACGTCGCCCGGTCACCACAAACGACGCCACCAACGAGCCCGACCAGACACCGACGGAGAGCGCCTCGGACGACCCGCCGCCTCGGCCGGCCATTGACGCCGCTCCGAAGATGCCGGCGCAACCAGACGCTGACCCAGATCTCGGAAACACGATGGAGATCGACTCGCTCATCGTTCCTACAGCGGCCTTTCTGCCAGAACGACGCGACTCCCATCCGTCGTCGGACACGGAGGGTCGCACAAGGAAACAACGTTCCCCGAAACGTCGCAAGCGAAGACGTCGCACCGTTTCCGGCCAAGAGGAGACGTTACAAGTCGAGGAGGACGTAACCGTCGACCAGCACGGGGCCTCAGAACCCGCTACTGCTGACGAAGACGTTATGAGCGCGGAGACATCTATCGGTGTGCCTGCGCCCCGTGCTGACGCTGAACTAAATCATGAACGTCTCACAGGCGACACTACACCACGCACAATTACAACATCTTCTGCAGACAAAATGGACGATACACCAGTTTCCGCTTCCACGGCGTGGCACGAGGAGGAGGTTACGGAGCAGGAGCCGTTACGGGACCCTGCGCCGTCACGGCCGCACCACTAATCATACTCTCCCCAGACTCCCCTGCGGGCCAGCGGGATAACGTTCCGCTGCGACGCCCACACCCTTGCGCGGACGGCGGAGTGGACCAGCCTCCAGCAATCCGACACCAGGCCTACCGGATAGCAACCATCAACACCAACAACATCCGTTCCAGGGTGAAAATCCGCCTTATGCAGGAGATGTTCTGGGCTTCGGATATTGATTTCGCCCTTCTGCAGGAAGTTCACTTGGCTAGTCTCCCGGATGTCAATGGCTATACCGCCCACGCCTCCGCGAGTGATCCTATGGGCCGCGGGGTGGCCATCTACGTCCGCCACGGGATTTCTGTGACCGATGTCGCCTTCCTTCCATCAGCTCGGGGCATGGCACTCACTGCCATGGGGACACGCATCATTAATGTCTAAGCTCCCTCAGGCACCGACCGACGGCATGAAAGAGCCCAGTTTTATTCCGAGGAAATCGCTCCCCTGTTTTTAGGTCGTTATGACCATTGCCTACTAGGAGGTGACTTTAACTGCGTTCTGCATCCTAAAGATCAGATTCCCCACTATACTACATGCCAGGAGTTACGTATAGTGGTGCGAGACCTCCTGCTTCACGATACCTGGGAAGTACAACACGGCGACCTTTCTGGCCATACCTTTCTTACAAGTCATTCCGCAAGCCGACTAGACAGGATATATATCTCACAAACTCTTAGATCTGCGATACGGGGCGCCGAACGCTGGCCGCTGGCCTTTTCCGACCATTGCGCTTACATCTGTACGGTCCTCCTTCCGCCGCAATCAGTATGGCGCAGCCGTGCGCCATGGAAACTCAATACCTCACACTTGCATGACCTGGCGTGTCGCCAACAAGTCACTGAAACGTGGACAGCCTGCGAACGACGCCTTCCCCGCTACCACTCGACATTGACATGGTGGTTGGACTGCGCCAAACCGACGATCCGGAGGACACTGATGAGATACGGGAAGGACTTGGCCGACTGGCATCGCACCACTGTTGACTTCTATTACGCGATTCTCCGAGATCTGGATGCTCAACCGCCAACCCCGGACAACCAGTTGGAACGGCAAAGAACTAAGGCGAAGATAATTGCGCTGGCACGCCGGAAACTGCAAGGGGTCGTGATACGGACGCGGCGCCACGATCACGCGGATTTAGAAATTCCATCCATGCATGATATAGTGTCCGACAAACGAAGGCGTCGTCGGCAGATCATCAGCACTCTGACCACGCCTCATGGAACGCAGGTGACCACTCAGAATGACATCGTCCGCGCATTCGTCGAGCACTACCGTCGTACGTATAGTGATGACGACGCTGAAACTGCAGCAGACGACTCCATTTATAATTACGTCACGCGCACCCTCCCCCACACGGAGGCGGATGCTTTGACAGTGGCGGTCACGCTAGACGAAGTCAACAACGCAATCGCCAAGGGTGCAGTCAACAGATCGCCCGGCATTGACGGCTTACCGATTGAGTTTTACCGTACCTTTCGGGACCTCATGGCCCCACGGTGGACGACTATGTATCAAGAACTGGTAACATCTGACCAAGCAATCCCACCCGCCTTTGCTGAGGGCAGTCCACAAACCAGCCCGTGGTTCGATGGTCACGAGTTACAGACCGCTTACCCTCCTCAATGCCGATTACAAGATTTTCGCCCGCTTACTGGCAATGCGGCTGCGAACTACACTCCCTCATATCCTCTCGCCAGAGCAAACGACGCCTGGCGGACAGATTAACATACAGACTGCCACAGGGGAATGCCGCGACTTAATTGCGATAGCGGCGGCCTGCAGGCTCCGGGCAGCGGTCGTCGCTATAGACTTCGACAGCGCCTTCGATAAAGTGCGTCATCGTTTCCTGTTTTCGGTGGCAGCCCGAATGGGCATCCCCCCTCCGTTTCTCGACGTCATCCGGCGTCTTTACGACAGTGCCAGTTCACGTGTCCAAGTCAATGGACGTATAGCAGGGCCGGTACCTATCTGCCGTTCGATACGGCAGGGGTGCCCCCTCTCTACCCTCCTGTATGCTATTGCCCTTGAGCCAAGGATTGGGGGCTTGACGACCAAGCTCTCTGGCCTCACCCTACGCCAACACACTTTTCGCTGTCGGGCATATGCTGATGACCTCCTCCTCCTCATTCGCTCCGGCTCTGAGATTCGGGATGTCCTCGAATTGATTACCCGTTATGGGGCTGCCGCTGGCAGTGCCATGAATGTCGCCAAATCTTCTGCAATGCACATTGGACGATGCCTCCAGGAGGGTGAAGTGGCACCACTGCCGCTTGTGCGGACTTTCCGGTACCTGGGCATTACCTTTACCCCCACGGTCACACGCACGGCGGCAACGAATTTCCGTCGCCTGTTACACGTCATCCGCAACGACGTCCGCCAGAACCTCTTGCGCCGCCAGGACACACTTCAACGGGTTGCGTTTATTAATCTTTATGTGGCATCAAAACTGGTTCACATCGCGCAAGTTAGAGGGCAGGATAGAGGAGGTAGAGAGAGAAAACGATAGGCTCAGGAAGCAACCAACAAAATCATGGGCCGGCGTTGTTGCGCAAACGGCAACAAAGGCTCAATCGACCAAGGACACGATCGCGAAAGTGTCGAAAAGACCTGACACAGCGGTCTTTCTGCGACCACTCCCCGGACAGGACATGAAGAAAGTTCAAGAGGTCTTTGCAACCACTGTAAACCCAGCCAAAGACAAGATGAAGATTAACAGAGTCAAGGCAACCAAGAACGTAGTCATTGTTGACGTTGCCACTGAAGAGGACATAGACAAGATATTGGCAAACCAGAAACTCTGTAAATCAGTCCGATGTGAGCCCCCACGAAAGAGGAACCCACTGGTCATCTTATATGATGTTCCAGTTTCACTAACTAATGAGGACCTCTGTGATACTCTGTACCAACAGAATCTAGGTGATATGGACATGGAGACTTTCATGAAAGAATTTAGATTAAGATTCAGGACAGGACCGAGGGACCGAGATGTAGTCCACCATGTGGCGGAGGTCTCAGGGGCTCTCTGGAAAAGACTAATAGCAATGGGCAAGGTATACATAGGCTTTCATGCCATAAATGTTAAAGATTTCTTGGTGGTACCTCGTTGCCACAACTGTGCAGACATTGACCACATACATAAATATTGTACCAGGAAGCCGGCATGCTCCAGGTGTGGTTCTGAAGATCATCTCAGAAAAAATTGCAGCAAAACAAGCATCTGTGTGCCATGTACACGCAGAGGAAAAAATTCCTGTGGGGCATCTGGCAGAAATTGCCCAACCTACAAGATGTTAGGACAGCGACTAATAGCCAGAACTGATTATGGCTGACGCAGAAAACCAAATTAGGATAGCTAAGAAAAGGAAATCCCCCAGCAAACAAAAAAGAGATGCCGAAAGAGCACGCAAATTCAAAGATTTCTTAAATCGAGTCCACAACATTGAGAAACAAGAAATAACCTTGAGGAGTATAAGCACACAAACAGAACCAGAGGAAGAAGTAGACGAACAAGAAACCCCCATAAAAGATACAACCACACAGGCCGAACCCGTAAACAATGACCCTCCAGTTGTCACCTCCACACTTAGCCCCGAAGCGGCAAACTTTGTCGCCCGATCGGCAACAACAATGCAACTCACGCCAACACCAAGCACCCACACGCTAACTCATGATCCAAGATCTCAAGACACAAACACCACAATCCCCACACAAAACGATACCACCAAAGCAATCCTACAAGACAGCTCTGTTACAAGCACTACACAACTTGCCACAACAACATCAAAACCCATAGGAGTAGACCCTAGGAGAATCTACCCAAACCTAGAATTTGCTATGCAGCTCTCCCGCCTGGAGCAGCCGGCCATCCTCACCACAGCACTTCGGCACGTCGTACGTGTAGGGCATAAATATGGAAGAAGAGTCACCTTTTCAACAATGGAGGCTGTAGACAGAATACAGCTGAGGTCAATGAACCTCCCCACCGAATTCGGAGCCCTGCGTGACTTGCTCAAAAAGGTGTTTGAAAGGAGAGGGGAAAGTTTCGAGCTAAACGAAATATATGCACAGTCTGTCTTGGCCAATGGGCGAATAGCGTCAAACTGGAACAAACCATGGCCCGAATGTAATTTCCATACATACTTTCCATAATGTCACCAAAGGTTGTTATCGGACAAATTAACACTCACAATAGTCGCCTTGTCATGCGGGAGCTACGAAGGATAGTGGAGGAGCTGAGACTGGACGTAATCTGTCTGCAGGAACCATATTCTCGAGCTGGGCAAATCCCCTTCATGTCAGCCTCCTGGCAAGTCATCTCCACCGGGGAAGAACCCCAAGCAATCATGATCATTACAAATAAAGGGCTGAGAGCAACAACAATAACGCAGCTATCGAACAGCCACTGTAACGTCGTGGAATTACAGACGCCCCTTGGTTTGGTTTTCATAGTAAATATGTATTTCCAGTATGGAGGGAACTTTGAGGACCACCTAGATCATCTTGCGGAAACGACCACGGCGTTACAGGGCAAGAGAGTAATCATCACGGCAGATATGAATGCGAAATCCCCCCTATTGTACAGCGGCACCAGAGATGCAAATGGTGGAAAGGCTGAGGAATTTATCATGGCCCAACAGCTTGTCGTGGCCAATAAACCAGGGAATCCCCCCACCTATACAGGTGGAGGTGGATTAGGGACCAACATTGATGTCACCCTGGCCACATCTAACATCAGTAGCAATATCCATAACTGAATAGTTAAAGATCAGGTCACCACAAGCGACCACAATCTGATTATCTTTCAACTTAGTCAGGAAGAGTGCCGCTGGGATCTGGGGTGGGAAACACAGTACAACTTCAATAAAACTAACTGGGAACGCCTGGCTCGAGAGTGTAGTATTCCTCCATTGCCCGAGGGTGACCTGGACGTGGATAGGTACGCCGTGGAACTGGTGGGATCAGTGGTTAGGGCGGTAAAAGCCGCTGTTCCGACTAGGAGAAGGGCCGTAGCGGCCTCCCCATCGCCATGGACTGCCGACCTCGAACGTCTGCGCCAGTCTGTCCGCCGGGCGAGGAGGTACCACCAGCGAAGTACCGTCTGGCCGGAAAAACAATACTGGTTGCAGCAATACAGAGAAGCAAAGGAAGCCTTTCAGGAAGAGTTAAAACAGGTTAGAATGAAAAGCTGGGAGGACTACGTATTAAGACAACTGGAAACTGACCCGTGGGGAGTTCCCTACAAGTTGGTCAGGGAGAAGATAAGGTCCCCAGCGGTCCTCTCTACTCTTAGAGAGGCTGGAAGAACAACAGAGTCCTGGCGGGAGACCGCCGAGGTCCTCCTGAGGACTCTACTTCCAGATGACGAGGAAAATGAAGAAACAGAGACCCAACAGCAAATCCGTAGGGCAGATCAGCAGGAGTACACCAACAACACCCGGGTGTACCCTTTCTCTGAGGAAGAAATTGCTGCACATATAAATTCGCTAAAAAAGGGGAAAGCACCAGGGCCAGATGGTATAGTAGCGGAGGTGGTACAGTTCCTTGCCCCACAGCTAACAGCACCTCTCACAGGTTTATACAACGAATGTCTTAGGACTGGCAAATTCCCAAAGATCTGGAAGAGGGCAAACATGGTTATCATCAAGAAGGGCAAGGACAAAGATCCCATGGAGCCAAAGTCCTACAGACCAATATGTCTCCCAGACATCATGGGGAAACTGTTAGAGAAGCTGTTGGCTGACAGACTGACCGCACACAGAACTTTGTGTGGGATGAGCGACAGGCAGTTCGGCTTTCGGCCGGGGCGATCGGCGTCTGACGCAATCGTCCTGGCGGCTGAGGTCTGTGGCTCTGCCCCATACAAATACGTGATCGGCATCATGGTGGACATCAGTGGCGCCTTCGACAACCTGTGGTGGCCCTCGCTCTTCTCCCGCTTGCGTGAGAAGGAGTGCCCAGGGCCCCTCTATGGCTGTCTCAGGAGCTATTGCATTGACAGGGAGGTCTGGCTATCATCGCCTAGCGACAAAATAAGTAAGACCATTACGAAGGGGTGTCCCCAGGGCTCCGTACTGGGGCCACTCTTTTGGGACGTAAATATAGAACCGTTGTTAGAAAAACTACAACTCAGCGAGGACGTGCTAGACGTGATAGCCTACGCTGACGACCTCCTCCTGTTGGTCGGCGGCCGTAGCCGCGAAGAACTCGAACCTAAAGTAGAAAGAGCAATCAATATACTATCTGAAAGGTGTCAACAAGCTAAAATGAAAATTGCACCAAATAAATCAACATACCTTCTTCTAAAAGGCAGTCTGGTCAGGAATCCCACCGTAAGAATTGATGGAACACCAGTTCTTCGGCGCCGCGAAGCGCGATACCTAGGAGTAATTATTGATGAAAAATGGAGCTACACATCTCACATCGAAACCATTACATTACGCGCCATAGAAACCCTGAATAACCTCATCAATATTGGTCACAAAATATTCCACCTGCCACCCGCTCTCATAAAATTATATCATAACAGCATCCTGTCATCAGTAGTAGGGTATGCGTGTGGGGTCTGGGCTCACAGGCTCACGAGGGTGATGCCTGCCATGGCCGTGAGAAGGGTGCAAAGAAATATGATAATGCGGTCTGTAGGTGCCTACAGAACAACTCCTGGGGGGGGGGGGGGCTCTATTGGTGCTAATGGGTTTATGCCCGTTAGACGTAAAGATAAGGGAACAGGTCGCATGGTACTGGGTCACTAAGGGGAAAATAGATAAGACAAGGGACATTTTGGGGGTTCAGGTAGGAGATAAACCTGCCATTAAAAGAAGGGGGGAAGAGCTATGGCAAACATCATGGGAGAATGAAGAAGCTGGCAGAAGGGTCTTTCAGCTACTGCCAAACATCAAAGAGCGACTTGGGATGACCCACTTCGAGCCTAGCAGGGGACTATTGCACTTTCTCACGGGACATGGACCATACCCGACATATCAACGTCGGTTTGGGAAAAGGGCTACACCAGCGTGCGACTGTGGGGTTCTAGACGGAACACCTGAGCACATCATCTAGGACTGCCCGTTATACGATGATGTTGCGCATGACCTGCGAGCGCAATTACCCGATCATGACACTTACACCCTGCTGCGACGTGCCGATACCTTCAGTATTCTCAATACACTGGCAAACGAGGTATCACAGAAGATATTGCGAGAATTCTTAAGAACACGAGACAGATGAATTGAACCCGGAATAGACTGAGATGTACTCGCCATACCGCCGGGTGCGGAGCTGGCCAGTCTCCCCTGACTGGAATCCGCCGCGCTACTGGACCAGGCCAGCGAGTGCATCACCCCACAGGCTATGACAACTGCACTCTATTAGACAGTACCAATTAAATTAATAGTAGTAGTAGATTAGAACACTAACAATACTAACAAGTAGGGACTGCAGCGACAACACAGATTTCGCCAGCCCAGTGCCATGGGCACGCTCACATGGGTTTAGCTCAGTGAGCAGGCCTTAAACAGTAGGTTTGTAACACCAACTGGCACACTTGTAATCGCTGCAGAATACATTAGATGAGTAGAATAGCCAATAGATCAACCTTGTCCATAAGTTAGCCAGTTGCAATAGTGAAATGTAGTATTTGCTGTATTCTAGCAGTATAACAAATATACCCACTAATCATTGAGGTGGTGGGTTACTGATGTATTTCATGTAGTTGTAATGTATTGCGTTAATAAACATGTTTTTTTAAAAAAAAAAAAAGTTCTCCCTCTGCCAACTGCAATTGGCGCAACCTTCAGGCGGCTTTTGGCTATTATCTCACGGCTGGTTCAATGTTTAAAGTCCGTTATGAGACAGTTACCCTGCCCTCACGGTATGGTGGCGTCGGGCTCGTCAATGTCCGTATGCGAGCTGCAGCCTTGTACATGAGTACCATGAGAAAACAGTGGATGGGTCAGGGTACATCTCTAACACGCAGCTTGCTTGAGGTCCTCCTACCTGCTTCCACCTCACCACCGGTGTCTGTCGGCCATATCGTGCCTCATTTGTCCCATATTTCGACCTTTTTCGTCGACTACAGTTACATACATACCAGTCTCCCAGATACACGCCCACCTAGGACTAACGATTTTTACAGCCTGTTGCTGCGCTGTGTTCCCCGGAATGTGATGGAGACCAAACACCCCTCCATCCAGTGGCCCATAGTGTGGACTACCGTCCACCAGCCCTTCTTCCCTACGAACGTCTGGGCACTGTGGTATCACATAGTCAACAGGAAATTTGCCACGAAGCAGCGCCTGCACAACATTGGCTTGTCAGAATCCCCTCTTTGTCTCCTTTGCCAGCAACTGGACACTGATGAACACCGTCTGACATGTGCCTCATCGCAAGATGTATGGCGCTTCGTGCAGCAAATCATTGCCTGCTATCTCCGGGTGCCACCAGACACAGTCGAGCCTCGAATGTTTCTATACCCGGAGGACCGACATTTTCCCGCCGCCAAATGACATGCTATTACGTGGGTCAAAGGGTTGGCGGTCGCTTATCTCTTTCATGAGGGGCCTAAATCCCGCCTCGACTTCTGGACCTATTTACGAACAGTCCATGCAGCTCTCGAAAACACGCCACGTTACCGAACATTATTTGCTAACTATCTTCGAGCGGTCTTTGTTAGACCTCCACTGAGTTGAGGGGTGCCTGGCACAGAGGGCACCCACCCCTCCTCCCCCGGCGGTGTCTGAGTTTCAACCGCCTACGATCTATTCTACTTCTGACCTCCGCGGATGGGAGAGCGCGTCGCAGATTGCGCGGATTTTATTTCTTTTTGCTTTTCCTTCTTCCTTTCTTTTTCTTTACCCAGAATTTATATTTCTTTTCTCTTTCGCATATGTGTTCCCATAATTTCATGCTATTAGTGAATATTACAAAAACACATGCAAATAAATAAATAACAACGCTTTCCACTACTGTTGATTCCTGTTTCTCCCACTTCCCTAAGCACCTCAGGCTCGGTGGTGGTGAGGGGGACACTGTGGCCAGGCCTCAGGTTTCGACCCCTGCCCACTTTTCCCCCCCGAGCCCCCACCGGTCCACTCCCTTAAAAAAAAAAAAAAAAAAAAAGTGTCAAGCGAGCTAGACTCTCGTATAGGCGACCCTGGTTCGAGACCCGTCTTTTGTTTTAGCGATGCTAGATCCATCGCAAAAAGAAGTATTCCATAACGTCAATGCAGTGACGTTTCCTGCGGTCTTGAGAAAATACAGATGCGATTGCGGCGAAAATGAATGTGTATTCGTACAATGCTCGTGATTTGGAAAGTACAAATGTAGTGATTGTTTTTATAACAAGTATCATCCGTCGAAATGTACTCGTGAAAATATTGGAAATATCAATTAACTTTCCATTAAATGAAACATATTTTTAATCCCTCATTCGTTGGTTTTTTTAATACTCCCTACCTCAACAGAACAAAATTAAAAATACAACGAAAGCAAATTGAACAATAATAAAATATTTCAAGAAATTACATTACGGTTAATTTCCTGTTAAAATAAAAAAAACGCAAAACATTGAAACACAATGTGACATTCAATTTGTAATTTTGATTTATAGAGAGGCTTGTAATTCTTTTTAATCAAGTCCTTGTGGAATGTTCATGATTAATTATAAATTAAAACAGGCATTTGAAAAAAAGAGGAAATAAAAGTAGCATACATAGGTCTCGAACGAGGGTCGCCTGGGCGGGAGTCTAGATCGCTTGCCACTTCTTTTATTGACCGTTGTGTTTGGTCGTTACGGACGTCACATGACATCCATCGGCTACTCACTCACTTGCCACAATAGTGAAACTTTTCTGTATATAAACTTTAACAGGCAATATTTCAAAAACGTGGCCGCATTGGCACCTACATTGTTACTGTGTGATAGGTACCTACCCACACTATAAGCAGGGGAGGTGGGAGCTCATAACTCGATGCACCTCCCAGAAGGTCCCCTCGTAAGAATTTCTTTCCTCCCGTAGCAGTGTAGAACAGTGTGCAGAGATTTACGCAGAATCTGTGCGTGTGCTATCCTTGCGACTGTATTACAAACAACCCGTATCTATATTAAATGTAGTGTTAACACGCTTTGTTGGAAATACAGTGTTTGCACACTGTTTCACTTGTGATTCATAAGGCGAGGGACAGAAGGGTAGGTACAGTTTTGTGAAATATCCGGTATTTTCTTTTTGTGACTTAGTGCGATAGAGAGAATGGGGAATTGCCTACTCGCTCTTGAGTTTACAGACGTTTGGAGAAGAGAAGTGCGTGACCACAATCTGGCGACCTACCTTCATTCACGCTTCTAAACTTTACCCTCGTCTTCCCACCCTTATGCACCCACAGAACACAAGTTATGCCTTCAAACGGTTCTACTGCACGTAGATGCGATACACAGATTTAATATTTGTTCTTCACCACTTCGTAAAAATACAAACATGAATTTTTTATCATTAAAATGCTATTTTTGACAATTTGCGATTCTTCCATCCCCTCCAACGCGAAAACTACAAGACGTAGGGGAAAGACAAGTAGCATCTGTTCTGTAGAAAATTTATTGTAGTTTCATTTTGTACTGGAAAATGTTTTTGCTAGATGCCACGTTTTTCGAGATATTCAAGAAAAACCTAAAAACGTGAACTTCACACGTCCTTCACTCCCCCAGGCTCACCTCAACGAACAGGATTTTTAGTATGTTGTTCATGAGGTTCTGCACTATCAATATACAAAAATTTTCTGGTATAAGAATTTTTCACGTAATCGACATTATCTGGTCTTCGTTGAATGAGCTATAGGGCAGTGACATGCTGGGTGTGTCTCAACTACCAACATCGCGGTGTTTGACTTGTTCCATGGGCCGAGTCCCTAGCTCAGACCGTCATCAAAACCTGTGTTTGTGTTTACTGGCAAACCCTATCTCGAACGAGTATTGGTCGGATCTTATTTACCAAGACTTACATGCTGATCTGGTTATCGCTTACCTACTTACTGGAGGAATACTGTAATTGCTGATGGATTAGTTCAGCTGCAGACCTAGCTCGCAGTGGAATATATTTAGGAAACACTTGTGCTTCGCCCTGGACAACTTGTTAGTCTCAGCTATTGTTTGTCCATCATGTTGAATTTGATAAACCATGGCTGGCGCTTGACTGAACATAAAAGACGACAGTAGATTGGCTCTGTCGATGAATAAATACATAACGTAATTGGAAGAAAGGGTGATTATAAATGAGCTTGATGAAGTAACGAGCGACGAGAATTAGGAAAAGGATTTCAAAAGTTGCCGGAGGAGTTCTCGATTTATAGACCACTCCAACGAACGAGCAGTGCTCCTGCCGCTGCCACTAATCTATCGGAACAGACTATCGAACATAGGACTCAAAGTGCAAGTGGAACGATGCGGTTCACAAAGTTTGTTCCTCGTCATTTATAATAAAAAGAAAGTTAATATGAGGCTTCTATCTGCACAACAACTTCCATTGTTTTGTTTTAGCGTTTGTTTTCGTTTAACACGTGCTATCTTGTCAAACTGTTGGATCGAGGTATGTCATAACCCATTCCTTTCTCTTGTTTGCTAATCTTTTAATCTCTGCGATGCCGATTCCCATCTTTGTCCAACACTAAAGTTTTCATCCTCAACTGCTGATTCCCGTACATCCTAACCGGCGTCCTTCCCAAACTTTTACTTAAATTTTTATCTGTGTCCTCCGTGCAGTTTTCCCTCTCCAGCTACTCCTTCCCAAATCACGTTAACTGTGACTGATGCCAAAATAAATATCACAGTAATCTGTCTTCTCTGAAAAGAATTTTCCGTAGACTTTTTCCTAATCTGTTCTTTGCAGTACGTAATCCTTCAATTCATATATTACTTGTTTATTTTATTTTAGTATACTTCAAAAGCACTATATTAACTGGTTTCTTGCTTTCTTCTCTCTTTCGTACGTGGCTCAGTTCAAGTCGGTGTATACTTTCACGCGTATCTAAATTACAGAAACTCACCTCTAAATTTTTTGTCGAAATTCTTCATCAGTAAATCTATTAACCCCAAAGAAGCTTACCACCCCAGTGTCACTTTGCTTCCTATGGCTTCCTTATTTGAACTTTCAACTGTTTCATTTCTTGTACTACACCTTCTCTATGTTTGATATTCAACGTGTCACCATTCCGATTTTCACAACTCTTCACGTATTTTTCTTTCTTCTTCTTATCTTCATTCGAACATATATTAGCTGTTCTTATCAATCTGTTCAAGGCTCTTCTAAGTCGTCTTTACTTGCTATCAGAAGGGCTATGTATCCTGAAACTTAGCGCTCGTAAATTCTTCCTTGGTCGTTTATTCTCGATCTCACATTTTATTTCGTCTCGAGTACTACTTTTGCAGACACAGATTAAACAATCTACATCTACATACATACCCCCCAATCCACCATACGGTGCGTGGCGGAGGGTACCTCGTACCACAACTAGCATCTTCTCTCGCTCTTCCACTCCCAAACAGAACGAGGGAAATATGACTGCCTATTTGGCTCTGTAGTAGCCCTAATCTCTCTTATCTTATGTTTGTGGTCTTTCTGCGAAACGTAAGTTGGCGGCAGTAAAATTGTACTGCAGTCAGCCTCAAATGCTGGTTCTCTAAATTTCCTCAGTAGCGATTCACGAAAATAACGCCTCCTTTCCTGTAGAGACTCCCACCCGAGTAAATGAAGCATTTCCGTAACACTCGCATGATAATCAAACCTACCAATAACAAATCTAGCAGCCCGCCTCTGAATTGCTTCTATGTCCTCCCTCAATCTGACCTGATAGTGATCCCAAACGCTCGAGCAGTACTCAAGACTAGGTCGTATTAGTGTTTTATAAGCGGTCTCCTTTACAGATGAACCACATCTTCCCAAAATTCTACCAATGAACCGAAGACGACTATCCGCCTTCCCCACAACTGCCATTACATGTTTGTCCCACTTCATATCGCTCTGCAATAATACGCCCAAATATTTAATCGACGTGACTGTGTCAAGCGCTACACTACTAATGGAGTATTCAAACATTACGAGATTCTTTTTCGTATTCATCTGCATTAATTAACATTTATCAATATTTAGAGTTATCTGCCATTCTTTATACCAATCACAAATCCTGTCCAAGTCATCTTGTATCCTCCTACAGTCACTCAACGACGACACCTTCCCGTACACCACAGCATCATCAGCAAACAGCCGCACATTGCTATCCACCCTATCCTAAAGATCATTTATGTGGCGCTAAGTAGCAAACTTGGCTTCATATGTGTTTTCCTTCGTGGTTTTCTCACTTTTATTACTCCAACTTCGTTATTGTAGAAACAGTAAATTGTACGTCTTTCTTTGTACTTTACAATCAATCATTTCAGGTTTCATATTGTCGTAAGCTATTTTTAGACCCAGAAATGCCATAGAAATATATCGATATTTCTTTATTTGCAGAACAGTTTGAGATATTGTACTACTGTTTTCATCCAGATCAATTGAAATAGTTCAAATGGCTCTGAGCACTATGGGACTTAACATCTGAGGTCATCAGTCCCATAGAACTTAGAACTACTTAAACCTAACTAACCAAAGGACGTCATACACATCCATGCCCGAGGCAGGATTCGAACCTGCGACCAGATCAATTGAAAGAAAGTACTCAATACACTACGAGTATTCAGTTTTTACAACTATATTAATTACTGAGATATCGCTGTCAACTTCGCTTTTAAAGTGGAATTGTAGTAAATGCTGCTCTTAGTATCGTAGTTCCCCAAGAGAAGGATTCAGCGGCATTTTACGTTTCAAAATCCCATTAGCAGTTCCGGAGTAACTACAATACTTAGAACTTACGATTTACCTGTTTTGAACATCAAAGTTATTGCTTTATTATGCAAAAGTTCGTAATTTCATACCCAAATAACGAAATACATCACGTCTTATAAAAGGAAAATAGAGTGTTGCACTGCCATGATACCGCCATGAAGGGGCACAGAGAATATGTAGCTTAGACTCACTCTATATCATTTACTTGTGTCGAGTAGTGGCTACTTTGAAAAATAAATGTGTTTCACAAACCAAGAGAAACTAGATATGAAACTGCTTTACGGCAGATAGAGAAGCTACACATGGAGAACAGTTGACTTGTACGCACCAGGGTATCCCAACAGGAATGATAACTCAGCGTATGTGCGAAAAATTGTTATTAGAAGAGCACCGCAATATTAAGCAGAGGCTAGGAGCAAGCCTGCAACGAGTGGAGCGAACGAAATAGCTGATAAGCCACTTGTTGTTTAGAATGAAACTGCGAGTACGTCTGGAATAAGTCAGTCGAGCATTGTTCGCATTTTAGAAGCAAATCGCTTCCAGCCGTATCACGAGTCACTTCATCAGCAGATTCAAATGGTTCAAATGGCTGTGAGCACTATGGGACTCAACTGCTGAGGTCATTAGTCCCCTAGAACTTAGAACTAGTTAAACTTAACTAACATAAGGACATCACAAACATCCATGCCCGAGGCAGGATTCGAACCTGCGACCGTAGCGGTCTTGCGGTTCCAGACTGCAGCGCCTTTAACCGCACGGCCACTTCGGCCGGCTCAGCAGATTAACCAACAGGACTGGTGTAGACGCAAGGAAAAATGCCGCATCAGTTTTGACGTGACACCAGAACAAAAGAGTCTTCCTTTAGAGAATTCTGCATACCGATGAAGCTACATTTACGAATCACTGAGATATCAAGTAAGAGAAATGCATTAATGGGCCGCTTTGAATCCGTGTTAGCTGAGGCAGGTCGAAAATTAGAATTAGTGAAGAAAGAGTTTTGGTGCGGGATTGTTGGAGACTACGTGATTGGTTTTTACATCATCGAATGAACCTTTACGGTTAAAATGTTTGTACAATTTCTTACCGAAGTGCTACCGGCTGACCCGGAGGAAGTTCTACTTGATAGACGTAGATGTAAGTGGTACCAGCACAATGGATGACCAGCTCTACTCGTTCGTGGGTAGGGTAGCGCTCCTTGAACCCTTTCGTGGTCGCTAGACAGAACGTGAAGGCATTATCTGTTGGCCTGCCCGATCCCTTGATTTGGCGCCAGTGGACTTTTTTGCTCTGTGGTAAACTCAAAGATGATGTCTATGTACAGCTCCCGATGACCCAACAGGAAGTAAAATGTCACATTGTTGCAGTATGTCCGAGGATATCGAAGGAATATCTTCCTTCTGTCCACACGTCTTGGCACCAGCGACTGAAAATATGTATTGCAGTAGACGGTGACCATTTCGAGCACTTAATGCGAACAATAAATGTTTAAGCAAATGTTTATGACCACGTTATTCTGTGATTCCTTTTTGCTGCTATTAGTAACGCAACTGAGTATGATCACAAGCTCATCAAGCGAAGTTATATTTTACCACTGTTTATATTCCAGCTCCCTGTATTACAAATACATAAAAATTCTGGCGTTCACTTTTCTTTCAAGGCTCGGACAGAAATATAAGCACAAATGTTACTGTAGTTAAATCGTGAACCAACCTTGGTTGCCACGTCCTTCGCCTTCCGGATGTTGGATCGGTCCAACCACATGTAGCCAAGTGTGAGAAGTATCAGTTTTAGATTAAGTTTTTCTCCACAATGTCTCACTTTTATAAGTAGATTCTCTTATCTGCATCAATCTGGAATACCCCATTAACCTGAAGCGGCTGTTCTGTATAACAAGACGAACACCACAGGGTGATGGGGTACAGGGCTCTGATTAATAGGTCAGACGTCCATTCCAAACTGGAGGCGGCTACACGGACAGCGGGTGGCTGTGTGAAGTGGACTCAGCGGTATTTTAGGTTAGAGTGTATTGGGAAAATACAAAACGGGCTTCACTCTCAAAGGATGCAGGTCAAACACAAGACGAAGGTAGAACTAGGAACAATCAGTAACAGAGTTGTAAAATGTAATACCTGTGATGGGAACGAACCAGTGCTCCAAACGCAAACAGAATGCACTGAAGTTGAAATCTTTATAGGTACTGAAAGCTGGCTAAAACGGAAGTGAGCTCAGACACAATTTTTGCGAAGTACCTAACGGTGTTTAGAAAGGATAAATGAAACATAGTTGGTTGTGGAGTGTTTGCAGCTGTAGAAGTAACTTATACTGCAGTGAAACTGAAATAGAGAAATCCTCTTTGATAGTATGAGTGCAGTTCATACTTGACAATCGGAATAAATTAATAATAGGTTCCTTTTACCAAACCCGTGGTGAAGATGATACAGCTGCTAGTAGGTTAAAATAAAGATTATCAAGATTTATGTGACTTTGAACGTGGTGTTATAGTCGGCGCATGAGCGATGGGACACAGCACCCGAACGACCATTTTATGAGTGTACTGAATGCCAGGAATCTGCTAAAACATTAAATCTCCGACATCGCTGCCGCAGGAGAAAGATCCTGCAAGAACAGAACCAACGACGACTGAAGAGAATCGTTCAGCGTGACATACTGCAAAGTATCATCGCTACGAAGTAACATCTGCTGCATAACAATGGTATAAAGCGCCTTCTGCCACGCAACGTCGGTGAGATGTACACTCTGAAACGCAAAAATGGTATGAAGCATCCTCTGCCTTGCAGCACCGATAGGAAAATCCACTGCTTCCTGACATTGATACGAAGAACTCCCTGCCACACAACATTGGAACAAAGAGTCCACTGCCATCCAGACATTGGAATGAGTCACCAACTGCCATGAAACGTCATTACTAAGCACCTTCTGCCACATAAAACTGGTAAAATTACACCTTCCCCCACACAACATGAGTAGCCACAAACACTGTTAGAAAGCACCCTTTCCCACGCAACAATGGTACAAGGCATCTTTCACCCTCCACCGTGATCGAAGCACCCTCTGCCCTCCAACATCTGTATCAAGAGCCCTCTGCTGCAAAATTGATTCAAACCACTGAGTGTCACGTAAAACAGGTAAAAAGCACTGTATGCCACACAACATTGGTATGAAACCTCGGTACAAAGCACCCTCTGTTATGTAATATTAGTACGAAACAGCCTCTGCTACGCGATAATGGTACTGAAGCGCACTCCACCTTATAACATAGTAGAAAGCACTCGCCGCCCCCCCCCCCCTCCCTCCCCCCGAAATATCCGTACAAGTACTCTCTGCTAAGCAACTTCAGTATGGAACACCCTCTGCCACGCAACAGAAGTATGCAGAAAACTACGCTATGGAACATTAGAGTGATGCACTCTCTGCTGTGGAACATCACTATGATACTCCCACTGCCACACAGCGCTGGTATGCAGTCTCATCGCCATGCAACATTGGTTGGACGCACCCTCTGCCACGCAACATTGATATGAAGCAACCTTCGCACAGAAACATGGTTCAAATTACCCACTGCCACACAATTTCAATAGGAAGCACACAGTGCCCTGTAACATCGGTAAGAAGCACTCTCTGTCACCTAACATCGGTACAAAGCACTCTCCTCCATGCAACATTGATGTGGAGCACCCTTTGCCACGGAACATAGGTATGTGACACCTTCTGCTACACGACATTATTTCGAAGCAACCTGTGTCATAAAACATCACTATCAGACACCCTGTACGACGAAATTGGTAAGAAACATCTTTCGACACATACGAATAGCACTGGTATGAACCTCACGTTGGAATGTAACATTACGCCGAAGCGCTCTCTGTCGCATAAAACTGTATGACACATTTTCAACCATGCAGCATTTGTATGAATACCCTCCGTAATATGTCTACGAGGCACCCCCTCCCACCTGACATTAGTACATAGCACTCTGGTCCGTGCAACCTTGGTAAGGAGGACCCTCTGCCACACAACAACGTTTTCCAGCGCTATTTGTCATGAAATATCAGTATGAAGCACCCTCTACCAGTAAAATTCACTGCAAACCATCGTCTGCCACATAAAATCAGTTATACACACCCTCCACAAGTACCATAGTTACGAGGCATCCTCTGCAGTATAACATCGTTACGAAGCCCTATCTGCAGCACATCTCCACCATCTAACATCTGTAAGATGCATCCTCAGCCATGTAACATTGGTGACAAGTACTCTTTCCTATGAAGCATTGGTATGAAGCCCTCTCTACCGTGCAACATTGGTACGAAGGGCCTTCACTTGCAATATTATACGAAGTACCCCACGCCACACAACATCAGTACGAAGCTCCCTTTGCCACGTAACGCTGCCTGACAGCTTCACCAGGCCTTACGAACTACCGCATGTCCAAGGAGTACTGCTACTTTTCGTAAGATGGTTGGCAACGTCATAGTTTTCACAGTGGCGAGAGATGTTAGCTCATCAGCCAACTTTCAAGAAATATCTATAAATTATATGCACAAACATTCCTCGAAAATGAGTCTACCTATTAGTGAAACCTGTATCAAAATCCCTACAGTAGTCCTTGAGATCAAAACTGAATATACTGACATAATTATGCCAGGGGACTTCAGTTGATGTAAGCGCAGATAGGCAGACGGATTGATAGACTAACTGAATACTAGGCGTTGCCCAGGTATCTATTTATTCAAGTCTCCTATCAGTTCATCTCCTCTTTACCTCTCTCTCTGTCCAGCTCCTTCTTCCCTCTATGTGTGTCCATCACCTCGTCTCCCACACATATATGAACATCACCCTCATCGCAATAGAAGGTTGGTGGTTCTTACCACCATATCGCTTGTATCCAGACAGTAAGGGATATGTGTAGCAGGTTTGGTTGAAAGTGGTTTAGGAAGAGATGTGGAACGTACATACAGCCATACATTTTTATTGTATGGATGCGATACTGTCTACAATCGTGGATCCCGACAGCAAAAAAAGTATACTCTACGAATCATTTGCAACAAGACTCCAGGTGACAAGGAAGTGCTGATGGTATTGTGTTTGACTGAGTTAAGAAGAGTTTAGTGTGACTCCATCAATCAGAAAGTGCTACTACACTCGTAAGGTAACATCCTATTGTCAGAACAACAAGCCACCATGAATCCTGCTTACGGATGGATAGAGATAATGCGAACGTCCGAAATAAAAACTGTCGCTCAAGTTAAAAGATCAACTGTAGCGAAGTTTAAAGGAAAGATGCGTTCACTCGAATGGCGTGGCTTTCAAAACACCTGGAAGAGGACTCCTTAACCATAGAAAAACACTATGACGAAGAACAAGTCGGTAGAGGAGAGGGTGCGGAGTCTAACGTGTGTTCGAAAATGACGATATTCGAGACAAAGAACTGGATAAAATTTTGGAAAGGTGAGGGTGATAAAGTTGTTGATTACACTTCCCCGTATTCAGAGTAGCTGTGGAAATAAAGAAATGTGTACGGGTGCTGCATAGGTAGATGCATTCTTAGAGACTAGAAGGGAAATTATACAACAAAGTAATTAGAAACAAAATACATAGGGCCTGCAAAGGGATTTGAACCGATTTTTATTACAGACACAGTGTCACCATTATTGGTCTGTTTGGTGACTGGAGCAACCTTAACGGCGGTGAAAATGAACAATGTAACTCATCGGCTGGATCTAACCTCATTTACATTACTTAAACAGATTTTTTATTAAATTCTGGAGCAGTTGCTGCAAACTATGCGCTCACTGAAGCTAGATAGAGAAGCGATATGCAGCAGCATTTTACTTCATTGGTATGTTGCAGAAAGTCCTTCACTGATGTTAAATGTTCAGTTTTCCGTACGTGAAAATCATCGGCAAGATCTTTAAGTATACCATGAACTGATTTTTTTCACGATTCATTAATAACTTAGCAAGCTGATGGATTGGGGACGAAGTAAATTTTTTGTATTTCATAACTTCATTTTAGATTTGGAAATAAGAAAAGATTTAGGTTCGCCATATTTTACTGTGTCATTTACAAACTCGTTTTCCATTTGCACCTCGAATAAAGATTTCAAAATCAAGGGAGGACGTCTACGCCTACATCTGCGTATATACTCACATGACAATGTACAGTAATTCGTGTGATATGATTTGTTCCAATTTTAGCAGTTTCCTAGTATACTTCATCTGAGTTTGAGCGAGGGAAAAATGAATTAGTATATGACCCGGTACATGCCTTAAAACCTCTCTTCGTGTTATAATGCCTCACTGTGAGACAAGCGATGGGTGCAGTAGAAATGTTGCAGAGTTCCCTCGAATATCATTTGTCTAAAATTAGCAACCCGTGAAAATAAGATCACCTTTCTTCGGCATATGCTAGCTTAACCTCCCTTTCGTATTTACGCATGGGCTTGACGCAAAAGATGCAATTACGGCAGCAGGCCTTTGAATACGTGCTGTGTGATGCCGTCATCATTTCCAACGCTGGAGCAGTAAGCCTGTTCCAGAGAGGGTGACAGTTGTCTTCTAGGTGATTTCCATGAGAAATTTCCTACTACTAGTTTCAATTATCTGTAGCGCTAGTCTTAACTATGCGGCAAGTTGCACATGTATACCACTGATCATACAAACAGCCACAATGTCCTGTTTCTTTACTATCGATAATATTCTGCATTGAAGCTGGTATAGGAAGAGCGATAATCAGTATTAGTACATCGAATGGAAATACAATCTGCGTCGTAATAGATTCTTGTACAACAACGCAGCGATGATTATGTCTTGTAGACAACAGAAACGATAGAGAGTAATCAGAAAGCGTTGCTGACGCTATCTGGTAAAATATTTATGTTTAGTGAGCACATTAGCGATACTGTAATGCTTTCTTAAGTTTTACCCGAAGTTATTATCGTTTCTCTTTGAGCCGGCCGGGGTGGCCTATCGGTTCTAGTCGCTACAGTCTGGAACCGCGAGACCGCTACGGCCGCAGGTTCGAATCCTGTCTCGGGCATGGGTGTGTGTGATGTCCTTAGGTTAGTTAGGTTTAAGTAGTTCTACATTCTAGGGGACCGATGACCTCAGAAGTTAAGTCCCATAGTGCTCAGTGCCATTTGAATCATTTTTTTCTCTTTGACACTTTACGTACATTATAATGTACTAGGTTCACCAAACGCCTTCGCGACAATCTCATACGTATGCAGGGTCACTTTGCTAAATGGGAACAAACTGCATAAAATGATCCCTGGGAGAAATGGAGCAAAAAAGATCATACTGACGTATGGCCAGAAATGCGTTCCGAGGGAGTTACACCCACTTCGCGGAATATCAAACCGATATCAGCACCAGTCGGGTGGTCCATCAGCATGAGGTAGGTCAGACGTCCGTTTGGAATATTCTCCGCGGAAACTGTCACTATTCCTGTAACTTACTGCGCGTCCAGACCTTATTACATACGGACTAGGTCCGCAGCTCGTGGTCGTGCGGTAGCGTTCTCGCTTCCCACGCCCGGGTTCCCGGGTTCGATTCCCGGCGGGGTCAGGGATTTTCTCTGCCTCGTGATGACTGGGTGTTGTGTGCTGTCCTTAGGTTAGTTAGGTTTAAGTAGTTCTAAGTTCTAGGGGACTGATGACCATAGATGTTAAGTCCCATAGTGCTCAGAGCCATTTGAGCCATACGGACTAGCGTCCGAGCCCACGGTTTTGTAGCTGGTACATCGAAGAGGCCACCACGGCCCTGGGATTCCTGTCATCCATCATATTCACAGATGAGGCTACGTTTAAGAGGTGTGGCATCTTCAGCCTTCACAAAAGCCACATGTGGGCTACAGAGAATCTCCATGGTACGGTGTCAGCGAATCGTCAGCATTGGTAAAGTCTCAGTGTATAAAACTTTGTGTTCTGTCTTACGGCAGGTCTTGTCATGGGGGAGCCTCGTCCGAGAGGTCCACCGCATGAGCGCCTAGGGAAGAGATTCCAGTAGTGGTTTCCCGTTGCCTTCCACTGATGATGATGAAATGATAATGAGGACAACACAACACCCAATCCCTGAGAGGAGAAAAATCTCCGACCAAGCCGGGAATCGAACCCGGGCCCCTTGGCGTGACAGACCTCCGTGCTAACCACTCAGATACCGGGGTGGACAGTCTCAGTGTATGGGCAGGGATTATTGGCTACTACCTGCAGACTTTGTATCTGAAACACTAGCACACTCAGAACATTTCAACTTGCCTCTGTGTTCTCATATGCGCTCTCAGTTATTACAATCTACACTGCCAATAACGTTCATCTCTACCTTCTTGTGGGTGTAACACAATTGGAACGTATTTGCAGTCGTGACGTTGCAGGACGCCATGGTTTTGCGTCGTTGGAAAGGAAGGTCGTAGCTTTTGAACGAAACACAAAACTTACGCGCCGCTATGGTAGACAATTAAGAGGTTCCAAAAAAGGAATATTTTAATTCTGTTGCATAGTGTAGTTCTCTGTCTCGAATACATCATTGTCTAAGAGACGCCGGCCGCGGTGGTCTCGCGGTTCTAGGCGCGCAGTCCGGAACCGCGCGATTGCTACGGTCGCAGGTTCGAATCCTGCCTCGGGCATGGATGTGTGTGATGTCCTTAGGTTAGTTAGGTTTAAGTAGTTCTAAGTTCTAGGGGACTGATGACCACAGCTGTTAAGTCCCATAGCGCTCAGAGCCATTTGAACCATTCTAAGAGACGCTAGGCTCCGCAACTCTTCATCTACCAAATTGTTCTTTGTCATAGTTTTATATCCAGAGTTTGGTCTGCTCCAGCAAGAGATATGGTAGCAATCAGTTTCTTGTCATTAGACTGTGCAGAATGTTTAGTATTAAATGGGAAACGTTTCCGCAGTGGCATGTAATGTAGGTAATATATCGTTCAGATGAGATGTTAAGCTCGGTTGATCCTCTTCGTACTGTTCGACAGCAGTAGGACAAGTGCCTGTCCCAGGTTTCCTCAATTTCTTTCCATACTCGCATACAAGAGCAAAACGGAAAAACAGAACATTTAGTAAACTTCTATTTTGGTAGCAGCAAGAACCTGGCCTCCAATCACGAAACGCTTTGCTACCTTTATAGGAAAATTATTTCCTTGGCCGGAATAGAAGCAAGTTACACATACACTGAAGCTCCAAACAAACTGGTATAGGCATGCGTATTCAAATACAGGGATGCCTTGGGACGTGCTGTTCACCCCCTCGTACCCCCTCGTACTGTTACGATTTTATGGACAGCCCTACAGGATTCATGGTGCCAATTCTCTCCAGCAGTACGTCAGACATTAGTCGAGTTCATGCCACGTCGTACTGCGGCCCTTCTGTGTCCTCGTGGGGCCCTAATCCATATTAGGCAGGCCCTAATCCATATTAGGCATGTGCACCAATTTATTTGGCTCCTCAGCGTTTTTGGTTCTGTAAGGGGCGTCAGCTGTCTCAAGATAGTGATCTATTATTATTACAGAGCTGTATACTCGTTAGCTGTTGCCAGTTTACACTAATTGTTCAAAACACTACGAGAACCCGATGAATACCGGTTGCTCCAACTCTGGCACACAAAATAGCTGAAGTATTTGTATGTATCAGTTATATAAAAACTTGACAGCTTACATCAAGTATATGTGTGCCAACCTGGAACATTTGTAGTAAATTGTGAGGCAGTGGTTACTACGGTATCTAAGGTATCTTCGTCAACCGAACAAGGCGCGCAGCTGACCACTGCAAGACGTGAGATTTAAACATCCCGCCAGTGCTCCATCGCTAGCCGTCTCCAATGGATGACGTCACGAACTCCATTGGATCGTGTCGTCGCATCACTCACTGCATTCACTTGTTCGGGGGCAAGTGTTTTTGAGACGTCGCACACCGAGTTTCGTGCCAGATTTTGGAAGACCGTCAGTGAAAATAGCCGGTACTATGTTATTAATCTTTGCAGCTAGCCAGTGATTGTACCTTATAATCTCTATCAAGTTCAGCAGTTTGTGTAAAGATAATTTAGCTATGAATTATCACAGACCATTTATGGACTCCTAGTTTTAATATGCACATATTGTAAGGAAATTTTATTCATTTCTTATATGTCCGATGTGCTGAACTATCTAGTGAACAACGCACATAACAGTTACTAAGCTGTGAACTAGCGTTGCTGACATTCCATATGTACTACATAGTTTTTAAAACCACTGAATTCTGTGGCCCGAACATAAAATTTAATTCTTGTTCATATTCTTAAAGCACTTTTTTCTTACAATTCTTTGACTCTGGCTGACATAGATTTGTAGCTACTGTAAAATACGATTACGTAAGCGTTCTATAACTTGATAGATATACACACATCAAAAAAAGTTTTGCATCGCCTCGGTTCCGAGAGTTCCGGGACCTGTAGAGAAAACTGGAATAAAGATCAACATAAACATCATTACCGCCATTTTTATTGTTCATGAAAAACACACATTGCATGTTGTACCACCATACAACGAGACCTTCAGAGGTGGTGGTCCAGATTGCTGTACACATCGGTACCTCTAATACCCAGTAGCACGTCCTCTTGCATTGATGCATGCGGGTATTCATAATGGGATACTGTCCACAAGTTCATCGACGCCAAGATTGTTCCACTCCTCAACGGCGATTCGACGTAGATCCCTCCGAGTGGTTTGTGGATCACGTCGTCCATATACAGCTCTTTTCAATCTATCCCAGGCATGTCCGATAAGGTTCATATCTGGAGAACATGCTGGCCACTCTAGTCGAGCGATGACGTTATCCTGAAGGAAGTCATTCACAAGATGTGCACGATGGGGACGCGGATTGTCGTCCATGAAGACGAATGCCTCACCAATATTCTGCCAATATGGTTGCACTATCGGTCGGAGGATGGCATTCATATATCGTACACCCGCTATGGCGCCTTCCATGACCATCAGCGCCGTACGTCTTACCCACATAATGCCACCCCAAAACATCAGGGAACCTCCACCTTGCTGCACTCTTTGGATACTGCTTCTAAGGCGTTCAGCCTGACCGGGTTGCCTCCAAACACGTCTCCGATGATGGTCTGGTTGAAGGCATATGCGACACTCAACAATGAAGAGAACATGATGCCAAGCCTGAACGGTCCATTCGGCATGTTGTTGACCCATCTGTACCGCACTGCATGGTGTCGTGATTGCAATGACGGACCTCGCCATGGACGTCGGGAGTGAAGTTTCGCATTATGCAGCCTACTGCGCACAGTTTGAGTCGTAGCACGACGTCGTGTGGGTGCACGAAAGGTATTATTGAACATGGTGGCGTCGCTGTCAGGGTTCCTCCGAGCCATTATCCGTAAGCAGCGGTCATCCACTGCAGTAGTAGCCCTTGGGTGGGATGAGCGAGACATGTCATCGACAGTTCCTGTCTCTCTGTATCTCCTCCATGTCCGATCAACATCGCTGTGGTTCACTCCGAGACGCCAGGACACTTCCCTTGTTGAGAGCCCTTCCTGGCTCAAAGTAACAATGCGGGCGCGGTCGAACCGCGGTATTGACCCTCTAGGCGTGGTTGAACTACAGACAACACGAGCCGTGTACCTCCATCCTGGTGGAATGACTGGAACTGATTGGCTGTCAGACCCCCTCCGTCCATTAGGCACTGTTCATACATGGTTGTTTACAGCTTTGGGCGGGTTTAGTGGCATTTATGAACAGTCAAAGGGGCTGTGTTTATGATACAATATCCACAGTCAACCTCTATCTTCAGGAGTCCTGGGAACTGGGGTGACGAAAAACGTTCTTCGATGTGTATTGTTTACGACTTATTAACACTAACATATAATAAGATAATATTATGGATGTAAACCTATCATATGTACTTTCATTTTACATCTGTCAACCTTTTGGGACTATTAAGAACTGCATATCTAGATAGATGAATACAAATAGAAGCAAAACAGTTAGTAGAACATACGATACTTCTCTGTATTAGAAAATTAACCCCCCTACATAAATACCTGATTACTACTGTTATTTAACAATCTATTCCTTGTAAAATTTTATATTGTAGTTGTTTCGTAGGAATCACCATCCACCTCTTCTCTAAACAAGTTTCTGAAAATATTTTTTGTTATACCGATAATGTTTACATATATTACAATGTTGGTTTTTAGAAAAGCGTTGTGGTAACATTTTGCTGGGGTATTATTATCGGCTTCGCAAAGATAGTAAGTGATAACTGATCGTCATTTAGTGAGCACGCAGACAAAGCAGATCAGCTCTGTCTGTATGCTCATTATATGACGATCACTTGCTATCCAATAGGTCATTGATTGTTATGTTAGAGCATCTATTATTCTGCTAAATGTGCAAAGTTAAGAAGAGCCCACAGTTTAAATGTGGTTTTCTTTGTCAGTAATTGTACTGACATGTGAATAATATTAGTATTCTTTCATACCGAAAAGAATAAGTTATATCACTGAAACCGGTAGTAATAATAGAAACATATTAATACAGCATGCATTTTTAAAGGAAAAATTTTCTTTTTTTATTCTTTTATCCTTTCTATAAACAACGATGAAGTGCCTCTTTTCTAGTCACGCTTAATGATCCGCGACAGATCCTCGATACAAATGAACTATAAAGGGGGATAATTTAAGACTATGAAGCAAATGGCACAACATTCACTTTATTAACACATCTCTATTAATAAACGTTAACCCGGTGCACGGTACACGACTCGTAATGGCTTTCACGGACAAAAGAAAATTTATTTCCAATATTTCTTACAATTATTGACCAGAATGAAAAATTTAAAATGTTGTCGTAATATACACAGTAAGAGGTATAATATAATGTGAAAGTTTTAACAAAATAAGCCAACTATTTCAGTTGGAAATTGTGTATATGTCTAGATACTGCGCAAATCAGGGTGCGCAAATTACACCGGCCCACGTTCATATAGTATTTGCAAATGAGAGCTCTTAGCAAGTCCCTCCAACAAACTATACTCACAATTTCAAACCTTTATGAACTTTTTATCACTGAAACTCTTCACAAAATGACGAAAAGAAAAAAGTTCCTCTATTACTATGTATTCGCTGTTTATGCAGTAATACTTCACCATAATGCATGACGGTTTAATCTATGATTGCTTTGATATTAACTCTATTCATAACACGTTTTGGAGACGGTATCCACGTATAGCACTGAATGTATCCGTAAAGTTACATCATTGTATGATACATATTTCAGGAGATAACGACGTCCTGAAGGGTAAAATGAGTGAAAAACTCGATTTTTCTTAAAGCGGGTCGCAAAATTACCCAGACTATACTCATTTAGCGTTCGATTATGTGAGAACTTAGCAAGTAATAAGAAAAAATTTAAACATGATTTCAAACGTTTTCTGAACTTTATCTCGCTTACATGCTCAACGTCAAGTATTTAATATATTAACTCATCTCTAAAGTAAACACAGGTTTGCCGCGCGCGATTAGCCGAGCGGTCTTAGGCGCTGCAGTCTTGGACTGTGCTGCTGGTTCCGGCGGAGGTTCGAGTCCTCCCTCGGGCATGGGTGTGTGTATGTTTGTCCTTAGGATAATTTAGGTTAAGTAGTGTGTAAGCTTAGGGACTGACGACCTTAGCAGTTAATTCCCATAAGATTTCACACACATTTGAACATTTTTAATCACAGGTTTGGAGCTGTTTTACACATGGGAATTCGATTGCTCAAAGAATCAGGAATTTTGGGTTTACTGGTACACTATAATTCTTTCTGTTCCACTCACAGATGAAACGTGGAAAAAATGACTGCTTGTATATCTCTATGAGTGCTGTTATATGCCTCATTTTATCTGTTCAGTCTCTACGGGATGGATACGTAGGTGCGTAGAATATTCGTAATGTCTTCTCTGAAAGACGGTTCCTTAAGATCTCTAAGAAGGTTCTTACGAGATGTGCGGCACCTTTCTTAGAATGTCTGCCAGATAATATTTCTCAACATTTCTGCAATATTCCGTCTCCAATCAGACAAGTCTGGGCCCATTCACACCGTCCTTTTCTTTTCTTATTTGGGTATACTCGTTGTCCTGTGGTTGTAAGACCTGATGTAAGTCCCATCCACTTCAGCTATATTCAGTTGTGGCCCGTCGAACTGTTTTGCATGCAATTGATCATTTTTATATACAAAATGCATTTCCCAGTGTCCGACTGATGACTTCCAACCTGCTATTGAATTATCTCCTTACGAGAATCACATTCACATTTGCGAATGTCTAAACTTTGGCTGCACTATGAATTGATGACAATAAAAAATTTGTGTCGGGCTGGGACTCGAACCCGTATCTTCTGCTTGACTCGAGCGGCCACCTTTAATGCCACCGCCTATTGATGTTGATCTCATTCTGTTCGTTAGTGCCGGCCGAAGTGGTCGTGCGGTTAAAGGCGCTGCAGTCTGGAACCGCAAGACGGCTACGGTCGCAGGTTCGAATCCTGCCTCGGGCATGGATGTTTGTGATGTCCTTAGGTTAGTTAGGTTTAACTAGTTCTAAGGTCTAGGGGACTAATGACCTGAGCAATTGAGTCCCACAGTGCTCAGAGCCATTTTTTTGTTCGTTAGTATTCGTTGCACTTGTCTGGGGCGGACATACCACGAAACCCGTTCAAGTTCATCGTTGATCCATTCACCCAGTTTTTTTTTTTTTTTTTACTATAGTGGTTGGCTAACCCTCTGACCGAACAAGCTGAGCTACCTTGTCGGCGTCCGCCTCGGCCTCCCGATCATGCTGCCCAGACTGACCCTAACTTCCATATGTCACCACTTTCGTCTAAATCCCATTATTCGGACAGGAAGAGGGGTATGGTTAAAATCGAAGGGCAGTTATTCAGCATGAAATACTAAAGCAGCGCCTGTGTTGCTTTAATGTATTATGCAACGTCTTTCAGACATTCATGCATATCTGAAGGACACTGCAATGTACATCAGAACAACGGATGCACTGCTGTTTAGTATGAATTATTTATATCATTAAACTATTGGAAAGACTGGTAACTCTGAAAACATTGCATAATGTGTGACTAACAAACGCAGCATGCAGTGAGAACCACTACATCCAAATCGTCTGCGCCAGCAGGATCGTACCATAAATGTTTCCATGTTATCCTACCACAAATTAAAATGTACGAGTCACAATCGAATAAATTCTTTCTTCTTTTTCTTCGTAGATCTTGAAGATTCCTTCTGGGTGAGGTGGAGCGATGGTAAGACACAGGACACGTACTCGAGATTTCAAATCCATCTCGTCCAACCTGGGTTAAAATTTCAGTGATTTGCTTAAATCGCAGAACGCAAAAGCTGGGATAGTTTCTTTCGAGAGCAGGACAGTTCCCTTACCCATCTCAATATTGTCCCAGTCCAGGTATCAACTTTTCTCTCTCATTTTGGTTAACACTGTTTTATCAGTATCTGCATATGAAAACTAAACCAAAGACCAAAAGGAACAACAAAGTGTCGAGTTCTTTCAGGATACTCGTCAACATTATTTTCTTTTCCTCCACTTACGCATAATTTGGGGCCATAATATTTACAGATTCTATAAACTGTTGAAATGTGGTGCTACAGAAGAATGCTGGAGACGAGATGGGTAGATCATGTAACTAATGAGGAGGTACTGAATAGCAATATGGAGAAAGGAAATTCGTGATCCAACTTGACTAAAATCAGGGATCAGTTGATAGAACACTTTCTTAGACATCGATGGGCCACCAGTTTAGTGCTGAAGAGAAGTGCGGGTAGTAAAAATTGAAGAGGTGAATACAGCAAGTGGGTTCAAGAGGAAGTCGGTTGCAGTTGTTTCTCGGAGATGAACAGCCTTTCAAAGAGGAGAGTAGCATGGAAACTTGCCTCAACCCAGTCTTCGAACTGAAGATCACAACAATAACAATAACAATAACAACAACAACAACAACAACAACAACAACGACTACTTAGTTGCCAGGAATAAAAGCCTAAAATTAAAAAAAAGCAGTACCTGAAATTTTTTAAATTATTATACAAATATTGAATAACAAATATCTGCTTTAGTTTATCTGATTTTGAGTAGGATTTGTTATTGCTGTGTGTGTGTTCAGGATGGTCAACATCGTGATTACCAGCGCTCTTACAAATAGTTTATGGCATGAATGTGGTTAAAACATATAAAATACACACAGTCCTAACGCTAGATAAGATCTCATTTTCTATCTCCCCACTCTTTCTCACATTAGCAGACATAGTTCCTCTCAAGCGCACCAAACCGTAAACTATTGAGACAGGCTGTCTTAAGAGATACTGCCAGACCAAAAAAGACACGAAAAAGCGACCCTGGAAATGGTGGCTGGCTGGTAACTTGCATAATAACTGCGTGAGACAACAAACGTCTGCACACGCTAATATCTACTGCCTAGTAGTTTGGTTAAATGTCAGACAAAACAAAAAATCTGGAAAAAGGTGCCACATTCATTCCCTGTTACCTAAGATTAAGAGTATTTCTGTTAATAACTGGGATTTTGACCTCTTTTTATAATATAAAGCACACTTATTTGAAAAGTGGTGAACTGTAATCAGTATGTCACAAGCATAACGAACTGGAATGTCTTCCCGTCTGAGAGGGAAGCTGTGCGTCATGGGACATTATACTACTAGCAGACGTCTTCAGCAGAAATCGTCACGTCTAACTGCTCGGCAGGAGGTACTCCAGGTTCTTATTGTCTCTTTTATAGACCGCAGCTCAATATACAGGGTTATTACAAATGATTGAAGCGATTTCACAGCTCTTCAATAACTTTATTATTTGAGATATTTTCGCAATGCTTTGCACACACATACAAAAACTCAAAAAGTTTTTTTAGGCATTCACAAATGTTCGACATGTGCCCCTTTAGTGATTCGGCAGACATCAAGCCGATAATCAAGTTCCTCCCACACTCGGCGCAGCATGTCCCCATCAATGAGTTCCAAAGCATCGTTGATGCGAGCTCGCAGTTCTGGCACGTTTCTTGGTAGAGGAGGTTTAAACACTGAATCTTTTACATAACCCCACAGAAAGAAATCGCATAGGGTTAAGTCGGGAGAGCGTGGAGGCCATGACATGAATTGCTGATCATGATCTCTACCACGACCGATCCATCGGTTTTCCAATCTCCTGTTTAAGAAATGCCGAACATCATGATGGAAGTGCGGTGGAGCACCATCCTGTTGAAAGATGAAGTCGGCGCTGTCGGTCTCCAGTTGTGGCATGAGCCAATTTTCCAGCATGTCTAGATACACGTGTCCTGTAACGGTTTTTTCGAAGAAGAAAAAGGGGCCGTAAACTTTAAACCGTGAGATTGCACAAAACACGTTAACTTTTGGTGAATTGCGAATTTGCTGCACGAATGCGTGAGGATTCTCTACCGCCCAGATTCGCACATTGGGTCTGTTCACTTCACCATTAAGAAAAAATGTTGCTTCATCACTGAAAACAAGTTTCGCACTGAACGCATCCTCTTCCATGAGCTGTTGCAACCGCGCCGAAAATTCAAAGCGTTTGACTTTGTCGTCGGATGTCAGGGCTTGTAGCAATTGTAAACGGTAAGGCTTCTGCTTTAGCCTTTGCCGTAAGATTTTCCAAACCGTCGGCTGTGGTACGTTTAGCTCTGTGCTTGCTTTATTCGTCGACTTCCGCGGGCTACGCGTGAAACTTGCCCGCACGCGTTCAACCGTTTCTTCGCTCACTGCAGGCCGACCCGTTGATTTCCCCTTACAGAGGCATCCAGAAGCTTTAAACTGCGCATACCATCGCCGAATGGAGTTAGCAGTTTGTGGATCTTTGTTGAACTTCGTCCTGAAGTGTCGTTGCACTGTTACGACTGACTGATGTGAGTGCATTTCAAGCACGACATACGCTTTCTCGGCTCCTGTCGCCATTTTGTCTCACTGCGCTCTCGAGCGCTCTAACGGCAGAAACCTGAAGTGCGGCTTCAGCCGAACAAAACTTTATGAGTTATTCTACGTATCTGTAGTGTGTCGTGACCATATGTCAATGAATGGAGCTACAGTGAATTTATGAAATCGCTTCAATCATTTGTAATGGCCCTGTACATCACGACAAGTCACTCGTTTCCCCATAGGGGCATTATGAAAATCCTAAGTTGCGTCATTAGGGCTCACGGAGGTATAGCACGTTTGATTACATTTGGTAGGGTATATGCCAAGAGGCTGCTGTACTGGCTACCTCATTCCCACGAATTCACACGTCTTTTACTGCTCAAGAGAATGTCACCAAGTTGGCCTGTCTTTGCAACTGGGAAAGGACGCCCTAGGTATTCTGGACTGTTTTATTTGGTAAATACATACGCTGCCTCCGGAGCAGTGTGGAAATCGGGGCAGATAAGGAATTTCAGCACCTATTCACATTTAACTTTATCCACAGAAATCAGAATTATAGAGAGTTCAGCATGAATCATGGTGCTCATTTCAAATGTAAACTCTGTGAACGAAATCATAGTTTTGAGTGAGCAGCTTGTAGCACTTCGCAAGTCTAATGGTATTCTGGGCTTCATAGATAACCTGGATCATGATTAGCTCCATCATTGCCTCTGTATTATTCCAAATTGTTTGATGAATGCGAATTTCATCACATCAGCTGCAGTGGGTATAGATGTTTCATCCTGCTGACATATGAAAATTTGTGCCGTACAAGACTGGAACGCGTATTTCCCGCTTATCGCGAGTGGTAACTTTACCCAATTTAGTTATCTAAGAACGCTTCCCGACCCAACCCAAATCTCGATATGTCACTATCCACGTCCTTATATTGTTGTCTTATGTTCGTCGCAATTTAAGTTCCCAGCATTACTTGCTGATTTCTGCTTAGAGAGTGACACCACCAATAGGAATCGTGAACATTTTTATCGTCGTATGCCCCGCCTCGCATTCAGTGGATAATTTTAAATGTTTGTGCATACAGCTACTGATCGTAGAATCATACGTGAATTTTATACGACGAGACGGGGCATAAAACTATGAAAATGGCCTCGATTCCTTGTAGTGGTCTACTTCTCCCCAAGCGGGAATCAAGTAATATTGCAAGCTTAAAGGGAGACAGACATAAGACTGTGATGTAGGACGTGGACTTTGACATATGGAGGTTTAGGTTAGGTCGGAAAGCGTGCACGGACAGACGAAGTTGTAAAGTAGGCGCTGGCAATAAGGGGGAAATCCGGGTTGGAGTCTCTGTCCAGCGCAAATTTTCGTATGCCCCAACTGGGTAATAAATCTCTACCCATTGAAGCTGATGTCATGAGATTCTCATCCAGCAAATAATTTGGAACAATATTTCATACATTTCGGGAAGCATCATCCCCCTCTAGCTCTTCCCATTCAAACATTTTATATGTCAAATGCTTTAACCGCACTTTTTCGCTTATATACAGTAAGCAAATCAGTTTATCATTAAATAAGAAGACCTGGATCCACGCAGAGCCCTTAAAACCAGAAACAGTGCAACTTAGCTTTAGCTCAGGTGAACTGAAAACAGAACTACCACGATTAAAATCAATACATACCGTTTCTTTTAGGGAAGATTTTATAACCTGTTCTAGCAGACCATTCTTCCAATCTCTTAAAGCTAGATTGTAATTGATCAGTGCATATTTGGGGACTAGAAGCAGTAACAAACCAAGATTATGGGTTTTATAAATCAAACAAAGCTTAAGGTATCATCACGAGTTTACCGAAAATTTATGATTCCATCTCGTTCTTTGACCATTTTTATTCTGGTCGAGGTGATACAGTACGAAATTGATGGTCCTTATATAACGACGCAACACTCCTAAGCATTTGTGAAACTGTACACTTTTTCAGATTTGTTTATAATATCATTACACATTTTTGCGAAGTATTATGTGAATGGATTGCAGTACAAAAACATGGCCATCCTATAGGTTTCAATATGCAGGTGTCTTGAGTGAATTAGAAAGCTCTAAAATGACGTACAAACTTTTTTTTTTCTTTCTAGCAGTGTAAAGTCTCGGTCTAAGCTAGCTTAGCGATGTAGCATATCTTAAAATTTTACAGTTTTCTTTTATAACTGCATGAAACTATTTTTATTACTGCTGTTATTCTCAGATTTTTGTATATATGAAAAAAGACAAAAGTTTACTTCTATTATTACTGTTTGTAAAACCGGATATTATAGTAATCTCCAATTTGAACAAATGACATCTAGAACATTCTGGAAAAACGTCATCAGTTACATACAGGGTGACTCAGAAATCTTACGACAGACTTCGAGGGGTTGTAGAGGGTGTCCTGAGGAACAAATAGAGGACTGGAACCCGTATTCAGAAACGTCATCCAACGATGCTACAGAGCATCGAAGCCACAGCCGCTGGCGCCTGCCACTAGGCCACCCCTGTAGCACGAAACGTGACTTTGTACGCTGTGCGGACCACAGGCGAAACTACTCGCGCACGTGTTATTTAGTGATCGCGACTGATTTGCCACAATCGCCGGCGGAAGAGATGGAGATAGCTGCTGTGTAGAAAGGCATTGATTTGTATGAATGAGATGCTCTGTTGCCGTGGTGAACGACGGTTTCAGACATGGATTTCCAACTGCTGATTATTTTTCTCCTGTGTACTGAACAGCATAGGAGATTTTTGAGGGTTCCAGAAGAAAAATAAACTGTGAATGGAAATCTATGTCTGAAACCGTCAACCAACGAGACAACAGAGAATCGCATTTGTAGGAGACAATGCCTTCCTCAGCAACAGCTAACTCCATCCTCCCCACAGGAGTTCCTGACAATCAGTCGCGATTACTGAATAACAAACAACACTGTGAGCCGTTCCACCTACGATCCGTCAGCGTACAAAGTCACGTTTGCTGGCAAAGGGCAGGCACCGGCGCCTATAATTTCGACGCTCTGCAGCGTTGTTGGATGACGTTTCTGGACACGGGTTCCTATCGTCGATTTATTTCTCAAGACACTCTCTACAACCTCTCGAAATTTGTCGCAACATTTCTGGGACACCCTGCAGAGGTGAATACACACCGAATCAGTTAGTCTGCATTTAGTCAGTGATCAGGCTACCAGAAGTCGTTAGTCAGGCTGTGATCTATAAGGACAACTACTACGCATATAGAATGTCTTTGTTTTCAGAAAGCTTATGTGCAATTCGCTCTCTGGACAATAAACGCCTTTGGACCATATCATCTCCTGGTAAAACGACAAGCACTGCATTCTTATAACGAAAAGATGAATATATACACTACTGGCCATTAAAATTGCTACACCAAGAAGAAATGCACGTGATAAACGGGTATTCACTGGAAAAATATATTATACTAGAACTGACATGTGATTATATTTTCACGCAATTTGGGTGCATATATCCTGAGAAATAAGTACCCAGAACAACCACCTCTGGCCCTAATAACGGCCTTCATACGCCTGGGCATTGAGTCAAACAGAGCTTCGATGGCGTGTATAGCTACAGCTGCTCATGCAGCTTCAACACGATACCACAGGTCATCAAGAGTAGTGACTGGCGTATTGTGACGAGGCAGTTGCTCGGCCACCATTGACCAAACGTTTTAAATTGGTGAGAGATCTGGAGAATGTGCTGGCCAGGGCAGCAGTCGAACATTTTCTGTATCCAGAAAGGCCCGTACAGGACCTGCAACATGCGGTCGTGCATTATCCTGCTGAAATGTAGGGTTTCGCAGGGATCGAATGAAGGGTAGAGGTGCGGGTCGTAACACATCTGAAATGTAACGTCCACTGTTCAAAGTGCCGTCAATGCGAATAAGAGGTGACCGAGACGTGTAACCAATGGCACCCTATACCATCACGCCAGGTGATACGCCAGTATGGCGATGATGAATACACGCTTCCAATGTGCGTTCACCGCGATGTCACCAATCACGGATGCGACCATCATGATGCTGTAAACAGAACCTGGATTCGTCCGAAAAAATGACGTTTTGCCACTCGTGCACCCAGGTTCGTCGTTGAGTACACCATCGCAGGCGCTCCTGTCTGTGATCCACCGTCAAGTGTAACCGCAGCCATGGTCCCCGAGCTGATAGTCCATGCTACTGCAAACGTCGTCTAACTGTTCGTCCATATGGTTGTTGTCTTGCAAACGTCCCCATCTGTTGACTCGGGGATCGAGACGTGTCTGCACGATCCGTTACAGCCATGCGGATAAGATGCCTGTCATATCGATTGCTAGTGATACGAGGCCGTTGGGATCCAGCACGGCGCTCCGTATTGCCCTCCTGAACCCACCGATTCCATATTCTGCTAACAGTCATTGGATCTTGACTAACGTGAGCAGCGATGTCGCGATACGATAAACCGCAATCGCGGTAGGCTACAATCCGACCATTATCAAAGTCGGAAACGTGATGGTACGCATTTCTCTTCCTTACACGCGGCATCACAGTAACGTTTCACCAGGCAACGCCGGTCAACTGCTGTTTGTGTATGAGAAATCGGCTGGGAACTTTCCTCATGTCAGCACGTTGTAAGTATCGCCACTGGCGCCAACCTTGTGTGAATGCTCTGTAAAGCTAATCATTTGCATATCACAGCATCTTCTTATTCCTGTCGGTTAAATTTCGCGTCTATAGCACGTCATCTTCGTAGTATAGCAATTTTAATGGCCAGTAGTGTATAAATACGATAGCCATCAAATTTTAGTGTTGAAAGTACATACTTTCCATTTCATCTAAATGAACTAAAGTAGCTATCATACGCGCTAAAAGTACATAATTTTATCAAAAGCTGCTTAAACTTTTTTTTAAATTTGGGAAGTGGAGCAGATTATGGAGACGTTGTCCACAAATAAGGAGAGGTTTTCAAGACTCCTCAATACCGACGATTTACGCTTAAAAGGCTCTTCTGAGAGATACCGTTAATTCCAGGAAAATGATGGGAGAGTATTTCTGACTCGATATCTAAAACTACGTTTTTTAAAGTAGGACAGCAGAAAAATGGGGACAGATAAACAAACCCCATTTGTGCATCCGATAGAAGATTTTGTGTCTCCACGTAGTGTCGTATCCCTTTTAAGTGTAGAAATGATTGTTATTGAGTGCTGTTAATGTAGGGATGCCCCTTGTTTGGCCGTCTGGGTTACTCTGTTAAGAGTAAGACTATGCTTTATGAATCCACACTGGAGACGACTTATAAAGTTTCTAGAAACCAAACAAGATGTGAGTTGAACATCCATTGTCTTTTCTGTATAGCTGATAAGAGCGACACTACGTTTGGAGATAGGAAGTGCTCTGTTCTTCCCTGGTTTAAGAGGCAGAACCATTATTAATTTCCTCCACGGGTCGGGCTTTTGCCTTTCGATGTGTATCCGTATTTTTGCTGAATGAGTAACAGGGAGAGATGCAATATGCTATATGTACGAAGAAATGATCAGGCGCAGCTTATAAGATAGTGATTTCCCTGGACATAAATAAATTTCACAAAAAAAAAACATGTCATCTGGTGGTGGGCAAACTAGCTTGCTATCCTCCCAACAGAAGTACTTATACGATCTTAGTAACTGGAGTGCATTTAATACCTGATGGTTGTAGCTGCATGTAATTACATGATGGTGTATTCTAAACTAACACAGTCTACGGCCTATAATTTATGTTGTTTGGTGGTAGACATAACCGGGGTAAAAAGCCTACCCATAAAAGCTTTCACTAAAACTGTTTCTCGTCACCATCTCTCTCCCTGTTCCTCTTTCGAATTTACATCCTTCTGATTCCTAGGGTAATCAAGTTATTTTTCAATCATAAATCAGTCTAGGAGCACCACCGTTGCCAGATTATCTGTTTTATGCTGCACAAACGAAGTAATCAGCAAGCTAAAATCTTTGTTAATGACATCAGACGTTCCTGTTAATTACTGGTATCACTTGATCAAAGAGATTGTGTTACATTATTACTATACGTAGCGAGATAAGGGCCTCATATGCGGCAAACATTATTACCCAAAATTACCATCTAAATTAGAAGTTTTTGTACATCACAGAATGCAGAGTTTCTGACTGTCGATAGCTGCAAGTGGTGGGCAATGAAGCATGCAAATACTCACAATAAATGTAAGTCTGGAAACCAATGGCTTCCCCAGTAAAACGTACTAACAAGTGCAGTTACGATAATGTTACGACGTTGTTAATGTCGAAGGGTACATTTTGGATGATGTTCCTTATGGTGGAAGGATGCTTATGTGGTACATACACGTGATGGAGCACCAGCACACTTTCATATGGCTTTTCGGGAATACACAGCACGAATATTCGACAGGACGTGTATCGATCGTGGTTCACCAATTCTATGGTAGCCCAGGTCCCTGACTTGTATCAGTTTCATTTTTCTCGTGTGTGTCGCACATTAGCAGCTTTGATCCATTCCTGACCTGTTGATAGTGTCTATGACCTCCGAGTAGACATTGTGGATGGATTTTAATGCCTTCAGAACACTCCTAGGAATTCTGAACGCGTGCGGACATCGATAAGGAAACGTGTTGAAACTTGCTTTCACAGAACCGTGGCCGATTGCAACATTTATTGTAATGTACTTGTCCTCAAGTCTATGTCTGCAGCACGGTTACTCGGGGACTCTACTATAAGGTGTTCATGTTGTTGTTGTTGTTGTTATTGTCGTTGTTGTGTCTTCAGTCCGAATACTGTTTAGGTGTAGCTCACTACTCTATCCGGTGCAAGCCTCTTCACCTCCGAGCAACTGCCTCACCTACATCCTTTTGTACTTGCTTATAGTAGTCATCTCTTCGTCTCCCTCTACAATTAGTACCCGCCACACTTCCCTCCAATACTATATTGGTAATCTCTTGATGTCTCAGAATGTGTCCCATCAATCGATACATCCTTTACTAAAGTTATGCCAGAAGTTTCTTTTCTCTCCAAATTTATTCAGTACTTCCCCACTGATTACGTGGTCTACCGAAGTATTCTCCTGTAGCACCACCTTTCCAAATCTACTATTCTCTTCTTGTCTGCACGGTTTATCGTCCACGTTTCACTTCCATATAAGGCTACACTCCAGGCAAATACCATCTGAAAAGACTTCCTAACACATTAATCTATGCTCCACATTAACAAATTTCAGTCTGGAACCACGCGAGCGCTACGGTCGCAGGTTCTAAACTTGCCTCGGGCATGGATGTGTGTGATGTCCTTAGGTTAGTTAGGTTTAAACAGTTCTAATTTCTAGGGGACTGATGACCTCAGATGTTAAGTCCCATAATGCTCTGAGCCATTTGAACCATTTTTGAACGAACATTGCTAATATACTCTGGTGGTCATTTTACCTCTCAAGTAGAACTTCCACACTGATCATTTACATACAAACCAAAGGTGTGCACGTGTATGAAGTTACTGCGACATCAGAGTATCTATTCTGGGTGCTTCACTTATTTTTCCGGCAGAGTATTTTCATTATTAAGCAGGAAAACTGCAGGGTCGATAGTACGAACAAATCACTCTCACCAAAGAGATGGGTTGGCCGTAGTGGACTAGCTCTAGAGTGGAATGATTAAGTACTCTGCTTCTATTTCGCAATCCGATGAGAATTCTTGTAGGAACACCGCATGAGGAATGAAGTATACTGGCTGCATTTCGACGCTCATCATCATTCTGGGATTTGTTCTGTGGTCAAAGGCCCCCCGAGATTGTAAGTGTTTTACACCTTTCTTTCGGTTATTATATAGGGTGAGACACTAATTATTGCCACCAATAATAACTCCGAAAATATGACAGGAGCTGAAATGTTTGTGGGACAAAAGTTGCATGGTACAACCGTTCCATAGTATGAAGCTGGTTTTTCGTTGCTAGGCGTCAGAGATATGAATATCAATTTGGTTTTTTAAATGAGATGCTATAGTTTCGTTTTAATTTTCTGATAGCAGCTATAGAGACGAATCCAATGATGTGTAACAGTAAGGTCTTTGAAGGTCAACGAAGGTCAAAAAGATGGCATGAACGTCCATTTACAGAAGGTGTTCGAAGTGATGACGATTGGTATCAATGCAGTGCTGCAATCTTCTTTTCATGGATTGGGAGGTATTCCTTATCACATAGGCACTTACCGAAGCACATGCTCTGACAATTCTCTCTTGCATATCTTCAGGTGTAGTTGGAATGTCTTTATAAACAATGTCTTTTGCGAATCCCCACAAGAAAAAATCCAGAGGCCTTAAGCCTGGCGAACGAGCCGGCCACGAATCATCTTCTTCGCGTCCAATCCAGTTGCTTCTGAAACTCATATCTAGCCATCAGCGAAAAATGTGCCGGACATACATCGTGTTGATACCACATTCTGTTCCTTGTTCCTAAAGATATTTCTTCCAATAACAGGCCTAATTATAGAATTCTGTTCTCCAGAATACCACACCATACATACACCGACCACGGTTTTTGGTGTACAGCTTGCTGCAGACAACAGGGATTTTCAGTTACCCAATAATGCATGTTATGCAAATTAACATTTCCATGGTTCGTGAATGTAGCCCATTCAGTAAATAAAGTTAAATTAATAAATGTGTCATCCCTTTGAATCTAAAGTTGAGCGCATCGGCAGAATTCAATACGACTTATTCAATCCGTATCAGTTAATTCTTGGTGGTGACTGATATGGTAAGGATGACATTTATGGCGATTCAGAACACGAAGCATACGACTGTGGCTCATGCCAGATTCCTTTGCGATTTTCGTGAACTAACACAAGCATCTCGAACCACAGTAGCAAGCGTACCAGTTTCCGTTTCCTCGTTAGTAACTCTCCTTTGCCGGGTATGCTTCCGATGCGTTAAAGATCCAGTTGTTCTCAGTTTATCATACACACACTTAAATTTACGATGTGTAGAGCGAGTACGTTGAGGATATTTTTCAGCGTGTAAGTCTCTAGCTCTCACTGAATTTCTTTGGAATTCTCCGTAAATGAGAAGCATGTCAACTTGTTGTTCGAAGGAATACATCATTCATATTCAATTGATTCGACGATACTAGACTTACCGTTCCTATTAGTGTTGTATTGGGTTCAAATGGCTCCGAGCACTATACGACTTAACTTCTGAGATCATCAGTCGCCTATAACTTAGAACTAATTAAACCTAACCAACCTAAGGACATCACACACATCCATGCCCAAGGCAGGATTCGAACCTGCGACCGCAGCGGTCGCGCGGTTCCAGACTGTAGAGCCTAGAACCGCACGGCCACTCCGGCCGGCTATTGTATTGGGAAACAGTCGAATGGTGTTTACATATCAATGGTACGTTAGATGGATACGCCGTATTCGGCGAATATTTAGTATTTGCATTATATACCAGAGAGAACTGTCAGAGCATGTGCTTCGATAAGTGTCGAAGTGATGAGGAATACCAGTCAATCCATGATAAGAAGATTGCAGCACTGCATTGATACCAATGGTCATCACTTCGAACACCTTCTGTAAATGGACGTTCATGCCACCTTTATGACCTTTGTTGACTTTCAGAGACCTTACTGTTATACATCATTGGATTCGTCTCTATAGCCGCTATCAAAAAATAAGTACCAAACTGTAGCACTCCATTTAGAAAGAAAAGTTGGCCTTCACATCTTTGACGCGACCCCACCTAGCAACAAAAAACCAACGTCATATTATGGCCCCCATTGTCCCATGCAATATTTTTTTCACAAAACTTGCAATTACTATGATAGTATCGGAGTTATTCTAGGTGGCAATAGTTAGTGACTCACCCTGTACATTTGCTTCTTAGCATTTCTGTACTCACTTTGCAATTCAAGCTTTCTATTGTTCTTCTTAGGTAACACTTGTTTCCTACAGTTGGTCCTCAGAACAGTCTGAGTTTGATCCTGCTAATCTTCGACACAAGGTTTGGTCCCATTCTCACGTATGAGAAAATGAGCGAAGTTTACCCAAGTTCAGGCACGTTCGCGTGTTGTGTGCGCTCCCTACAGCCTTCCCTCCACTCCCCCCCCCCCTCCCCCCGCCCACCCCACCCTTATCAAATCTTCTGCTTCTGCTTTTAGTAATATTTCATTTACAGAATAAATGCTTGAATTGAAGTTTCATAGCAGCTCTTGTCCCTTTCATCTCTTACTTCCCATCCACGTGGTTAAGTGCACTGAACATTACTAAGCATTTCTGGTTTAATAGAATGCACAGTTTGTGGAATGAATTAGCGTTATCCGTTGTGCATATCAGACACTGTGCTTGCTCAGCGAACATGAATAAATTTACTGACGAACAGGCGTAAAAATTATGCGTATATCTCCCTTTCATTGTGCTGCTCAGCGAGCATTAATAAGTTTAATTACGAACTTTAATAATAAAATAAATCGTTCACCCCATTCAATAGCAGGTATATGATTAAATTTTTAATTATAGTTTATCGCTGAACGTTTTTATATTCGCTGAGCAACCCAATGAAAGTGGGGATAAATGGTTCAAATGGCTCTGAGCACTATGGGACTCAACATCTTAGGTCATAAGTCCCCTAGAACTTAGAACTACTTAAACCTAACTAACCTAAGGACGTCACACACACCCATGCCCGAGGCAGGATTCGAACCTGCGACCGTAACAGCCTCGCGGTTCCGGACTGCAGCGCCAGAACCGCACGGCCACCGCGGCCGGCGAAAGTGCAGATACACAGGGCGGTCAGAACAGTCTGAAAACCTTGTAAGGGTGTTGCAGGAAAGGTTTTTCTGTGAAATAATTGTTAAGAAAAACATTCGTAATGTTGCGCTGTTTCCGAGTTACATAGCATTGATTTTAACCAATCAGGTCGTTGCACGCGCAAATTCAAGCACTTGCACGCCAAAAAAATGCAGTAATGAGCAGACATCTGCGAGTCACGGAGTTACCACTTATAAATCCTCGTTACCACTTAAAACGTGCCAGTTCCGGAAGTGATAACTTTAAATTAGATGAGTAAAAGCTACGTTTATTTGATTTGAGGAAACTAAATGAAGAACTATACCGTATTACTGTATTGCAGTGCCTGTGTTATTCTGATTACGATGCCAAGCCCCTCTGGACATGCATAAGCAACAAGCACTGCAGCGACCACAGCCGTTACGAAACACATTAAATGAATTCCCAATGGAGAATAAGGACTACGATCAGATGCAGGATGGAATGACGACTATGCAAGTTTGTACAGGACCGGGACTCGAACCCGGATTTCCCGCTTGTCGCGAGCGGTAACCTTACCATTTTGCTATCTGTGCACGATTCCGAGCCAGACCTAACCAGCCATATGTCGTCAACCATGGGTCTACGGCCTGAACTCGTACAGCCATTATGTGCACTGAAGCGCCAAAGAAACTGGTATAGGCATGCGTATTGAAATCCAGAGTTACGTAAACAGGCAGAAAAAGGAGCTGCAGTTGGCAACGCCTATATGAGACAAGTGTCTGGCTCTGTTGTTAGATCGGTTACTGCTGCTACAATGGCAGATTATCAAGATTTAAGTGAGTCTGAATGTAGTGTTATAGTCGGCGCACGAGCGAGGGGACACAACTTGTCCGAGGTTGCGATGAAGTGGGTATTTTCCCGAACTACCATTTCACGAGTATACCGTTAATATCAGGAATCCGGTAAAACATCAAATCTCCGACATAATTGCTGCCGGAAAGAGATCCTTCAAGAACGGGACCAACAACGACTGTAGAGAGTCGTTCTTCGTGACAGAAGTGCAGCCCTTCCGCAAATTGCTGCAGATTACAATGCTGAGCCATCAACGTCAGTGTACGAACCATTCAATGAAACATCATCGATATGAGCTTTCAGAGTCGAAGGCCTGTCTGCCTCTTTCATAAATCCAAACTGCAGCTATCAAACAGTGGAAAATCCAGGGTGGAATGTAACAGTATGATGAGAAGGAAAGTTGCCGCTCACCACATAGCGGAGATGCTGAGTTTCAGATAGGCACAACAAACAGACTCTCACAATTAAAGTTTTTGGCCATTAAGGCATTCATCCACAGACACACACACACACACACACACACACACACACACACACACGCAAGGGTACACCCTTGATGACTGCGTCTCGCCTGGGCCCGTCAACAGCGACATTGGACTGTTGATGACTGGAAACATATCGCCTGGTTGGACGAGTCTCGTTTCAAATTGCATCGAGTGGATGGTGGTGTACGGGTATAGAGACAACCTCATGAATCCATGAACCCCGCATGTCAGCAGGGGACTGTTCAAGGTGGTGGTGGCTGTGTAATGGTGGTAATGGTGTGGGGCGTGTTCGGTTGGAGTGATGTGGGACGCCTGACACGACTCTGGCAGGTGGCACGTACGTAAGCATCCTGTCTCATCGTCTGCATCCATTCATGTCCGTTGTGCATTACGACGGACTTGAGGAATTCCAGCAGGACAGTGCCACACTCCACACGTCCAGAAATGCTACAGAGTAGCTTCAGGAACACTCTTCTGAGTTTAAACATTTCCGCTGGCCACCAAACTCCCCAGACATGAACATTATGGAGCATATGTGGGATGCCTTGCAACGTGCTGTCCAGAAACGATCTCCACTCCCTCGTACTCTTATGGATTTGCGGGCAGCCCTGCAGGAACCATGGTGTCAGTTTGCTCCAGCACTGCTTCAGAGCCGGCCGTAGTGGCCGAGAGGTTCTAGGCGCTTCAGTCCAGAACCAAGCGACTGATACTGCCGCAGGTTCGAATCCTGCCTCGAGCATGGATATGTGTGATGTCCTTAGGTTAGTTAGGTTTAAGTAGTTCTAAGTTCTAGGGGGGCTGATGACCTCAGATGTTAAGTCCCATAGTGCTCAGAACCGTTTGAACCACTTGATCTACTTCAGATATTAGTCGAGTCAATGCCACGTCGTGTTGCGGCACTTCTGCGTGCTCCCGGGGGCCCTACACGATATTATGCAGGTGTACCAGTTTCTTTAGCTTTTCAGTGTATATTCCCGTACAGGTCAGACGTTCGTCTCTAAAGTCGCTTGCGCGATATTGGCAACTGAACTTCGGCAAGTGAACTTTGCATCGTAATCATAATAACATAGGCACTGCAATACCGTATCTATTTGCCGATACTTGGAATGTGACTTTCAAGTACAACGTCTGACCTGTACGGCAATATACGCAATGGATCGTCGCAGGCGCATCGTCGACGACGTATGGGAGTCGTGCGCGGATAGCCTAGTTGTATGCCGGGACAGTAGCTCAACGTGTTCGGTCAGAGGGTTAGCAGCCCTCTGTAAGAAAAGAACTGAGTTAATGGATCACCGATAAACTTGAACAAACATCATGTGACGTCCGCCCCGAACAAACACAACGACCAATAACGAACAAAATGATATTAAAAAAAGTGGTAAATCGTCCGCTCGCGAAAAGCGGGAAATCCGGGATAGAGTCCCGGTCCGGCGCAAGTTTTCATTGTCGTCTTCCAATCTAAGCTAACGGTAGTCCTTATTTGCAATATTGCAAATTCATTTGATATGAAACGAAGACCTCGTTTGGCGACTGTTTCTCCGGTGCGTTGCTTGAATTTACGCGTGCGACGACCTGACCGGCTAACGTCAATACTAATTAACTCGGAAACGGGGCAACATATCGAAATCTTTTAACAGTTATTTCTCACCACTACCTCCCCTTAAACACCCTTACAAGGTTTTCATATTATTTCAGACCATCCTATATACAGGTTGATTCAAAAAGAATACCACAACTTTAAAAATGTGTATTTAATGAAAGAAACATAATATAACCTTCTGTTATACATCATTACAAAGATATTAAAAAAAATTTTTTTTCACTCAAAAACAAGTTCAGAGATGTTCAATATGGCCCCCTCCAGACACTCGAGCAATATCAACCCGATACTCCAACTCGTTCCACACTCTCTGTAGCATATCAGGCGTAACAGTTTGGATAGCTGCTGTTATTTCTCGTTTAAAATCATCAATGGTGGCTGGGAGAGGTGGCCGAAACACCATATCCTTAACATACCCCCATAAGAAAAACTCGCAGGGGGTAAGATCAGGGCTTCTTGGAGGCCAGTGATGAAGTGCTCTGTCACGGGCTGCCTGGCGGCCGATCCATCGCCTCGGGTAGTTGACGTTCAGGTAGTTACGGACAGATAAGTGCCAATGTGGTGGCGCTCCATCCTGCTGAAATATGAATTGTTGTGCTAGCTCTGCGAGTCGATTTTCCTGGGCTGCGAACAAATGCTTGCTGGATGCGTGCTACATTCTCATCACTCGTTCTCGGCCGTCCAGAACTTTTCCCTTTGCACAAACACCCATTCTCTGTAAACTGTTTATACCAACGTTTAATACACCACCTATCAGGAGGTTTAACACCATACTTCGTTCGAAATGCACGCTGAACAACTGTCGTCGATTCACTTCTGCCGTACTCAATAACACAAAAAGCTTTCTGTTGAGCGGTCGCCATCTTAGCATCAACATCAACTGACACTGACGCCTAGTCAACAGCGCCTCAAGCGAACAAATGTACAACTAAATGAAACTTTATAGCTCCCTTAATTCGCCGACAGATAGTGCTTAGCTCTGCCTTTTGTCGTTGCAGAGTTTTAAATTCCTAAAGTTGTGGTATTCTTTTTGAATCACATTGTATAATTGTTACTCCAGACTGAGAGCCGGCCGGTGTGGCCGTGCGGTTAAAGGCGCTTCAGTCTGGAACCGCGTGACAGCTACGGTCGCAGATTCGAATCCTGCCTCGGGCATGGATATGTGTGATGTCCTTAGGTTAGTTAGGTTTAACTAGTTCTAAGTTCTAGGCGACTGATGACCTCAGAAGTTAGGTCGCATAGTGCTCAGAGCCATTTGAACCAGCCAACCAGACTGAGAACACCTGGTTATGAAATACTCTGGCGAGTATCCCGCGAGTGGGTCAAATTACGTGAAACTAGCGCTACTGGAGACCTAAATTCATTTGATGTAGTGGATATTCCATGGAACGTCCCGAATGGCCACATTTCAAGCAAAATATTATATCAATAATTGATCATCGTCTCAGGACTTTTAGGACCTAGGTTATATGGTTTAAGACATCAAATGGTTCAAATGGCTCTGTACACTATGGGACTTAACATCGGAGGTCATCAGTTCCCTAGAACTTAGAACTACTTAAACCTAACTAACCTAAGGACATCACACACATCCATGCCAGAGGTAGGATTCGAACCTGCGTGATTCCGGACTGAAGAGCCTAGAACCGCTCGGTCACAACGGCCGGCTCGTAAATATCCAAGTTGGTCATATAGAATTAGGTGCCTCACAAATTCGACGTCGATCGCGTAGTATCACTGATCTTTCCACGGGCAAACCTTAACTGAATATCAGCGACGTACCATAGTCGCCCATGTGACTAGGATAGGGTGTATGTCTTCCTAGTTTTTAGGAAACGGTGGGCACATGCACAGGGTTACGTAACTATATCGCTAGTGATACAGTTCTTAAGAACTGTGAGACTCGTTTGTTGTCTCGCATAACAGCTGTTATCGACATCGAAAACCACCTGTACACAAAGAACACAGACTATGCGTTCAGTAATTGTGCAAACTCCGCTTGCTGTACTCTGTCAGACATTCAGAATTGTAATAGTTATCAGAGTAGAGGTTGATGTGCTGTATTTTGGCGCCACAACAATGCCACATTGTCATTTAGCAAACAAACCGTATACGAATAAAATATCATATCCCTTGTGGACGAGTCTGTCTTTTATATGCAGGTGACTATGGGCGAGTCTACCTTTTGTATACATGGATCCATGTTATGCAAGACAACTTGTAGGTAATCAGCGCTAAGTGTGAAGACTGGAAGCCGTCTATCAGTATAAGCAAAGGCAACATATTCTCATTTCGAATATAATGGATTTCCTTGAGAGAGAGAAGTTGCTGTCCATGCATCAGCACGGCTTTAGAAAGCATCGCTACTGCGAAACGCAACTCGCCCTTTTTTCACATGATATCTTGCGAACCATGGATGAAGGGTATCACACGGATGCCATATTCCTCGACTTCCGGAAAGCGTTTGACTCGGTGCCCCACTGCAGACTCCTAACTTAGGTACGAGCATATGGTCTGTGAGTGGCTCGAAGACTTCTTAAGTAACAAAACCCAGTACGTTGTCCTCGATGGTGAGTGTTCATCGGAGGTGAGGGTATCATATGGAGTGCCCCAGGGAAGTGTGGTAGATCCGCTGTTGTTTTCTATCTACATAAATGATCTTTTGGATAGGGTGGATAGCAATGTGCGGCTGTTTGCTGATGATGCTGTGGTGTACGGGAAGGTGTCGCCGTTGAGTGACTGTAGGAGGATACAAGATGACTTGGACAGGACTTGTGTTTGGTGTAAAGAATGGCAGCTAACTCTAAATATAGATAAATGTAAATTAATGCAGATGAATAGGAAAAAGGATCCCGTAATGTTTGAATACTCCGTTAGTAATGTACCGCTTGACACAGTCACGTCGATTAAATATTTTGGCGTAACACTGCAGAGCGATATGAAGTGGGACAAGCATGTAATGGCAGTTGTGGGGAAGGTGGATAATCATCTTCGGTTCATTGGTAGAATTTTGGGAAGATGTGGTTCATCTGTAAAGGAGACCGCTTAGAAAACACTAATATGACCTATTCTTGAGTACTGCTCGAGCGTTTGGGATCCCTATCAGATCGGATTGAGGGAGGACATAGAAGCAATTCAGAGGCGGGCTGCTAGATTTGTTACTGGTAGGTTTGATCATCACGCGAGTGTTACGGAAGTGCTTCAGGAACTCGGGTGGGAGTATCTGGAGGAGAGGAGGCGTTCTTTTCGTGAATCGCTAATGAGGAAATTTAGAGAACCAGCATTTGAGGCTGACTGCAGTACAATTTTACTGCCACCAATCTCGCCGGCCGAAGTGGACGCGCGGTTCTGGCGCTGCAGTCTGGAACCGCGAGATCGCTACGGTCGCAGGTTCGAATCCTGCCTCGGGCATGGATGTGTGTGCTGTCCTTAGGTTAGGTAGGTTTAACTAGTTCTAAGTTCTAGGGGACTAATGACCTCAGCAGTTGAGTCCCATAGTGCTCAGAGCCATTTGAACTGCCACCAACTTATATTTTGCGGAAAGACCACAAAGATAAGATAAGAGAAATTAGGGCTCGTACAGAGGCATATTGGCAGTCATTTTTCCCTCGTTCTGTTTGGAAGTGGAAGAGGGAGAGAAGATGCTAGTTGTGGTACGAGGTACCCTCCGCCACGCACAGTATGGTGGATTGCGGAATACGTATGTAGATTTAGATGTAGAATATAACGCTCTTCAACTCGTAGAAATACCCTTTAGCATCCTTGCCGCGGACATGGCGATGGAAGCAGATGAGGTGGGGTGATTATCGCGGTGGAGTAGTGCGGACAAGTGGCACGGGGGAGTACGCGACGCATGGTATGGGCAGGTCCGCTGACGCAAGTGTTTACCTGCAGGCAGTAAGCCAGCAGTTCTAACGCAGAGTTCCAGCCCCGCTGAGCTCTCCTAGCGCCGTTTCCGTGTGCTTAGTCGTCTGCCGCCTGCACCTGCCGTGTGTCCTGATTATTCCCGTGCACGTCTCTACGATGTTTCGGATTTCCTGCTTCCCCGTAGACTGGCTTGCACGGCATTTTCGTTTCCTCTTGTAGGGTCCTGTTCCCTGGCTTGTCGTTGAGCCACCGTCGGACTGCACAATTCCTTGTACCGACTGTGTTGTTTAGCGGCATTATCACGCCTATCCAAATACTAAACAGCCGACAATGTTTGACTACACCATAGGCAAGCTGTTACTTTATTCAGTAACAAGAGTCAGATAAATTATCCAACAGTCACACTGAGGAGCAATTTAAAATGCAATTATAATATGCATCTAATTATCGAGAGAGTACGAGCGAATCTGAAATACCTTTAAGGAACTCTTAGGTACCGATAAGGCTGCTTGCAAACCGCTCTTCAGAATCATTCATTAGCATTATCTTATGTCTGTGATCCCTGCCAAATGAACGTAAGAAGCGAGAGAGTTAGTCAAAAAAGTTGTCAAGTGATCACACAGATAGAGTAAAAAATACACCCTGACAAAACAATTTAAGCACTTAGAAGTGGAGGAAAAAACAAAATTCTGATTCAAAGGTGAAGAGGGTGTGTCATCCAGAATGAAATTTTCACTCTGCAGCGGAGTGTGCGCTGATATGGAACTTCCTGGCCGATTAAAATAGTGTGCCAGACCAAGACTCAATCTCGGGACCTTTGCCTTTCGTGGGGGAGATTCTGTGAAGTTAGGAAGGTAGGTGACGAGGTACTGCCAGAAGTAAAGCTGTGAGAACGGGGCATGAGTCGTGCTTGGGTAACTCAGATAGCATAGCACTTGCTCGCGAATGGCAAAGGTCCCAAGTTCGAGTCTCGGTCCGGCACACAGTTTTAATCTGCCAGCAAGTTTCAGGGTATGTCATGTTCGTTCAGTGGTCACAGCATCGAGTCACATTGGCAAAGGAATAGGCAGTATAAGCCCGTTTACCATTATGACGTCGCACCATCTTTGACCTGGATTCAATCATTGATTCAGTTTGAAAAGGGTGCGATAAAATTTTTGTGTCCTCTCCTGAGGGAAGCTGACCCACAACTGTTGTAACTCGTCTGTTATATCCTGGATGCTGGCACTGGGATGGACTTGACGTTCGAGATGGTCCCAATATGTACTATCGGAAACAGGTCTCGAGACCTGGCCACAGGAATACCTCAGAATTCCGCAGACAGTTCATAGACACGTGTGGAGGAGCATTTTTCTGTTAAAAATGGCAGCGTGATACTATCACAAGAGGACGCATGCTGTTGGCCACGTACTGTTGTGCCATCAGGGTTCCATCAGTCACTGACAGCTGTGGTCAGAAGTCACACTCGATTGCCCTCCCTAACATGACATCACGAGTAACAGCACAGTGCTTCTTCAAAGTACTGAATGAATGGAACGTCACCCCAGGTCGATAACTACGATTCATCGCCGAGCAAAATACGACGCTCTTTTGTCAGCTATCTATGATTCCTGGTAACTGCACCACACCACCACGCACCGGTTTGTTTTTTAGTGTCAACGGCAGCCTACATAGTCTGCTGCTAGACTTTGATCACTGGTACGGGATGACACAGGTGTTACAGTGAGTCCATTACTTATTCTCAGTTGGTTGGTGCAAATGTGAAAGGGTTACGATGTGTGTGGTGCACAATACGTTGATCGTCCCTTGTCGTGGGCACACTGTCGTCACGTTCCGTGCAGTTCAACACCGGACCACTGCCACATCAGAACGTATAAGGAAAAAAAAAAATTGGGTATTGCCCAGTTTCGACCAGCTAGCCATATGGAGGCCCACAGAGAGGCCCCTTTCAAAATCTGTTAGGTGTTGGTAATGCTGTCTCTCACGGATACGTGGTATCGCCGTCTCCCTCACAGTGATTACTCATAATCTGGCGGTGTTCATGTTTCTTGTGTTTTCTAGCAGGGCTGGTAACATTACCAAACACAGAAATTACTAATGCTCTCTGTTGGCCGTTATGCCTGGTACAGAGAATTGCAACTCATATCAGTTGTACAACCGTCAATCTGCGTACATTACGAAGTTACATTAACATCCGACCGTATCTTCCGGATTCTTCACTTCTTTTGTCATGCATTGCAACCAAAATAAAGTCACTATGAATGACGAAAATCATTGCTCTGAAAATACAATAAACTTAGTTTTCGGGAATAGTGGAGAAAGATATTACTACCTCTCTCGTACATACTGTGTGCAGGTCGCGGTGGTAAAATTAGGAAATTACGGCTGATAAAGTGTGTAAGAAATATTTAATATCACCTGTACGTATTTGAGGAGTGGTTGCTGAGACCTTGAGTCGAGTGTCAAATTATTAACAGCGTAGGGAAAACGTCTGGAAGTGTTTGCCATTGACGTTACAATTAGTCTGGATGCTCACGAAATAAGGATAGTTCCCGTGGTACTTCTAATATCAGTCGGCATATTTTGTCAGTTCATTCTAACACACATCAGTGTACGAAGGGAACCTGAACTGAGAACAGTGTACTCATAAAGGTTTCGTAAGTATGTAAATACACGCCCAATGCCTTTCAGACCCGTAACTACAGTATTTTCGCCTGCGCCCAGTCATATTTTTTCAATGTATTGGAGTACAGTGGTCGGAGTAGAAAAGAGTAGAGGCTAAGTAATGGTACACTACAGGTAGGAAAATTTAGGAACTGATTAAGATCTAATCATTCATCCATCTGCAACGGCCTAGCTCAGTGGATACACCGGTTCCCGTCACATTACCGAAGTTAAGCGCTGTCGGGCGTGGCCGGCACTTGGATGGGTGACCATCCGGGCCGCCATATGCTGTTGCCGTTTTTCGGGGCGCACTCAGCCTCGTGATGCCAGTTAAGGAGCTGCTCGACCGAATAGTAGCGGCTCCGGTCAAAGAAAACCATCGTAACGACCGGGAGAGCGGTGTGCTGACCACACGCCCCTCCTATCCGCATCCTCATATGAGGATGACAGGGCGGTCAGATGGTCCCGATGGGCTACTTGTGGCCTGATGACGGAGTGCTTTATTCATCCATCTGGTGTAAGTGGAACCAATGTTACACCGTGCGTGAAGCCTCAAGACACATACCGATAATAGAATTAGATTTGTTTCTAAGATGAAGTTATAAAGTTCAGGAGACGATCCAAACAAGAAAATACAACAAATTGTGATAAAGAACCCTGATCAGGAAACGAATGAAGCGAAAGGTACAAAGCTAAACGTGTTGTAATATTACGCTGTCTCTGGAATACGGCAATCTACGAATAATTGTAAGTATGATCAGATAACCTGATTTATTATGCACGTCATTGCTAAAATGTAGGGTAGGCAAACTGCAACAACATGTAGTTTTACATGATGAGGAATGGGTACAGTAAAAACTATTATTGCATTTCAGGTGGCACGATCTGCACACTAACATTGTCAGCCGCAATGAAAAAATATGCAAAGCGTCATTCTATGGTTACAAGTAGAACTGTACAGTCCATTAGTCCTTACGAAACGGCGTTGTACTTGGTGACGGAATTAGTAGATCGGATTTTCGTGAATGTGCACATTAATGGAAAATTCAGGGTCGATTACACAGTGTATTGGGTCAGGTACACATGTAGGAGATATCCGACACACACTAGAAGTTTCCTGGGGTTTCAACTATTTTGATCTACTTTTGCAGATTCGTAACTGATTTATTGTTACTTAATTTTGTAATTAATTTTTATAGGTTTAAATGACATCTTTCTCTTACATTTTGAGGACTGAGGTCATTTGTCACACTCTCATGCGGAATTTGTGGCCTTTGAATTCATTTACTTTTGAGAACTGTGACAGGTGAGCAATTAGTAGTTCTGGCCTCACATGTTCTATGATGCATAGCTTGACATATCGAATTATTTTATTTCTTCTCCGAAATAAATGACAATATTTTCTTCAGATTCCTCATGATTTAGTTTTTGGGAACATCTGGCGACGTTGAAATGTCACAGGCTTCGAAATTCTCCCACATTTCGTTATTGTGACTCAGTTTCTCCTGTCTCTTCAATTGGTCGTTGTATTTGGTACGATCCTAGTCTTCTGTCGTCCACAGGAACATAAACGAGAAATTTTACGAAAAGCTGCTCGTTTTAGCAGTTGTAGTTGACTATTTTTTCCATTTATTTCATGCACCAAGATGTGTAAGAGATTATAGAAGAACTTCTAAAACTTCGGGCAATATCTACCAGAAAATAGGTTTGTTATGTCACAGCAGGGCTCGTGCAGGTAACACGATAAAGCACCGTGTCAATATGCCAGAACGATTCCCATGCGAGGGATCGGTGCTGGTGGTCCCGCTGTTTTGACATCGCAGCCACATCTCACGTCCCTTAATTTATGTTCGTGAGATGCTTTAATGAGCGAACTACGATCTCAAGAGATGGAACAAATGCTATTGTTCATTCTGTCACAAATTGTCGTCATCGTAGTCAATCGAGGAAATTACCCCAGAACGCGAGGCTCAAATTCATGTCCGGAGATCTTGATGTTGGTTCCTCGTGGTAGTCATCATTTGCTTCAGACATTTTCCAGGGTAATTTATTAAGATTTCAGATTTCCTAACCGGTCCTTTCTCAGCTGAGCAATTTCTCCAGCTTTAGTTATTTTGATTTACCTTCCGAGAAACCAACAATGGCATGACTCGGATACAAAAGTACATACAGCGATGTAAGCAGTACAGTAATTGACAGAATGTACGAACTTGGATTATACAACAAATTAGTTATGTCGATAACCGCAACGATTAGGACCGATATTACATAAAAACCAGAAATACAAATCTGGGATCGTCGATGAGAACAAACTATTAGATGTAACATTACTGGGTGGTGACAAATCCCCTTATGTGCGTGTGCCAGATGTGAGCAAATTAGCAAGGGGCAGGCGATTTAGCAGTATGGTATAGAACTAGGAACTACTCTATGTTTTGCTCTAACATATCAGAACAGATTATTTTGCATACAAAATCATAGTCAGAAATAAAGTTTGTATATTAATTAATTATTATTATCGTGTGATATACTGCGGTACGTTAGGTTGCAAATACTTAAAGCAGATTCGTATTCCTCTACGGCTACAACAAAATTTTTTTAGACAACACAACAAATCAAAAGCATATACGGAACAGAAAGCTTACACTTTGCCGCTCACATACTATTTAAGCAACTAGAAATTTTTAGTAGCCAAGAATAACAATTCCCCGAAAACTAAACCATGCCACTACGTGCTGGCATGAAGTTCTTAACATTAGGTGTGTCTTCAGAGTTAACACTTTCTTATAACGTTTCCTACGTAATTTTACTAACTGATAAAATAAAGTTTGAATAATCTATAATCTGCCGCCTGCAAGTCGTTCACGTGCTAAATAAATTTTGATACGTGCAACAGTTCGCACACGTGCCATAGATTCGTCACCGCGTCACACGACTCCACCAAGTGAATTCAAGTGTAAAACTGCAGGATTCAGTTCTGACATGTTTCTAAACAAGGCCGACGAGTAATTCCGCTTGAAAACATTAAGTTATGGGAATATTTACTCAATATTTAACCTACAGTCCCGCCGCACGTCATGAAATAGTTTCCTACAGTTCTTTATTCGGTTCCCAACTCATTCAATTTCTTTTGCATCATTCTATTATTAAATTACGAACTGTACGGTTTATTGACATATATTTTTAGTTTATCTGCCGAAATTAATTTTATTCTTCATGATACATCCTTGTCGGACTTTCAAATGGTTCAAATGGTTCTGTGCACTATGGGACTCAACTTCTGAGGTCATTAGTCCCCTAGAACTTAGAACTAGTTAAACCTAACTAACCTAAGAACATCACACACATCCATGCCCGAGGCAGGATTCGAACCTGCGACCGTAGCGGTCTCGTGGTTCCAGACTGGAGCGCCTAGAACCGCACGGCCACTTCGGCCGGCGTGTCGGACTTTCAGCAATGCTCATATTCATCTTACGCCCAACAGAAAATTCGAAAGCAAGTTTTTCTTTTTCGAAAATAGTGGTGTTAGTTTAGAGAGGTGATGCATTAATCTCGTTCGTTTTGATATTTCCTCTACATGTGATCTACATTGTCTTGTAAAAATACTGGTTATTATTTTTGGTCTAAGTTCACAATTTAGTTTCCATTCATTGATTGCTTGAGTGTATCTGAATTTGGTACACTCGCATTTTATGCAATGTTGAAGTATAAATTTTTAATTTGAAACTGAATAAGTACTGCATACATTGTCATTAAGGTAATGGAACAAGCGTCTTTTGCGAATATTCTCGAATCTCATACATGTGGAGAGAAGCAACAAAATAACTAAATAAATAAATGAAGTAGGAACCAAATAAAGTGTCACAGAACAGCTCTTAAGTAGCTTACTACATGTATGATCAGCCTTACGATGCAAATCATTCAGTCAAAAAGTCAAATATGACCACTGTTTAAAAAAACTGTTAATGAATTCTCCTTGGTTACGAATCCTTTGTTTTGCACTTTTACTCCTTTAGCAGAGTACTATGCTACATCAAATAATTTTTAGATCTGACGATCCCAACTTTAAACACTCTTCCAATTCGACTAATTAAAACTATGAGTTACCTGAATAAGAAATGATTTCATGTAGCCAAATTGTAGGTCTTCGTGTACTCCAATGGATCTCTTCTTATGTTAGAAAATTAACTACCGTAATTCATAGACATTTTTCATATGTTTGCACTCGATAAAAATCACGAAGAGAGGTTATTTGCCATCTGGAAACAGTTAAAAATCGTTATTGATTTGCACGTCAGCAATGAATGTGTATTGGGTGTGATGTTGTATATAATAAATCCGAATAACAATTGTACGTCGGGTGTTATCCATTTACAAAACGAAGGCTTAATCCTTGGGTGGCATTGCCTGATACGCGATGCTTAATATTCCAGTTAATAGCTTACCAGTGGACCGCTGCATGCAATATCAGACAGGCTGAGCACTCAGGATACCTTATTCACATCACTCTTCGAAGAAGTAACCGTAACAGTCAACTGAGAACTAATATAAGTCTGTCAAATCCACTTACCCGTGTTTATGTTCAGAGGCAACAACGCTTTATGCAACGTACAGTAAACATCATAATGGAATGAATTGGTATTTACCGTAAGCTTGATGCCATCATAGGAAAATAACACCAATGTACAAAAAAAAAAAATACTAGAAAATAACATACAAGAGACTAACAATTGCTGATCAGTGTGCTGAATACGATACCGTCGCACTAGCAGCACAAGTTGTGGGTTCGGAATGTAACTACTGTGTAGAATAAAACTCGTTGAGGAACCAAAAAAAAAAAAAAAAATTTGTCTTCTCAGTTGCTAAAGTCTGATACTCAGTTGATTATAGCGACTGCTTACAGTACGTAAATGGACCTCGAAGTCTATGTCTTAGACATCTGAAATGACTTCATACTTGGTTCCCAGACAACCTTGCAAAAACAAGCCAATAGAACAGAATCGTTTATTTACCTCGCAGTGCAGAAAGTTCTCACTCTACATTAAAGGAGCAGTATGTGTCTTAGACGGGAAATACGGACTCCCACGCATCTTAGGACAGTTCGACCACAAACTTTGTGTGATACTTTTGGGTTCTACATCTACATCGATACTCTGCAAATCACATTTATGTGCCTGGCAGAGGGTTCATCGTACCACCTTCACAATTCTCTATTATTCCAATCTCATATAGCGCGCGGAAAGAATGAACACCTATATCACTCCGTACGAGCTATGATTTCCCTTATTTTATCTTGGTGATCGTTCCTCCCTATGTAGGTCGGTGTCAACAAAATAATTTCGCATTCGGAGGACGAAGTTGGTGATTGGAATTTCGTGAGAAGATTCCGTCGCAACGAAAAACGCATTTCTTTTAATAATGTTCACCCAAATCCTGTATCATTTCTGTGACACTCTCTCCCATATTTCACGATAATACAAAACGTGCTGCCTTTCTTTGGACTTTTTCGATGTACTCCGCCAGTCTTATCTGGTAAGGATTCAACACCGCGCAGCAGTATTCTATGAGGACGGACAAGCGTAGTGTAGGCAGTCTCCTTAGTAGAACTGTTGCATTTTCTAAGTGTCCTGCCAACAAAACGAAGTCTTTGATTAGCCTTCCCCACAACATTTTCTGTGTGTTCCTTCCAATTTAAGTTGTTCATAATTGTAATAACTAGATATTTTGTTGAATTTACGGCTTTTAGATTAGACTGATTTATCGTGTAACCGAAGTTTAACGAGGTCCTTTTAGCACTCACGTGGATGACCGCACACTTTTCGTTATTTATGGTCCACTGTCACTCTTCGCACCATTCAGATATCTTTTCTAAATCATTTCGCAGTTTGTTTTGAACTTCTGATGACTTTATCAGTCGATAAACGACAACGTCATCTGCAAACAACCGAAGACGGTTTCTCAGATTGTCTCCAAAATCGTTAATATAGATAAGGAACAGCTAAGGGCCTATAACACTACCTTGGGGAACGCCAGAAATCACTTCTGTTTCACTCGATGACTTTCCGTCAATTACTACGAACTGTGACCTCTCTGACTGGAAATCACAAATCCAGTCACATAACTGAGACGATATTCCATAAGCACGCAATTTCACTACGAGCCGCTTGTGTGGTACAGTGTCAAAAGCCTTCCGAAAATCCAGAAATGCGGAATCGATCTGAAATCCCTTGTCAATAGCAGTCAACACTTCATCTGAATAAAGAGATAGTTGTGTTTCACAGGAACGATGTTTTCTAAACCCATGATGACTGTGTGTCAATAGACCGTTTTGTATGATGTAATTCATAATTTTCGAACACAATATATGTTCTAAAATCCTGCTGCATATCGACGTTAACGATATGGGCCTGTAATTTAGTGGATTGCTCCTAACACCTTTCTTGAATATTGGTTTGACCTGTGCAACTTTCCAGTCTTTGGGTACGGATCTTTCGTCAAGCGAACTGTTGTATATGATTGTTAAGTATGGAGCTAATGCATCAGCAGACTCCCAAAGGACCCTAATTGGTATACAGTCTGGACCAGAAGACTTGCTTTTATTAAGTGATGTAAGTTGCTTACCTACTCAGAGGATATTTACTTCTATGTTCCTCATATTGGCAGCTGTTCCCTATTCGAATTCTGGAATATTTACTTCATCTTCTTTTGTGAAGGCATTTCGGAAGGAAGTGTTCAGTAACTCTGATTTGGCAGCACTGTCTGCGATAGTATCTCCATTGCTATCGGGCAGAGAAGGCATTGATTGTTTCTTGCCACTAACATACTTCACATACGACCAGAATCTCTTTGGATTTTCTGCCAGGTTTCGAGACATGGTTTCATTGCGGAAACTGTTATAGGCATCTCGCATTGAATTCCGTTCTAAATTTCGAGCTTCTGTAAAAGATCGCCAATCTTGGGGATTTTGCGTCTGTTTAAATCGAAAAAACAGGAAGACGTTGTGTGGAACAAAAATGTACAAACTGAGTAGTCCATGCGCAAGATAGGCAACATCAAGGATAGTCAGGCCTCGGGAGCGCCGTGGTCCCGTGGTTAGCGTGAGCAGCTGCGGGGCGAGAGGTCCTTGGTTCAAGTCTTCCTTCGAACAAAAAGTTTAATTTTTTATTTTCAGACAATTATTAAAGTTCAGGCACTCACACATAATCAACTTCGCTCTCCAAAATTCCAGGACATGTTCAGATTTGCTTTGACATATGCAGGATTTGACGGTCTACACACGGAAAAATTTGAAAACGTTAAAAACATATGTTTGACAGAGCACAGGGAAAAGCGTGCGACTGTGAGACTTTTGGATTCATGTGTTGCAGTTTATGTGATAAACTCTTATGTTTTCATCTTTTTTTGGGAGTAATTATCACATCCACAAGAAAACCTAAATCGGGCAACGTAGAAGAATCTCTTTACCCATTCGCCAAGTGTACAAGTTAGGTGGGTCGACAACATATTCCTGTCATGTGACGCACATGCCGTCACCAGTGTCGTATAGAATATATCAGACGCGTTTTCCTGTGGAGGAATCGGTTGACCTATGACCTTGCTGTCAAATGTTTTCGGTTCCCATTGGAGAGGCACGTCCTTTCGTCTACTAATCGCACGGTTTTGCGGTGCGGTCGCAAAACACAGACACTAAACTTATTTCAGCGAACAGAGACGTCAATGAACGAATGGACAGATCATAACTTTGCGAAAATAAAGAAAAAATTTTCGCTCGAGGAGAGATTTGAACCAAGGACCTCTCGTTCCGCAGCTGCTCATGCTAACCGCGGGACTACGACTCTCCTGAGCTCACACTGTCCTGGATGTTGCATATCTTGGCGTGGACTACTCAGTTTGTATATTTTGCTTATTTTTTTATAGTTCCACACAACTTCTTCCTGTTTTCTCGATTGATCTGTGTTCAGTTTTTCAAGGCCTATCCACTGTGCCGACTTATAACTAAATCTGAGGGGGGGTGCGATGGGGAGGTTCCCTTGTAAGAGGTCAAATGTGTTTTCACAACCGTTTGCTATTCGCGTGGGCTCATGAACTAATTGCTCGAAATAATTTTCAGAGAATGCGTTAGCACAATTTCGGATGATATTTTATGCGTACCTCCGGAATTAAACATGCATTTTAGGCAACATATTAAGGGTAAATTAGAGTCACCACCAACTATTATCGTATGAGACGGGTACGTGTTTGAAATCAAATTCAAGTTTTCTTTGAACTTTTCAGCAACTGTATCATCTGAATTGGGAGGTCGGTAAAAGGATTCAATTTTTATTTTATTCAGGTTGCCAACAATGACCTCTGCCCATACTAACTCACAGGAAGTATCTACAATTTCGCGACAAGTTAAACTACTTCTGACAGCAACAAACACGCTACTGCCAACGGTGTTTGGCCTATCCTTTAGAAACACGGTTAGGTTCTTTGCAAAAATTTCGGCTGAGCTTATAACCGGCTTTAGCCAGCTTTCAGTGCTTATAACAATTTGAGCATCAGTGATTTCTATTAGCGCTTGGAGCTCTGGTACTTTCCCAACACAGCTACGACAATTTACAACTGTTATACCAATGGTTTCTGTATCTACGTATTTCCTGTGTTCAGCCTGCACCCTTTGTGACTGAAGCCCTTCTTGTGTTTTCCCGAGACCCTCTAACGTAAAAACTGCCCAGTCCACGCCACACAGCCCCTGCTACCCGTGTAGCTGCCTCCTGCGTATAGTGGACACCTGAGCTATTCAGCGGAAACCGAAACCCAACCACCCTTTGGCACAAGTCGAGGAACTGCAGCCTACACGGTCGCAGAACCATCTGAGCCTCTGATTCAGACCCTCCACTCGGCTCTGTATCAGAGGTCCGCAATCGGTCCTGTCGACTATGCTGCAAATGGTCAGCTCTGCTTTCATGTTGCAAGCAAGACTGGCAGCTTTTACCACTTCTGTTACCGCTCGAAACCAGAGAGAATCTCTTCTGATCCAAAGTGACACACATAATTGGTATCGACGTGAGCCACCACCTGCAGTTCGCTTCACCCTGTGCTCTTCATGGCATGCGGGAGGACCCTTTCCACATCTGGAATGACTCCACCCGGTATGCACACGGAGTGCACATTGGATTTCTTACCCTCCTTGTCGGTCAAGTCCCTAAGGGGTCCCATAATGTGCCAAACGTTGGAGCTCCCAACTACCAATAATCCCACCCTCTGCGATTGCCCGGATCTTGCAGGCTGAGTGGTTACCTCTGAAACAGGACAGGCGACAGCATCTGGCTCAGCGACAGTGTCAGCCACAGACAGCACCTCGAACCTGTTTGTCAGACAAACCCGGGAGGCCTTAGGTGCGGCCGCCTGGGAAGCCTTTCGCCGCCTGCTTCGCCTGGGGGCGACCTCCCACTTGACCACAGGTGAGCGGTCAGCCTCAGTGCCAGCAGTAACTGGGTTGGCCACCGGTGAGGACCGATCGGAGGACTCTGACGTGCTGGACGTCCCTTGTATCCCCACGGCCGGCCCACAACAGTGGTGTCCATCCACTGCAGCTTCAAGCTGTGTAATCGAAGCCATCACAGCCTGAAGCTGAGAGCGAAGTGTCACCAACTCGGCTCGCATCTGCACACAACAATCGCAGTCCCTGTCCATACTAAAGGCCGTGGAAAACTAAAATCTGCAGATAAACGGTACTACTGGCACGTGCCGCGCATCTCTACTATAGACCCTGACGAAAACGCACGAACTGTGTCTAGTAATACGCAGGTATTGGAGATCTCTACGATGTTTGAGCTCACGGCGTAACAATAATTTTCCTTCCTTACTTGGTGGCCAGTAATCAGATGACACCACCTCTGCTTCCGTCGCTGTCCGAATTCTGAGGAATAAATTCCATTCCCTTCCAAGGATATGAATTGGGTGCTTTGTAGTCGAGAGCCTCTACTGTTGCAACCGTTAACCACCATTCTGAATTTATTAATCTACCACCAAGAATGATTTTGTTGACGGAAATACTATGAAAGTGCTTCTCTTCAAGAGCAGTAGTTTTTTTAGAGGAATGTCTAAGTATGTCTATCTTACGGAAAGCAACAGGACTGACTGATTTCAGTGTAGTCAATATTAATATTAAGATGTGAAAAAATTGCAATTTCACTGGCGTAAATGTTATCTTTCCTTAATAATTATAGTTGAGAGATTACTCAAGAAACCATCGAATAAGCAGGACTACAGAACACTTTTGATAACAAAAAGTAAGGTACTAACAAACGGCAAGATATCATCAGAAAACTTTTTGGTAGTAGATTAAATTATTGTTTCTGTACAAAAATTTTGAAAGTATGTAATCTGTGCAAAAAAGAAGCTGTCACACCAAAATAACGAAAGATGATCTTAGCTTTCCACGCAACACAAGACATATCACGTAAATATCACTCTGTACAGGGTTATTCGTAAGTACCACTGGGATTTGAAAACATGACTGCCTGAAAACTGCAAGACACACAAAAACAGGATGCATTTCAGTAGATGGAGCACCTCTCCAAGTTCTTAACTCACATTACAGGTGTTCAGATGGACAACGTTTGTGACGATCCAAACGTCAAGATGTACCTATAATTCATTGAAGTCTCTGCCTAAATTGTCTGTAAGGCGTGGCAGCTACTTATCTTGCAGAACTGTTCATAGGGTTGCCTGTCTGCAAGCACGAACTATTTCAATGCGACAATAAGGGGTGGATATTTTGTCGGCATGTTCTGATACGGATATCCCATAGCGTAACTACACCATGGTGCGTATTACGAATCGAAACTTCGTGAAATTTTATATCCTCTAGTATTTGTCATTTTTCTGAGTGTCTTGTAGTTTTTACTCAGCAGTCTTCTGAAACCCCGGATTTACTCGTAAGTAACCATGTTCACATACAAAACTTCTGATTTTAAGGCAGTAATAGAGTGAGAATGTACAAGTGCGACAGAAATACCAACTTTAAACCGATGAAAGAAATGAAGACACCAGTCTAAAAGAGACGTAAATAGTGACAAACTTAGCAGGAAATAGAACAACGGTGGAAAAAATTAAATAAAGAAGTAAATGTAGAAAAATTCACAGATTAAGTTAGGTAATGATTATTAATACCATTCGAACGTATCCAAAGAAAGAGCACTACTACACTCAAAGGAAAAATTGTGAAACAGTTTGGTTGGCAAGACTGACTTAGCAAAGCACACGAAGATGTTTAGGAAGCTGCTCAAATAAGAAGAGATTGACGATGAAATAAAATATACAGAAAAAGTCACCAGTGAAAAGCTTTTACTCCAAACAGTTCCACAAAGGCAGGAAAGAAAATTAATAGCAGAACAGAAGGAAGAAAAAGAAAGGTAAATTGGAGACAGAGCAAACAAAATTTGGCAATTTAAATATGGTCCTTAGTTGGCCTGTAAAGAAAGAAGATGAATAGTTGAGAAGAGCTAGCCCGGTATTCAGCGTCATAAGGCTTATAACTAAAACGTATTTTATTTACATACTTATATTCTAAGGATTTTGAAATATTATCAGCAAACTGTATACATCAACCGGCAATTTTGCATAAGCATGCATGGGAACTCTCTGTAACAATGAGCTTGTATTGGTAGGATTACTGTTACAGGTCTCCATTGGAATGGTTGACGAAACGATGAAGTGACAGCTGCCTTACAGCTACTAATTCGGCTGCCACAGATAATCATAAAATAAATAACACTAATATTTTTGAAAGAAAGCGTAAATTTTCTTACTTATTAAGTTAGCAGCAGCCATATTTGGCGTCCGATATTTATCACGGAAAACACTGAGGTATTAGCTCAGAAAGCAGGCGTTACACGGGTATTTATTCGTTCATATCTCTTATTAGTCCATCTCCTCCTCCATCCTCTACCTGTATCTACCTGTCCTTCCTGCCTGCGTCCATTTCCGCTTTCCTCTCTCTCTCTCTCTGTCTATCTTCTCCTCCCCCTCTTTCTGTCCATCTCCGCTTCCCCCTTTGTCTATCCATCTTCTCTCTCTTCCCTCTGCCCCCCCCCCCCCAAATGTCACTGACCATCTGTTTTCCTTTCTCTGATCATTCCTTATCCTCCCTCTCTGTCCACTTCCTGTTCTCCTCTGTCCATCACTCTATTATCAGCCCCACCCTCGCTCCATTAGGAGGTTGGTGGTTTCCATTCCGACAGTATTTTCTTCCAAGTAGTTATATGTGTATGAAGTGTGGTTGAAATTCGTCCAGCACCTTTGGAGGTGATGCTGAACGTATGCGTATGTGACATATATTACACACCTACAAGTCTGATTCTCTGCACTTTTACACCATACGACTCCAGAGACGATGATAAATTTATCTGTGGTTTGATCTCAGGTCCCGAAACACATTGACAAAATTATTCGATCGGTGCAGTGCCCATTCCCGTGACTCGATTGACACAATGAACAGCAAAAATAAGGACAAATTGCACTTCATAATTTTAAAAATTTTTCAAGTAAACTGAATACAAGAAATAAATATTAACAAGTTGTTTACGAACAGTCACCTCATCTCATTCGAACTCCTATTCATAGCGGTAGTGGGTACCATTATTCCTGTAGTGCTTTTATATACCTAACCAATTTGGTCGAAACTGATCAAGGTGTTTCTCATCTATGCTTCAACAATACTTCCTTCTAGATATTAAATAACCAGAAAATCCGCGATTCTCTTAAGAATCGAACTCCTCTATACAAAACAGGTTCAGACATATAAGTAATTTACAAATCAGTTAATGTGTGTAAGTGTTTGACGTTAAGCATGCAGGTGAGAAAATCTTAGTGAACCTTTGAAATTATGTTCAAAGGTTTTTTTGCAGTCACTAAGTGCTCTTATAATCAAACGCTGGATGAGGACATCTTGGGTAATTCGCTCTCCGTTTTATAAAAACCTAGTTTTTCACACATCTCGGTGTTAACGACGTCATAACTCGTGAATTATGTGTCGTACGATGATTTAATTTTGCAGAAACATTCAGTGGTATATGTGGAAATTATCTGCGAATTAAGAAGCAAGGAATTAAAATGTGACACAGTATACGGGAGCTGTTCACGTATTTCAATGTTTATGAAGTTTTATCTCCTGAACTATGAGTCGTACATGATGTCATTCTGCACGTACATTCAATGGTCCATGCGAATACTTCCTGCAAAAGTTTTGAAAATAGAATTAGTAGTAAAGATGTAATGTAATACAACGTCCTGCCTGATGCGGCAGTTTTAATCCAAGAACATCGAAAATATAGTAAGCTACACTTTTTTTTCCTTTCATCATTTTGTGGAGGGGCTGGGGGTTTCAGAAAACAAACTATTTCGTGAGGGCTTGTAATTATGTGTTAAGTCTGTTGTAACTCGTAAGAGCTCTCATTCTCAAATACTGGATGAATATGTTGTGGATATTTGGGCAAGGTGTATCACGTTTCTTTTACAACCCCCTCCCCACCCATCCCTTTTAGAAACACGCACAGTGCTTCTTTCGGGACAGCTAGTGATGTGTGTACCAAGTTTGGTTGAAATCGATCCAGCAGCTTAAGAGTTGATATACGTACATGCATCCATACTAATATCGCAAGTACGAAAGTAACTGTCTATTTCAAGACTAAACCGCTAGACCGATTTCGATGAAATTTGGTATGGAGATAGCTTGATCGCTAAGGAAGAATAGTGGCTACTTTAGAACGTAGTAAAAACTATTTATGGATTTGAAGAATATAACGAATATAACGGTAATTAGATAATATATTTACACTTCGAAAAACCTATTAATTCTTTGACTTTTGAACTTCAATATATTTGTGAAAATTCTTCGACTAGTTGATATGTTTTACATAATATATAGGCGTAATGGATGCAGTACTTGTACAATCACCATCGTGTTTAAGCAATAGTTCTATAGTAATATTATATACGGGGCGATCAAAAGGCTTCGATTGCTTCAACGTGTATGTTACCTAGTGCTACTCCACTGTGGGTTCATAGGCACCGACATGTAGGCAGGGAATCAGCGTGGCATTCATGTCTTTCCTAAGTGCATACGGTAAATGCGGAAACGTGAACTATACCAACGCTATTATCAAATGCGTCCAAACAGGACCAACGTACTGTTATTCTTTTCCTGGCTGCCGAGTGACAAATACCAGCACACATCCATCAGCGAATGAAGTATGTGTGAGGAACAGTATGTTTGTCGCAAACCACCTTTGTGTTGTGGAATGGTGCGCCAAGGTCCATGCTGGTCACGATTTGATGCAATAGATCTTGCAGGCCAACCTCATCCATTACAGACAACAAGCGGGCGGTTGATGATGCGACTTGGTCTGACCGGCACATACCCTTTGTGCGTTAGCAAAAGATCTCATCGGCTTAGGTAGAGTGCAGGAGTTAGACTAAGTTCTGCAGCCAGTTGATACCCCGGGCGTTGAATGCTGAACAAAAAGCAACCGAGTAGCTGTTTGTCTGAAGCACCTGACGCGTTTCGGTACTGAAGGCAAGACGTTCCTTGCACGCATTGTTACAGGCGACGAAAGCTGGTGCTACTGCCGGGAATCGGGATCGAAAGCGTCGACGACGCAGTGGTGTCATCCATCGTCCTCTCGTCCCAGGAAGTTCAAGAGCCAGACGTCTGCTGGAAAGGTGACGCTCGCCTTGTTCTTTGATTACCGGGGCCCAGTGCTGAATGATTTCAAGGAACCTAATGTCTCCATCACTAGGAAATGGTACTACGTAACACTGGAGAAATTACGGGGTACAATTAACGTGAAACGTCCGGGAAAACTGCACTGCGTGCTGCTGCTTCATGATAACACATGTCTCCATATAACCAATGTGGCAATGCAGAAGTTTACGCCAATTCAAGAAGGAGCCACTCGAGCACCCGCCCAATAATACTGATCTCCCCACGTGATCATCACGCCTTGGGCCCCTTAAAAAGGCCTTGAAGTGTCGGCGGTTCCTGTAGGACGAGAATGTGTAGCAGGCAGTTACGGACTACTTCACGCAGCAGATTTCGGTGCTTTAGCAAACGGATATCATAAACCTCGTGCGTCTACATCTACATCTACATCCATACTCCGCAAGCCACCTGACGGTGTGTGGCGGAGGGTACTTTGAATACCGCTATCGGTTCTCCCCTCTATTCCAATCTCGTGTTGTTCGTGGAAAGGGAGATTTTCGGTATGCCTCTGTGTGGCCTCTAATCTCTCTGATTTTATCCTCATCGTCTCTTCGCGAGATATACGTAGGAGGGAGCAATATACTGCTTGACTCCCCGGTGAAGGTATGTTCTCCAAACTTCAACAAAAGCCCGTACCGAACTACTGAGCGTCTCTCCTGCAAAGTCTTCCACTGGAGATTATCTATCATCTCTGTAAGGCTTTCGCGATTACTAAATGATCCTGTAAAGAAGCGCGCTGCTCTCCGTTGGATCTTCTCTATCTCTTCTATCAACCCTATCTGGCACGAATCCCACACTGGTGAGCAATATTCAAGCAGTGGGCGAACAAGTGTACTGTAACCTACTTCATTTGTTTTCGGATTGCATTTCCTTAGGATTCTTCCAATGAATCTCAGTCTGGCATCTGCTCTACCGACGATCAACTTTATATGATCATTCCATTTTAAATCATTCCTAATGCGTACTCCCAGACAATTTATGGAATTAACTGCTTCCAGTTGCTGACCTGCTATATTGTAGCTAAATGATAAGGGATCTTTCTTTCTATGTATTCGCAGCACATTACACTTGTCTACATTGAGATTCAGTTGCCATTCCCTGCACCATGCTTCAATTCGTTGCAGATCCTCCTGCATTTCAGTACAATTTTCCATTGTTACAACCTCTCGATATACCACAGCATCATCCGCAAAAAGCCTCACTGAACTTCCGATGTTATCCACAAGGTCATTTATGTATATTGTGAATAGCAACGGTCCTACGACACTCCCCTGCGGCACACCTGAAATCAATCTTACTTCGGAAGACTTCAATTCACTGAGAATGGAGAGTGGTTTGATTGCCTCAAAGCTCACAGCAATTTTGTCCGATTGGCGTACGGCTTTTGGAATGTACGGCTTTCGGCCAGAAACCTCTTGATTGTCCTTTATAAATGCAAAAGTAACTCTGTTACGTTTTTCACCACTAAACCTCTGAGCCGATTTCTGTTAAATTTCGTACGGAAACAGCTTGAACCCTTAGGCAGAACACAGGTTACCTTAGAAAGTTAACAAAGAATTACAGCTACGATGATGAACTAGGGATTGGAACATTTTCTTATATCAGTTAACATATACAATGTTAAGAAATTATTAAATTTGTCGCGTTATGTACATGTCGTACAATATATAGGTGATTCAATAGCATGATGCGTAGATACACGCTTCTGGCCATACGCCTCCACTCGGCAGCGACGTTGCTCGTACCACCGCATCGTGTGTTGGGTCAGTTTATCGGAGGAAATGGTTCATCATGAGCTATGCTTACCCGTACAGGCAGACACCTGGTGGTAAATGTAAATGTCGTGTGACTAGGGCTTCCCGTCGGGTAGACCGTTCACCGGGTGCAAGTCTTTCGATTTGACGCCACTTCGGCGACTTGCGCGTCGATGAGGATGAAATGATGATGGTGATGATTAGGACAATAAAACACCCAGTCCTTGAGCGGAAAAAATCTCCGACCCAGTAGGGAATCGAACCCAGGCTTTTAGGGTTGACATTCTGTCATGCTGACCACTTTTTTTTTTCATTTTGTTCGTTGTTGATCGTTGTCTTAGGTCAAGTTCGTTTATTGATCCCTCCACTCAGTTTTTTAATTACAGAGGCTAACCAGCTCTCTGACCGAACACGCTGAGCTACCGTGTCGGTTGACCACTCAGCTACAGGGGACGGACACCTGGTGGTAGCTGAGGTTAGAGCACGTACAATAGCTTACTTACTGACCTTCTCCCATCATAACGAAACTACTGATATGCGAACGCAGCCTCGGCCAACAGCTAATTATCTTCATTAAAATTTACAGATTATTGCACGTACGAACTTACGAGGCAACATGGCAGACAGACGGCATTTTGTATCCTGCATTATATTTAAGTTCTCTGCGTGAGAAGTAACTCGTACATGCATAGACGCCACGGTCTGAAGATCGACGTAGCCACGAAACTGATTGCAGCCAAGTTAATAGTTTATTAGAAGACAATGAGATTTTTTTGGCATTGCTTTTATAATTCCAAACCGCAACGGTACACTGAAACCTTCAGAGTTTGTAACATGTGTAAAGTAATAGTTTCGGTAAATATTTGATTATTATCTCAAGATATTCACAGCACATTCTAGTTAATACCAGGGGGGCAGGCAATGAAAATTTAGTAACTGAACGAATATCAATTTGGTTCAAATTGCTCTGAAAACTATGCCACTTAACTTCTGAGGTCATGAGTCGCCTAGAACGTAGAACTAATTAAACCTAACTAACCTAAGGATATCACACACATGCATGTCCGAGGCAGGATTCGAGCCTGCGACCGTACCGGTCGCTCAGTTCCATACTGTGGCGCCTAGAACCGAACGGCGAGTATCACTTTCTTCGGATTATTACCTGTTACAGAATTTTAGTAATTCTTATTTCTCTTGATGTTAAAGGAGAAAAGAGTACTGATATGAGTGAATAAAAGAACTACGGCACTGTGTTACTATCTGTTCTAGCCACGCGCTGAAGACAGACGTGATATGGTTCAAATGGCTCTGAGCACTATGGGACTCAACTTCTGAGGTCATTAGTACCCTAGGACTTTGAACTAGTTAAACCTAACTAACCTAAGGACATCACATACATCCATGCCCGAGGCAGAATTCGAACCTGCGACCGTAGCGGTCTCGCGGTTCCAGACTGCAGCGCCTAGAACCGCACGGCCACTTCGGCCGGCTACAGACGTGATAACTTAAATATTTTTAAGTGTAGTATCGATGCAGTATTTAGGAGTATGATATATTACGAAATTATATTTTATTCTCATCACCTCGCCATGCGCACTTTTCTGTTTAGGCAAATATGGCGTTTTTACAACTGAAAAATTGTGTGCCATTATTTACTTGCTTGCTTGGTGCCATTGACTGTTCACCAAATACAAAGGACAATTATGGCACTATCTAATATGTAACGGACAGGCAACTTTTAATCTAGTGTTATAGCAGGCGATTGTGGGTGAAATGGAACAAGGAAGCTCAGTGACATAGCAATCGAATTATGGAGGACAACGGTTCAAATGCCTGTCCGGCCATCCAGATATGGGTTTTCTGTGGTTTCCCTAAAATACAGAAGGCAAATACCGGGTTGATTACTTTCTCGAGAGCATTTCCTTCCCCTTAATTTCCCTAGTGAACTTGTGCTGAATCTATAGCAACGGCATCGTTGTCGCGATGTAAAAACGTAATCTTCCTCTGTTTCTCCCTTATTGCGTATGAATACAGCTACTTCGCTTCCGTGTAGCATCATGTAACAGCAGAACCTGGCTTCCGTGGAATATCTCTAAACAATTTTGAGCGTTATGTAGAAGGAGGAGAGGTAGATACTGATCATGTGAATGAGTGGTCAGAGTGATAGAATTTCACAAACAAGATTATGAATTCGCATCAGTTAAGAGACCAACTGACAGTGGTATGCCGTGTCCTATAACGTAACCCAATTTAACTACACATCAAAAAAAGTTTTGCACCATCTCGGTTCAGAGAGTTCCGGAACATGTACAGAAAATTGGAATAGACATCAATATAAACATCATTTACGGCCTTTTTATTGCTCAAGAAAACCACACTTTGCATGTTGTACCACCATACAACGAGACCTTCGCAGGTGGTGGTCCAGATTGTTGTACACACCGGTACATCTAATACAGAGTAGCACGTCCTCTTGCATTGATGCATGGCTGTATTCGTCGTGGCATACTATTCACAAGTCCATCAAGGTACTGTTGGTCCAGAGTGTCCCACTCTTCAATGGTGATTCGGCTTAGATCCCTCAGAGTGGTTGGTGGGTCACGTCTTCCATAAACAACCCTGTTCAATCCATCCCAGGCATGTACGATAGGGTTAATGTCTGGAGAACATGCTGGCCACTCTAGTCGAGCGATGTCGTTGTCCTGAAGGAAGTCATTCACAAGATGTGCACGATGGGGGCGCTAATTGTCGTCCATGAAGACAAATGCCTCGCCAATATGTTGCCGATACCGTTGCACTATCGGTCGGAGGATGGCATTCACGTATCGTACAGCCGTTACGGCACCTTCCATGACAATCACCGGTGTACATCAATCCCACGTAATGCCACTTCAAAATAGCAGGGAAACTCCACCTTGCTGTATTCGCTGGGCAGTGTGTCTAAGGTGTTCAGCCTGACCGAGTTATCTCCAAACACGTCTCCGACGATTGTCTGGTCGAAGGTATATGCAACACTCATCGGTGAAGAGAACAGATGCGAATCCTGAGCGCTCCATTCGGCTCCATTTGTACCGCGCTGCATAGTGTCGTGGCTGCAAAGATGGACCTCGCCATGGACGTCGGGAGTGAAGTTGCGCATCATTCAGCCTATTGCGCACAGTTAGAGTCGTGACACGACGTCCTGTGGCTGCACGAAAAGCATTATTCATCATGGTGGCGTTGCTGTCAGGGTTCCGCCGTGCCATAATCCGTAGGTAGCGGTCAGCTGTCTCTCTGTATCTCCTCCATGTCCGAACAACATCGTTTTGGTTCACTCCGAGACGCCTAATACTTCCCTTGTTGAGAGTCGTTCCTGACAAAAAGTAACAATGCGGACCAGAACGAACCACGGTATTGACGGTCTAGGCATTGTTGAACTGCAGACAACACGAGCCGTGTACCTCCTTCCTGGTGGAATGACTGGAACTGATCAGCTGCTGGACCCCCACCGTCTAATAGGCGCTCCTCATACGTGGTTGTTCACATCTTTGGGCGGGTTTAGTGACATCTCTGAAGAGTCAAAGGGGCTGTGTCCTTGATACAACGTCTATCTTCAGCAGTTCTGTGAACTGGGGTGATGCATAAATTTTTTGATGTGTTTAAAACCTAAGCTATGCTGCTCGCAAAATTTTACGATGGTTTGTTGGAAAGTAATGCTTAGGAATTTTTTATGTGTTAGCTCTTGAATCTTTTTAAATAAAACAAACGTTATTAAGATTATACATCTCTTTTCTTCAAGACTTTCGTAACTGCAGCCTTCTGCTGCTGGAGGACTCCGAATCGTGGGGTGTAACATAGCGGTGTGTATGTAATTATGTCTGCGTTAGGAAGAGCGTACTGTAATCAAGTTTCGGATACAAAGTGTTCGCCCACACGTGCAGCACCCTCTCCTTCAGCATGACAGTGCCAGACCACACAAGAGCGCTGCGACATCTGCAACAAGGCAACACCTTGGGTTCACTGTCGTCGATCATGTTCCATACAGTCCCTACTCGGTTCCAGTCGATTTGCATCTGTTCACAAACCTTAAAGAAGACCTTAGAATACTTCACTTTGATAGTAATGAAGCGATGGAAGCTCAGGTAAGGTTGTGGCACCATCAACAAAGTCAAATATTTTACAGTGACGGTATCCACAAACTGGTCTCTCGTTGGCAGCAATGTGTTCGTCGACAGGTCTACTACGTTGAGAAATCATATGTAGGAATGAAGATTAAAGCTGTAAACTGTTAATAATGTTCGTTTTCTTTAAGGAGCTTTAAAAGCTTTTACATAAAGAAATTTGTAGACAATACCTTTGAGCACGATCTCGTGTTATTGACGACCAGGTTATAATACATCAACATCGTCACAGCTGGGTCTTTATGTGGCTTCAACAGCTGCATCCAGTTCATCCCCGAAAAAACAAAACACAGACAACTTTCTTTCGTCGACGTGCTAGTAAGAATCAAAGCCCATTCTACGACAGAGTGGCTGTTTGTAGAAATATACGTAGTAATTTAATTCATCACAGGCGGCAGAACCTGGTGTTGTTCATATACTTAATGAGGAAACGAAAAACATGTGTTTTCTTCGTCTTCTGCAAGATGAATAAAGTCATCTGCAGAAAGATCGATATTTCAAAGGATATTTTTTCGAAGATGTACGAGGGTTATTCCAAAAGTAAGGTCCGATTGATTGCCAAATTGAAGCCACAGTGAACATCAGAAATGTTTTACTTGTAACAATTAGCTACACCTTTCAGCTACTTCTCTACGTAGTCGCCGTTCTGACTTAGACTTTTGTCATAGCGTTGTACCAACTTTTCAATAGCCTCATCATAGAAGGCAGCCGCCACTGCTTTCCGCCAATTCTCCACGCTGGCCTACACCTCGTTGTCTGTGTCAAAATGTTGTCGTCAAAGACAGCGGTTCATGTGACCAGAGATGAAACTCAGGGGGAGACAATTGCGGACTGTATTGTGGGTAATCTAACATTTCCATTTGAAAACGATGCAGGAGCATCTTCATTGTCCCTGCAGAATGCGGCTGAGAATTGTCGTGAAGACGAAACAGCACGACAGTTATGTAATGTTGGCTGCATAGCTTCAGGCGAAATTTCTCACCAGGCCCTCGTACTTGGCGGCAGACACTATTTTCTAGACATCTTTACGCACTCACTGCGAGCTCAGAAATGAGAAGAGCGACGTGATGCTAACTGGGGTTATACTAGAGACACTACCCAACACATCTGCGCAAAGCTTTATCGGATTTTCATAGTCGTTTCCATTTCGCGACCGATCGGACCTTACTTTTGGAATAACCCTCGTACTTCCAGTAATTTGTCATCTATAGGCCGAACGATGTGGTGATGTCAGCATACTGGAGAACGGTGGTTAAAATACCTTACTGGCCATTGCGATTTAGGTTTTCAGTATGTTTTTTTACTTCGATTAAGGTAAATTCTGGGATAGTTCCTTTCAATAAGACACGACATATTTGTTTAATTTTGCTTGCCGAAATATGGATATGCCCCATCTCTAATAATCTTAATATTTCTACGAAATATTGTAGCAGTTGCGAATGTTTATGACGTCAGCTGTACTACGCATGGAAATCATACTTATTGGTGAGCCGGCCGGAGTGGCCGTGCGGTTCTGGGCGCTACAGTCTGGAGCCGAGCGACCGCTACGGTCGCAGGTTCGTATCCTGCCTCGGGCATGGATGTGTGTGATGTCCTTAGGTTAGTTAGGTTTAATTAGTTCTAAGTTCTAGGCGACTGATGACCTCAGAAGTTAAGTCGCATAGTGCTCAGAGCCATTTGAACCATTTGCACTTATTGGTGATACATGAAAATTTGTGCCGGACCAGGACTTGACCCGGATTGACACTGCGCCATATGGAGGTTTGGATCGTTCCTGAGTGCACGGACAGAGGATATGGTTAAAGCAATCGCTCGCAAAAAGTAGAAGTTCCGGGTTTGGGTCCTGCTCCGGTGCAAACTTTCATGTGTCAGAAATAGTATGATTTGCATGCCAACCACAGCTGGTGGTACAAATATTCGCAACTGTGCCTGAATTTCGTAATATTACTATAGCTGTTGATCGTCTCCGATGGCTGTTTCTTCATACACGTGTGAATTTCTGAAGGAACAGAAATTGTCATAATAATCTAATATTTCATCCTTAGTTCATTCCTGATGAATAGGAGAATGGCAAGGGTGACGAAGCGCCGAGAGCTTTTCTTGCATGTATAAAAATAGAGGCAGACAGCATTGGCAAACCTCTAGATGGCTCAAATGGCGCTGAGCACTATGGGACTTAACATCTGAGGTCATCAGTCCCCTAGAACTTAGAACTACTTAAACCTAACTACCCTAAGGACATCACACACATCCATGGCCGAGGCAGGATTCGAACCTGCGACCGTAGCGGTCACGCGGTTCCAAACGGAAGCGCTTAGAACCGCACGGCCACACTGGCCGGCAAACCTCTAGGTGAGTGCAGAATAAGAACTATACGGAAATGGATATTAACTCGAAGAAACCTGCTCACCTCTGCAAAAAATAGATGAGACTCACTATTCATAAAAATTGTCTAAGAATATAGAGCGGTCGCGGTCAAGTGTATACTGAAACAACAAAGAGAAGTCTCGATACACTGGTAAGTGAACAAAGAAGCATTAGCAGACTGCTATATACAAAGAAATATGCGATATCAACGCACAGTCTCCAAAACCATTATGCCGTCCAGTTTCATGACTTCATTTATGTCTGTGATCACTGTCATTAAAAATTACTGGATTGGCGATAAGTATTGGCATTTTTAAGTGAAAATTTTGCTTCGAAAATAAAATGTTTTGACAGTGCGCTTCGTATTACTCGATAGATAATAATGCGCTCTGCGAAATAGTGTGTTTAATTTTATTTTTTTTTTTGCCGATGTAATTTCTGTTCTTTTTATGACATTAAAATTGAGTATCAAGTCGACATAAAATAGTATTTTCCAAAGCTTTTGCTTTTTTGCGTTCAATGGAAGTGTAAAAGTCACAGAAGCTGCACGAGAGATTTCTGGAGTGTATAGCAAAGAAGCCACGCCTCTTCGGACAGCTCAGAATTGGTTTAAGCGCTTCAAAGACGGCAATGGCGATCGCAAAGAGACGCATGAGCCACCACGAATTGCTTGATTGGAAGCAAACAGTGAATGTGGAACTTAACGTCCAACTAATGCAACGACTTAAGCAAGTTATGCATAAAATATGACCTGATCGGTGACATGGCATTCTTACAACGTCTCTCACATGCTAGCAACAATATCTCTCAGGTGAAGAACCACTATCTTAAGTTAGGAAAAGAAGGAGGAAAAAGAGTGAACATGTCAATACTGAAGAGGGCATTTTAAAGAGATTTACAGAAACCATGATAGACGTAAATCGGAATATAGGGCTCGGAATTTGAAGCCCGATACAAAAAAATGACCTTAACACAGTATCACTTCTTTTAGTTGGGATCCCCGAGTTGTGCTGAGATTTTAAGTTGACGAATGTTTGCATGTTGTGAATTATATGGCGATAAGACAGCTGTACAGTGAATAGCTAAGTGAGCGATGCCTGCTATCAGCTGGAACCGTTAGCAGCGCGACCGCATGTGGGCGCATTGTTTCGGGGCGCCTTTATGCTCCCGACAGTGCGCAGGCGACTTAACCAAAAGACGTGACCTCTCAGCGGGAGCCTCCTTAATGGAGTCGCCGGCTCAAGTGTTCTTCGTAACTGCTGGCCAGATGGCGCTCATTAAGTCTAGCGCCGTCGCAAAAAAGCCGGAAGGATCTCGGTGGCGCTCCGCACTTTGATACCAGCCGACATTTCTTGCATCGCCTTTCGTCCTCGTGGGCAACACTGAAATACACTTGCGGGCTCTCGTAAGAACGTTTGATTGTATCGAAAATGTGCGATTCCTACTTTTAGTGGGCAAAACTTCCCTCAGTATCTACAGGAATGAAAAACTATCAAATTCCGTTCTTCAACCATATTTTACGCTCTCAACTTGACAAATAGAAGGAAGGAAAGAAGACAGGGTTTAACGTCCCGTACACATCACGATCATTACAGACTGATCGCAAGCTCGGATAGCATCAAGAATATGGAATGAAATCGGCAGTTCCCTTTTCAAGAGAAGCACCCCGGCATTTTCCTGGAGCGATTTAGGGAAATCACGGCAAACCTAAATCTGGATGGTCGGAAGCTGGTTTGAACCGTCGTCCTCCAGAATGTGAATCTAGCGTGCCAACCACTGCGGCACCTCGCTCGGTTTAGTAAATATAAATATCAAGTTTTTGTGACTACTATCCTTGTGAAGATCTAGGAATGTCTGCGGGGTCCGCGTTTTTCTTTTTTTTCAGTTAACATTGTCTACTTTATTGCATTATTAAAACTCAGCTGCCAGTCTTAAGACACCATGAACAATGCCAGTCCTTTATTTTTCATCCCAATGGCCCAACGTTCCGTCCTCTCTCCGTAAATATCATTCCACTGCTCAAAGAAAATGCACGAACTATCTCCCTCCGTCTGCCTCTTCCAAGTTGTTATCGACACCATATTCCTATGAGCTATCCTACTGAAATCGTAGTATTCCCACCAACACCATCTCACAAACTTCGTCTTGTAGGAGAACCCATGTCATTTTAAGAACGAAAAAGAAAATTCCGAAACCTCTGAAATAACGCCCACCACTTTTGTCCCCATTACTTCTAAACCACCATTTAAAATTCCGGCACAATTATCATACCTGAGACTCTAGTTTCATTTTGGTATAAAATGGAACCCACGTCTACTAGTCATCCGACAGAAATTCAGCTAGTGACAAAGACTAATAACTGGCTGAACGTCTGATATGCATTCCTTCGCGGTCCTCTGTATCATAAAACCTTGATCTAACCTATTCTGTCCCATATTTTTGTCGCCACGATTATGGCTCCTTCAAAAGTAAAGTCCCTGAAAACTATTGAACGCTATACAGTCCATATATCTTTTCGCATCTTATGAAATTGACCTTCGTTCTAACTCATGTAACATGTACGTGCCATACGTCCCGTGAACTGGCTGCCAATGCTTCCATCCCCCCTGGTCCCCCCCCCCCCCCCTTTGGCCCCGTCCCCATCTTTTCCGTTACAATTCTTTCGATCCTACATGTCTGTATCAACAGTTACACTCCTCAAAAATTTTCTACAATTCTGACGTTGCGTACTACAGAACTGATGAATGAATGTTTTCCTTAATATCACATATTAACCATCCCCCGTGATGTTTTACACACTTCGTCGTTCCCTGCTTTTGCTTCTCCTCTTGCTTAATACCGTGACTTGTCTTTAACTGAATAGTACTTAAACACAATATCCATGTTGTACTGACCAGTAGTCCTTCACATTAAACCCTTCCACACACTTCAATGAGCCTTCTTTAGTGCTGTTCATATACATATACTTACGCTTCGGGCTTGTAAATCATCTTTTTTTCCAAGTTTTGACCCTACCTTTCATACTGTAATCCATTTACCAACTTCACATTCACTCTTATCAGTAATATCCTGACAAAATATAACAACAGAGGCTTTGCGCAGTTTCTACCGCCGGATATTTATCGTCATTAAAATTTTAAATGTTACAAATATATTTTTAAAATTAGTTAGGCTGGCGAACAATAACTTTTACCACTGACAACCTACAGCCGCACGTAAAGGATGAACGAATTTAAGAACAGCAGGACAACATATACACGGTATTGTTTCAACGTGAGTTTGGAGCCTGATGCTTGACGAGTAGTAGGTAGTGCGAGACGTCTATTCCGATATCGCAGAGCCGAAGATGTGCTCCAAAACGATAAGTTCTAGTATATGTTATAAGAAATGTCGCAGCTCTCAAAATATACGGATTCTTCCCCCGCCTGCCTGCCTGTCTCTTCTCCAGTATAGCCGCCGATTCAATGTGTGTGAAATATAGGCACTTGGAAACGGTCCCATTGATGTATTCCAGCCACCTGCACTTGTGATCTCTTGAATCATATCAGAGCAGTCTGATAGCGAGGACTCCGGAACGTATCGAGGAAACGCTCTCATTCATATCGTACAGACGATAATACTTCAGGGTACTGGATTCGTGTTGGAAAAATATCGTTTTCGTCTAGAATTTTATTTTTGAGGCCGTTTTCTTTAGATGCAACAAATTTAATGTCTTTCTGATGACTTTGTCATAGTGCAGCAATCATAGAACATATCTCCACCAAATGTATACTTTTTTAGAAACAGAACTGTGGATGGGCTACGGATGACGTAGAATCTAGTAATCATATGGCTATAGCTACTTTCTCTATCTGATATCTGCAGCTTGCAGTCCGTCCAGTAAACCGTTTGCTGCTGGTTAGCAACAGTCCACCTGAGAAGCTATCACCCATTAATATAATTATTAAGAAAGTTGATTTACTCGAGTAGAAAAAGAAGCGTTTAAGAAATTTCAGGCAATTTACACAAGTACTTCTTAAACTGTGCAATTTGTCGTGTACTAGGGTGGTACGCTTGCGAGGTTGCACCATTTACTATCATTATTAAAAGAACTTATTTATCCCAGTAGAATATGAAGTGTGTAAGAAATTTCAGGCTAATTACACCCTAATTCTTAAACTGCTCAATTTTTTCGTGGCTTGGGGTGGTACGCTTGTGAAATGGTGTTGTTCGTGCACAAATAGCACGGTAATACATATATGATGAGGATATTGCAAAGTAAAACATCTCACCGAGATTGAAATAGAAAGCAGGTACGACGAAGCACGAACTCTGACTGGCAAGCTACAGTGAAATTCCGCGCCGCCGAAACCGGGCGTAAGTGTAAAATGCAGGTTGTTCCAAAATAATCGTTAGAACTTTCATCACGTATTTTTCATAAATGGGGGTAGATAGAGAAATATGCTTTTTTTGTTTTTTCCTGTTAGTTATTGAAGAAAACGGCCAACCCTCATCTGATAACACGATGTGTGGAATGGTTGATGGTGATCAAATCTGACACCCATGGCCGACGGAACTTCCCGACATGTTACAGAAGCACACCACCATCATGTACGAACATGAGATAGTGGGAAGTGAGGTTCAAGAAATCCAGAAGTATCACGAAGAGGATGCGTTTTGGGCGTGCGAGTAGGACTCATGCAGATGTGGAACGGACGCAACACACATTTATCCGGAGCCCAACCAAATCAGTCCGTCAAACGTCTCGACAGTTGTAGCTACCATCAACCACGGTCCCACGGTGCACAAGAACGCGCACATTTTATTGCTGAGTTTAAGGAAAATGCATAATCTGAAAAGCAGATTCGTCGGGCTATGGGGTTTTTATCATTAAGAACTTTAACATTAAGAATGTGTTCCGTCCACCTTCCAAGATTAGGGCACTGTTCGGCTTTGATTAGATTGGATTAGATTAGATTAATACTAGTTCCATGGATCATGAATACGACATTTCGTAATGATGTGGAACGAGTCAAATTTCTCCGTTTGCAACTTGTATTGGTGCTAGAATTGTTCCCCATTCATCTCTGCTTCCTCCTATACTCACCTTCTGTGTCACATAATGCACAATGGCTCCAGGCAGCATTTAGTCTTGTGGTGTTTTGGCCCATTAGCATATGTACAAGTACAAAGATGATTTGGGGCTTAGGAAACATGGCATATATAACATTCCGTGTTAGTGTCGGAAGGCTTACTCCAGGACAGGCTGTAGCAGAACGTTGTACAACCGAGGGACACAGAATGAAATTTTACGATACAGTGGTTGTTGCCGCCGGTGTTCTGCTAAAGGGCGACGCCACCAGCACAATATTGGAGGGCAGAAGGTGTGTTGAGCGGCCCGTACGATTTACAGCCTAGGCACCAGTTTTCAGTGGGCCTCATGAGCAGCAGCGTTCTCCTGAAGATGGCGGACAGAAGGATCACCGAAATAACGAATCAACTTTATCTTTGGATCCGGCAGCAAACCCGAGGACACTATCAAGAATTATTACACCAGAGCCGGCCGGAGTGGCCGTGCGGTTCTAGACGCTACAGTCTGGAGCCGAGCGACCGCTACGGTCGCAGGTTCGAATCCTTCCTCGGGCATGGATGTGTGTGATGTCCTTATGTTAGTTAGGCTTAATTAGTTGTAAGTTCTAGGCGACTGATGACCGCAGATGTTAAGTCGCATAGTGCTCAGAGCCATTTATTACACCAGAAAAGTTTACAAATTCGCAATATTTAATATAACTGGCTTGTGTGACCGTAATTCCCAGTGACAGTATATAATGATGATGATGTTCGGTTTGTGGGACGTTCAACTGCGCAATAACCACCGCCCGTACGAAGTCCCAATTTTTAAACAGTCCAATCCTTTACGCGGTCCAAACTAGCCACTGTCACCAATGATTATGATGAAAGGATGAGGACAACACAAACACTCATTCCCCGGGCAGAGAAAATCCCCAATCCGGCCGGGAATCGAACCCGGGACCCGTGATTCAGAGGCAGCAGCGCTAGCCACTAGATCACGAGCTGCGGACGCCAGTATACAATGGTTCTCGATCATAACTGTACATTGTTTATTATTTTCATCGCCAGGCACTGGTTGGTGGGAAGTGGAGAAACAGTGGCATAATGTGATTCTTGAGTTTCTCCCGGCGTATTTGATAATCAAAATATCCACGGGTGTGCTGCCGGTCTATAGTGTCCAACGGGCACAATATTTCGGCGATCATACATGTCGCTATCATCAGGTGAACTGACGGACTGAGCTCCTGTGAACGTGCCGGCACGGAGATCCGTACGCTATGGCTGCTCAGAGGGAACTGGGTTCGGTCGCGGGGGCGGCCGATTTAAATTCCGTGGATTTTGTTAAACGCCTTGATAGCTTCAGGTTGGATGAGTCAGATATCATGGTGAGTTTTGAGGTCGTTTCCTTGTTTACGAGGGTACCCCTGCGAGAGTCACTAGAATTGATTAGTCAGAAGTTTGACTAGAAGACCACTGAACTTTTTAGGCATGTCTTGACTTCCACGTATTTTCTTTTTAATGGAGAATACTACGAACAAACGGAGGGAGTCGCCATGGGTAGCCCACTCTCACCGGTGGTAGCGAATTTGTACATGGAGAACTTCGAGGAGGAAGCCCTGTCGTCATCCGTATGGAAACCTACTTGCTTTTTCCGTTACGTGGACGACACGTTCGTCATCTGGCCACATGGTATGGATAAACTCCTTGACTTCCTTACACATCTAAACTCCATACACCCCAACATCCAATTCACTATGGAGACTGAAACGGAGGGTAAATTACCTTTCCTTGACGTCTTGGTCAAGAGAAGGGCTGACGGCACCCTAGGTCATGGGGTGTATCGGAAGACAACGCACACTGATCTGTATTTGCACGCAGACAGCTGCCACCACCCTTCACAGAGGAATGGGGTACTTAAAACTCTAGTACATAGGGCGCGCACTATCTCTGACGCAGAGAGTCTACCGCAGGAATTGGAACATCTGAGAACTGTATTTCGAAAAAATGGGTACTCAGAGTGGCAGATTCAACGTGCTCTCCGCCCAACCACTGCAGCACAACCTGTTGAGATGGATGAAGTCACGAGGGAGGAGGTAGGCACTGCATTTATTCCATACACAGGCGCACTCTCGGGGAAAATCGCCCGCATTCTGAAGAAACACCGGGTCGGAACTGTGTTTTGTCCTCCAAATAAAACTCGTGCACTGGTGGGGAGCGCCAAAGATGACCTCGGATTGAGGAAGGCCGGCGTGTACCAGATTCCGTGTCAATGTGGCAAGTCGTATATTGGTCAGACGATGCGTATCGTCGAGGATCGATGCCGTGAACACCAGAGGCACACTCGACTGATGTATCCGAGCAAGTCGGCGGTCGCTGAAAATTGTTTGTCGGAAAATCACGCCATGGAGTATGACCGCACGAGGATTCTGGTACAGACGTCGAGATACTGGGACAGCGTTGTTAGAGAGGCCATCGAAATTCGCACCAATGACGACCTTATAAACCGTGACTGTGGCTATAATCTTAGCAAGGCTTGGGAACCAGCGATTGGGTGAATCAAAAGTAAATCGAGCAAACGTATAGTTGTGACGACCACGGCGGACAGAGCCATCACACCGACGTCATCTCAGACGCCGTCGCAATCTGTTCCACCGCGCGACCGTGGCGCAGGGCGCGGACGGCGGAGGGAGCGCGCCGCGGGTATTTAAATCGGCTGCCGCCGCGACCGAATCCAGTTCCCTCTGAGCAGCCATAGCGTACGGATCTCCGTGCCGGCACGTTCACAGGAGCTCAGTCCGTCAGTTCACCTGATGATAGCGACATGTATGATCGCCGAAATATTGTGCCCGTTGGACACTATAGACTGGCAGCACACCCGTGGATATATTGATTAGTGGCATAATATTTCTGCTCACTAATGGTGCACCAATGTCCGTTCTTAGTATTCAAACACCTCTGGTTAATGAGTGCATGAGACACAAAAGATGGTAAGAGGGAAGAAAGAAAAGTTACAGTTTAAGGTGTTACCACAGCCAGAGTCGTCAGAGGCAGAAGAAAGGTAAGTAAAAGAACGCTTGAGGAATGGAACGGGAATGGAACAAAGCTTTTACACAGTATCACTCCCGTGCTTTAAGCATTCGATCTTCCCGATCGGTACAGATCATGGTGATACAACTGTTGGACGGAAGCATTAACTTCGGTTGTCTTTTCCTTTACCACAGTAGAAAAAGTTTTGCATAGGATCTTAACATCACATATCTCTGGATAAGTATAAAAGTTTCCTTACTATTGTCAGACTGAACCTGAAGGTTACTTGCACCAACATGATGGTCCACTTTAGGAACCCTTTAAAGAAATATATATTTACTTTTCGATTCCCCCACTTGCCATTCTTTACTGTTAATCACAATCTGTTTCAAACCTTGGACACTAAACTGAGAAGATCAACATCATGGGATTTTTCGGTGAAGTGGTGACCAACCGCATACATTAACACAACGTTCAGCTGCTGGTGTAGGCGGCGAAACTTCTGGACGGGAAACATTGTATGCAGTGAAGTCTCTTCAGCTGATTGTGGCAAGATGATGAGACTAAATCAAGTTTCTTGTGGCTGGGCAGATAGTCAACTACTCGATCAACAGCGTCATGTGCATGTATACATCATGTTACGTCACACTAGAAGAATGTCACTATCCACAGGCGAAGAGGACTTTTCATGTAGGGTCTGGTAATTTAGTCATGGTACTTAAAATTCTGTACTGATTTTGGGATTTGAATGCATTGTTTCTGAGGAAGACTTGGTGCATGATGATAGGGCTTCGGTAAATGTGTAGATGTTTGATAATGGCATGAATTGGCTCTTACGCAAGGACTGAAGGCCAATAATGACAAACATTTTAAGAACATTTTAAGATTTTAGTAATTTTTTTGAAATTCCATCGATGCGAAAGGCAATTTTTATGTATGTTTATGGTAAAAAGACAACGAATATCGGGAAGTAGGACTGACGAGAGGTTTGGACAAGACAAAATTTCTTATGTATGCAAATGAAATGATGAATGTTTTTCATTGCTTTCCATATTTTATACGTAATGCGTAGAAATAGCAGCGAGCTGATGATGATGTTTGGTCTGTGAGGCGCTCAACTGCACGGTCATCAGCGCCCGTATAAAGTCTCAATTTTTACACAGTCCAATTTTCACACAATCCAATCTAGCCACTGTCACGAATAATGATAATGATAATATGATGAGGACAACATATCCCCGGTCAGAGAAAATCCCCAAAGCGGCAGAAATCGAACTCAGGGTCCCCTGAACCAGAGGCAGCAACGCTAACCACTAGACCACGAGCTGCGGTCGCAGCTACCTGATACTTCCAGGCCATGATTCTGCGTATTTCAAGCAATCTCTATTTCACGTACTGATTCGTGCTCGTGTAGAATGTCTGCGCTTCGCTAAGTCAGAGGAGGTTCTACAATGCGTCAATCACTCGTGCCAAATCTTTCCAGCTGTCATCATATCGCTATTGACGTCATGCGACTTCATACAAGCACATTGATAAGAAATGTTCATTGATCAGATGATCCCTCCTCAGCCTTTCGATTGATTCTCTTTACTTAAACAGAGTGCAACCTTTCACGATATGTTCCACGAAAAGTTAACGATACACTTTGTCTTACTGAGTTCGTATAATTATGGGCTTCCAGTGAGAAGCTAAAATCGTACTGAACGATCCTATCAGCTTGTCTAAGAATAGGAGTCACTTCAAGTAAGGAATACTTACGACTAAAAGCTTATTATTTCATTATTCCAAATGAATTAAATCACTGTACATGCGCTCTTCTTGCGCTGCATCGAGTTTAAAAATGAATCCTTGTCTAACTCATAGTAAGCTCCTGGTATTCAGCTTCTTGTATGATGAGGGTGTAACAGCGTCTTCCCGGCTATGGAGTGATACAAGGCAGTACATTGTTTAAATTAGAAAAGGAGAAGTTCAATATTCAACGAACTACATGAAAAGAAGTCGGAAAATATTGCATGGCTTTAAGGTAGAAGAAAAGAACGTTGTGGTTTATTACAGGAGATAGTTAAAAACGCCTTAACTGTGTCAGACCTGTGATACGCAGATATATCATTGATAATGGTGATTGTAGCAGAGGAATTGTCTACACAGCCCCCTACGGTTCATGACAGCTATCCAAGCATTTAATAGCTGATTATGACATTGTGACTATGTTCTTGGAATGAACAGTGGGAATAAACAAGCATATGGATTCAGTCAACAGATATTATCTTCTCCTTACCTGAAACTTTTGGTATCGTAGAATACCTAAGATTACCACTAGAGACAGTTTTGCACTACTGAAACAAAATGTAAAAGTTTTGATTTTATGAAAACCATTGGTACTTTTTTAGGAATAAGCCTTGTAAATAATATTATTTATTAATGTAAATGTTGAAAAAGTGTGGAAAGTAAGTAAGCGCTGTTGTTCGTGACCTCTTTGCCAAAGTAAATTCATCAAATTGGGAGAATTCCAGGAATATTATTTTGTTTAGTAGCTAATTCATTATCACTTTTCTGTTGAACGCTAGTACGAGAAAACGGAAAGACAGAAACCATTCACAATTTGCAGGTTAACTGGAAGCTACTGATAAGCGTAAAATGGACAGAGAGAGAGAGAACTTACACTTCTGTCGTGGTAGTTGCTGACGGCGTTCTGGAAGAAGAGGCCGGCGATGAGTGCGGCGATGTTGGCTGTGTAGCTGGCGACAAAGATGACGGAGAATCCACCCCACACATTAATGAGGAACTTGTTGGGCCACGACTTGGGCGCCTTGAAGGCGACCAGGTGTCCACACAACAGCCCCCACATCACCCAGAGCGCAGACGCGATGCTGAAGTTCTTGCTGCGCTGGCGGCCCCAGGGGTTGAGGCCAAACGGACTCAGCCACTCGTAGACAGCGACAGCCATAGCGGTGATGTTGAGCGACGTGAAGATGGCGATCCACAGCTCGGGGCTGAAAGGCAGCAGGAAGGCGAGCAGCGGCACGTCGTTGCGCTCGGCCGGCGCCGCGAGGAAAGACACGCCGCTGAAGAAGTACGGCACCGAGAAATCGATCACCTGCAACCGCGAAAATCGACACTTTACGTTAATTATTCGCACCGCTCCAACTTCAGTATAATCATAAAATCACACATATTTCATCAGATACGTCTAAGAATTTGCATCGCTAGTCACATATTCGGAACGAATTCGACAGATATATAAGTAATTCTCATAGACTGTATTGCTTTTATTTGCAGAGCTAATAATAAATAAAAATTAAAACAAAACTAAGAATAAAATATTAGAACCCACTATGGATCATGCTTTCCTTCATGAAATTTCTAGAGATTGTGGCTTCAAACAGAAGCACAATTATAAACTCTACATGAAGGTAGTATCTGTTCACGAAAAAACAGATACCATTAATGAGCGTGCAGCTTCTCTAGAACGAAATGATAATTAAATCGACACCGTAGTTGCAAACAGCCGTTGATATACATCATTGGGGACATGTTGAAAATGTGTGCCCCGACTAGGACTCCAACCCCTGATCTCCTGCATACGTGGCTGACGCTCTATGCATCTGAGCCACCAAGGGCACAGACGATAGTGCGCCTGCAGCGACTTATCCCTTACACGCTCCCCGTGAGACCCACATTCCCAACATGGCCTCACCACTACATTCTTAGTACGCCTAATACATGTTTGCCCATCACACTAATTACTCGTGGTAGATTAATCTACCAAGGACCGTATGAGTTGGGGCATAGCGTGTGGCCCGCAGTTCGGGGTCGTGTGGTAGCGTTCTCGCTTCCCCCGCCCGGGTTCCCGGGTTCGATTCCCGGCGGGGTCAGAGATTTTCTCTGCCTCGTGATGGCTGGGTGTTGTGTGATGCCCTTAGGTTAGTTAGGTTTAAGTAGTTCTAAGTTCTAGGGGACTGATGACCATAGATGTTAAGTCCCATAGTGCTAAGAGCCATTTGAACCATTTTGAACCATAGCGTGTGCGTTCGCACAAGAAGGTCAATGGCCGGGTAGCCATATTTTAACTATATCTCCATCTACATCTACATACATACTCCGCAATCCACCATACGGTGCGTGGCGGAGGGTACCTCGTACCACAACTAGCATCTTCTCTCCCTGTTCCACTCCCAAACAGAACGAGGGAAAAATCACTGCCTAAATGCCGCTGTACGAGCCCTAATCTCTGCTATCTTATCTTGGTGGTCTTTCCGCGAAATGTAAGTTGGCGGCAGTAAAATTGTACTGCAGTCAGCCTCAAATGCTGGTTCTCTAAATTTCCTCAGTAGCGATTCACGAAAAGAACGCCTCCTTTCCTCTAGAGATTCGCACCCGAGTTCCTGAAGCATTTCCGTAACTCTCGCGTGATGATCAAACCTACCAGTAACAAATCTAGCAGCCCACCTCTGTATTGCTTCTATGTCCTCGCCCAATCCGATCTGATAAGGGTCCCAAACGCTCGAGAAGTACTCAAGAATAGGTCGTATTAGTGTTTTATAAGCGGTCTCCTTTACAGATGAACCACATCTTCCCAAAATTCTACCAACGAACCGAAGACGACTATCCGCCTTCCTCACAACTGCCATTACATGCTTGTCCCACTTCATATCGCTCTGCAATAATACGCCCAAATATTTAATCGACGTGACTGTGTCAAGCGCTACACTACTAATGGAGTATTCAAACATTACGGAATTCTTTTTCCTATTCATCTGCATAATTTATATTTATCTATATTTAGATGTAGCTGCCATTCTTTACACCAATCACAAATCCTGTCCAAGTCATCTCGTATCCTCCTACAGTCACTAAACGACGACACCTTCCCGTACACCACAGCATCATCAGCAAACAGCCGCACATTGCTATCCACCCTATCCAAAAGATCATTTATGTAGATAGAAAGCAACAGCGGACCTACCACACTTCGCTGGGGCACTCCAGATGATACCCTCGCCTCCGATGAACACTCACCATCGAGGACAACGTACTGGGTTCTATTACTTAAGAAGTCTTCGAGCCACTCACATATTTGGGAATCAATCCCATATGCTCGTACCTTAGGAGTCTGCAGTGGGGCACCGAGTCAAACGCTTTCCGGAAGTCAAGGAATATGGCATAAGGTAGTATCTGTTCCCGAAAGAACAGATACCATTGATGACCATGCAGCTTCTCTAGAATGGTATCTGTTCTTTCGGGAACATATTCTACCTTCATATATAGTTAAAATATGACCTTCTTGTGCGATCGCACACGCTATGCCTCAACTCGTAGGGGACTTTGTAGATTAATTTTGTCACGAGTAATGAGTGTGATGGACAAACATCTATTAGGCGCACTACGAATGTAGTGGTGTGGACATGTTGGGAATGTGGGTCTCACGGGGAGCGTGCAAGGGATAAGTCCCTGCAGGTGCACTATCCTCTGTGCCCTCGGTGGCTCAGATGCATAGAGCGGCTGCCACGTAAGCAGGCGATCCCGGTCGGGGCACACATTTTCAACAGGTCCCCAATGATGTACATCAACGCCTGTTTGCAGCTAAGGTGTCGATTTAATTATCATTAAAAAATTATAAACACACCATCGTTTAACCATCTCACGGAACCCCCTATCGAAAACAGTAAATAGGCATCCCTGGAGTAGAGAGACAACTGAAAGAGTTGAAAAAAGAAAGTCACCAGGTTCCGATGGAATCCCGTTTCGGTTTTACATAGAGTACTCTAAGGCATTGCCCTATTATTTAGCTTGCATTTCTCGCGAATCCCTCGCTCTGTGCGAAGTTTCAAGCAAATGGAAAATAGCGCACGTGAATGCTGTACGTAAGAAGGGTAAAAGAAAGGACCTGCAAAATTACAGACCACTATCCTTAACATCGGATTGCTGCAGAGTTCATGAACATTTTGTCAGTTCGAAGCTCCTGTTCACGGATCAGCACTGTTATAAAAAGCATCGCCTGTGCGAAACTCAGGTCGCTCTTTTCTCACATGACATAATGCGAACTATAGATGAAGGCCAACTGGAAGATTCCATATTCCCACATTTCCTACAAGCGTTTTTACACGGTGCCAAAATGCAAGGTGTTAACGAAGGTATGAGCATACGGAATAGCTTCACAGAATTGTGAGTGGCTCGGAGAGTTCTTAGGTAAGATAAGCCAGTAGGCTGACTTCAATGGCGAGTGCTCATTACAGACGAGGGTATCGTTAGGAGTGCCCCAGGGAACTCTGACAGGACAGCTATAGTTCTGTAAGTTCATAAATAGTCTGGTGGACAAGGTGAACAGCAGTCTGCGGCTGTTTGCTGATAATACAGTGATGTACAGAAGGTGTCGTTGTTGAGTGATTGTAGGATGATACGAGATGTCTTAGACAGTATTTCTAGTTGGTGTTATGAAAGGGAACTAGCTCTAAGTGTAGAAAAATTTAAATTAATGCAGATGAGTAGGTAAAACAGACGCGCAATGTTGGAATAAAGCAGTAGTAGCATTCTTCTTCTTACAGTAACGTCGATTAAATATCTGGCCGTAACGTTGCAAAGCAATATGAAATGGAATGAGCGTGTAAGGATAGTAGAGGGTGGGGCAAATAAAAGTGTTCTCCTGCAGTTCCTGAGGTCTATGAGGGTTGTGATGATAAACCTTACACCTGAGGGCTCCCCACACAGAGTACTCGCACACCAACAGGTCAGGTGACCTGGGTGCCCAGTTAGGGCCGCCACCAGACTGACCTCTGCTAACAACTCCGGCAGGCCTGAAGATTGTGTAAATGTGCTCAAAGCTTCGGCCGGCTTTATGGTCAGTTGCTCCATCCTAGTGGAACTAACAGAGTGTGGTTATATGCATACATTCAGGTCTAATCGTATTTATTTGTCCCACCCTGCAATATAGAAAGCAAACGATCGACTTCGGTTTGTTGGGAGAATCTTAGAAAAGTGTGATTCAACTGTGAAGGAGACTGCGTAAAGACTGGGTGCACAAGGTAGGATTAAAGGAAGAAATCGAAGTACAGTAGTTCAGATGCGGCCTGCCAGATTTGTTACCGGAAGGTTCGAATAACTCGCAAGTATTACGGAGATGCCTTGGGAACTCGAATGGGAACCCCTGGAAGGAAGGCGACGTTCATTTCATGGAACACTACTGAAAAAATTTTGAGATCCGGCATTTGAAAAGAAAAAAGAAGGAAGGAAGATTAGATTTAAAATCCAGTCGACATCGAGGTCAGTAGAGACGGAGAACAAGCTCGGATTGGGTGAGGGTGGGGAAAGAAGTCGGCTGTACCCTTTCAAAGGAACCATCCCGGCATTTTCCTGGAGCGGTTTAGGGAAATCACGGAAAACATGAAATATCTAGGAGTGACTATCCGGAGCGACCTAAAGTGCATTGATAGCATAAAACGTCCTGTTGAAGAATCAGATGCCAGGCTGAAATTCATCAGAGGAATCTCAAAGGGTCGTAATTGTCCCACGAAGAAATGGTTTGCAAGACACTCATTCGACCGACTGAGTATTGCTCGTCAGTTTAAGACTCTTTCTAGGTTCGATTTACCCTATGAGTACCAGTTGTTGGTTGAATTTACCCTTTGAGTACCAGTTGTTTCAGCCAGAGACAACCAGTCTTTTTTTTTTTTTTAAGTACCAGTTTTACGACTGTAGTGCACCGTAGCAATCACTTAGAGCATTTGAATCAACAGTCGGTGCGATTGTGCTACGTGAGTACAGGAGAGTGTGGCATGTCATTCTTAAAGTGATCGGCTTAAGGAAATCATTGACTGAGAAAGGAAGTATATCTAAAATAATAGTAACGTATACCTGAGTTTGTGGTACAGCTTTATGAATGGTTTCTGTGATGGTAAAGGTCAATTTCGTGAATAATTTCAAAGTTAATTTTTTTTTGTATTGCTGGGACTCAAAGGGTTAATAGAAGAGAGAGAAGAGATCCATCGAAGAGTGCCACGTTTTGTCACGGGCTTGTTTAATAAGCGGGATACCGTTGTTGAGATGCCCAGCGAGCTCCAGTGTCAGACGCTACAAAAAAGGGGTTGCGCATCTGCGAGACATTTACTGTTAAAATTCCGAGAGCATACGGCGTAAGGAAATCGATATATCATTTCCGCCCATACACGTCTCGCAAAATGTTTAGGATAAGAAAATAAGAGAAATTAGAGTACTTACGGAGCTTTCCGACGGTCTTTCGTCCCACGCGCCATTCGCGAATGGAAAAGGGGAAACACATAGCGATACCAATGTACCCTCCGCCACACACCGTGAAGTCGCTTGTGGACTATCAGTGTAGATGCAAATGTAAATCTTGAGTAGGGACAGATTTACCGTTAATAAACTCTCTTCTTTGAATAAAATGGGTTTACGTAGCACGAGTTGATTACATTGGTTCTCGGTTTCGCTTCCACTAACAAATAAGTACGTACCTAATAAATCTCACTGTTCTAGTCTCGTAATCAACAAATACGGCATAAAACGCATGATTACCAAATCCTTCACACCTTGTGAGTCCTAGCTGCAATGCAGGACACATATCATCTAGAATGAGTCTACAGCAAGGTTGAGAGCAAAAATCGTCTTTTCTTGGTCCTGACCATCGCCTGTGGCAATCTTTAATTCGTTTTAAGAGTACGAATAATCTTTCCACACCCACATTCTATATGTTTGTTTAGTTTTAATACATTCCCGATACTTGGAACCTAAAATCCTTTATCAAATGTAACCTTTACCAGGAAGACAATAGATAGACTGTATACATATAACTACTGCGTATTTGCGTATTACGTATATTTATTGTTTATTGTACTGGTTCGATTCGTAAATGAGGTCTTAGGATGCCGAAACTATTAATGACTTTCAGGTTTGCGTGATTTGCTTCTAAGCGTTTGCGTGATTTCAACTTGAGCTGACTGGGACTCTGACCCTAAGTCACCTTGAGAAAGGTTCTACCTGGTTAGAAAACTGTCCTTTTGTATATGAAAGCGTTTTCTCCTCCCGTGTACTAATACCAAAAAGGAAATGATCGTATGGCATTTATTGGTCGGAATATCTCCTTCGGGGTTCGGCCGTTTATTGCAAATCTGTTTAGTTCATACCACTCCGGTGACTTGCGTGTCAGTGACGATGAAAATGATGATGAAGAACACACAACACCCAGTCCCCTGCCGGGATTCGAACCCGGGCCCCCTTGCGAGGTAGGCGGTAACGCTACCGTTGCGCTACGGAGGCGACAATAAAATGACGAGTTGGTAACAATTGTATAATACTTTATTGAATTTCATGTGAATATGTATTTCCTTATTTCGCTGATGGTTGCCCATCATTTCAGTAATAGAGAAGCCTTACGCATTAATGTCTGTCTCCTGACATCGTGACAGGGCATGGACTATTTAAATGCAATGGGACGCAATTCGGCTTCCTACAAATACTAAGGTTTCCGGAAAAAATTAGAAGAGGACTAAACTTTTGTTCTTATAAATTAGATCTTCTTGGTTTTTTCCTCGTAACAATGGTGCTAAGGCTGTTTATAACTGTCAGTTTGCTTTAAGTTGTCCCATTGTTTGCTACAAAGAAATTGTTTCTGACAAATGGTCAATAATTTTCGGTTCCAGGTCGTTGTTGACTTACAAGCAACACTCAACTAATAGACTTTCTCTATCGAAGTCGCTGTGGATACGTCAAGCTCGAATTAAATCCTTTTTATTAATGTGATGCAAGGTTTCGTGTAATTAGCTGCAAATCACTGTTGAGAGAAATTAGTTCAAATAAAAAATTCAATGAGACTGTAATAAAAAATTCAACGAGATTGTAAACATGAGACAGATACAGTTGTGTGTGTCAATGAAAGTTCATAATTTATTATTATCGAAAAAGCTATGAAGGGGATAGTATCTACATTGAAAAATATGGTATAAGGTAGCAGTTGCCACGAACTGAGGGATCCTTGTTTCGTTGATACACAGCCTCCAAAGGCCTATTGGTACCTCTTTGCGTGGTTACTGGCAACCTCAGACTTGCAGTCTACATCCACATACATATTCTGCAGGCCACGCGATGCATGGTGGAGGGTATATTGTACGCTACACCAAATAAAATTTATGTCTAAGTGATCTAGTAACCGCTGTGGCCGAGCGGTTCTAGGAGCCACGGTCCAGAACCGTGCTGCTGCTACGGTCGCAGGTTCGAATCCTGCCTCGGGCATGGATGTGTGTGATGTCTTTAGGCTAGTTAGGTTTAAGTACACTACTGGATATTAAAATTGCTACACCAAGAAGAAATTCAGATGATAAACGGGTATTCATTGGACAGATATACTATACTAGAACTGACATGTGATTACATTTTCACGCAACTTGGATGCATAGATGCTGAGAAATCAGTACCCAGAACAACCACCTCTGGCCGTAATAACGGCCTTGATACGCATGGGCATTGAGTCAAATAGAGCTTGGATGGCTCATGCAGCTTCAACAAGAGTAGCGACTGGCGTATTGTGACGAGCCAGTTGCGCGGCCACCATTGACCAGACGTTTTGAATTGGTGAGAGATCTGGAGAATGTGCTGGCCAGGGCAGCAGTCGAACATTTTCTGTATCCAGAAAGGCCCGTGCAGGACTTGCAACATGCGGTCGTGCATTATCCGGCTGAAATGTAGGGTTTCGCAGGGATCGAATGAAGGGTAGAGCCACGGGTCGTAATATATCTGAAATGTAACGCCCACTGTTCAAAGTGCCGTCAATGCGAACAAGAGGTGACCGAGGTGACCGAGACCAATGTTCGTTCACCGCGATGTCGCTAAACACGGATACGACCATCATGATGCTGTAAACAGAATCTGGATTCATCCGAAAAAATGACGTTTTGCCATTCGTGTACCCAGGTTCGTCGTTAAGTACACCATCGCCGGCGATCCTGTCTGTGATACAGCGTCAAGGGTAACCGCAGCCAAGGTCTCCGAGCTGATAGTCCATGCTGCTGCAAACGTCGTCGAACTGTTCGTGCAAATGGTTGTTGTCTTGCAAACGTCCCCATCTGTTGACTCAGGGATCGAGACGTGGCTGCACGATCCGTTCGTTACAGCCATGCTGATAAGATGCCTGTCATCTCGACTGCTAGTGATACGAGGCCGTTGGGATCCAGCACGGCGTTCCGTTTTACCCTCCTGAACCCAGTGCCACTATGGGCACTATGGGACTTAACATCTGAGGTCATCAGTCCCCTAGAACTCAGAACTACTTAAACCTAACTAAACTAAGGACATCACACACAACCATGTCCGAGGCAGGATTCGAACCTGCGACCGTAGCAGTCTCGAGGTTCCGGACTGAAGCGCCTAGAACCGCACGGCCACCGCGGCCGGCGACCTACAGTCAATGAGGATGACAGGATGATGATGAGGACAGCACAACACCCAGTCCCTGGGCGGAGAAAGTTCCCCGACCCAGCCGCGAAAGGAAGCCGGGGCGAGAGGATTGACAATCCGTCACGCTGACCGCCAGCCGGGGTGGCTGAGCGGTTCTAGGCGCTACAGTCTGGAACCGCACGACCGCTACGGTCGCAGGTTCGAATCCTGCCTCGGGCATGGATGTGTGTGGTGTCCTTAGGTTAGTTAGGTTTAATTAGTTCTAAGTTCTAGGGGACTGATGACCTCAGAAGTTAAGTCCCATAGTGCTCAGAGCCATTTGAACCACGCTGACCATTCAGCTACCGGCGGCGGACAGGTGAAACAGTAGAGACGGCGAACTGTAGGGAACTAACATCAGACCTTAATCCTGAGTGGAGTACAGGTGTATCTGAACACACAGTGCTCCGAACACTCCTAACGATGGGCCTCCGCAGCCGACGACCTATGCATTTGCCAATGTTAACACCACATCGGCAACTACTACTACTGAAATGGGCACGTGACCACTGGCGCAATGGCAGAGCGTTGCATGGACTGAAGAAACCCGATAGCTTCTTCATTATGTCGATGGGAGGGCGCGAATTCGTCGTCATCCTGGGGAACAGCTCCTTGAATCCTGTACTGCAGGACGGAGACAAGGTTACGGTTGCTCCAGTTTGCTCTGGGGAACATTCACGTGGGCATCCATAACCCCAATGGAACTCGTATAAGGCACACTGTCGATCAAGGTGTATCGTACACTTGTTGCAGAACTCGTGCACCCCTGCATGACGACCATGTTTCCCGACGGTATGTAGTTTTCAACAAATTAATGCGCAGAGGGCTACTACAGGCCTCACGCAACAAGGTGAAAATGAAACGATCTTTCTGAGTTTGAATATGCACCAGTGTCTAGATAGTTGGTTATGAAAGAGTCCTGTTGGTACCATGTGATTTCGACGTCAGTATAAGTGCAGTCTTACTCAACAGTATACCACAATGGACTACAGGACTCGTCCCGAGGTCCATCTTGCGTCTTCAAGGTTAATTGCAAAAAATCTTGACATTGCATTCTTATGTTTTATCTGAATAACAGTGGCTGAAAGCACGTCCATGGACATAAGGAAAAAATTAAGCTCGGTGCAGAAATATAAGGGACAGCCAAATTGAAACGAGACAGATGGGAAAATGTAAGTAAACTGTTCATTATTTCAAAAGTAATCGCCATAACTCTTATTACATCTATCCCACTGTGAGACTAGACTTTCACTGCCTTCATGGAAAAGGTTTGCGGTTGCCTTCGAAATCATTACTGCGCCTAGGAGTGCACCTCTTCATCCAAAGCAAATAGACGGCCAGGAACGTCTTTCTTCACGGCAAAAAATATAAAAATTGCATGGAGGAGATAAGGACTGCAAGGAATATGTGTGAGGGCTTCAAAGCGAAACTTCTGCAGCGTAGTCTAAACAAGCTTGGCAACATGTATACGGGCCGCAGCCAACCGCAAACTTCTTTCTATGATGCGCTTAAAGTCTTGTCTCACTGTTCGATAGATACGTTAACAGTAATGGCGAGTACTTTTGAAACAATAAACAGTTTGCTTACTTTTTCATATGTCTCGTTTTCATTTGGCTGTCCCTTATAATTAGTGCTACTTACGTACATGTAATCGCCTGAAACGGCACTGTGGAGTGAAAGTGGAGATGAAATAGTTAAATTTTTATGGCTGAGAGCATTTTATGTACTGTGATTATTTTCTTTCAGTAAGCTGTTGTTCTTGAGACTTACGTTGAAAATAAAGTTTTCTGACAAAAGAACAAATGGAGATTCTTGGAAAGAGCGGATGAGGAGGCACGTGAGTGGAAATCTAAGAGAAATGACAGCAGCTTATAGGACATTTAATGAGACGTAGTAAACTGCCAAAAAGATAATAGACGAACACGTGAACAGGCGAAGGTCAGGAAAAGATTATGACGGTGCCGCTTTTATCAAATTACTCAAAACAAGGCCGGCCGCTGTAGCCGAGCGGTTCTAGGCTCTTCAGCCTGGAACCGCACGACCGCTACAGTCGCAAGTTCGAATCCTGCCTCAGGCATGGATGTGTGTGATGTCCTTAGGTTAGTTATCTTTTAACAGTTCTAAATTCTAGGGGACTGACGACCTCAGATGTTAAGTCCCACAGTGCTCAGAGCCATTTGAACCATTTCCTCATATATCATGGGATGATGATGTTCCAAACAGTGCTCGACAATGGTGATTTAGTAGCCTGTGTCAGCAGGATCTGCCTCTAATGTTCATGGCATCTGATGTGGACTATCCCAGTTGTTATAACCCTGGGTTCGCTGTGGGGCGGTGGAGGGGTGAAGTGGACTGCGATAGTCGTCGTGGGGTTGTGGACCACTGCGGCTGCGGCGGGGACGGAGCCTATCCGTCGTTTCTAGGTTCCCGGTTAACATGGAATACAATACAATCCTAGTTGTTTGGCCAATTAACATGTCACATTGTGAATGTATATATAAATTCCTGCATTTCGTAAACCGAAGTCATCTTTCACATTTCTCATTAGTTCTCTTATTTTGTCAGATGGAAGGAACACACACTTGATGTTATGCATCTTCAGAATCCTGGCAGAAATAAATCACACATAGGTCAGGCAAGGCACACTTCGTTCTTCATATTGCTCTTATTCTCAGTCCTATGACGGAGTGGCTGATTGAAAAGTTTTCTCAATCTGTTTGATTTTGGCGGCAGAAGACTGAGGGTAGATGCTCTATTTCTATTATGGTGACCATGCGTACCAGTCGCAACCTGACGACAGTCACGATGTGCGGGTCAAGGTAGGCGACACTCGCGCGTTCCATAGCAGCCATGCGGGAACACAAAGTACAAATCCAGACCGCCAGGATGCGCACTGAGAGCTACGGACCACCAGGTACCTCACCTGGCATCAGAAAGAGATTTTTGCCCGCACCTAGAACCATGCCTCCATCCGGTCCATCTCTTCCTGAAAGTCTTCAGGAAGAGATGGAGCCGGCCGGAGTGGCCGAACGGTTCTAGGCGCTACAGTCTGGAACCGCGCGACCGCTACGGTCGCAGGTTCGTATCCTGCCTCGGGCATGGATGTGTGTGATGTCCTTAGGTTAGTTAGGTTTAAGTAGTTCTAGGGGACTGATGACCTCAGCAGTTAAGTCCCATAGTGCTCAGAGCTACACTCCTGGAAATGGAAAAAAGAACACATTGACACCGGTGTGTCAGACCCACCATACTTGCTCCGGACACTGCGAGAGGGCTGTACAAGCAATGATCACACGCACGGCACAGCGGACACACCAGGAACCGCGGTGTTGGCCGACGAATGGCGCTAGCTGCGCAGCATTTGTGCACCGTCGCCGTCAGTGTCAGCCAGTTTGCCGTGGCATACGGAGCTCCATCGCAGTCTTTAACACTGGTAGCATGCCGCGACAGCGTGGACGTGAACCGTATGTGCAGTTGACGGACTTTGAGCGAGGGCGTATAGTGGGCATGCGGGAGGCCGGGTGGACGTACCGCCGAATTGCTCAACACGTGGGGCGTGAGGTCTCCACAGTACATCGATGTTGTCGCCAGTGGTCGGCGGAAGGTGCACGTGCCCGTCGACCTGGGACCGGACCGCAGCGACGCACGGATGCACGCCAAGACCGTAGGATCCTACGCAGTGCCGTAGGGGACCGCACCGCCACTTCCCAGCAAATTAGGGACACTGTTGCTCCTGGGGTATCGGCGAGGACCATTCGCAACCGTCTCCATGAAGCTGGGCTACGGTCCCGCACACCGTTAGGCCGTCTTCCGCTCACGCCCCAACATCGTGCAGCCCGCCTCCAGTGGTGTCGCGACAGGCGTGAATGGAGGGACGAATGGAGACGTGTCGTCTTCAGCGATGAGAGTCGCTTCTGCCTTGGTGCCAATGATGGTCGTATGCGTGTTTGGCACCGTGCAGGTGAGCGCCACAATCAGGACTGCATACGACCGAGGCACACAGGGCCAACACCCGGCATCATGGTGTGGGGAGCGATCTCCTACACTGGCCGTACACCACTGGTGATCGTCGAGGTGACACTGAATAGTGCATGGTACATCCAAACCGTCATCGAACCCATCGTTCTACCATTCCTAGACCGGCAAGGGAACTTGCTGTTCCAACAGGACAATGCACGTCCGCATGTATCCCGTGCCACCCAACGTGCTCTAGAAGGTGTAAGTCAACTACCCTGGCCAGCAAGATCTCCGGATCTGTCCCCCATTGAGCATGTTTGGGACTGGATGAAGCGTCGTCTCACGCGGTCTGCACGTCCAGCACGAACGCTGGTCCAACTGAGGCGCCAGGTGGAAATGGCATGGCAAGCCGTTCCACAGGACTACATCCAGCATCTCTACGATCGTCTCCATGGGAGAATAGCAGCCTGCATTGCTGCGAAAGGTGGATATACACTGTACTAGTGCCGACATTGTGCATGCTCTGTTGCCTGTGTCTATGTGCCTGTGGTCCTGTCAGTGTGATCATGTGATGTATCTGACCCCAGGAATGTGTCAATAAAGTTTCCCCTTCCTGGGACAATGAATTCACGGTGTTCTTATTTCAATTTCCAGGAGTGTATTTGAACCATTTTTGAAGAGATGGACCGGATGGAGGCAATTTAAACCGACCCAGGGACCACTACGGACAGTTCTCATTGGTGAGAGCTGGCCGAGTCATGGAGCTGACGGCTTGCAGTTCATCACTTAAGCGCTCGTCGACGTGCCATCGGAGAAGACTGTGTCATGCTGAGAAGTTAGGCTTCATAGTAGGCACCAGTTCTTCGAGTGCTAGACTTTCCCATTTTAGTTCCTGATCCAGGGAGTGAGTTAGAGCCTATACCTAAGAACTGTGTTGAGCTGGAACTGCTGAAGGCATGGACTTAATTTCTCGCTATCCCTACTGTAAACACCAGTTTTTTCTAAGATAATAAAAAGGAGGATTTTTTAATTTCTCATGTCAAACTACCTTGGCCTGACAAGTTGTGTACCCTGTGGACCAATGACTTACAAATTTTTTTTTCTGCTATGGGTGATGACAGCTGTTAGTTTAAATCAGTGTGTGTTGGTTTGTGATAAACACTATGCCCAGACGACCCATCTGCCCTCCTTCTGACGAGTATATCCAGAAACAGAAGCTGACCATTCTGCTCGAGATCTGTGGTGAACTATATATTTGGATGGTATGAGCTAAGATGTCCCCAAAGCTTAATGAACCTCTCTATACTGTGTGGCCAGATGACATAGGTACCATCCACACATCTGAAGAATCATATCGCATTGTATCTAGCAGCTTCTAATTCTACCTCCTCAAATTTCTCGGTGAAGAGATTGGTGAACGCTGGAGATGGGGGCTTGCTCATTGGCATACCTTCTGTCTGCTCATAATATTGGCCTACATGTAAGAAACACGTTGCAGTCAGTAAATGTCTGAACAAGTCCATTAGACTATCGTCAAATTTATGTGCAATCGGTTCCAGTGAGCTTTTCAGTGGTTCCTTGTTAAGCATGGAAACCACATGAGAGATGACTGTTATATCACATTCCATGATACATAATTGCTTGAGACGTTTCGAGAAGTCCTCCATGTTGCAGATATACTGAATATGGTTCCCTAAATATGGGAACAGCAGTTTCTTCAAGTACTTTGCTGTTGGGTATGTTGATGCACCAATGTTGTTGGTAACTAGGCATAATGGGGTACCCTCTTTGTGTACTTTCTGCGCTCTATACAATCTAGGTCAGTCCTGGCCAAACAGCGGTCCGCGAACGCGAGTGAGCAGACCGTGCTCCTTCCTTGCACTCCGAGAGCAGCGGTGAGTGACGCTGATGGGAAGGGAGGATGAGGAAATGAAGGCTGCAGCCAGACTCCATCAGAGCTACACATTCGCCATGTAACATGCCGAGCAGTTTCACATAATGCTCAAATAGGTATTATGCGTTATGAATACTATGGCATCTACACTCTTGACGTAAAAAAGAGAAAAATATGGATAACCCATATCATTCAATGTGGAATAGGAACTGGTTTACTTGTTGTATCGTTCGAAAGCCATACGAATAGCTTAATACGCCATCACACTATTACAGGAAGGAAAAACAGTCATTGGAATCTCATTACAACTCAGCCACAAAGTCGACATGATGCACTTGAATTCTGACAAACGACGATAGTCGCTAGCTGAACTGAAGGCAGCCGTTAGGGCAAAAACTGAGTTAATGTTAAGCAGAGTAGTGAAAAAATCTTTTATGGTCACCATTACCAATTACTTGAATTCATTACACTTCTCGATGGAAGGGGATAATCATTTGGTAAGGGATGCGGTGGACAAGATTGATGCTATCAAAGAAAAGATCAGCATCAAGTTCATAACATGAAAAATTTCTCAAAACTCAAGGCAATCATTTGTGGACCACATATCACTGAAAATGCTTCAGCGATTTAAATATTTATCATTATAGATTCCAGTGCTTTGCACAATTTAAGACGGATTTCGATTTACAGTGCCGGAAAAAAAATTACTACACCTGGTAAGACGACGTCGATTTTAATCCGATGACGGCATATGCCGTCTAGAGGATGTCACTGATAATAGTTTCAACGTCGTCCACAAACAGATAGCGTAATAGCTATCAGAGCGCTATCTGTGTCTACCCTTTAACAGGGAATGCTAACAGCCAGAAGGCTCAGTGTGGTGCAAACGTTTGAAATAGGAACGCACTCGTGTTTCCTACAGCCAACCAAGACAATTTGAAAAGGACCAAATTGTGGCCTTCCAAGCGGCAGAATGGTCTTTTCGGAAAATTGGGACACAAGTTCGACGTGCTGCGTCAGTTGTGCAACGATGCTGGTAGCAGTGGTCACGTGAACATTCTCACCACCGTAGACGAGGTTTTGAACGTCCATGTATCACAGTCTCTTGCTAGGATCGTCGTACTGTAGCTGCAGTAGGGGCAGATCGTACAGCTTCCAGAGAACATATTAGGGGGGTTGTGAGGCATACGAGTCAACTCGAACTGTTGTGAACCGATTATTAGTAGCGGGACTGCGTGCACTCACACCTCTAGTCCGTATTTCCACTCAAGCCACAGTATCGACGGGCACGGCTCTCTTTGTGCCGTCTGAGGATCACTTAGAAGATGGAATGGCGTGCCGTGGTCTTCAGCGATGAAATCAGATTCTGCTTGCACGCAAGTGATGATTGATCACGTGTACGATATAGACCTGGTAAGCGCTGTCTCGTAGAGTGAATTCCTCTGAAACACGCTGACCCCACCCGAAGCCTTATGGCCTGGAATGCGATGAACTACGATTCTCTTTCACTTTTGATGTTTCTGGAGGTGACGATAACCAGCGGTCGGTACGTGCAGAATGTTGTTAGGCCCGTTCTTTTGCAGATCTTGTTACGCCAAGGTGATGTGTTGTTCACATAGGATAATGCCTCCAACACACTACCCATAAAGTCCGCACCTCGTGGACGTGCGGTAGCGTTCTCGCTTCCCACGCCCGTGTTCCCGGGTTCGATTCCCGGCGGGGTCAGGGATTTTCTCTGCCTCGTGATGACTGGGTGTTGTGTGATGTCCTTAGGTTAGCTAGGTTTAAGTAGTTCTAAGTTCTAGGGGACTGATGACCATAGATGTTAAGTCCCATAGTGCTCAGAGCCATTTTGAACACTACCCATAAACACAACGTGCCTGGCCAGCACAATCTCCGGATTTGTCTTCAATCGTGCACGTGTGGGATATGGTGAGATGAGAAGTGACTCGTACAGCTCGACAACCAACATTTCTTAGAGAACTATGTGAACAGGTCGAGCAGGCGTGGCATAACGTATCCCAGGACGGTATTCGCTATCTGTACGACCGACTGGATGCTACTCAGCGCCATCATTGTAGCCCGTGGAGGCTGCACCACACACTAACAGGGGTGTTTCAGCATAGGTCGATCGATACGTGGTACCTTAGAACCGCTTGTGCTATTGATCTGTAATTTAATCATTTCATGTACTCCATATGAACTATTACAACAATAAGTCTTGAATGAATTGGAAACATCTTAAAGGGTGTACTACTCTTTTTCCGCCAATGGATTTGGCAAACCATTCGATTTTGGCTCCTGATATACCACATTAGCCCCAACTTGAACTGATATACATACAGTGTAGCACCTGGTCCGATGATCTGTGTGTGTAATACATGAATTTACAAGACTTCTAAAAAAATTTTACCCCAAGAGCGATATCCTCGACTCCACAAACAAGCTGCTTAAGTTATGTCAATGTTTGTTTCAACAATATGTTTGATTATTTTTTTCTGTTATAAAATTCACAGTTGGAGTTTCAGATTTTAATCTGCGTACCTCCATGTGTTTGATTGTATTACGAAACATAGTTGCAGATATATTACATATTCTTAAATGAAATGCATATAAATTTATAAACATCACAAATTAATGTTTGATGCCTGTATGTAAAGCTTCTTGTAATTCTGCTCACTGCACTGTCACTACGTAATGTATATTTTTAATTAAGTAGTAAAGTTATTGCTCTGATATAAAAACAAAAGGTTGCAAATAAACACTAGTGATAAAATCCTGCTTACAAAAGTCGAAAGTATGCTGGAATTTTCGCCCCTCAGAAGTAGTCACAGTGCGTTGTAAACACATCTTCACGTTTTCCCGCGTGTATAGTCTTCAGCATACATCCGCCTCATGCACACACCTTTCGGAATAGCGCAGTGGTGATTGAAGCCGGAACCCTGAGCAGACTCGGTTGCTTTCGTGGTGCGCAGATCTTGGTCAGGTCTGATATAGGTAGAACCAGGACTTTCTGCAATGTCTCAAGCAACTACTTATCATAGGATCTGATGTAATGGTCATTTTTGATATGGTTCTCCTGTTTACCTGAAAAACGCACTCGAACCGATTGCAGAGAAATTTGACGATGCTCAAATGGTCCTGTTCAGGGATGTATTCAGTTCCAAATATTTTCTGTATGGGGATCAATATCACGAGCAGGCAGAAGAGTCCATGGACAGCCCATTCATATTCAGGGTTGCCAGTCCGGTTATGGAAAAATTTGAGGAGGAAGCATTACATACGGCTAGATACAAACCCACATGCTTCTTCAGATATACGGGTGATATCATTGTGACCTGGCCTCATGGTAGGGACATGTTCGATGAGTTTTGGAACATCTTAACTCACGCCACCCAAATGTAAAGTCACCATAGAACTGGAGAAGGATGGTCAGCTGCCGTTTTGAAGTAGTATTCAAAAGGAGAACAGATAATTCGTTTGCCCACAGTGTGTATCGCAAACCAACACACTCTGAATTATTCGCGTAAACTAGCAGCTGAGGTCGCCAAGCATTGAAGAATGAAGTTAAAAAGACTCTGGTCCGAAGAGCAAAGCCTAGTCAGAACCAGATAATTTGACATCCGAAATAGAGCATCTACGCTCAGTTTCCCGCGAAAGTGAATACTAGGTCAAACAGCTTTAGAAATCCTTTAAACCAGCCCCTCTGCCACAGGACAGATAATAAGAGCGAAAGGAAACAAAGGCTGAGGCTTTCCTGAACTATTTCTGACAAGGTCAACAAGTTTCTCCGAAATACCACATACCAAAATAAGAGGACTACCGGGAAATGTGGAAGATGATCGCCGTTTACGAAATCCAGAAATATATAATATCCCTTGCAATGTGGTTTGTCGTACATTGACCAAACAACTTGGACAATGGACATCAGATGCCAAGAATATCAGAGCTACACCCAACTGAGTCAGGCAGCTAAATGAGCCACCGCCTAGCACTGTCTGGAACTTAATCATACTACGATCTATGAAGAAAACGAGGGTTCTGGCACAGACCCCCAGATATTTGGAGAGTGTTGTACGAGTGTCAGTATAGATAAAGGTAGCGACACTGTTGAAGCATCAAAACCTGAAATACTACATTGGAACAGTTAAAAAAAGCAACGTTTACTTCAGCAGAACTCAACGAAAAGGAAACTGAGAACGTGGACATCGGGAACGATACCTAACAGAGCACTGAGTTCGCCATAAAAGAATTCCAGATCGCTGTCAGATGCACGGTACTGAAAACGGAGAGCTAGCTCGCGACCAGGTGCACCGGTCCGAATAAGCAACGTCTCACGACCATTCTAGTGGGAACAGACTACATACTGAGCGCCTAGAACCGACCATGGATGGGGGGACACTGTAGGAATACGTTCTACTCGACCAGTAGTCTCAGGTAGTACCTGATGAAAACAACGAATCATGTCGTCAAAATATTCTGCATGGACGACAGTGCTATCCGGCAGAACACCCGACAGCCAAAGATACTACAAAGTTAATAAGCTAATAGCAGAAGCGCCACGTTTATCCCTCAGTCACAGTGAGATAATGAGATACGTTGCCCGAGCTATAGAAATGCAAGTCGAGAAAATAAATCAATGGCGGTCTCCTTAAGAACAATTCGCAGTATTTATCTGCAAAGGTTTACTAAGACACAACTGAGTACCGTTCCATAGGATGTATCATAGTTAATGGCGAACATAGACACGGAAAAAAGCAAGGTCAGTCCATTAAACACGGGTCAGCAAACGAGGAGTTTGAGAGATAATTGCAAATGTGTGTGTTTGCGAGCCGTGACAATGATTGTGTCCGACAGTGCTGGACATACCCTCATACTGTGACCGGGGGGACACGTAATGAACTCAGGAACACTGCCGAACATGGTCGTTGGTGGTCGAGGCCTTATGGTGTGCGGAGGCATAACGTCGCGTCGGCGTACTTACCTCCAAGTCTTTGAACACGGTTCAATCACCGGTTAACGTTATTGTGAGACTGTATTCCTTCCCCCTGTTTGTCAGTTGATGGATATGTGCGGCCCTGACTTCATTTTTGTGGATGCAGTGAGCGATCGCATCAACCCTCCAGGTTAGGCGAGAGCGCTAATGCGCTGCTTCCTGGACTCGGGTCGGCGCGCCGGCAGCGGATCGAATCCGCCCGATGGATTAACGACGAGTGCCGGTCAGCCTGGATGTGGCTTTTAGGCGGTTTCCCACATCCAACTAGGTGAATACTGGACTGGTCCTCACGTCCCGCCTCAGTTACACGACTCGCCGACATCTGGACACGTTCACGCTCTTTCATTGATTGCACTAGATGCAGACAGCTGGGGTGCACTATTTCTGTTCCGAGGGGTACAGGGTGGCGGCAGAAAGGGCATGCGGTCACCCCCTACCATTAACCTTGCCAAAATCCGTACTTAACCATGCCGACCCTGCGGAATCGTGGGATAAAGGCACTAGCGAAAAGAAGAAAGAAAGAATGAGCACCGCATCGAACTGCGCAGCTGGAGGAACTCTTGGAGCAAGAGGATGGCGAATGGACTGCTCTGTCTGTTCCCCCTCCTTAAATCCCACCGATCACGTGTGGGATGCGTTGGGGAGACGTTCTGAAGCACGTCCACATGCACCAACGACTATCCAGCAATTTTCAAACGCACTGGTAGCGAAAGGAACGCCCTATCACAAGAATTCCTTGCCAACATCGTGGCCAGATTGGGTGCACGTTGCAGAATATGCAGTACCGTCAGTGGTGATACACACCCTGTTAAGAACTATGTCAAATGGTTCAAATGGCTCTGAGCACTATGGGACTTAACATCTATGGTCATCACTCCCCTAGAACTTAGAACTACTTAAACCTAACTAACCTAAGGACATCACACAACACCCAGTCATCACGAGGCAGAGAAAATCCGATAACTATATCCCACCTTTTGTAATGCAGAGGGGAAAATCATAAATTGCGGTGACTTCAATGTAATTATTGCCTTTGAAAAAAAGTATGATTTCTGTTCGTCTCATTGCGTATTTCTATCAATTATCTTCTGCATTATACTATAGCAGTTCTTCCTGTGTACAGATCAAATTTAATCGAGCTGTATTTCTCGGCAGTGACACATCATACGAAAGTTACTTTCATCCTTAAATCTTGCGCACCAGTGTGATTTCCTGGAATTCTAAAGTTATGCGAATGGAGATGGATTTGAAACAGAGCCCTCCCAAATACGAGACCATTAGCTTTACCACCTCTCTCGATAGCGATGAGGAAGTGAATGAAACTCTATCTCTGTATTTACTATCATGTGTAGTGGCGAACTGGCCTCACGCAACGATAAGAGTCCCAAAATAGATGCAGTTATATATCACAGCAATGAATACTATGTACCTTAATTTACAATTAATATCGTTATAGCTGCTACTATTTATTTATTAAAAGATACTTTCAGCATGAGTCTCACATTATTCTATCTTCATGTTTCAGTACAAAGTGCCAGTTGCTTACGCTGTTACATACTCACTGAAAAACGCAATGAACGTGGAATGCACTGAGGCGACAAAAGTCATCGAATGGCGACATGCACATGTACAGATAGCGGTACCATTGCGTACACGAGGTACAAAAGGGCAGTGTATTGGCAGAGCGGTCATTTGTACTCAGGTGATCCGTGTGGAAAGATTTCCTACGTGATTACGACCGCACGGCGTTAATCAACATACTTTGAACGTGAAATTGTAGTTGGAGTTAGACGTGTGATACATTCCATTTCGGAAATCGTTAGGGAATTCAATATTCCGAGATCCACAGTGTCAAGAGTGGGCCGAGAATGCCAAATTTCGGGCATTATCTTTCACCACGGGCAACGCAATGGCCGACGGCCTTCACTTAACGACCAAGAACAGCGGCGTTTGCGTAGAGTTGTCAGTGCTAACAGACAAGCAACACTGTGTGAAATAACCGCAGAAATAAATGTGGGACGTACTACGAACGTTAGGAGAAAGCAGTAAAATTCGGCAATAATGGGCTATGGCAGCAGACGACCGACGCGTGTGGCTTTGCTAACAGCACGACATCGCCTGTAGTGTCTTTCCTGGGCTCGTGACCATATCGGTTCGACCTAAGACGACGAGAAAACCATGGGCAGATCAGATGAGTCACAATTTCAGTTGTTAACAGCTGATGGAAGCGTTCGATTGTGGCGCAGTTGCCATGGACCCAAGTTGTCAGCAAGGCACTGTGTAAGCTAGTGGTGGCTCCATAATTGTGTGGGCTGTGTTTACATGGAATGGACTGGGTCCTCTGGTCTTACTGAACAATCATTGACTCGAAACGGCTATGTTCGGCTACTTAAAGACCACATGCAGCCTTTCATGGACTTCATGTTCCCAAATAACATTGTCATGTCACCGGGCCACAATTGTTCGTAATTTATTTGAAGAACATTCTGGAAAATTCGAGCGAATGATTTGAACACCCACATCGCCCGGCATGAATCTCACAAACCTTTATGGTACATAGTCTAGAGATCAGTTTGTGCATAAGACTCTGCACCGACAACACTTTCGCAATTATGGACGTGTATAGGGACAGCGTTGCTTAATATATCTGCAGGGGACTTCTAGCCACTTTTGGAGTCGAGTTGCTGCGCTAAGCAGGACGAAAGGAAGTCCGCCATGATATTAGGAGGTATCCCATGACATTTTGTCACCTCAGTGTGTGTCACGCGATAAATACACCATGTGAACATGTTTCAGTCATCAGATGTGGATGAATACCTGAGAGCGCGCGCTGGAGACGCTGAGGGCGGCGAAAGACATGTGCGCAGCACCGGAGACGAGCTCGCCCATGACGCCATTCCACTCGGATTCGCCGGCCGCCGACGAGTAGCGAGTCCCGAACATGCCATCCGCAACCAGGTACAGGTGGAAGTCGAACTCCAATTCCTGCGCCACGTTCTCCAGCAGATCCATCGCCAGGCCGTAGCAGCAGCTCGTACGGTAGCGCAGTTCCTCGCTGCCAACACGTAAAATTTATCATGTTGCGATGCCTGTCCGTGTAGTCTCGCATACATTATTTATATTTGAAAGACTGATCAGCGCCGTTTCGGAGAATTTGAGCTTCTGAAAAAGTATTCGAGAATAAAAACTAAGTTTGCTATAAGTACAAATTTGAAATTGGGCTCATACGTTTATTCTGAACTATAACTGAAAACCAATTACCATATCTTTGTTTTCTTAATTGTGCCTTATATTTTTGTCATTCAAAGAACAATCGCAAATGGTATCAGCTTCTCATAATTCTTGTACTGATTGGACAGGATCTCTCCCATCTATGCATGGAAGTGCTAGTTTACTGCGTCATTTAATCTATTTCGAATAAAGCCCTGTGAATACTTTTCGTCCTCTGATTTCGTATTCCATATTACTTTCTTTTGGGTTGAAGGTATACTGTCAGCCAGTAAAAAAAAGGGAAAACTGGATGCTCTGTAACGCAAAAGGAAAAGTAACCGTAGGGTAGCATTATTTATTTCTGTATACTTTTTGAATTATTTTTTTTTTAGCTGGTAAGAATAGGTCTTTGAATCCTTCTCTCAGCTCTAGCCAGGCATCCTTCGATAGACAGCCTGAAGTGTGCATAGTAGGTGAGCTACATACACTGACGTAAAAATAATCGCAGTAAGAAGATGATGTTGGGTAACATAAACGAAAGTTGGTAGGCGGGTTTCTATATCTGGAAGGTGTCGTCTATTCAAATTGCTCTCTGTCGCATAAGAGTGGCGATAGTAGCGCCACTATGAGGAAGTAAATCAGGTTTGACTTAAATACATGCTGTAACTGACTTAAGCATTAGTTACCTTTGAGATTGGACGGGGTGAGTTGATATTAGTCAAGAATGCCTTTAAGGCGATAAAGACGCCATTATCAACACCTAAATGAATGTAATAGGGCTACGAAAACGTGGATGTTCCTTCTGCGATATTGCAGAAAGTCTTAGGAGGAATGTAGCCGCTGTACATGATTGCTAACAGTGATGGTCACGAGAATGTAAGGTCGCAACACGTCTGGGCCCCGGGCGGTCACGTCGTACTATAGAGAGGGAAGACCACGGTGTTCGACGTATCGCTCTGGCGCGTGCATCTGCAGCAGCTATTTGAGCAGCAGTTGGCACCACAGTGACACAACGAACTGTTACAAATCGGTAACCACAAGGACAGCTCCGAGCCAGACGCCACTGAACCGAAACCACCGGCATTTGCGACTTCATTGGGGACAAGCGAGAGCTCATTAGACAGCAGGGAGGACGTCAGTTGTTTTCTGATGAGAGCAGCTTCTGCTTCGGTGGCTGTGGCGGTCGTGTTTTCGTTAGAAGAAGACCAGTCGGGAAACTGTAATCAACCTGTCTGCGTCCTAGAACACTGGACCTACACCTGGAGTTATGGAGTGCAATTTTGTATGACAGTATGAGTACTGTCATGGTTAACTTACGCACCCAGACTGCAAAACGGTGTATCAGTCTGGTGATTCGACCTGCTGTGGTGCAATTCACGAACAGCAATCCAGGAGGTGTTTTCCAATAGGTTTACCCTCGCCCATATTTACAGAGTGTCGACATGTTGCTTGGCCTCCTCGATCGCTAGATCTGTCTCCAGTCGAGCACATATCGGTCATCATCGAACGGCAACTCCTGCGTCAACCACAAACAGCAGTACCGATCCCAGTATTGACCAACCAAGTGGAACAGGGATGGAATTCTATCCTTCAAACTGACATGCGGCACCTGTACAACACAGTGGAGGTTTGCATGTTTTCATTCAACGTTCTAGCCGTTACACCTCTTATTAATGTACTAGCACTTCACATTTTCAATGGCTTATCTCGTGCTTTCATTAGCCTCCGGTCTTGCGATGTTAATCACTTAAATATGTTACGTAGATAAATGTATTCGCGAAATTTCATTACTTTACGTTAGTTATTTTTCAGTCTAGCGATTTGTCCGGCAGTACATAATAATAATAATAATAATAATAATAACACAGAAGAGACCAGGATGCAAGTGGACAGTGGAGCGAAAGGAACAACACAGTGAACACATGAAGAAAATTTGGGCTCAGGAAAAACATAAACAATCATCATAAAGGAATTCAAGTTCAAACGCTGTCTTAAATGGGAATAATCAATAATAATAATAATAATAATAATAACTGTGGTAACAGGGTATTATAATAATGGACGCACGTTCGCTAGTAAGCAACACCAAAAACAGAGTCGAATAGTTCAGATCGCAACTCGAACGAACACAATTCAAGAACCCTCTGGACAATGTTATGTCACGCAAATTGGCAGAGGACAAAATTATAAGAACGTCATTTAGCTATTTTCGACACAGTTTCAGAATCTCGAGCTGAAAAACACCACCAGAAGATCGCCAATGAACTGCAGAAGTGGGTACGAAATCTAACGCTTACCAATCATTATAAAACTCTTTCTGGAAACCACGAATGTGCGACTTTTCACAAACCAAAGTGAGCTTCAGACCAAATGGAAAAAAAGGAAATCTGAAAAATAAAATACCACCCATTGACCAAGAGTACAAAAAATAGCACAAGAATCTATTCAGTCGCTGTAGAGAAACACACCAGCGCGAGATGTGCTACTGAAGATCGTTGAAGTATTAGCAAGGGAGCTCGGCCTAGCTACACGAAAGTGTGGACCCCAGAGAGGGCAATTACCATGGTATTCCGATGCAAGCCTGGTAAAACTGTCAAAGACACCAAATTCCAAAGAGTATACAAAACTTCGAAAAAATACCGACGCAAGCGTTCAAAACAAGCAGCTGCATTAAACATACTTATCAATACTGTAAATAGGAGGAAATCAATAACCTCTTCAAACAAAACAACAAGCGAAATTTCTGTATTACTTTTAGGGAAGAACCAACGAACTACAAACCATCCAATATTTTTCCCTTCATAAAGACGGAACAATGAAGACGAACACAATGTTTAACTGTTACGTCCTGAAGCATTCCTTCGAGAAACTGCACAACACTGGAACTTCTACAGAAAAATTCCAACTCAACGACTCGTTCCCGAACTAAGGTTAAATTCCACTGACGCACGATGAGATACAAATCATCATATTACACGTTAAAAACGACAAAGTGCAGAAAGATGAACGCGTGATTGCTAAGATGCACAAGATAACAGGCAAACTCGTAATTGCCGGACAACAAGCCCCATTGTGGTTATAGGAAAGCGTGAAAGCCATAAGCGCAGATTGGAAAGCCGCTTTGATTCACCCGCTACACAAGGAAGATGGCAATACAGGCCCGAACAGTTATCGATGTATTTGAGTTTTCCCCGGCGTATATAATGTTCAGATAACTTACGGGAAAGTCGTAGACAACCGCCGACATTTCGACCGGTGGCCACCTTGCTCTGCAAACCAAAGTTTTAAATTTATTTGCACAACACTTATTTGTTGCAGATTTGCCTTGAAAATGAAAGGGTGGTCACTTGTCGTAATATCTGCGGTTATCGACGACGTCACACGGCTGCGTTCCCGTACGTTAATGGAACACGAGGTATTTATTTTCTGCCAGTATGTTACCTAATATTCTTCTTACTATATTAGAGCAACAGACAGAATGGACGAATAGTTAATACCCGGTGGAAATATTGACATATAACACGCCTGGTTGACTAATGATTCAAAACAAGAAACTTTCACACGATAATCGCGATCCGAGAAACGAAAACACGATGGTCAGCCCAATACCTAAAGAATCTCACGAAATCTGTAGATCACCTGGCAATTACAGGCACCAGACAGGAGATCAACTCTCATATGCTCAGGCCTAAGTAATTAACCGAAAGAGGCTTCAAGATGAGATGTTGCAGACGTTTCGAGAACATAAGCTGAACAATAAGTCAAAGCTAACTAAAGGTTCCGGAAGCTCTTTGAAATGTCAAACGAAAAATTAATAAACTTTGCATAATAAAAACAGTTATAGTAATTGACATGTTATTTCTATAATTCCCATTTTTCCTTTTTTTCCTGGCCTTTATCTAGCAACTTTTCAGGGACATCATGTTAGTAATTGAATTTGACGTTCTAATTGTAGAACCTAGTCAGATGCCCTTTCTTCTGCTTCGATCATTATCATTAATAAGTTGTAATTATTACTCTCGTTAGGGTTACTATCTAGTTATATGTGGTGGAAACCGTATAGTAATTGTGTTTGCTGTATGTGAATGCAGAGGAAATTTCTGCTGTCTGGAAACAACAACGAACAGCGTTGGCCATGTTGGACAGACTATAAGCTGCTACTCTGGTTGGTAACACAGATGGAAAACTTGGGACGAAGCCCGCGTCACCTCTGATGTACTCTGATGTCCTCAACGACGTTGAATCTTCCGATCCGCATGACCTGGCTAATTTATCCTCGATCGAAGATGAATAGCGGATGTGTCACGGTCGTAACACATGGGTATAAAGCAAATGAGGGGACTCACATGGCTGTCGCTTTATGCCTTACCAGCAATTTCGAGGTAATGCGAATTGCTGAGAGTTTATCTAAGTCATCACAAGACACTGCATCTGTTGGAGCTGTTGCCGGCCTTTCAGAAAGTTGTCGACTGGGACAGAAGTTGAATATTTTGGATACTGAAAGACCCAACGTTAGGCGTGTAATGGTGCACCATAGGCAAACAGTTGGTATGTTGGGGCGAATGCAATTGGTATGTTCCTAGAGCCGATCACAGCATTCTTATTAGGACCTCTAACGATTCTACAACGATTTAGGAAGCGAATCTTGACTCCTGCAGTCACGTAAGAAATCGTAGAGCTCTCCTTAACACGTTAGGCGTGCACCACCTATTCGAAGTGACTACTTTGTAGCGTAGTCACTGCGGTGAACGCTCTGGGTGGAGAATTGCGTGAATATTCAGAGAGAAGAGTGGATGATGTACATGAAATAGACATTACTCCTAGCAGATTAGAAAGAGATAATGTTAATACTGCATTATTTGTCAACAACGAAAACCATCGTAAAACCACAGAACTAGTCTTATCATGAAACCATGAGAAAATATTAAAAGTAAAAGAAAAAATTGCAGACAACAGAAGTGCATAACATCATAATCCTTACTCTGACTGGAATACATAACGTGAGAGCGATATATCAAGTTTCTCTTTGGGGCATATTTCAATGTTCTACCGTTGGTCAGCATCACTGTTGCGACGCTGCAGTTACTGGTGGTGGCAGGAAATTCAGAAATCCAAGACGGCGCCAGGACAGCGCCACCCCCCCCCCCCCCTAGCCCAATTTATCTTGTGTGAAGTTAGACGCTCCTTATCTATTACGTCATCTTTACATGCCACACGACAACCCATTCCTCCGTTCCCCACTCTTCCCCTCCCCTCTTCAGTAAATATCAGCACAGTTTTAAAACAAGACAGCCAATCAGAGTAGTATGTTAGTGGCCTTTAAAATAAAGCAGCTAATCACAGTGTAGTAAGTATCCGAACGATATTTAATTATTTCCGTGTTCAAAAATACAGTTCGTGTAAGAAAAGGTGAAAGAACATCCAAATCAGTTGCAACAGTAAAAGGTTTACTGGAAATCGCTTGACCTAGGTCTAAACGTCTTTAAAAACATCTTGTTCAGAGAACTCAACAATTAATACCTAAAATGGCTAACATTATACATATGTTTAAATATAGGTATAAGTCAAAAGTAAAAACAAATCACTGACTTAGAAAGAATTTTTATACTTACTGGTTACATGCTATTGTGGAGTTATGTTTAATACGTAGCCACAAGGCACAATTGATGATCAGATTCACCTCCATGTATAAAGCCACAAAATATAGTTCTAACTGTCGTTAGTGAACTGATGTCGCGCTAATGCCTCTTGAGTTGAGGAAAATTTAAGACGCGAGAGGGCAATACGTGTATGCGTGGAATAAGTGGGCGAAAGTACTGGACAGAATAGCATTTACAAAGGTTAAAGCAGTAGTGACAATTCAAAGTTTAATTTCGTAACCAAACATGTGTAAGGCACACTGGACCGTCAAACTAATTATTTTTCACAACAAAATTTTTTCACGATGCTTTTCAGTTATCATAATGGACTTCCGTAGTGCAATATTTGCATTAAGTGTCACAATCTTATTTTCCACAACTACTAATCTCCGTCAAGAATGATGTATAAACCATGATTGTGAACTTTCAAACTAAGGGAAATGGCTCTGACAGTTGTCAAGCTATTTGAAGCTGCTCTGAATGCTTGTGTTCGGATAAATGCGAAGTACGTCAGAGGTACGTCAAGTACTATGGTACGGTTTCGTCTGCATGAAGTAAAGGATCTGTCACTGCGCGTTGACTTGACTTTGGTGTATCAGTGGTACGCCTCTCTGGAGCAGCGTCAGGAACCAAGGATAACCATGGTCTTACACCCATCCCCCTAACCAGCATACCTGACGTGCTGACCTTTGCTAAAACGGAACCTCGAACAGTAATACACACTTCATCTTTTCAGAAACTTACTGTTACCTGGGTCAATGAAAGGCAAACACAAAAGGGTCTATTAGTCTTTGGTAGTTTAAATGCACAGCGCATAATGATGTCCCTTGGAGAAATGGCAGCAAGGGATGGTAGAGATCACCATGTACACCCTGTATGTCTGGGAGCCTAACGCAGCATACTGAAGAGACTATTCCAGCAACTACAGAAGGAGCAAGGTACAACCAACTGCAGATTGTGGCACACGTTGAAACTTCTGGGGTTCGAGATCATACTCGGATCATTTCACCGGCTGGAAAAGAAGGTTGAGAAGACCCCCTGCGCGAGAAGTTTGATCAAAGCTCGCAATCTGCAGCATTGTCCCTAGAACTGATTGGGACGCTCTGGTTCTGAGTCGGATTGGAAACAAACCAGCGATTTCTGAGGTTCTGTGACAAGTTAGGCTGTGACTTCTTGGACCTGAGCCATACGATTAAGCATTGCATGCAGTGTTTTTTTAGCCCAGGTGACTGTACATCCACTCCAGATAATGATAGCTGTAAGAGACCCCGAAGTATTACGGTAAGATTAAAATAAATGGGCCACACAGGTGAGACGATTAAAATCCTAGTGGTCGACAGACGAAGAATTCGCAAACAAAGTACCAGACGTTGAAGAAGTTCTAAAAAGCTGCGGAACAACTCATTTAATAGTAGGTGCAGAAAGGTATCTAAAACCGGCAAACGACAGAAGCAGGATTTTTGGGGAAAATCTAAGCGTGTATCGAAAAGATAGTCTAAAGTGAAATGTAGGTGTTTGGTTCGTCGCAATAGGCTACACCTAAGATATAAACTGAAACTACGTGCAACATTGTTTAGGCAAGACTCAAAATCGAGGATGAGCATAAACTTTAAAAGCAGACTCACTCGTAGATGTAAACAAAAGTTTTAAAGAAAACCTCAGTGAGCTTGTAACATTTTTTCTCAATCACACTGCCGTAATGGCAGGAATCTTTAATCATCCAAGAGCTCAGTTGGGAAACTTATAGTAGAGGGCGTAATGAAACGTCCTGCGAAACATAACTAATTGCCTTCTCTGAAAATTATGTGGAACAGAGCGTTCGGGAGCCCACACATGTTGGAAATACATTGATGAGCCAAACCATTACGACTAATTGCTTAATAGCATGTTGGTGTACCTTTGAAACGCAGTGCAGTGGCGATTCTGCGTAGCATGGGTCGACAAGTCCTTGATAGGTATCCAGTGGAGTGTGTTAGCAAATGTATATGCACGAGTCACCCAATTCCCGCAAAGTGCTGAGTACTATTGACAAAGGATTTCAGATCGATTCAGAATTCCTGTATTTCCACAAGGCTTTTGACACTGTACCACACAAGCGGCTCGTAGAGAAATTGCGTGCTTATGGAATATCGTGTCAGTTATGTGACTGGATTTGTGATTTCCTATCAGAGAGGTCACAGTTCGTATTAACTGACGGAAAGTCATCGAGTAAAACAGAAGTGATTTCTGGCGTTCCCCAAGGTAGTGTTATAGGCCCTTTGCTGTTCCTTATCTATATAAACGATTTGGGAGACAATCTGAGCAGCCGCCTTCGGTTGTTTGCAGATGACGCTGTCGTTTATCGACTAATAAAGTCATCAGAAGATCAAAACAAACTGCAAAACGAATTAGAAAAAATATCTGAATGACGCGAAAAGTGGCAGTTGACCACAAATAACTGAAGGTGTGAGGTCATCTACATGAGTGTTAAAAGGAACACGATAAATCAGTCTAAGCTAAAAGCCGTAAATTCAACTAAATACCTAGGTATTACAATTACGAACAACTTAAATTGGAAGGAACACAGAAAATTCTGTGGGGAAGGCTAACCAAAGACTGCGTTGTATTGGCAGGACACTTAGAAAATGCAACAGACCTACTCTACGCTTGTCCGTCCTCTTTTAGAATACTGCAGCGCGGTGTGGGATCCTTACCAGATAGGACTGACGGAATACATCTAAAAAGTTCAAAGGAAGGTAGCACGTTTTGTATTATCGCGAAATATGGGAGAGAATGTCACAGAAATGATACAGGATTTGGGCTGGAAATCATTAAAAGAAAGGAGTATTTCGTTGCGACGGAATCTTCTCACAAAATTCCTATCACCAACTTTCTCCTCCGAATGCGAAAATATTTTGTTGACACCGACCTACATAGGGAGGAACGATCACCACGATAAAATAAGGGAAATCAGAGGTCGTAAGGAAAGATATAGGTGTTCTTCTTTCAGCGTGCTATACGAGACTGGAATAGTAGAGAATTGTGAAGGTGGTTCGATGAACCCTCTGCCAGGCACTTAAATGTGATTTGCAGAGTATCCGTGTAGATGAAGATGTAGAAGTACTGACCGGTAGTTAGTGGGCGCGAAACTGGCTTCCTATAGCGTCCCAGCTGTGTTCCATCGGATTCATATGATTCAAATTTGATGACCACGACATCAAAGTGAGTTCACTATTAGTCTGCTCAAACGATTGTATCACGATTCTGGCCTTCTGAGACGGGAAGTTATCCTGCTGGAAGATGGCAAAGTCATCGCAGAAAACAACAGGCATGAAAGGATGCAGATGGTCCGCAATAATGTTCAGATAGTCCGCAGCTGTTCACGGTGCCTTAGACTACTACCATAGGTCCTATGGAAGATAACATGAATGTCCGCCATGGCGTAATACTGACCCCACCGACCTGCACACGTGGCGGGTGCATGTTTCGAGCAACTGTCCCTCTGGATGACGACAGTTTCGGACACGACGTCGACCTGGTGTAACATGAAACGTCGTTAAGCCGACCTGATGATACGCTTCTACTGATTCCTGGCCCATCTCGATGATTACGTGCCCTTTCTGCGTCACATGCCCGCAACGGCAGCAAGTGGCATTCATTCTCGCATTGGGCAGTGGTCATAATGCATTGGCTCATCAGCGTATATTAGACCTAATCGCAACAAACAGACCTGACCTCTTTGAACATGTTCACACCGATACTGGGATGTGTGACCCTGAGGCAGTTGTGGTAACAACGCTTGCGAAACTAGAAACGACAGGTAAGATAAGCGGAAAGATTTACACATTTATTCAGTTAGACAAAAATATGGTCGTGTCACATGTACGAGAGGAACCCAAAACATTTACTTGAGGGATACATCGTCTAACAGTTTTGTGACTCAATGTATCTAGTAGAACAATTCATGAGAAGAGAGATCCTCAATTGCACAGTCAATGTAAAGAAACCTTTAAGGAAACAAAACAAAGCACAAAGTCATAGACAGAGAGACCCTGACCGAAACGCGTTAGGCTGTCAAGGGGGCGATGACCGATGCCTTTCGTAACTACCATAGTACCTTCTTGTAGAAAGATATCACACAAATTGCAAAGAAATCCTGATCGTATGTAAAAGCTGTCGGCGGCACAAAAGTAAGTATCCGAATACTCATGGATGACACAGGAACTGAAACTGACGGTAAGAAACAACATCAGAAATACAAAATTTTTGAGGATTTCGTGGTCACTTGTTGACAAACAGCTTGTGGGCTTCTGTCTCGGTTTCTTTGACCAAGGTCTGCTTGATGATTTTTTGTGGCGTTTCAATAGCCCGAGTGGCTAGCATTGTCAAAGCTTCACCCTCCATTGCTGATGTCGGACTGGAGTCGAATTCACCGCCGCGGATTACATGTATCTATCTTGCTGTAGAAACGATAGAAAAATCATCAAATGAAGGTAAGCTTAAGAACTCGACACAGAAGCCAGCAATAAATCTGTCAAAATCGGAAATACTTAACTCCGTTTTCAAATGCCCCTTACTAATGAAATTACAGATGTCCTGCCTCTGTATTCCCCCACTGCAAAGTGAAACGATGTAGGCATTAGTGTCTATGACGTTGAGAAATACCTAAAAATCGCCAGAATTAAATAAGTCTCGAGAGACTGATGGATTTCCTGAGAGATCGTGTACAGAATTTGCAGCTAAGTTAGCCACCATTTTAACTGTAATACACCGTAGATCGCTTTTTTAAAAATCTGTGACCAGTGATTCGTGGAACTATCGTTCAATCTTATTGATACATTCTATCTCTTGTAGAACCCTAGGAGATATTTTAAGCACAAACATAACTGAGTATCTCGAAATGAATGACCTCTTCGACACCAATCAATACTGATTCCGAAATCATTGATCATGTGAAACCCAATTTTGCGATTTTCTTACATGACTTCCTGCAAGCCATGAAAAACATAAATATGGCACATAGAGTATTTCTGGAATTGCGAAAAGCTTTTGACTCGCTACCAACACTAACGTTTATTAACCAAAGAACGATTACCTTGTGAAGTGTCTGTGCTAGCAGAATAGAAATGAGGAAAACAAAAGTCCGAAAACAATTTATTGGACTCACCAACACGAAACAATAATACAATCTCCAATAGAACAACAGACTTGATCCCATCTGCGGATCTTCACAAATATAAAATAACAAATAATAATAGAAAAGACCCGACTCGTCACCGGGAGAGGTCGCAATAGAACAATTCTACAACGTCAAGATGTTCGCCGACTATACAAAGTCCATCTGCAAGAGATCGGCCAGCTAGAAGAGGCGTCTGGCCGTGGCTGCCGGGATTAGTAAGCATTGCGTCGAACTGGCCTTTGTTGGCAGTGCGCCGCTCTATAAACCCCTTTGGCGGATGTATCTGCCGGAACTATTTGCGATCACGTGTCTGGCGTATCAAAGTAGTTCCTGGGCAAGCTGCGACCTCTGGTGAAGCTGTTCTGAAGGCTCCGCGAACGGGTACCGGTAAGTGGCGGCCGTTGGTGGAGACCTGGTGTTGTGTTGTGGCCGCCGCTAAAAGTTAGTGTTGACAACACAGACGACATATGTTTTCCTTGTGAATATACGCCCTGTGATGCAGGCATCCCGTGTTGGTTGGACGTGAAGTGGGATGCCGAAGCAGTAGGTGCTACGATGTATGGAGTGGGCGGCCATGGCACACTGGGCATAAAAAAAAAAAAAAGTGACTGGGTGCAGGATTTCATAGTAGGCAGGATGCAGCACATTATCTTGGACAGGGAGTTGTCGACAGAAGTAGGTGTAACTTCAGACGTGCCGCAGGAGAGTGAGCTGGAACCCTTCTTGTTCATCTTGTGCGTTAATAAACTTGCAGGCAGTATTAATCGAAACCTAACAACTTTCGCAGACCATGAATTTATCTATAATAAAGTACTGTCGCAAAAAGCGGCAGAAATAGTCAATCAGATTCTGATAAGATTTAAAAGTGGCATTGAGAATAACAGTTTCCTTTAAATGAAAAGAAATGTGAAATTGTGCAATTCGCAAAACGAAGAGATGTAGTATTCTATGACTACAGTAATAGTGATTTACAGCTAAAGTCAGTCAACTCATGCAGATACCTGAGTATGACAGTTCTTAGGGGCATGAAATGCAACGAGCCCATAGGCTCAGTTGTAGGTAAAACAAGTGGCAGACTTCTGTTCGAGGACAGAATACTGGGAAAATGTAGTCAGTCTTTGAAGCACACATCTTATTGAACGCATACAGAGAAGGGTTACACGGATAGTCACTGATTTGTCTGACTGATGAGGAAGCGTTACGGAGATGTTAAAAAAATCTGAATTGAGAGACTCTACAAGACAGCTGCAAAATATCCCCTGAAAATCTACTTATAAAATTTTAAGAATCGATATTAACTGAATAATTTAGAAATTGTTTTCATCCACTTACATATTTTCCCGTAGGGACGGAGAAGATAAAATTAGACTAATTACAGCACGCACAGGAACAGTTTGACATAAGTTGTAATCGAGTTCCATACGCGATAGGAACGGAGAGAGGTGCTAAAAGGTGGTACCATGTTAACTATCGTCTGCCATGCATTTCACAGTGGCTTGCACAGTATGTATGCAGATGCATATATTTCTGACCAATGTCTTGAGCATTTGAAAGCAAATTCCTTGTATTAGTCTCAATCATACTGGCAAAGTTGTTTTGCAAACTGGTATTTACATATTACTGCAGTTACACCTGCATCTGAGATATAGAAGTGATTACCTGGAATGGGTTTCTGCATGTTCGAACACCTAGTTATTATTTAACACAATTAGTAAATATCTCTTTTATCCCATGTTTGTTGAGTAATCAGTTAATAACTAGTTACACTCTGTTCGTGACGCGACACAGTGTGAAAATGAAGCGTATTTCGATATCTATGCAACAAACCTAACGCCAACTTTTATTTTCCGTCAAGTATTAGTGTATGATTGAAGATTAATGCCTACAGTTTTAATTTTGATTTTGAGTGGTTCCCCAGCGGGTGAGAGGGGCCAGGGTAGAAGTAGCTAAGTTATGATTGAATTACATAAAATTAATGTAAAGAGACTGAATTACTGATAAAATATCTAAATATTAATCTTGTATCACAGAAACCTGAGGAATGACGAGATTTTTATAAAGTAGTCAGTCAGCGCTCTAAATTCAATCCTTTCCATGAAATTAACTTCAGAAAGACACATTGCCAAGTAAGCGAGCTAATTCTGTTTATGTTTGAAATGTATGTACCTCTCCTGGAACAGCAAATGTCGGCGTGTGTACATAGTGTTCTGTAAGATTTAACATTCCTTACCACAGCCTACGAGTCAAATACAACGAGAGAAATAAAGTCAGCAATGGATTTAAAATGCATTTCACTTCAAACTGCGAATGTATCAAGTCACACCATATATGGATTTATTACAATTTGTTTGTGTATTGTCAAATGGCTCTGAGCACTATGCGACTTAACTTCTGAGGTCATCAGTCCCCTAGAACTTAGAACTAATTAAACCGAACTAACCTAAGGACATCACACACATCCATGCCCGAGGCAGTATTCGAACCTGCGACCGTAGCGGTCGCCCGGCTCCAGACTGTAGCGCCTAGAACCGCGCGGCCACTTAGGCCGGCTGTGTATTGTCATTGTGTAATTCACACCATGTTTGCAACTGTAATTTCCTTCTCTTTCAGAGTAAATATTTCTATTTGTAGGTGATACTTCTATCCGTCATAATGTTGGCACATATAAACTCAAAAATGTAAAATTATGCCTGGATAATGGATATCACTCCTTTCTATCATTACATCTGTGTCATTATGAAATATTTTTGTATTTAAATAAAAGTGTAAGAAAAATTCTAAGAGCTAATTTGACACCATATATCACTGTTACATACTTAACTGTAATTGCGGGTGACGCGTCATGTGATTTCAACATTTGCTTTGGTTGCATAATCTTAACTACAAAAATCTTCTGACAGCTCTCCCAATTTCATTTCAATATGTATGTATCCCAGACACATTTTCGATACTCGGGTTATGTAAACTGGATATCATGTTATAAACTAACATACGTAATTAAAGCAGAGCAACGATCAAGGGGAGATGGGATAACCAATGTGATTCAGTGTGATCCAGTAAGGTGACATATACTTTAGTTTGGCTCCATTTTAAATTTATGGAACTGGCTTATATTCCGAATTTCTCCAATAGCATTGCCTGCCTTCCCCGCAGCGTGAAGTTTTTTGTCTGACTGTTGTTATAACTCTTGGGGATGAGCCAGTTATGTTATTCCTGTGCGACTATAGTGCAAATGTATGGTGTCGAAATTTGGATGATCACTTTAGTGGTCCTAGTTTCTTTGACAGTTAACTAAATAGAAACCACTACTTCCAGGAGATCCATAAAAATGAACAGCCATAACTGTTGAAACATGTGTCATTCCACGATGTGGTTACAGAGTGAAAGGGTTCTACTAATTTTGACGGTGTCCGTCCGGTATCATCTCCTTGCTATGTTCCATAGTAAATGGATAGAATGTATATGACCTGTGTCTCAGGGAGATGCACCATGGGTTTAAACAGTTCAGTAAGATTGGTTTAAAAACAAAATTTGTCGAAAAACGTTTACCAACGGGTTTAAATGGTACAACGGAAAGAACTGGGGAAAATATATCACCGTAAAAGGTATTTCTGGAGGTTATATTCGATATTTCAGTCTCATAATTTACCGTTATCGTGTAACGTAATTACTTTCAATCCAATAGTGTTATTTAAATAGTATATTACCTTTATTTCGGAAAACAGTTTTACACTTTGAGTAGAAGACATAACTGCAGCAAACAAAAGATACTAGCAGTTCCTTAGAGCTTTATCTTCGCGATCACTTCATAAGTCAAATAATTTCACATAGTTGTTGATGCAGACGGCCATTGCTTTGAGTCCTAATCTGATAAGTTAAAGGTATTTTGTAGACTCTGCTTGATCAAAATTATATCTGAGATTCTTCTCCACTAACATCGGCTTCCAGATACGTCATTATGAACGGCCTAGAAACAATATTTCGAAAATAATACAACACCAGCTCGAAATTCCGCTAGATTAGCCGTAACAATTCCGGAATCAGATCGAAGATCATTATTTGGTTTTACTACGTAATTTCCTCATTTGCAGTGAGAGCTCGTCCCTTATAACGTAGGTATGGAAGGTTTCCTAATTTATGGGTCGCTTTAAACGTAAACTCTTTCATACACTTCATGGCAGCTTTTACAACTAATAGGTCTTCTGTAAAAAGTATTTTACTGCCCCTCTGTCGAAGCAGAAATCACAGTAAAAACTCTCACGTACTTCCAACAAGACGATTTTGTCTGCTTCTGCTCGAGTTATAGCGTCACGCATAGGTTTCAATAACCGCAAAGCCACTTTCAATTCATGACATGTCTCATCCCCTAACACGGAGGTCTACACGGCTCTGTCAGGTTGCAGATTGCACCAATCAGTTTTTTTCCAGTATTCGCTACCTGATCAAAGTATCCGGACATTTGTATGTAATGCGAACGGTCGGTTAGATGACACCACCGGTGGAACCGCCAGTATAAAAGAAGGCGGGGAGTGCTGTGTTGTCGGTAGAGTAACAGTAACACCAGAATGAGTCGGTCATAAGAGGTCAGTGACCTCGAACGTGCAATAGTGATTGGATGTCACCTAAGTAACAAAATGATCAGGGAAATTTCATACGATCTGAAACTGCCCAAGTCGACTGTTGGTGACGTAATTGAGAAGTGGAAACGTGAAGGAACAATCACAGCTAAATCAAGATCAGGCAGGCCTTTTGTAGTAACGGATAGACACCGCCGAGCATTGCGAAGGGTGGCTCTAAAATATCGCACGAAATCAGCGGAAGGAATAACCTGGGAATTCCAAAGTTCTACTATCAGTGCAGCTAGCAGAATGTCTGAGCGTCGAGAGTTAAAAAGAAATGGGCATAATGATTGAGCAGCTCATTATATTTCTGTAATCAATGTCAACCCGCGAAAGAGGTGGTGTAAAGAGCGACGAAACTGGACAGTGGATAACTGGAACAAAGGGATTCGAAGCGATGTATCACGCACTCTTCTCTCCAAAGAGGACCACAAAGGCTCAATAGTACTGAGATCTGGTAACTGTGATGATCAGGGGAAACGCGACAGCTCATGCTCGAGCTCACAAAACCAGCTCTTGGACTATGCGAGATGTATAAACAGAGGACCTGTCGTCTTGGAACAGATCATAATGATTGGGGAACAAACATTGTACTATGGGATAGGACTGATTAGCCAGTATGGTCACACAATTCTTGACAGTAATGTGACTTTCCCAATAACGACGGGAACCATGGAGTATCACCACATGGCATCCCAAATCATCACCGAATCCCCCTCATCTTTCACTCCTGGGACGTAAACTCGGCCAGAAGTGGGGAACAGTGTGCAACAAGACTTATCCGACCAAATGACTTCCTTCCATTCTTCTTCGTTTTCATGTCACGGACATTCGCATCACAGATGAGTGGTTTTGGAATTCTAAAAAAAAAAAAAAATGTTCAATTGGCTCTGAGCACTATGGGACTTAACATCTGAGGTCATCAGTCCCCTAGAACTTAGAACTACTTAAACCTAACTAACCTATGGACATCACACACATCCATGCCCGAGGCAGGATTCAAACCTGCGACCGTAGCGGTAGCGCGGTTCCAGACTGAAGCGCCTAGAACCGCTCGGCCACTCCGGCCGACTTGGAATTCTAACTCGTCCTGTAATTCCCTGCTTATGGAGTTCCCTTTGTGTTGTTTTGATGCTGCCAAGGTTCGCTGGTGCTACATTCAGTATTGCAGTGACTTTTGCAGCAGTTCTGCTCTTAAATTCTGTCATATTCCTCTTCAATGACCGTACGCAGTTTCGTCCGCATTGTGACTTAGCGGACGGTTTTTTACCGCTTTCCCTGTACTAGTTATAAATCTTCTATAGGATTCCTCTTGAAACACAAGACACTTCGACTGCCTTGGTTACGGAAGCACCCACCATAGGATCACCAACAATTTGCCCACGATCGAAGTCACTTAGCTCCGACATAATACACTTACCACCACGCGGAAAACACTTCCATTTTACTGATTATATTGCACAGGTGCCGCTCTTTGTCAAATATAACAGTGAAACTTGCAGGCTTGGCTAGGATTTGCATTTTTTATCGCGGTGTTTTTGTATTTTTACCCAACCCCTGTGCTTGCCGAACGGGTAAACAAGCGCCTCGTTGGATCGAATGTTCTACCTCCAGTAGCTTTTTCACTACTCCTAACGAATGTTTCGCTCCCTAGGGGTGGTTCACCACCTCCGTGTCCAATTGGTAGCGCGAGTTACATTAATTTCAGCAACCTAAAAACATGTTACAAAACCGTGTAATACGGTATTTGACATCTCTAGCTTCTCAATCTGCTAGAACCCGATTGTAAACGAAGAGATCTCTTTCGACTCGTTTTGTCCACTGATCGCCAGTCACAGCTGATCACCGAGATCTACCTAACTGTTACACGGAAGATGTTGCAACGTCGCAGACGTCGCAAATAATGATTTAGAGCAGGTACCTCACTTATAGACGCAGTGAATGGAACACCATATACAGTGTGTTTTTAGCCGAAAGTCGTAAAATATTCGCCGAAGTCCAGCCCATAATATATATGACACATTACAAGTGATCCAATCTTGGCAAATTAGTAAACTAGTCTTTGTAAACAGTGAATTGATTTAACTTACTTTTTATATCTCCACTACAGTATCATCCATCACACGTTAGGAAATGAAGTACTGCAAAGATGCTAGTGTACAAGAACAATGAAACTTGACTTCAGGTATAATTTTCACTTAAACGTGTACATGTTTCATGTGGAGAATGCTGCACTGCATCAATCAGGTTAAAAGTGCTTGTACTATGCTCATGGCTGTGTGTGCCGTCTGATACGGTACGCAGTTGTATACAGAGAACGACAAATGCCCATCTAGTCTCCAACTAAAGTGCGCGTCATTTATGTTGGCGGCCGAGTTTAGGTTCGTTATGTGCATCTGACGTCACAAAACACAGTCAGCCAATGAACAGGGAACGACGTTGCCACATCTCGACTGCAGTGCAGAGGATGGACGAGTGTCTTCAGTTTTAGAAACGTTCAGTCATAAATAAAGTAACAGAACAAAAGCAATGTCTAGATAGCAGACATTCTTTTATAGAAAGTTTCGAAAAAGCATTCTTTATACCAATTGCTTCATATTCTATTAATTAATTAAACCAAACAAGCAATAAGACTCCTAATTCAGGCGATAGCAAAGAAAGGTGTTTGTATCACTCTCACGAACCGCTTTCTCGCAATAAAGAACAGCGGTGATTGTTTATTTCCTGTTGTACTTCGATGAAGCGTGAGTAATTCATAGTCATACCAAAAGTGTTTGTCAGTAATTTGCGTGACGTGTTATACTCCTCATGGCTTTATGTAGTGAGATGAGGTGCGTTAGCGTAACGGTTAAGGTGTTGAGCTGGTACGCGAAAGATTATGAGTTCAAACCTTGTGTGATGCTTAATATTTTCATTATTTAAAAACAATATCGAAATGCCTCACTTCACGAATTATATTCGTTTGAATGCAATTTTTTGAAATTTCTAGTGCTTTGTCTCTTCATTAACCCTTTCGCTGCTGCAGACACGTGCTCCCCGCATTCCGCGCTGTGCGCGATTTTGTCCATAGAGTATACTTTCCGTATGGTCGATCTTAGTAGCCACAATGTTGAGAATGACATGTGGACAAGATACCTAAATTTCTTATAAAATTTACTGTATAACAACATCTCATTTAATTTAAGTACGACATAGGTGTCGTATGTAATATTGAGAAATATTCCGTCTTTCGCGACTGTAATAAAAGTATTATTTACACCGGACGCGTTTGGCTTTATTTTAAAGCACTTCAATCAAGGAAAGGTATGGCACATACACAATGGTACTCATGTTCTCTTTCTTGTTTTTGTTCCACAGTCGCAGTTTTACCAATGGTACTGAAATATATTCCTCTTCTGCAACTGTAATAAGGGACTTATTTAGACCAGACGCGTTTCCCTCTTTAGAAGCATCTCCCGTGGACAGTATTTTGTCTCCTCCATTGCCAAGTCACCTTTCGTAGTTTTGTACTGCGGTAACACAATATTCAACGTTTGTGTTGGCAGATCAGTGTTTTAGCAAATAAATGATGTTTGTGTGTGCCACACACAAAAATTATGTTTGACATAGCTCAGAGCACTTCACTGATAGACGGTATATTCAAGTCCTAATGTTTTTGTAAGTCCACAGTTTTGTTTAATTTATTTTGTCTACTTCCTTTTGATTGATTGAAGTGCTTTAAAATAAAGCCAAACGTGCTCAGTGTAAATAAAACTTTTGTTACAGTCGCGAAAGACGGAATATTTCTCAATATTACATACGACACCTATGTGGTACTTAAATGAGCTATTGTTATACAGTAAATTTTATATGAAATTTAGGTATCTTGTTCACATTTCATTCTCAACATTGTGGCAACTAAAATAGACCATACGGAGAGTATACTCTATGGACTTTTACCTCTGCAAACTCTTCAAAATTTCGTGCAATGGTTTACTATATTTAATGCTGCATAATAACTGCGTTGAACATCGAAACAAAATTAAGTCATTTATGGGGGGGAAGGTATCAGTCAAGAAGATGTGTAAAAATCTAATTTTTGGGCCAAATAGTTTTTGTGGAATCGATTGATAAGAGTGTCAAAGCAGTCGGAACACGATGTGTCTGCACAGGCGAGCAGTGCAGTGACAAAATCGCGCACAGCGCGAAATGCAGGGAGCACGTCTTTGTAGCAGCGAAAGGGTTAACGCGTCCGTGGTGGCTTTACTTCATGAACTGCGCGCTCCCCCCTACACGTAAGCTTGCGAACTATGCTATACTATGGCGCTGTTTCTATTGGCGCGTACGTCGTGTGCAACTGGCAACGCAGCAATCTCCCGCGTCTGGGCGGGCATGCGCGAGCCGCCAAGACAAAAGAATTGAACTATAGTGTCGAGTCAGTGTACACAAGGATGGCGCCCGGAACAGGAACCGTATTATGCTTCCGCCACACGATTTGCGGATAGACCGATCAGTCAGCCCATAGTTACGTCTGACGCCATAGAGGGCACGAATAACAGTGGCTATTTGTTTCATTTGTCATATATTTCTTCCGCCAACAGCACGTTTTAGTGTCTGCACACCTTTACTCTGCCACTTATCGCAGTTCCAGTGGAAGTAATCAACGATTCACCAGCAGTTATCAACAATTACTGCCACGTTGCTGCAATCATCGCCGAGTGCTGCTACTTTGCCTCAATCATCGCCAAGTGCAGCAATACTATCAATTAACAGCCTGAACTTAGGTACTGTCACCAACAGCAGCCCATACTGAAAAATTATTAGATTACTTCGCAATCAGTCTCTGAGTTAAGTTAGAGCAGTGTCCATAACTTTTAATTAAGTGCCACACCTTCTCATCTATGAAAAGTTTAGTATTTATTAGGTATATTCTTTTAGTAAGTGACTGTTAATTGTTTCCCATTGGTAGCGCGGCATAGCCCCGCGGTTTTGTGGGCGTCTTGTCACGGCTCGCGCGGCTCCCCCCCCCCCCCTCCCCCCCTCGGAGGTTCGAGTCCTCCCTCGGGCATGGGTGTGTGTGTTGTCCTTAGCGTAAGTTAGGTTAAGTTAGATTAATTAGTGTGTAAGTCTAGGGACCGATGACCTCAGCAGTTTGGTCCCATAGTCCTTGCCACAAATTTCCTATTTTTTGTTACTCATTGTGTTTCTAAGATTTGTGTTTTAATTTAACATTGCCCTGTGAATAGACAATTGCAGCATGCAAGCACGCCTCCTCAATAAAACATCTATTTTCTGTGGTAGGGGGTTCGCTTCTATCTACCTTTATATTGGGTGCAACACTAAATTGGTGTATACAACAAACATAAATACTAAAGAAACCGGACAAATTTGAGTGGCCTCGCCCTTGGAAAGTTCAGTAAAAATTGAATTACGTGTGTAGGTAGTTCATTTAGTAGTCTTGATAAGTTACTTTGCGAGTATCAAGATATATAAATGGACGTGTAGATGTAGATGTCCTTTGTATTGACTTAGAAGCTTAAATTTTGTACACCGCCAAGAGACCGTTGATATTAGTATTTGATGTAAATTTCGACTCTATACTTTTACACGTTCCTGAGTAATAGGGGCATTAACAGACGGAGAGACATATGGACAGCAAAGGATCCTGTAAGCGTTCCGTTTTTATCAGTTGGGGTACGTACCCCTACAAAAGAGCTGGTTCAAATGGCTCTGAGCACTATGGGACGTAACATCTGAGATCATCAGTCCCCTAGAACTTAGAACTACTTAAACCTAACTAATCTAAGGACATCACACACATCCATGCCCGAGGCAGGATTCGAACCTGCGACCGTAGCAGTCGTGCGGTTCCGCACTGAAGAGCCTAGAACCACAAAAGAGGTACAAGTTACAGAATAAAAATATGTGCCCTTAACTTTTAATTTAACATAAATATGTAATTCGGGAGTGTGATAGCTAAATTAAGCTTTTGACAAAGGGAACCTACAGCGCTTAAGATGCAGTGGACATGAACGCTGTATTGATGAAGATATCAATGTATTACGCCGATCGAAGGTGGTTAAAAGCGCAAAACGCCTCTTGGCGCAAATAAAAGTATACAAACAGTGGCTGTTTCGTCTATTTCTTCACATAAAGGAGGTATAGTCGGAGTAAATTAATAATTTACTTGTTTAGAACCATGTTATTTTATCACTTACGTGGTACAGGCTTCTAGATAAAGAGAATGTGTGAGATTTATAGAACTTTAGAATGACTATTGCATGTTCAGTGGTATTGCAGTTGAACAAAAAATGCCATGTTTTGGTATGAAACGGGGAAGACAGCATCTTGCTGGCAGAGAGCCTGTACCTAGGTACGAGTAGCGCTGCTGTTGTTGACACGCCGTTGCTGGCGACGGCACGGCGCGGCGCGGCGCTGCGCTCGATGCGAAGCTGCCTGACGTCAACTGCCGCGGGCGCTTACCGTTCCTGTTTATATAACAGTCTTGTTTCGCGAAGGGATTACCGTCTCCTACACAGCACTGAGTACTCGCCAACATTGCAGTCAGGACTCGCCGAGCGGCACCACGTTCATATTGCGACTCTGGCTACTCAGAATTCTATGCCGCAAGAGGAGAGCAACGACAGAACGGTCACCAGAACGGCCATTAAAACACAGTTTCCTCTTAAATATGAAAAGTGAACTCACTGACAACGTATTTCGTGGTTTTAGCGTTGAAGAACAGTGCAGCTGATTATGTGCAATATTTAGTTGACATTCACCACAATTAATAGAAATCATCTAGCAACTGAACTCGTCAAACGCCAGTGGTGATAGCTTGAGAGGCGGAAAATAGAAATAAGAGTATATCACATTCTGCATATTCACGTAACGTCTATTCATTACTTATCTCTATGTATGCAAAGCGAAATGTCCCGACTGACTGGCTCATCATTGCCCAGGACGAACCGCTAAGGACAGAAACTTCAAATCTGGAGACGGTGCAACCGTCGTTTAAGAAGGAATTTTTCGAAATTACACCGCTAAGAGGCTAAAATAGGGGATGGAAGGTCTTTTGAAACTAGAGCTATAAAAAGTTGAATTTAGCTTCTTGGTTACAAATTAAAAGCACATGTTTTACAGTTTTTATAAATTCAATCCCTAAGGGGGTGTAATGAGATTCGATTCATTTAAGGGCTCATCATTGGCCAGACAGACCGCTGAGAAGATTCAAAATGGTTCAAATGGCTCTGAGCACTATGTGACTTAACTTCTGAGGTCATCAGTCGCCTAGAACTTAGAACTAATTAAACCTTACTAACCTGAGGACATCACACACATCCATGCCCGTGGCAGGATTCGAACCTGCTACCGTAGCGGTCACGCGGTTCCAGACTGAAGCGCCTAGAACCGCACGGCCACACAGGCCGGCTGCTGAGAAGAGAAACGTTAAAGTTGTATAGGGTCTTTGTCGTGTACTGTAGGCATCGTTCCTAGTGGGGTGAAGTGAGGAATGAAAAGTTTTCTGAAAATACGTCACTATTAAGGCAATTTTGAAGCTAGAACAACGAAAATGGGTATTTCGTTCTCGGTAAGAAATAAAAAAATGTACATGCTTGAGAATTTTTGGAAGTTCGGCCACTAAATGGGTAAAACAGTGGATGAAAGTTTATTTTAAAAATAAACCATCATTAAAGATCTACTAATGCATTTTTGAAATTAAATCTCTGAAAATCTGTATTGTACACTCCTGGAAATGGAAAAAAGAACACTTTGACACCGGTGTGTCAGACCCACCATACTTGCTCCGGACACTGCGAGAGGGCTGTACAAGCAATGATCACACTCACGGCACAGCGGACACACCAGGAACCGCGGTGTTGGCCGTCGAATGGCGCTAGCTGCGCAGCATTTGTGCACCGCCGCCGTCAGTGTCAGCCAGTTTGCCGTGGCATACGGAGCTCCATCGCAGTCTTTAACACTGGTAGCATGCCGCGACAGCGTGGACGTGAACCGTATGTGCAGTTGACGGACTTTGAGCGAGGGCGTATAGTGGGCATGCGGGAGGCCGGGTGGACGTACCGCCGAATTGCTCAACACGTGGGGCGTGAGGTCTCCACAGTGCATCGATGTTGTCGCCAGTGGTCGGCGGAAGGTGCACGTGCCCGTCGACCTGGGACCGGACCGCAGCGACGCACGGATGCACGCCAAGACCGCAGGATCCTACGCAGTGCCGTAGGGGACCGCACCGCCACTTCCCAGCGAATTAGGGACACTGTTGCTCCTGGGGTATCGGCGAGGACCATTCGCAACCGTCTCCATGAAGCTGGGCTACGGTCCCGCACACCGTTAGGCCGTCTTCCGCTCACGCCCCAACATCGTGCAGCCCGCCTCCAGTGGTGTCGCGACAGGCGTGAATGGAGGGACGAATGGAGACGTGTCGTCTTCAGCGATGAGAGTCGCTTCTGCCTTGGTGCCAATGATGGTCGTATGCGTGTTTGGCGCCGTGCAGGTGAGCGCCACAATCAGGACTGCATACGACCGAGGCACACAGGGCCAACACCCGGCATCATGGTGTGGGGAGCAATCTCCTACACTGGCCGTACACGACTGGTGATCGTCGAGGGGACACTGAATAGTGCACGGTACATCCAAACCGTCATCGAACCCATCGTTATACCATTCCTAGACCGGCAAGGGAACTTGCTGTTCCAACAGGACAATGCACGTCCGCATGTATCCCGTGCCACCCAACGTGCTCTAGAAGGTGTAAGTCAACTACCCTGGCCAGCAAGATCTCCGGATCTGTCCCCCATTGAGCATGTTTGGGACTGGATGAAGCGTCGTCTCACGCGGTCTGCACGTCCAGCACGAACGCTGGTCCAACTGAGGCGCCAGGTGGAAATGGCATGGCAAGCCGTTCCACAGGACTACATCCAGCATCTCTACGATCGTCTCCATGGGAGAATAGCAGCCTGCATTGCTGCGAAAGGTGGATATACACTATACTAGTGCCGACATTGTGCATGCTCTGTTGCCTGTGTCTATGTGCCTGTGGTTCTGTCAGTGTGATCATGTGATGTATCTGACCCCAGGAATGTGTCAATAAAGTTTCCCCTTCCTGGGACAATGAATTCACGGTGTTCTTATTTCAATTTCCAGGAGTGTATTTGGCTTCTTGTTTAGAGATAAAAAAAGTACATGAGTGTTTTTCTGAAAATTCAACCTGTAAGCGGTTGTCTATTTTTAAGAAAATATTTCGTTATTTTAAAAAAGGTTTAAAGCTAAATCTATCAAACTGGTGTTTTTATGCTAAAGAAGTATGTGTCAGAGAATGAATGTTTTTATGGAACTATCATCACTAGAATACAAAAGGTAGGATTAACAAAGATCTCCGACTCCAACTACCAAGATCGCTTTTTGGTAAGACGTTCATTCGGAAAAAAAACATGCATCCGTAGCCTTAACTAGGGTGAGAAGTTTAGAAGACGTTGTAATTTATGACCTACAGAAAGTTCGATTAAAGAAAAGCGAAAAAGTCTGTGCAGACCACACATTCTATTCGATCGAAGCAGCGGATGCTAAGCTAGTATATCTACAGGGTGTTCGGAAATTCCCTTTACAAACTTTGTTTGCATTAACCCTAAATATTACGTGTTTACATTATTTCAAAACAAAAAAGAATCCAGCATACTGTACGTACATAAGTCATTACTTTCTGAGGCCACTGTAGTTACTGTGGTTGGTCCATCAGACGGTCGTTAAACGAATGTGGATCTTTTAGTGACACGCACCATGGGAAATTGTGTTTCGAACGTGCGCATGTATTCTCCCGAACATAATTCTATCCCAAATGGGAAATTCTGAAAAAACTTCATTGGTTATAGGCAGTTTAACGTACGTATTATACTACAGTGTGTCAGTGTCATCTACAGGCAACGAAGGTCCAATATCAGACTTGACTATAAACAAAATATAACGGGAAAAAATGAAAGAACCAACTGAACACGCAACGTTCGCAGTTTATACTGATGCTTTTGAAGTCGTCGACAAATATGTCAGTGCGTACTAGGACGGCATGTATATGTGTGACATTTGTGATATCAGCGTTAGATGCGGCAGCATACAAAGCATTATCGTAGACCAAAGCCGGCCGGAGTGGCCGAGCGGTTCTAGGCGCTACAGTCTGGAACCGCGCGACCGCGACGGTCGCAGATTCGAATCCTGCCTCGGGCATGGATGTGTGTGATGTCCTTAGGTTAGTTAGGTTTAAGTAGTTCTAAGTTCTAGGGGACTGATGACCACCAATGTTAAGTCCCATAGTGCTCAGAGCCATTTAACCTAAGGACATCACACACATCCATGCCCGAGGCAGGATTCGAACCTGCGACGGTAGCGGTCGCGCGGTACCAGACTGTAGCGCCTAGAACCGCTCGGCCACTCCGGCCGCCAAAATGTTCAGTTGCTTGAAAATACTTCTGTGGTATATAGAATTCGTTTATGACTTTTTGTCGGCCAGATTAGAAAGTTTTGGAGAGAAGACTGCCTCTGTCTGGTGGAGATTCGTGCTGTTGTGGAGAGTCTACAATGAATAAAGAAATGGTTGAGCCGTTTAAATTTACTTCCCTTAGTGAAACTTACTTGTTGTGACGATGTTTGAGTGGCAGTATTTGGTTGTCATCGCTTCACGAGCGGGAATCGGGCCACGTGCTTGCGGGTCGTAAAACGAAAGCTTTCACGTTGTTCATTTTTGATTCAATGGAAGTTGACTATAGCGTCTAACATTATATTTCCAATTCATAGTGCTGGTAATTCATTTCCGGAAGTTTAAAATAGTTTTTACATATTCAGATGAAAATATGATGTTTCTATTATTTGTCGTGAATCTGAATGCTGTGGGCTTCAGTACCTCTGCGTGGTTGTAAAACCTTTTACATGCGTTCAATTGCAATATAATTACTTATCGATTTATGTCTTTCGGATTTGTTTCAACGTATACCTTTTCATACTTCGTATTAAGCCACTTGAGTGAGCCACTTTATGGCATTGCTTTACGATTCAAGGTAAATCAGAAATCAATCACTGAATTCCGATGTCACAACCCAATGACACCGATAAGTGACTTTTCTTTGCATGCTATTAGTTTCCAGGTCCAATCAAGGTAGGTGAATGGGAGCTGTTTCTTTGATATCTGTTGGTTATATATCGTGCGGATATATTTTACACATTATTTTGTTGCTACGTGAAAGTTGCATTTCTCAACTATTTTTTGAATCTGATGGTTTACAGGTTCTTTATATACTCTGGCACTAATTACAAAACTGGGTGGTATGAGCAGAAAGCAAACACAGCACTGATTGTACAATATTCAAGTATAAGCAATGGAAGTCCATTTCTTTTCCATTGAGATGAATTACGAAATTATGCGCGACTGTGTGTGACTATTCCTGACCCACTTACTTTGCGAATGGGATAGCGTTTCCTAAACGTTTCTCAGAGCGTGAGAACCATACTTCTTACATTCTTAACTCCTCCCGAGCAGGCCATGAAGGCCGAAAGGTATCGACCGCCCGCCGTGTCATCCTCAGCCCAGAGGCGTCACTGGATGCGGATATGGAGGGGCATTTGGTCACAACACCGCTCTCCAGCCGTATGTCAGTTGCCGAGACCGGAGCTGCTACTTCTCAATCAAGTAGCTCCTCAGTTTGCCTCACAAGGGCTGAGTGCAGCTCGCTTGCCAACAGCGGTCGGCAGACCGGATGGTCACCCATCCATGTGCTAGCAAAGCCCGACAGCACTTAGCTTCGGAGGTCTGACGGGAACCGGTGTTACCACTGTGGCAAGGCCGTTGGCTACTTCTTACATAGCTTGATGTTTTCCGGACTTGGTTGTCACTACTTATGGGAGTAGTATTTGGTCTTTATCACAGCGCACGTCTTTCAACTGTTCGGTTATTACTTATTAATAAATTCGAACTCTGAACGAGAACAGATAGAAACGAGTTTACAGTGAATATTCACAGACGTATAACAACAGTCAGAGTTTCAGTAAATATTTCGTAGATTCTCATTCAGTTAGCCAGCTACAGATGAAGTACTCACGATTTCTTTTCTTTCAAAATTAACGATTGGAATGCAAAAATCAATGGTTCAAATGGCTCTGAGCACTATGGGACTCAACTGCTGTGGTCATCAGTCCCCTAGAACTTAGAACTACTTAAACCTAACTAACCTAAGGACATCATATACACCCATGCCCGAGGCAGGATTCGAACCTGCGACCGTAGCAACAGCGCGGCTCCGGACTGGAGCGCCTAGAACCGCACGGCCATCACGGCCGGCTGCAAAAATCAATCTCGAAAGCCATCTGGTTACGGGCAGTAACATAACTGCCGACTATGTAGATGTTGCACTAACAGGGAAACGTTGATGAACTGAAGGCCGAAATTTAAGAACGTATAATTACAATCCAAGATTGTAAATGACTGAGTAATGAAACTCTAAACCGAAGTACATTAAGAATCAGAGCACACCCGTTGAATACAGAGTGAAACTACTTAGATAAGTAATCCCAAATGCAGGCATATTGGTAAATATCCTCTCATTTCAGAACATTTCTGCGTGAAAACTACAAGACATATTGAAAAAGATACATATCAGTGGCTAGAGCATTTACTCACGTTTCGATTCGTGATGCACGCTTGGTGCCGATTCACTCGGGTCAGGCATGCCGGAATATTTAGACAAAACATCTGCACCAAGATGTCACGCCTGCAGATGGGCAATCAAAAGAACAGATTTCCGAAGCGGGCCGCTGTCACGGCTTGTGAGGCAAGTCGTGTCAGCGACTTCAGTGGATTGCACTCACATATTGTCGTTTGGATCGTCATCAACGGTGCCCGTAGTGGACACCTCTAGTATGAGTTAAAAACCTCGGCGAGGTAATGTATCCACAGATACGAGCCTATTTCCTGTATGTCTGGTAGTTTTGTCTTCTGAAAACACGGAGGTGGATGTGAATAACCCTGTATATAGAAAACAAGTAAATATAATTTTGTATTCTGCAAGATACAAATACGACTTGTTACAGACGCCAAGAAAGAATTCCACAAAGTGGTGCTCGGGTTCGAGTCCACTACCATAAAGCGCCGTTCGTTTATCTGGAGAACGTAACGGTTACTGTCAGCCTTTGTTCCTGTCCGGAGATTTTCCGAGCCAGCCGTTCCATAAATACAGCAAAGTTCGTTAGTTGCACAGTGCGACCCGTCCAATGAGAAATCCAATACAGATTCTATGTGTACAAAGAATTCGTCAACACTGGGTTCGTGTGACGCATTCCGAACAGATCTTTTGTTTCATCCTTTAGCTGAAGCGGTCTTCTCGAGCAGTGACTTATGTAGAGTCAGGGACTGAATGAACAGTAGTACTGCAAAAGGCCTGGAATGGTCGCTGGTCAAAAAGTCTTGATTCAAAAACGTAATTACTTTATTGCTCGTAATATGACGCGTTTCGGACTTAGCAATGTTCTGATATCTAGAAGCAACGTGCTGCACATACATACAAAGGTTACAGGATGTATACGTAACAATCATAAGCAGAGTGAGGGACGTTTCAGTGAAATAACATCTGAACTAATAATGGAGCAGAAGGAATCCCAAGTGGGAATACTTGGGAGCGGATTTTCAGTTCCAGCATTCCCCTTACAATCAAGGGAAACCACTAGAAAATCTTGATCATAATCGGGGTGTGGGAACTATTTTTAATTTAATTATGTGACAAAATGTCCCAGGCTGACAAATGAAGCCCCGTGTATGTGAAAATATATTTTTTATGAGTGTGTATGGTAAATCCGTGAATTTATGGGCATGTGCAGTGTACCTGTATCTGTTTGTCTAGCGTACATGGCAGTGGGCTATGTAGGCCGTTTGACGCCAGACGGTTTGTACAGCGCAGTCGGCGTCGGCAACGGCCTCTAGCCCAGCGGGCTACCTTTGTCGAGCGATATGCTCTGTACTACTCATATCAATAACTTCACCCAGCGGTAGATCAAACATTCACTGCCTAATGAGGAAACTATATGTAGTGTCGTACGCTGTTACACACACCACGCTAGGAACCTCTCGCCGAGATCCAACAGCTGGACCAGGTGCCTGTAAGAATCCCAGAGGCTGCTCGCCAGCCAGGCGGTGAGCACCAGCTTCCAAGGGAAGGCCAAAAGGTGAAGGCAACGCCTCCAGTGCAGTGGCGCCCCTGAGCGATTTACATACAGCGCCGACAGCATGGATTCACAAGGGCAGCGTACGAACTTCCCGTCACTGATTTTATTCATACTGGGAGCACGACTAGGACTTTAACGTATGTAAATAGGAAAACGCAACTCAGGACCGTTTTCGAGAAAAACATTTATGAGAACTTTGTACGGGCGCTACCATTCATCCCACGAGTCCTCAGCCTGGCGAGTAAACGCTTGGTTTCAGAAACATGAGGTCTCTCGATCGAGTCCCCCCAGCGGAACCTTTTTTTTTTCAATGCCACTTAATTCTAACAACAGGTTTATTATTTTCATAATCTTTATCTTGGAGAAAGAAGAATAATGTTTTCTGGTAAGGTGACTGGAAATAAAAAGACGATACCATTCAACCATATCAGTACAGCCAATTTACTCATATTACTGTACCGACATTTATGACAAGTATAATCAGTAATCTACGGATCACTGCACGAATCAGGATCATACTGATCGTAAAAACGAGGAAAACAATAATTACTATCACATACAGTACGAATAACGAATGTCGAATTTTTGCATGCGCATGGTTTCAAATATGGATAATGCAACGCAAATTTGGTTTACATTCATAAAGAATTCTCGATCATCACACAGCTTCGTGGCGTAACACACATTTCTGTTGTCAGAATGACGTGGGAATGGAAGAAGAAGAATAAAGAAATTACTGGCAGCGAGATTCAATAGATATCCAGAGACCTCGCTTTTATGAAACTAAGCGCTTACTCGCTCGGCTGCATACGTCTTGAAAACTGGTGCCGATACAAAATATATAAAGACGCCTCAAATTTTCAAAGATGATTTTCTCGGAAACGGTCTGGAGTTGCGTCTTCCTGATTACATATGCTGAGGTCCTAATCGCGTCCTACTTATGCTGTCAATATTAATCAAATCAGTGAGGGAAGCTCGCACGGTCCTCTTGTGAGTCCTATGTTAGCCCTTGAGCCACATTCCTCGAGTTCATGCGACGCTTCAATTACTGTGATTCTAATATACGATAATCGCCTGGAGTTGGACTGCTTCAAAGATTTATGGATTGCGGAAAGAGACGTATCACCAGAATTGCTGATTTGCCACCGAGTTGAGTAGCCTTCCATAATAAATATCTATATGTTTTTCCACATTTTGTATCCTGTCTGCTCGAAGTTTCATCTCCCATAGCAGCCGAACCCCTAGGACACAGAACAATGTGCGCTGAATCGCCAAAGAAACTGGTGTAGGCATGCGTATTCAACTACAGAGATACATAAATAGGGGGAATACAGCACTGCGGTCGGCAACGCCTATATAAGACAACAAGTGTCTGGCGCAGTTGTCAGATCGGTTAATGCTGCTACAATGGCAGGTTATCAAGATTTAACTGAGTTAGAGAGTGGTGTTATAGTCGGCGCACGAGCGATGGGACACAGCATCTCCGAGGTACCGATGAAGTGGGATTTTCCCGTGCGACCATTTCACGAGTATACGGTGAATATCAGGAATCCGGTAAAACATCAAATTTCCGACATCGCTGCGACCAGAAAAAGACCCTGCAAGAACGGGACCAACAACGACCGAAGAGAATCGTTCAGCGTGACAGAAGTGCACCCCTTCCGCAAATTGCTGCAGGTTTCAACGCTGGGCCTTCAACAAGTCTCAGAGTGCGAAGCATGCAACGAAACATCATAGATACGGGCTTTCGGAACCAGAGGCCCACTCGTGTACCGGTGATGACTGCACGTCACAGAGCTCTATGCCCCGCCTGGGCCCGTCAACACTGACATTTGACTGTTGATGATTGGAAACATGTTGCCTCGTAGGTCTCATTTCAAATTGTATCGAACGAATGGACGTGTACGGGTACGTCAGCAGGGGAAGGCTCTATAATGGTGTGGGACGAGTGCAGTTGGAGTAATATGGGACCTCTGATACGTCTAGATACGACTCTGACAATTGACACGTACGTAAGCATCCTGTCTGATCACCAGCATCCATTCATGTCCGTTGTGCTTTCTGGCGGACTTGGGCAATTCCAGCTGGACAATGCGACACCCCACGCGTCCATAATTGCTGCAGAAAGGCTCCAGGAACACTCTTATGAGTTAAACACTTACGCTGGCCGCAAAACTCTCCAGACATGAACGTTATTGAGCATATATGAGCTGCCTTGCAACGTGCTATGCAGAAGAGATCTCCAGCCCCTCGTACTCTTACGGATTTATGGACAGCCCTGCAGGATTCATGGTGTCAGTTCCCTCCAGGACTACTTCAGACTTTACTTGAGCCCATGCCACGTGTTGCGGCACTTTTGCGTTTTCACGGGGTCCCTACACGATATTAGGCAGGTGAACCAATTTCTACGGCTCTTCAGTATATATACATAGTGTTGCGATTTTCGCAAAGTTGTGAGTTATAGTAAACAAAGTTATGAATTCCCTAATGTACATAAATAAGTTTTGTCTTTTTACCTGCAGAACTTTTTAAAAAATGAAGCTGATAAACTGATAATGAGAATTGCAGCCTTGGAAACAATAAAACTGAGATATCCTGAAGACCAATAGCCCTAAATCTACACGGATGACTCGTTGGTTGAAAACGAAAGAGATGCTGGCCTAGGAATACGCACCAAAATTTTCTCTTTATATCAAACTTTCGGACCGCACCACACAAATTTTAAAGGTGAAGCCATCAGAACTGAAATAAGTCAGCTAAACAACTTTTTACACACATTCGACAAAGCAGTCATACTTTGCGAATACAGAGCAGCAATATCAGCCAACACACGTCAACACGCAAGATCCGAGAAATCAGCAAAACAAGTAATTAAATCACTACAATGGAAGAATAAGAATAAGAAGACAACTGCAATTCTCTCGATACCATCTCACTGTAGCTTAGATGGACTGGAAAAGTTGATTTTCTTGCCAGAAAGGGCAAAAAATTAAGCAGCTTGGAGAAACTAACAGTCCCTTTGCAGTGATACGGGGTGCCGCGCTATTAACAACTGTTTTAAGATGAGTTAAAAGTATCCAATTAAATTTCATGTAAGTGAAAGATCTGGAAAAGCCTCATTGACGACTCAGTAGTACCCAATAGAACAAGTAGAGAACCAGTAGCCATATTCCGTTTTATTACTGTGGAGGAATGTTTGGCAGTCAACCTGTACAAAATCTCTATTTTGTCGTCTCCAGAATGTGTTCTGTGTCACAGAACTGCCTCGAGCAGGAACAAAGAACATTTAAAGGAGAGTACTAAATCAAGTGATTGTCATTCAGAGATAACAATATTATATAGGGAAGCAAGAAGACAAATGACAAATAGTCAAGTGGCAGAACATTAAAATAATAATATAAGAGGACTATACACTCTTTTCCTTAACAAAGAAAGAGAATTTGAAAAGATCTTTAGCGACTTGCTTTGATCAAATAGTAAGAAGGTAAGGGCGTCACAAATCATAGCTCCGCTGTCAGGAGATCCTCTGACCTATTGTAACTGATGTATACAACCAAGTAACTCAAGTATAGTTAGTGTGTTTATTATTATTATAACTGTCATATCAAGCGCTTAAGATGCTGATATTGACAATAAATGCTATAATGCTATTCGTGACAGGCAAGACACTAAGTTGGAAATCATCAGGACTTAGCACAGGCAGGTGTACATGGCATTATTTCCTTGTAAACAACTTGTTTTAATTTTGTCCACAGACATATGTACAGATGTGTTCATTGTGATGAACAAGCAAGTATTTCATTCCTCGAACTTTCAATTTCCTGAAATTATTGTACAAGGTCTGCACTTGCAAATGCGGTGGGCTTGACACAGTCAGGGTAACTTGCAGCATACAATCCGAACGTTGCTCTAACAGCTCGGTGACTTAAAGCATAAAAGAAAACCATATCCACTTTTTAGGCTTACTTTCCTAGTAAGTTGTATGATCGCTACAACAGCAGTGCACAGACTGATGGGCTTCAAGCAAATAGGTAAACAAACAGACCGTACCTGAGTTACGAATTTTTTTACATTTGATACATTAAGGCAGAAGTTCGTGGGATCTCTTCTGCTGACCGTGGGACAGAGGTCTAAATGATGGCTCACCAGCACGAACAGTCCCATCAAGTGAAGTCCCAACGGCAGTGTGTTTGAGCATAACATCCCTTGCACTGTCTGCCGAAAAAAATGAGAAGTGATACCGCGTACTTTAGGTTCGGATCACTTGACAATTAAAATTATAATCAACGAAGAGTGTAGCAACCTAGGAAGAATGTCAAATACACAATCAGCCGGAAATGGAACACAAACAAAGCCATTTGGAACCTATACGGAATACTATTGGAAGAAAAACTGGAATCGATCATCGAAACTGAGGATCCCCGAAGAGACTATGGAATCTTGGTATGGCTAACCAAGAAGCAGCGGAAATCTCAACATCTTAAAAAGGATATAAACGGGCTGTTCATAGGCTATCACCTTACTGATGGGATTCGGAATGTGACGCAGTCCTCAAGAAAGGACGGGAGGCATTAAGAAAATACAAAAATCTCTCTAATGATACAAAGTTTATCGCTCTTAAGAAAGCACAAGCTACACTCAAGAAAAATTTCAAGTAGAAAAAAAGAAAATCATAGTACAATTTCTGCACTGCGGTCAGCAATGACATACAACTAACCAGGCCTCCACTATCTGATAGCAAGTCTACTCTAATGATCTTCACTCGACACAGGATTCCACTTCCCCAGACAATGTAACTGAGACTACGTAATTTTCCAGTTGCGAAAGCAACACAGTTTCTTGGAATGATTATCGATGATAAGTTAAGCTGGGATCATCATACGCGTCATATCCGACATATTATTACTAGATCAGAAAGCTTGCAGTCCCACCAGAACTACGACTGGAGTATGGTGGGGCTCCGATCTGTGGACAGCGATGACTTTATACGGTCGCTGCTAAGGACACAGTCCCTGCTCAGGACGCACCTTGGCTATGGACACGTGTGCTACGGATCAACGACAAACATCACTCTCCAAAGACTCGACACTATGCAGTACAAAGCCTTACGTATAGTTACTGGCGCGTTTATGTCAACCTAACCAACATATTACTGGTTGAAGCGAATGAACCATCGTTAAAGCTCCGGCGATTATTCCTCTACAAAATATTCTTCTTGTGGCTCTGTTTCGACGAATATGGGCCCCTCGACGAAAAAATTTGGTAATTAATACCATACTGTATGTGTAGAAGATATTGGATAAATTAGCAAAAAATGTTCAAGTGTGTGTGAAATCTTATGGGACATAACTGCTAAGGTCATCAGTCCCTAAGCTTACACACTACTTAAACTATATTATCCTAAGGACAAACACACACACCCATGCCCGAGGGAGGACTCGAACCTTCGCCGGGACCAACCGCACAGTCCATGACTGCAGCGCCCTAGACCGCTCGGCTAATCCCGCGCGGCGATAAATTAGCAACTTCAACCCGACGTGGTTGAATATATGGAAATGCAGACATTAGGGTACAAGATTTGGAAAAGTCTTCTTATACGCCAGTACAATGGGCCAAACGTAACCTAAGGACATCAAACACATCCATGCCTGAGGCAGGATTCGAACCTGCGACCGTAGCGGTCGCGCGGTTCCAGACTGTAGCGCCTAGAACCGCTCGGCCACCCCGGCCGGCCAATTTGGATTTGATGCGATGTTTTTTGAATGACTATAGGTGAACTGCGAAACAGGTTCCCTTTCTATGGGTACCATGAATAGATGATACAATGCTCGCGAACTTCTAGCACCTGCTCGGGTTGTGATAAGTCCAATGCTAAAAGAAACGTTAGTGTATGAAAAAAGTATACAATTCAGTATGTTCTTATTACATTTACATATATCATGTACGTAAGGTAGTTCGCCTTATACGCCGGAGGCCACCGGCGGCAGTGTCCAAAGTGCACTTCACTGTAATATTCCTAGTATTGAGGATCTGATACAAGGCCAGGTTTCATTATTATATATTTCATGGTACAACTAAAATCACCCCGTGTGAATATCTAGGTGTTTGTTTCAGGAAAACTTAGTCTGAATCGTCTATCGTGGGCAGAACATGTCCTTGGTCTTTATTTAGTTCAGTGCAGATGGAAAGTGAGAGCCTAAATAAAAAGAAATTCGGGCGTTCCAGGAAAACACTGTGAATACCAATAAAGCTAAAAGTACTCAAACAAGGTGAAAACATACAAGAGAATCTAAGAGAAAATTTATAAGGGATGTACGCAGAGACACTTCGAGAACACTGGAAAGCGTGAGCGTGAAACAGCAGCGCCGATGAGCGTGTGTTATTTGATGGCTGGCAAGTGGCCGATCCCATATGTAGCTACATATAAGCCTGCGTGCAGGGTAAACATACCGACCACACCAAACATCGAGTGCAAACACGGACAAAAATTTGAAACGAAACTCAAACAAGGAGAAAATCAAAAAGCTTTCAATTACTACTCGGGCCGCAAAGAACAACAAAAAAGGAAAGAGACGTATAGAGAGAACGAATCCCGCCGACAAACAGCAGACGGTACACCAACGACATCTATAACAATGGTAAAAAAGAGAACGCGGGCGTGGCTGACAAATGAAACATCTCAGTCTGTTATCCTCGAGAACGTTGTCCTCATTTGTCTTGGCCAGGCTACGAGCTTTCCTCCCTTCCCGCCTGCCAGCCGTCCCTGCACCAAACTTCTCCCAGCCACCGCTCTATCCGACACATTTGTCTCCATAAAAATATCGGGAATTTAAAGAAAGGACGTTAATTGAACGGAAGAAATATAGACCATTCATCGGGCGCCTCCATTGCTTACTCCATAAGAATTCATTTTACAAGCTGGTACACAAACTACTACATTCGCATGGAAACCGTTAGTCTCAGTTTTTTTCGTACTTGTACAGAATACTTATCGGACATTGTGTTGCGATATATAGGTATGACAAATACGAGGGTTGGAACTTTAATAGTGGTAACTATTTATTTACAGCTCGTACAAAATAGATACGTGTTTCAAAGTTTTACAGACTCTCAGAGTAGTCCCCAGCATTATGTATAACCCGTTGCCAGCGATGTGGAAGTCGTAGGATACTCTTAGCAGTGCCAGTTGTGTTGACAGTTCTAGTGGTGCGGTCTATTGCCCGAGGAGTTTGTAGCAGTTCTGAACCGAATGCCGTGAAGTGTTTCCTTCAGTTTAGAAATCGAGTTGAGATCAAGATGGCTTAAGTCAGGGGAGTGCAGTAGGTGGTATAGCGCTTAGCAGCCGCATCAGTCAAACAAATCAGTAACAGCTTGCACTGTATTTGCCTGAATATTGTCCTGCAAAATGATGGTCAGGTCCTGCAGAAAGTGTCATAACTTCTGTTTTCTAAGCTGGTCGTGGGTTGCGTTCCAAAAAAGAACAGTATAGAGACAAAATGATGACACTTTCTGCAGTACCTGACCATCATTTTGCAAGACAACGCTCAGGCAAATACAGTGCAAGCTGTTACTGATTTGTTTGATTGATGGGGCTACTAAGTGCTATACCAACTACTGCACTCCTGACTTAAGCCCTCGTGGGTTCAAATCGATTTCTAAACTGAAGGAAACACTTCACGGCATTCGCTTCAGATCTACTACAAATTCGTTGGACAATAGACCGCGCCGCTCGAACTGTCAACACAACTGGCACTGCTAAGAGTATCCTATGACTTCCAAATCACTGACAAGGCGTTATACACAATGCTGGTGACTACTTTGAAGGTCAGTAAAACTTTGAAACACGCATCTATTTTGTACGAGCTGTAAATAAATAGTTGCCACTATTAAAGTTGCAAGTGGCTGCGCAACATTCAACATCACTGGCGTTATTGGTTGTACAAAACAACAGAAAAGAAACTTTCCGTGGTTTACACGAAACAGTAACGGGGTATTCATATAATTTAATTTGTGAAAGGATTATTCAAAATCGAATTTTAATAAAGTAACCCGTGCTTTAAATATTACTTGACTACTTTCTTAGCTGATTGTTTCATATCAAATTTTGTTATATGCAATAATAACTTCGAAAAATGATAAAATGAGAATTATTTACTGCTATTTCACAATTTGTAAGATTATCAAGTTCTTAAAATAGCTGAGTTTGATATTGTTATACACTCCTGGAAATTGAAATCAGAACACCGTGAATTCATTGTCCCAGGAAGGGGAAACTTTATTGACACATTCCTGGGGTCAGATACATCACATGATCACACTGACAGAACCACAGGCACATAGACACAGGCAACAGAGCATGCACAATGTCGGCACTAGTACAGTGTATATCCACCTTTCGCAGCAATCAGGCTGCTATTCTCCCATGGAGACGATCGTAGAGATGCTGGATGTAGTCCTGTGGAACGGCTTGCCATGCCATTTCCACCTGGCGCCTCAGTTGGACCAGCGTTCGTGCTGGACGTGCAGACCGCGTGAGACGACGCTTCATCCAGTCCCAAACATGCTCAATGGGGGACAGATCCGGAGATCTTGCTGGCTAGGGTAGTTGACTTACACCTTCTAGAGCACGTTGGGTGGCACGGGATACATGCGGACGTGCATTGTCCTGTTGGAACAGCAAGTTCCCTTGCCGGTCTAGGAATGGTAGAACGATGGGTTCGATGACGGTTTGGATGTACCGTGCACTATTCAGTGTCCCCTCGACGATCACCAGTGGTGTACGGCCAGTGTAGGAGATTGCTCCCCACACCATGATGCCGGGTGTTGGCCCTGTGTGCCTCGGTCGTATGCAGTCCTGATTGTGGCGCTCACCTGCACGGCGCCAAACACGCATACGACCATCATTGGCACCAAGGCAGAAGCGACTCTCATCGCTGAAGACGACACGTCTCCATTCGTCCCTCCATTCACGCCTGTCGCGACACCACTGGAGGCGGGCTGCACGATGTTGGGGCATGAGCGGAAGACGGCCTAACGGTGTGCGGGACCGTAGCCCAGCTTCATGGAGACGGTTGCGAATGGTCCTCGTCGATACCCCAGGAGCAACAGTGTCCCTAATTCGCTGGGAAGTGGCGGTGCGGTCCCCTACGGCACTGCGTAGGATCCTACGGTCTTGGCGTGCATCCGTGCGTCGCTGCGGTCCGGTCCCAGGTCGACGGGCACGTGCACCTTCCGCCGACCACTGGCGACAACATCGATGTACTGTGGAGACCTCACGCCCCACGTGTTGAGCAATTCGGCGGTACGTCCACCCGGCCTCCCGCATGCCCACTATACGCCCTCGCTCAAAGTCCGTCAACTGCACATACGGTTCACGTCCACGCTGTCGCGGCATGCTATCAGTGTTAAAGACTGCGATGGAGCTCCGTATGCCACGGCAAACTGGCTGACACTGACGGCGGCGGTGCACAAATGCTGCGCAGCTAGCGCCATTCGACGGCCAACACCGCGGTTCCTGGTGTGTCCGCTGTGCCGTGCGTGTGATCATTGCTTGTACAGCCCTCTCGCAGTGTCCGGAGCAAGTATGGTGGGTCTGACACACCGGTGTCAATGTGTTCTTTTTTCCATTTTCAGGAGTGTAATAACTTCGTCTTGCTTAAGGCTTTCTACCACTACAGTCAGTTGAAATTGCTCAAAAATTTACCTCAAAAATAATATCTGTGCCAGGTAGCATATTCAAAACTTACAATGATATTTTACATTAATTTGCCTAGCTTCTGCTTCGTAAAAAATCATAAAATGATGTCGCTATCAGTAAAGGCAAACACATTTTTTTTTCTAAAATCAGAGAATGCATTAAAAACCAAGTTTTTGAAAGGAGTAGTCAAAAAATTTATTGGAAAGAGAAACTATAAAGGTGAATAGCGATTCCGATCTCAGTTCGTGTGTGCTGCATTATGACAGTATACTGTATGGGATTGACCTTACTATAAACATTTCTACCAATAATATTCGACTAAAAAGCGTTAAATGTAAAACGAGCCGTTATAATATGCTCTTACTTATGGAGTGGATGGACATTGTAATTTTGTCCAGTCATTTCGCCCCACGGAGTGGCCGCGCGGTTTAAGGCGCCATGTCGCGGATTACACGGCTCCTCCTGCCGGAGGTTCAAGTCCTCCCTTGGGCATGGGTGTGTTTTTTGTTCTTAGCAAAAGTTAGTTGAAGTTAATTTAAGCAGCGTGTAAGTCTAGGGACCGATGATCTCAGTAGTTTGGTCCCGTAGGAATTCACACACACACAAACACACACACATTTTTCGAGTCATTTCCTTCAGCGCTTATTCAGCCGTGGCATGGTATGCGAATAAAGATTCATTCTCTGTTACACAATTATTCCTAATTCTATTTTAAATCTACGTGAGAATGCATTGCTTACCGCCGCAAATGTCAAAAATCACAACGAAAGAACGTAGTGTGCGAAATTTACTTGTTTGTTCTATGAGTATTCATATTTCATGCCTTCTTTACTGTGTTTCTAAGGAGGATATGAAGAGAACTCGGACATTTCTTGAGACGACTGTGTTAAAGTGCCTAAAAACCACACTCATGCTGGCCAGTAAATGAGAAGAGCTGTCGTTTATCAGGCGTACTGCTACTCCCCTGGTCTAACACATTTAACACATTTTCGGTCACGTAAGCTAACTAATTAAGGCCGTCTTATTGAAGATGCTGTATTACTGTGGAAATGATTATAAAAAAAGCACCACAGCTGTATTTGAAATGCGTTTGTTATGCCATAACAGGTTTCGTTTTTAATTAACATTTTCAGGAGTCACCGAAAATTCAGAAACAGTCTTCGTAACTAAATGTCACAGTGTGTCAGAAATGTACCGGTGTCATAACTGAAAAACTAGGTCACAGCGTGGAAGAAAGGGCGGGATGGACGGTCATTGAAGAGAATTGTGACTTGTGACGAAAAATAAGATAACAATAGCTGTCGAAGTCACTGCAGAACTGAATGTCATTCTCGCGAACCCTGTAAGCACCAAAACAACACGAACGCAGTCCCATAGGCTGGGTAATGTAGGTCGGGCTTGAAATTTAAATGCCCATAACAGCAAAACGTGGTGCCGAAACCATGAAACCTAGACTTCTGAACTAGGAAGCAATGGAAGAATGTCATTAGGTCGGATGAGGCTTGTTTCAAACTGGTTCCAATTTCTGGAATAGTTTAAGTCGCAAGACTGAAAGATGGCGCGGGTTGGCTGATGATTTGGGCAGCTGTATCTTGGTTTTCCATGGACCGCATAACGACTCAGAAACCTCACATTACTGCCAAGGATTCTGTGTCCAGTTTGGCTTATCGGGTCCATCACATGGTACAATGTTTGTTCCTCAATGCTGATGGTGTATTGCAAGACGACTTGGCCCCTTCCTTTTCACACAGTTCGCATCTCTCTGGCTCAGATCTCAATATTACTCAGCCTTTGCGGTCAAGTTTGGAGAGAAGGGCGCGTGATAGCTATACACCTCCATTATCGTTAGCTGAATATGTCACTATTTTGCAGGAAGAATGGTATAATATTCCCTTGAAAACCATACAAGACCTTCATTTATCCAGTCCTAGACCACTGGAAGCCTTTTTGAAAGCCAATGGTCTTACAGCACCATGTTAGCCATAGTTATATGTTGTGTTTTTGGTGTATCCATACTTCTGTCCACCCGCTGCATATCTATATCTACATTCAGGAAACCACTGTGAAGTGAATGGTGGATGGTAATTCACACTGTACCAAGTATTAACGTTTCTTCCCGTTCCATTCAAGTGTGGCGCATGCTTCTGCATGCGCTGTAATTAGACTTATTCTGCCTTCACAGTGCCTCCACGAGTGATATGTATGAGTTGTCATATATTACTAGTTTTCTCACTCGAAACTGTTTCTAGAAAGTTTGTAATAGACTGTCTCGGGATAATTCGTGTCTGCAAGTTCATGTTTCTCGACATTTTCGCGGCGTTGCCCTATAGTTCAAAGAAACGTGTGACCATTCGTGCTAACCTTCTTTGTAGACTTCAGTAGGCTCAGTTAGTCTTATTTGAAATGGATCACAATCTTCTAGTTTTGGTCCAAGATTATTTTGTAAGTTAACTCCTTTGTAGTACGTTTTGCAGTAGCCTACCAATGGCGCAAAGTGTGCCTTACCTACGAGTGAGCCAAAGCGATCATTCGATTTCGTATCTCTACAAGTTGGTACATCTTGGTACTTGTGCGATTTAACTGATTCCAACTGTAACTTGATGTTGTAGTCACAAAATACTACATTTCCGTATTCTGAGAAGGTCATAACATTACATTTCTGAAAATTTAAAGCAAGTTGCCATTGATGATCCCACCTTGAAATCCTATCAAAATTGACGGAAAATTTGTGCTATTTCGTTTTCAAATGCTAATTCACTACGCATAACGCCATCCTAAAAATGTCTGAGGTTACTATAAATATTGTATATTGGATCATTAACATACAACAGGACCAGCAAGGGTCTCTACACAGCTCCCTGTGGAATAACTGAGCTTACAATTTTCTACTGTGTCGCATTCTGTGTCAGAAAGCACGAACTTCTCAGATTACAGTAGTCACATAAACGCCATCGTAGCATATTGAATACGGTTTTCGGACAAATCCCACTTCACCCAATTCTATAGCGATAGCAGCATACACCGTGGTTATTATATTGGTGGTTACAATCTGACAACCTAGATTGGTAAACAACGTAGTGGACAAACGTCGAAAGCGATAATTCGGGGCACCATTTGGTACAGCACAAAAACTCAACTGGCACGTTTTGAGAGCAGTCTGAACACAATCTGTTTCAGCAAACTGACTTTAGACTATGATGCACTGTCGCTCACGTACGAAGCTTGACGTGCAGGTCATACTTGACGAGAAAAGCGCAATCGTTCCCAAAGAACAAAGAGAACCGGTGTTTCCCTGGCTCACAGGATCTCTCGGCCATCACTCTGGCATATGATAGAGCGGTAACCTGTTGGCGCTAATCGTCCTGGAAATTTTGATGCTCTGTGGACTCGTATTCAAGCAACATACAAAAAGAATCCTTTGAAATATATCCTGAAGCTCTCTGAGATCAGTTCAGAGTGAGATAGTACAGTCCTAAGACACTGGATTCGCATTCGAAAGGACTGCAGATCAAATTCCGATCCACGCATCCAGTTTTAAGTTTTTCAATGTTTCGCTTAATCGATCAAGGCAATATGTTATTCTGAAAAGTACGTTTATAATCTCGATTACAGATGGTATCAGTCAGTGCTCACATATATATTGTCTATTGCCTATTCCAGTTTCGAAACATTTGTCAGTTTCAGTAGCTCATATCACTTCTTAGTCGATGGACGCATCAGGACGTAGTGGGAGTGAGCACTGCGTCAAGGCTCCTACTACAGGGTGGTTGAGTCAGAACGTAGTAGGAGTCAGCGTTGAGGAAATGCTCACTCATGCACCGTTTTGATACAGCCATCAACTTAGAAGTAATAGACTCATGGAAAAAAGCCCCAACACAAAAATAATTAATTTAAAGTAAAGAAATTTCGGGTATGTATTTGTCTAGGTAACATATTTAAGTGATTAACATTGCCAGATCACAGGTTAATGCAACCGCGGGATAAACCATTCCAAATGTGAAATGCTGGTACATTAATGACCGGTGTTACCGTCAGAATGTTGAATGCAAGCATGCAAACGTGCGTTCATTCCGTCGTACAGGTTCCGGATATTAGTTTATGGGATAGAGCCCCACGCCTGTTGCACTTGGTCGGTCAGTACAGGCATGGATAATGGTGTTTGTGGATGATTCTGAAGTTGTCGTCCGATGATGGCCGATATGTGCTCGCGTATCATGTCATTTCTGGAAACCCAGAATCTACTATGTAGGAATCAACATGGATTCCGGAAACAGCGATCGTGTGAGACCCAACTCGCCTTATTTGTTCATGAGACCCAGAAAATATTAGATACAGGCTCCCAGGTAGATGCTATTTTTCTTGACTTCCGGAAGGCGTTCGATACAGTTCCGCACTGTCGCCTGATAAACAAAGTAAGAGCCTACGGAATATCAGACCAGCTGTGTGGCTGGATTGAAGAGTTTTTAGCAAACAGAACACAGCATGTTGTTATCAATGGAGAGACGTCTACAGACGTTAAAGTAACCTCTGGCGTCCCACAGGGGAGTGTTATGGGACCATTGCTTTTCACAATATATATAAATGACTTAGTAGATAGTGTCGGAAGTTCCATGCGGCTTTTCGCGGATGATGCTGTAGTATACAGAGAAGTTGCTGCATTAGAAAATTGTAGCGAAATACAGGAAGATCTGCAGCGGATAGGCACTTGGTGCAGGGAGTGGCAACTGACCCTTAACATAGACAAATGTAATGTATTGCGAATACATAGAAAGAAGGATCCTTTATTGTATGATTATATGATAGCGGAACAAACACTGGTAGCAGTTACTTCTGTAAAATATCTGGGAGTATGCGTACGGAACGATTTGAAGTGGAATGATCATATAAAACTAATTGTTGGTAAGGCGGGTACCAGGTTGAGATTCATTGGGAGAGTGCTTAGAAAATGTAGTCCATCAACAAAGGAGGTGGCTTACAAAACACTCGTTCGACCTATACTTGAGTATTGCTCATCAGTGTGGGATCCGTACCAGGTCGGGTTGACGGAGGAGATAGAGAAGATCCAAAGAAGAGCGGCGCGTTTCGTCACAGGGTTATTTGGTAACCGTGATAGCGTTACGGAGATGTTTAATAAACTCAAGTGGCAGACTCTGCAAGAGAGGCGCTCTGCATCGCGGTGTAGCTTGCTCGCCAGGTTTCGAGAGGGTGCGTTTCTGGATGAGGTATCGAATATATTGCTTCCCCCTACTTATACTTCCCGAGGAGATCACGAATGTAAAATTAGAGAGATTAGAGCGCGCACGGAGGCTTTCAGACAGTCGTTCTTCCCGCGAACCATACGCGACTGGAACAGGAAAGGGAGGTAATGACAGTGGCACGTAAAGTGCCCTCCGCCACACACCGTTGGGTGGCTTGCGGAGTATCAATGTAGATGTAGATGTAGATGTAGTGGAGACAGATCTGGTGATCGAGCAGGCCACTGCACCATGTAGAACATGTAGGGTTTCAACAGCGGTATGTGGGTGAGCGTTACCCTGTTGGAAAACGTCCCTGGAATTGTGATACTCATGACAGGTCTCTAGCCGGAACATATCGTAATCTGGACACAATATTCCGGTGGTCCACCTGGCCGCCATCTTCAGGTATGTAAGTTGTTGCACTAACTCACTGGAATTTCTGGAGAGGTAGTGCGACAACTTACTCACCTGAAGATGGCGGCTAGGTGGATCGCCGAAATATTGTGTGCAGATGACGATATGTTCCGTCTGGAGACTCGACATGGATATCACCAAAGAGTACGCCGGGAAAGTTTACGGAGCTATCCCCTGTAATACTGTTCATGAATGGCAGCACAACAGGTCGGATCACGAGAGTGACGTACACATTTGCAATCAGGATGAGTGGGATAACTGCGAAAGTGCTCCTGCTGTTATATGAACCGCACCTCCGACCATAACTCCAAGTGTAAGTACAGTGTGTCTAGCACGCCGACAGCAACACTCGGCCATCACTGGAACCAAGGCAAAATCAGAAAACACAACAGATCTTCACCATGCCCTCCAATGAGATCTCCCTTGCCACCACTTAAGTCACGAATGGCGGCGGTTTGGGCTCAGTGAAATGCACACTACAGGGCGCCTGACTCGGACCTTTCCTTGAAGTAACCGATTTTCAACAGTTCTTGTGTCACTGTGGTGCCAGCTGCTGCTCAAATTGCTGCTGCAGACGCAGGTAAGTTGCGCCAGAGCCGTACGCCGAACACGATGGTCTTCGTTCTCGGTAGGGTCACGTCACTGTCTGGAGCCCGTTCTTCTTGAGACCCATATATTCTCGTTACCACCACTGCCAGCAGTTATGTACAGAGGCTACATTCCTGTAAAATCTGTCTGCAGTATGACAGAAGGAACATCCACATTCCTGTAGCCCTATTATACGAGCAAGTTCAAACTCAGTGTGGTGTTGACTGTGGCGTCTTTGTGGCCTTAAAGTCATTGTTAACTAACATCTACTCACCACGTCCAATCTCAAAAGTAATTAACCCTCACGACCTTTACAGCATGTATTTAAAGCAAACCTGATTTGTATTCTCAGAGTGGTGCTGCTAGCGCCATTCTTACGAAACTGGAACGAAATTTGAACAGACATCATCTTTCAGATGAAGAAGCCTTTAGGAGCTCAGTATTAGTTTGCTGTGTATGGGTTTGGCGACCCTGGCGTTCCTGAAAAAATGGTTCAAATGGCTCTGAGCACTATGGGACTTAACTTCTGAGGTCAGCACTTAGAACTACTTAAACCTAACTAACCTAAAGACATCACACACATCCATGCCCGAGGTACGATTCGAACCTGCGACCGTAGCGGTCTCGCGGTTCCAGACTGTAGCGCGTAGAACCGCTCGGCCACTCAGGCCGGCGGCGTTCATGAACTCGAGACTAGAAAGCGCCACGAGTCCTCTGTCACCGTAAGTTCTGGGCATGCTGCAGGGCCTACTGTGCGGCCAGGCGGCGGAACTTCGTGTGTCACAGGGAATGGGGATCTTGGCTTGACCGCCCGGATCTAGAGGATGGTAAAATCCTCTGTAAAAAAAACCTTCAGTCTCATGTCGTACTGCGCACTGATGAGATACATCTGTTGAGGTGGAAGAGTCGTTATCAGGCAACCTCTGGGGAACCTGTCACATCTCAGTTGTAAAAGGCTTACCTAGGCACGTGGGGCTCTGTCTAAGTGGAATAGCTGCTCGTAGGACCTGGATGTATCCTTCGAAAGTTTCTCTTCCCCCTCCCAGTGGAAAGGGTTGGCCGCAGTCTAAAAAGAGGGCTAGGTTAGCAAGTCCTCTTGACTCCGTCAGTGGTATCAGAATTCATGGTGTTTGTCAGAGTGTCTACATAATAGTTAAAAGAAAAGAAGTCAGTTTCGATGAAGTTTCACCATTCCACACTCAAAAAGATTTAGAGGGCATTGCTGGAATCTTAAAATCTGTCAAGCGCTTGAGAAATGGGACTCTGTTGCTCGAAACGTCTTGTTCCCAACAAGTGAAGAACCTTCCGAAAGCTCAGTGACTCGCTGAGTATGCTATTGAAACTGAACCACGCAACAGCTTCAACTGCAGCAAAGGTTTTGTGACTTGCAGCGATCTGGTTGACGTTCCCCAAGAAGAAATGAAAGCTGAGTGGTCCCTGGAAAAATTGTTGACGTGCAAAACATTATGAAAAATGGTGTATGACGATCATGTCAAATCAGACTCTTTTGTAATTACATTTAACAGCATCAAACTTCCAGAGCATGTAAAGGCAGGTTTCCTTCTTCTAAATATACAGCCTTATTTCCTGAATCCAATGTACTGTTTTAAATGCCAGCCCTTTGGGAACACTACTCCTGATTGTAAGAGAGAAGCCAGTTGTGGCAAATATGGCAAAGCCACCCAGAATGAAGTCGGTTGTTCCTCTCCTCGGATGTGTCAAAACTGCTCTTGGGATCACGCCGTCTGGAGCAGAAATTGCAGTGTCTTCCTTGAAGAACGGAATATCCAGGAGAAAAAAACGACAATGTCCATCCCATAAGTTGAAGCCAATAATATATACAAGACCATGCAGCCACCAATGTTCGCTGCCTCCTTTGCTTCTGTTCTCAAACGGGCAGTCCAGAAAACCAATGCCGCTACACAAAAGGCGGCTGCTATTGTTAGCGCTATTACCTGCGTTTGTCAGCCTTCAGAAGGTGTGTAGGTAAGACCCTAGAGCGAATGGTTAAACGTTGTCTGGTCTCTTGTTAGAGAGTAGGCAACTCCTTAGCCGCACTCATTGTGAATTCCAGTGATTTTGGTCCACTGTATACAATCTGACCCTGCTAGAGGCGGCTATTCAGCAGGCTCTCCTACGTAAACATCGCTTCCTCGGTCTATTCATTTATGTCAGTAAAGCATACGCTACTACTTGGCGGAACAGTAATCTCGCCCAGCTCCATCAACGGGACTTTCGTGGCCCCCTCCCAATCCTCAGACGGACTTTCATGTTTCAGCGTTTTTTTAATGTTTCAGCGTTTTTCTAAGTTCCCGAGTTGGCGAAAGGCTGTATTACGTCTACTGCAAAGGATTCCCTTACAGTGCTCCTTATTTGCGGACGATTTTGCTATTCTCTGTTCCTCTTCCAGTGTTTGCAACAGCGACTCGTCAGTTGCGAGTAACTCTGCGGAGATTAGAGGAGTGGCTGCAAAACGGGTTTTCAGTTTTCTGCAAAGAAGTGTGTGTGTGTGTTCATTTTAATCGTTCTCGTCGTACTTTTAATTTATGTGACTTGCATATGAGGGATGCCATTCCACATTTTAATGATTCAGTGAGATTTCTGGGTCTCATTTCTGCTCGAGACTGTCATGGTTAACACACCTGAAAAATCTAAAGTCAGAACCCAGAAGGCATTGAATATCCTAGAGTGCGTTAGCAACAGGTCTTGGGGAGGAGACAGTGCGCGGCTGCTCCAGTTTTATAGGGCTTTCGTGTGTTCGCTGCTAGGCTATGGATGCACAGTGTACGAGTCAGCGAGGTCTTCCTACATCAAGGTTATTGACGCTATCCATCATGAAGGGATTAGGTTGCCCAGGGGTGCTTGCAGGGTCAGCCACATACACAGTCTCTGTGCTGAGGCTGAGAAAGCGTTACTCGCCATATGGCGGCAGCTCCTCATGGTGCGTCAGGCATGTAAGATCCTCGCTGCTCCAACTTCACCTGCCTACCATACTGCTGTTGTTTAGCCTCTGGAACGCCTTTTCTCCAATCAACCTCGAGCAACAAGGTCGTCCGGGATCCGTGTACGATATGTGCTAGATTCACTTAGTATGGATCATGTACAACCCCAAATCCAAGGGTTTAATTAACGGCCTGCCATCACGGTGACTGCAGGCTCATAGTAATTTTAGATTTATTGCAGCACAGGAGAGATTGCACTCCTGCATATGTATTTAATACATTATTTTATGTCATTTAAGCTGAGCATCACGTCTGTACTGCTGTTTTTACAGATGGGTCGAAACAGGGGGTCCCCGTTGGTTGCTCTGTTGTTTTCGCTGATTGTGTTCAAAATGGTACAAATGGCTCTGAGCACTATGGGACTCAACTGCTGTGGTCATCAGTCCCCTAGAACTGAGAACTACTTAAACCTAACTAACCTAAGGACATCACACACATCCATGCCCGAGGCAGGATTCGAACCTGCGACCGTAGCAGTCGCACGGTTCCGGACTGCGCGCCTAGAACCGCGAGACCACGGCGGCTGGCCCCTGATTGTGTCTTCAAGGTCCGACAGCCTAGCAACTTTACTGTCTTATACGAGGAATTACAGGGCGGTCAATGGAGCATATGAAATGTGCTTCATGTGGTAAATTCCCTGTCTGTTCTGATTCTCTGAGTGCCCAACACTCTACAAAACGGTTGTACCCAGCAGATAAAGCAGACCAGAATATCCAGGACACCCTCCTCCAACTACAACGGCTGGGGAAGGGAATGTCTTTCTGCTAGGTAACAGGGCACATGAGTATTGCGAGGAACGAATGGACAGATGTAACAACCAGGGAGGCGTGTCGTGATCCTCAGCTATTTCAGTGTGCCATTTCCATGCGTGCTATCTCCTAACTGTTGAGGTACAGAGACATCCGTCAATGGGAAGACGTCTAGTAAAGCCCACTACGCAGCCGTGACATACCTCCTTGTAGCCACGAAGAGGGGATGAGGTCATTCTTACTCGTCTTCGCATATGATACAGTTTTCTGACGGATGGCTTCTTGTTCCGGCACGACGACCCTCCAATCTGTGGTACTTGTGGCGTACAGATCACTGTGAGCCACATTCTACTGGACTGTGTTTTATTTTCGGACCAGAAGGTAGCGGCATGTTTGCCGGCAGAGTTTACCGTCATTTTAGGTGACACTGAAATGAATGTCGTTAGAGTTTTAAAGTTTTGTGATTTGTCCAACTTGTTTCTGCAAATTTTAGGGAGATGTTTTTAATGTGTTGACAGGGTGACTGGCTCACCCATGTTTTTTGTAATTGGTCAGCCAGTCACATTCCCTGTGCCTTTGCTTTAGCTCTTCCGTGGTTTTACTTCTGCTTTAATCCCATGTATAGCACATCTCAGTGTTTTCCGTTGTACTGAGGCCAGTGAGACAGTGTGTGGATCAAAGCGAGTCACTCGCTTGTGGAATGGGTGAATAAGTGTAATTTTATAGGTTTTCTCCACACTGTGCGACAAAAATTTTAATCATTCTATTCACATTCATTTCTTTTAATATGTGTAAGTGTGCTGATAATCTCGGCGTTGAGCGCGAGGAAGCTGCAAGGACACACACACACACACACACACACACACACACACACACAAAGTCGTAGAAGCATACCTACCAACTTTCGTTTGTGTTGCACAACTCCTTCTTGGTGTTGCGATTTTTTTCTTTTTTTGATTCGGTGTATGAACTATTAAACATTACAATAGTGACGAAAACTGGTTTAGCCAATACAGATTATGTATTCGAGCACTGGCTGGTAACCTTTGTAGTCAAATTTAGTGAGCTCGTGGATGCCTTACGCCATCAACATAGCAAATGTGTACTTCTGACCTCGTTCGCCATCGTTCTGTACTCCGAGCTTGTGCTTTGTATGTAATAATATCGTTGTCAACACATCGCTTAAACATAAACGTATATCATTTTTTTACTACATGTCGCAACATTTACAGGCTCTAATAGTGGCATGTGTGGCTTTCACCACACAATACCAGATTTTCTTAATTAAAGGTCATGTCCAGTTCCGTATTCCAATCATTTTTATATTGTGATAGACCTTTCCTGGGGTATAAAGTTCATTTCACTCATATGAATCCTTCTTGGTCTAGGAAGTTTCATAACATTTATTGTCATACTCTTCATTGTCCAGAGGATTATGAAATTACAATAAAGAAACCTTCTGGGTATAAATCAGTACACGAGAAGAAGTAGGGAAAGATACGGCTGAGTTCGACAAGAGCATCACGTCAGCGAGTCACGACCGAGTCTGTGAAAGCAGAAGTTTCTAAAATAAAGAAACTGTGATTCCGAAGGCAAATCTTCTTGCGAAATATTCTTGAGAACACCGAGAAAGTTTACCACCGAACATAAAGTTAGCTGTCGGAAGTACGTGTCGCAGAAGGTAATCGATCCGAAAGTTGTGAACCTGAGTCAGCATAGACACTGAATTCAACTCTGGAAAATTTTTCAGGTCTAAAATATTTGAACAGAGCGTGTAGTTAGTACGAGTTCTGTCTATGAGAATGAAATAATTATTAAATAGAAATTCACTGAAGAGACTTAAGATAAAAGTAGATTCAGCCGACTACATAATTCCCATCATTCGAAATAGTTAGGAAATCTTTCTCCAACTGCATCCGCAATCATTTAGAGGGTAGTGGCTAAAAATCTACGATATTATTTAGCCATTTTCGATCCATGAAGAGCAATGAAACACAGAAAAGTATTTAATGTGCTTAGACGGTCATTATCACGTGTTTTTGCACAGTCACATGAGAAGTTATTAGGACTTAATCCACCTATAACCAAATATACTGCTGAAACATTTTCCGAAACTGATGGATGTGTCTGTTTACCACTTTCGGTGAGCTCCTGCTATCCAGTATCTTCCATCATTTAATCTAACCTTTGTACAGTGCCATATGTTCTCTGAAAGTGAACTCATTATCTTCGTCTAAACGTATATTACGTTCGCAGCTCGTGGTCTTGCGGTAGCGTTCTCGCTTCCTGCGTACGGGGTCCCGAGTTCGATTCTCGGCGGGGTCGGGGATTTTTTCCCCCCTCGAGATAACTGGGTGTTGTGTCGTCTTCATCATCATCATTCATACTTATTACGGTAGGAGGAAGGCAATGGCAAACCACCTCCGCTAGGACCTTGCTAGTACGGCGGTACGGGTCCCCTGCATCGTCCCCTACGCTCCTCGGAGTATGGGACTCATCATCATCAAACGTACATTGTGCAGTGATAATTTTCTACATGTAAAGCTGTGAGAACTGCATTGTCGCTATTACATTAGTTTAAGTTATATGGGTTAGATAAGAGGCAACTGTAAAATGATTTAATGCCAGACAGGAAATTTTGACTTTCACTGTGTTTCAAGAAGGATAAAGAGAAATCGCAAGTTCTCAGTAAACTATCCAACTTAGTCGCTGGAAGAGTTTTAGTACAAGTTTTTTGTCACGCTGTTCTATAGAGGCAGGTAAAGTTCTGGTAATGACCCCAGGCACAGCAAACAGAGTTAAATTGCTAGCAGTCGTTTCTTATGATTAACCGTGCTCATAATTGGCACGCATATACTCTAACGCCCTGTCTACCACTGTAATAGACATACGATGTCAAGTGAAGAACGAGAGGAGTAATACAATGATGTATAAACACAATCTGTAGGCTTGATTTCGTGTGTTGAGAGTCAGAAATACTTTTGATATAATAATGGTATTAACCTATCGGCAGGGATGACTGATAATGTACCGATAATGTACCCTCTGCCAGGCACTTTACTGTGAATTGCAGATTAATCACGTAGAGGTAGATGTAGATGTGCTGCCGCTGATAACCGTTGAAGGTGGGCAATGAATCTGAAATTGCCCTTACGTGACAAGGAGTTGGGAAGAATTCCACTTATGTTTACCTAGAATGTTTACTCTTTCTCAGAGAGACACTATGTGGTAATGTGTGCGGGAGCGAGTATTAAATTATTTATTGGGAATAGGGCAAATTTTTCAGGGGAGGTTATTCATTACATGTTGTCAGAACTTGGGCTTCGCAGCCATCTGCTTGTACATGTGCCACTGACGAAGGAAGTGGTGTATGGGTTTAACATCACATTGACGACTAGGTTATTAAAGATGGAGCTCAAATTCGAATTGGAAGACGGTGAGGGAAGGAAATCGGCCGAGTCCTTTTGAACAGAGCCATACCGGTATTTGTTTTAAGCGATTTAACCACTGACCTCTCTAGTGGACAATGATGGAGTGGTACGGAAGTACCGTGATTAGGTGATAAAATAACGACAATGACTACCCTGGTCGAATGAAATATAGTTCTCTTACATCATGTCGGTGACAGCAAGGAACCACAAAATGTTAGAAGTGCAAGGCCCGTGTTACCATACGAAAAAAGAGCGCGGCAGTGCTGATAGTAGCCTGTCAGTGAACATTGGATACTAGGAAACACGGCTCAAAAATCCGTATTTTTAGTTCTAAATACGCGAGTTCGATGACAGTTCAAAAATGGCTCTGAGCACTATGGGGCTTAACTTCTAAGGTCATCAGTCCCCTAGAACTTAGAACTACTTAAACCTAACCAACCTAAGGACATCACACACATCCATGCCCGAGTCAGGATTCGAACCTGCGACCGTAGCGGTCGTACGGTTCCAGACTGAAGCGTCTAGAACCGCAAGGGCCACCCTGGCCGGCTCGATGACAGTATTTTTCTATTATACTTCAAGGGTTGGTCTCGTAGTCTAGCAGTAGAATGCAGTTACTAGAAACCAAAAGATTTTTGTGACCTTGCAAAGTATTATAGTCGAGAAATCTCAGTCAAAACTAAGGTTAAATTCTCGTACCTGGGTTTCAATCATGTAAAATTTTGTAAATATCGTCTTTTGACTATAAAATTATTTATTTGTAAATCTCAATACAGAAATATCGACAGTGCAGCCATTAACAAGTGGAAATAATTGCGCCTTAGCACATGTCAAAATTTAAAAATTATCTGATACTCTAACGTAGAAAATTATTACGAGTTCTGCTCTTGCACTGAAAGCGTTAGCTTGCCGCTGAGCCGGGAGGAGAACAGATTTTAGTTCTCACGCTGGCACAGCTGACGTGGTCGAGCGAGCTTTGTATTTGCTTAACACGTTATACATACGCTCTATGAATCTGAAGAAGTGCTGTTAAATATTAATCGATCCTTTTCATCCTTAGTGTACCAAATTCTATCGATAACACAACCATGTTGTTAAAATTTCAAATCAATAACTTCAATACTTTCGGAGATATAAATTTTTACCTAAAACACATAATAACGTTGGCATTGTAAAACCGAGTTAGGGGCTGTAATTTATTCACTTACAGTATCAACTGTAACTCCAGCAAGAGGATAGCTTCATATAATCTAATTTTCTGGAATTTTCTTTATTTTCATTGCAACAGATTTCTAATATAATCAAAAGTACTTTGGAAAATTATTATTTCATTGTGTTTTGGTTGTGACAGTGTTTTGGGGAGACCGAGAGAGTGAATTGAGGGCATAAGTAAAGTGAGAATGTGATATTTTATTAAAACTTTGCAAATGTATGTGTGAGAAAGTTGTTGTGTCCGAGTGAGTTTGATTTTGTAAAAGGCAGCCAAAAGGGGTGTGGAGTATTAAATTTATTAGAAATTTATTCTGTGGAAACGATTTGTGTTTTGTTTTCATCAAATTTTATTTATTTTCGGAGTTACAAGATTTCTAGTCTAAATTATTTGTGATAATATGATTGACTGACACTGAAAATACCGTGAGTATAGAAGTGCTCGAGATGATCTGAATGGTTGCTTAACATACTAACCAACAGAAATTCAGCGTTTCCCGAGTGTCTGAGCAGGGCTATGTGTCTCACATCTATGAGTAGAGATGATCGCTCGGAAGCTGTCTTCCGGTAGACACCTATGTTAAACCGTGCTGATCAAATTTGTACCAGAATGAAGAAATTGGCGCGTTTCAGCGGTTCTCGTGTCGTTGAAGAAGAACGACTACAGTATTGAGTATTTTGTGAAAGTTTCAGCGTTGTGAGTGGTTTATTTTATGAGATATTTGTTGAACCTTTCATGTCGTACATAAACTCCGCGTGGCGTGTTTCGTGCTGATTGCTAGACATTATGGCGACGAGCACTTCTTTAGAAGAAGCCTACTGGACGACTGAATGCATTATCTCGCAAGTAGTCGTGGCTCATTGTCTGTTTAGGACGTTCAGAATATCTTCTGGCTGCTTTTGGGTACGAACTTGTTAAAGAGACAGTCAGTCACATTCCATAAATAATGTCGGTATATTAAATACGGAATTGATAACTATTTTCCTTGTTTTAAAGGAAATTTCAGACTTTTTTTTAAAAAAGAAGGAGTTATGCAAGAATCTCGAACACTCGATAGTTTAACTAACTTTCACCTGCTGCCCATGGACTGGAGCTATATGGTCTTTGCGTGGAAGGTATTTAGTCGAATTTTTGTCGACCCTGATTTTGTCTGCTATACCAGCATCTAACATCACAGAGTGAAGGGCAGACAGAGACCAACCCTCCCCGCCACAATATGAAATGTCACAGAAGGTTGCGTCATTTCATTCTGCTCCTCATTACGACTTATGGCGTATTTTGCACACTTTGAATTGCATTTTCAATGTGTTTTTTGTACTCCGCTTTATTTTTGCATGCATCTGTAATATTGCCTGACGTAAATGATTCCATACTTGTTTCTGTTTCATATAAAACAGAAGCTGATTTCGTCGCATATTGTTTTGTGGACTCTGTTCCTGCGTATGAAGCAGTGTATGAACTGCTCGATTTAAATGCGTTGTAAATATATTGTTCGTATTCTGCTTTATTTTAGTTCGCATCCGTTTTTCGTGCTTTCTCGCATATGATGGAAACAGGTTTGGTACACTACTTTATTACATCTTGTCATGGAATGAGAATGCATTTGTGCTTTGAATGATGTTGCTTCTTACCATAGAGTATGCTATGCAGTATTAGTGACCAAGGCATCCTTACCTGCAGATGCTAAAAAGGCAACAGTAGTTACGTAATTGTGTTCACACGTCATTAACAGATACTCCAAACAATAAGTTTTAGCAGAAATCGATTTACTACAATTATCCTCCCACTACAATGAAAATTTAAAAGCAAATAACACACACACACACACACACACACACACACACACACACACGCTTTCGTCATTGGACCTACTAGTGAATTCTATACAACCAAAGTTTACTACATGCAGCAGCATTAAGTACAGTGGAAGTACGTTCACACTGTACCACACAATCCTATGTTGAAATATGCACTTAGATACAGGATATTTTTGCTGCATAATAATACTTTGCACAATAACTACGTACTCCCTCACTACTACTACATAGCATACTAAGTGGCAAGGAGCAGAACAATTCAGAGCTGAAATACACACTCTTTCCGTGACAAGATGTAATAACATTGAATACCAATCCCGTCAAAAGTTGCTAACATGGAGTTCTCCACTAAACGCGAGAAAGAACTAAAAACGGATGAGCATTGAACTAAATTACAATACGTACAATATACTTACAAAGTATTTAAATCGAGCAAATATTTTTTTCACTAATAGATAGACTGATACAGTAGGAAGGTGTATGTATATAATTTATTACCGCTAGTGATGAGTGTGTATTGTATGTATTGTCATCTGTTGCAAATGTGATTAGGTTCGAAGTGACATCTCTTCGCAATCATGGGAGTTGGTGAGCTACAGAGCAGGTAGAATCTGGCAAGAATGGCAGCAAACAGCCGCCGAAAATCCAGAGAAAAGTGAAGTTTGACCGAAATCTACGTCGGGTCTGGTAGACTATCAGTAAATTGCGGGAATGAAACACAAAAATTTGCCGCTCTGAATCACGGTCAGTGCACGGAGTTTTCAAGCGACACGAAATTATTCTTACCAGTATCTATATATATCTTCTTCTATTCACAGTATGAGCTAAAGTACACGACCGTATTTGCCGTTTGTGCCTGAAGGCTAATCCCATAACTACTGTGGGTATTTTGATACGATATTCACAAACAGATAAAGTCCCAAGGAAAGTTTGTGTATATCGTTTACAAATAATTCGTGCAAATAGCCTGAACCATGACGAATTATAGTCGCCTGCCGCGTCTTTCCGTCTGTATGTGAAAGCTAATTTAAGGAATTGCAGTAGGGACTTTGATACGGTTTTTATTAATAAATAGACTGATTCAGAGTGAATTTTGTGTACATAATTTATTGCTGCTGCTCTAAGTAAGTTGTACGGTCGCAGATAATTAGTGTTATACGTGTGAAGCGGGGTAAGTCAATAGCAGTCTACAAATGTAGTGAGAAACACAAAAAATACTGAACACGCGTCGAAAATGAAATAAGCGAAACGTGTCTGGTAACGAAACAAAATGCCTTTTACATAGCCGCGGAGACGAAAATTATATATTAAGACGATACAATCAATTTTGTGACTGTGGTATATCATAAGACACCTAAAATCATGGAAGATTGGTTTTGGCGTAATTGATAGTCTGTATGAACTTAAAATATCAGTGTACTCCTTTATCAATGACCTCAGCATGATTCCAACGTTACAAAAACTTTTTATGGCTATACTGTCTCCCACCAGAAGTCGCAACACCCTCCCTGGCTACCCAAATCCATAAATATGTCACATTTCCACTATAAAAACGCATGAGAGAGCACACATGCATGCACACACACACACACACACACACACACACACACACACACACACACCAACTTCATCGTGACGAAGTAAGGGAAGTATATAAATGGAGCAGAGACGCATGGTAAATCAAATCAGAAGTGGGTGACACTGAGTTGTAAGTTAGAGCCATTCACTGAACTTGGCATTCTCACTTTGAAAAACAGGATAGGCGGTGATCTGTGACAGATCAAACGACAAAGTTCAGCGATCGTGTAGGCATCGTCAGTCACGATCTTAGTGGGCACAGGATCATCGATTTGGAGCGTGGAACAATAAAAATGGGCCATCTGATCAAATGAATGACGGGTATTGTTACACCTGGCCGAAGGTCGTGTCCCAATAAGCCATTGTCCAGGGGAACGGCTGTTCGAAACATACACCGCACCACCAACGCGGGCCAGCGGGGCCAGTATATTATTAGGGACAATCACCAAGACTTCGATGGAACCTGCTGTAGAAATCGGAGACACCATGACAGCTCTGGACTGCCTGAACGTCAGAGTGAACTCAACTTGATATCTGGACCACCAAATTCGCCAGAGTGGAACTCGATGTAACACGTTTGGGACAATATTGGACACCAGGCACCGCGTCCACAGACCAACGGCCTGTAATTTACAGGAATTGTGAGGTCTGTGCACAGAAATCTGCTGCCAAATGTCTCCTGAAACCTACCAATGGCTTATTGATTGCATGCCACGCAGAGTCACTGCTGTATTGCTTTCCCGAAGTGGACCAATACGTCACCACGTAGGTAGCTATAATGGTTAGCTCACCAGTGTATAACCCACTGAAATGTTACAAATGGTGATACTTCATTCATCTAAAAGATTTTGAACCATCTGTCTCTTAAATTAAACTTCATTAGTTGAAACGGTATGTGTTTTAATTCCAGAGACTAGAAAATCGAGACAAATTTAAATTAATAATAAATTTGTGGTAAGTTCCTATGGGACCAAATTGCTGAGATCATCGCTGTCTAGGCTTACGCACTGCTCAATCTATCTTAAACTAACTTACGCTAAGGGCAACACGCACACCCATGCCCGAGGGAAGACTTGAACCTCTGACGGAGCCGCGCGTACTGTGGCAAGGCGCCTCAGACCTCGTGGCTACCCTATGCTGTAGACAAATTTGCAAAATATTTGGCACTATTAGCCCTCTTACCACTACGACATTCCATCCTCTCTGGCCTGAATGCATTTAGTGATTCGGTTCGGAAGTATGAGAAAAATCCGTTGTGTCCACTACCAAGGCGCTGGTCCTTGATATCCTGTATACTGGCGCTCGGATGGAGTTGACGTCAGAACTGGATCCACACATGTTGTATTGTGGACATATCTGGGGATCTTGTGAGAGTACCTGAACATCTTGCAGGCAGTTCTTGGAGACACGTACCATGCGTGAGCGAGCATTGTTCAGTTGAAAAATGGCTCCATGATACTGTGACATGAGAGATAACACATGACGATGCAGGTTATCTGTGAAGAACCGCTGCGTCGCTAGAGTTCACTCAATAACTGCTAGCCTTGACCTGAAGTCATACCCAATGGCTCCACACATCATGATTCTAGGAGTAACACCGTCGTCCCTCTCCAAAACATTGAAAGAATGGGACAAGTGGGACTGGAGTTTCCTTGTCCGGTTGCTGCTAGTCTCTGACCAACGATATGGGATGACACAGAAAGTTGCAGGGAGTCCTTGTTCTCAGATGGCAGGCGCAAATGTGAAAGGTTGTAATGTGTTTGGAGCACAATACAGACACCCTTCTTTGTGGTGGTCAGACGTGGTCGACCGGATCCATGACAAGTGTGCCTCTCCTAACGTCCCCATGCAGTCCAACATCGGGAGGCTGCCACAACCAACCGCTCACATATCGGGATACTGCACAATTCGACCAGCTGGCCATATCGAGGCCCTTGTCAGACTCTGTAAAATGCTGATAACGTTGTCTCATACCAGTACATTGCATCTCCGTGTCCTTCAGTGATCACACAACTTCTGACGCTGTTCACGCCCCTTATGTATCCTACGAGGGCTAGCAAATAGCAATGACAGTAAACATGAAAACACTAATGTACTCTAGTAGCTGTTCTGTCACAAGGAGTGTAAACTCCAATCAGTTACATACCCGCCGATAGTGTATACATGTACGAAGTTACATTGACATATGACCATATCTCTTGGATGCTTCAGTTTATTTTGTCAGGCAGTGACTCGATTAGATTCATTGGACGTATTAGTGTCATTAAATGCATTTGTTGCAACGCATTTCACTCTTATAGGTATTCTCCATGTACCTTTTTGAAACATTCGATGAGGTAATATGAGTGCTTCAGTGCAGTAAGTCTTAGCTTTTAAATGGCGGTGTAACTGTGTGGGAATTGTTATAAAGTCCTAGTCATCACTATGAAAAAAAAGACAGACTTATGGAAGCATTTTTGTATTTGTTTTTAGATAAATGCCTGAAGTCCCCGCTAAAAAAGTCAGTCAGATTAACTTGACGTATCTGCATCATTTATACTGCTGCCTGAAACCAATTACTGCTCGATACTCTACTGTATCAACGGACTGCACCAGGTTGTTCTCGTTCCTCTAGTGCAGCCGCCCTCAAAGTGGTGGGCAGGGCCCCCTGATGGGTGGGAGGTGCGGGCGGAGGGGGTAGAGAGTAATAGACGGGGGCGCATGCTTTCAACTATTTATATTTCATACTATGTAAGAAAAAGACTTTCGGTGAACTAATATTGCTAGCACCAGTTTCTCATTTCGATAAACCATGTTAGGAAGCTTCCCAATCGTTAATTTGCTGTATTACTTCACAAGAACTGATCAGTTGATCGTGTCAGTACGAACGCTGAGAAAAGTCGAGAGTGATATTTGATCACAGAGCCGCTGCCACCGTTCACCAAGGGTGAGCTACTTACCAAACATTTAAAAATCGCTAACGACAATTAGCCCTTCAGTCCGGAACCGCGCGACTGCTACGGTCGCAGGTTCGAATCCTGCCTCGGGCATGGATGTGTATGGTGTCCTTACGTTAGTTAGGTTTAAGTAGTTCTAAGTTCTATGGGACTCATGACCTCAGAAGTTAAGTCCCATAGTGCTCAGAGCCATCTGAACCATTTGTACATGCTAAGTCGATTAGCTGACGTTAGGCTTTATTGGCATTCTTTTGAAGAATGAGATGCGACCACACTTTGTTCTTTGCTTGGAGATTCTAGCCAACGATAGCCTGAAGCCTACAAAATTAAAGAGATACGTGCAGACAAAACATTCAGGCTATGTAAATGAACCTATAGAATTTCTTAAGCGTCATGAGCAACAATTAAAAGGAAATGTCATACTCCTCAAAAAGGATGTATCAGTTTCTAAGATGCCCCCAAGAGAATCCCTAGAGGTATCCTACTCAGTCGCAAAAATCAAATCACTCACATTATCATTTTATCTCTGTTGGATCTTGTGAACTCCGCAGCCGTTAATTATAGTTGGTGAATTATGAAACCAGCCACAAATAATTATTAAATGTTTTATTTTAGTGCCATAACCGGTTTTGAGCTACCATGTCCATCTTCAGATGGCTAATATTTTTCGTAACTTGGATGTTTTGATCCACACTGCACAAAATTCTGTGCCACTTTATCAGTTGTTTTATTAATAAAAATTCGCTAAAGTGTCTGCATTTTTATGTAAAATGTATATGATGCAGAATAGTTGTGTTCACTTACTTACTTTCCAGTAGATGGTGATCTGTTTTTTTGTGGTCCAAGTGATTTTCTAACTCGATGTATATTTTCTTGAATTCCACCATAGCACACATATCGTAAATAAATCAATGTGGCAAGTTTCATAATATTCTTAAAATGCGTGTTGAGCATCGCGCATGTGTTTTACATTTGATGTTTTTCTTTACAATTCACAGATTATCATTGATCAAATACAATAAAAAAATTAAAAACCATCCTATCGTCTTTTAATAATAAGTTTTCGCTTCAGGTGCAAACATTTTTTGTTATTAACATGTTATTGTTGTACAGCCCACACATCATCTTTGCTCTGTTTACATTCCTGGTCAATATTTAATGAATGATATCTTTTTGCTTAATGGCAATCTTTGCATTGTAAAGAACAACATCAAGTTAATAACACACGTGCGATGCTGAAAACGCCTTTTAATATATTATGAAGTGTACCACATTGATTTAATTACAATGTATGTGCTATGGTTGAATTCAAGAACATATACATCGAGCTAGAAAGCCACATGGACCACAACAAAACAGATCGTCGTCTACTGGAACGTATCTAAGTGAATACAACTATTTTGCATCATACATATTTATGAATAAAAATACAAGCACTCTAGCGTATTTTTATTAATGAGTCAACTGATAAAGCGGCACTAAATACTCAAATATTTTGTCAGTGGAGCAGACGACGTGCTGTTGATAAAAACATTTATGTAACGAAAATATTAGCCACCTGAAGATTGGCATGGTAGCCCGAAACCGGTTATGGCACTAAAATAAAATATTTAAAAATTATTTGTGTTATTTTTTGTGGCTGGTCGCGTCATTTACCAACACACAGTGAGAAATTACTTCTTCCCACAGCGGTCAAAATGTGAGAAATAATGCTTGGAGAAAGATTTGGCGAGAGTCTGAAGTCAATACTACTCGCAAATGATACTGTGGCTCGTCGTATTGATGCAACAGCCACCGACATGAAAACTTAATTACTACCGCGTCTTCCTGGTAGCCCAAAATTCGCCCTGGAGCTTGATGACAGTACTGATATCTGAAATATTTCCCTGCTTCTTGTTTTTGTATGCTACTGTTATAAAAACGACACCCACGACGACTTCCTATTTTGCAAAGCCTGGAAGGGAGGACTACAGGCGAAGATATTTTCTTTCTTGTGAATTCGTTTCCTGTTGACAACCATCTGCCACGGAAAAATTGTGCTAGTATATGTCCCTTTTGGGTGGCAGCTTTTACTGGAACTAAAAAGCGTTTTATGGCAAGAGTATGTGCTGTTTCTGCTTTAATAAAATTCACACATTGCATGAAACACAGCGAGGCACTGGTTTCTAAAGTAATACAACCGGAAGTCAAAAAACTGCTGAACGATGCAATCGGTGCTGTAAATTCAGCGAAGGCAATAGCTTTAAACAGTAGGCCATCTTTCGCTATTTGAGAGGAGATTGATTCTACAGATGATTCGCTTCTATTACATACGGAAGTACGTCGGTTGCCTCGTGGTAAAGTGCTTCATCGTGTTATGCAGCTGAAGGATGAACTTAGTCTTTACCTACTGAACAGCAATCCTATACACGTGGTTCTGTTTCCAGATGAAAAATGGCTTCTAATATTGTGTTACTTGACGGACGTTTTTGAGAAACTGGATGATCTTAGCGTATCACTCCAAAGCCGAAAGTGTAATATTATGTTTCTAAGCGAGAAAGTGCTTGCGTTTAAGAGAACACTTTGACTTTGGAAAACCCGGATGGAGAATGGAAACTACTTGATGTTTTCCTGTCTCAATGTTTTCGTGAAGGAAAATATTTCGTATGCAGGTAAAATTACGCGGATCGGCGTAGAACGTTTCAGAGCCCTCAGTCAACAATTCGATGATACATATCCAGAACCTTCTTTTGAGTATGACTGGATCCACGATCCGTTCTTATACGACTATAACAGACCACTTGTCAACAGCAGAACAGGAGGAGCTAATAGAACTCACAAGTGATAGAACATTTAGATCTCTTGGAAACTTTTGGGGCAGTCTCGGAATGAATATCCCAGTTTAGCAAGAAGGGCAGTGGACGTGTTATTGCCCTTCGCATCAACTTACTTGTGTCAGTCAACATTTTCCGCAATGTCATTAATCAAGACGAAACATCGGTCTCGACTTGAGCTGGAAGGGGATCTAAGAGTTACTAAGATCCAACCAGGACTGGCTCTGCTTCCTTCACAGATTCAAGCACACACGTCGCACTAAATGTGCAAATGTCCGAAAATTTCCGAATTTTCAACCATATGCGCTTTTAATGTTGTTTATTTTCTTTCTTGATTATCATTTTGAACATAACAGTTTCTAAATGGGAATTTAAATGTTAACTTGTTCTATCTCATTTTGGATGTTGTGATCACTTAAACACTGAAACATTCTGAATCAATTAACAGAAATATAGTAGGCGTAAAACTTTAAATAATTATCTACTTTGTGAACAAATTTATAAAAAAATATGCAGTGAAATACATATATTTGCTTCGTTCCAACAATGTCACATAGAATTTATTTATAAACTAATTGTACGGTAATTGTTAACTTTCATTACATTTGAATACTTCTTCATCTACATCTATACTCTGCAAACCGCCGTGAAGGGCATGGCAGAGGATATGACCCAATGTACCGTTTATCAGGGTTTCTTCCCATTCCATTCACGTATGGAGCGCGGGAAGAATGATTGTTTGAATGCCTCTCTGCGTGCAGTAATTATTCAAATCTTATCCTCATGATCCCTGTGTGAGCGATACGTAAAGAGTTGTAGTACATTCCTAGAGTCATCATTTAAAGCTGGCTCTTGAAACTTCGTTATTAGACTTTCTCGGGATAGTTTACGTCTATCTTCAGATGTCTTTCAGTTCAGTTCCTTCAGTATCTCTGTGACACGGTTCCGCGGAACACACAAACCTGTGACCATTCGCTCTGCTCTTTTCTGTATACGTTCAATATCCTCTGTTAGTCCTATTTCATATGGGTCCCATACACTTGAGCAATATTCTAGAACCGATCGCACGAGTGATTTGTAAGCAATCTCCTTAGTGTACTCCACTTCCCCAGTTTACCACCTACTTTACACATGACTAAGCCTATGTGATCATTCGATCATTCCATGTCCATGTCCCTACAAAGTGTTACACCCAGGTATTTGCACGAGTTGTCCGATTCCAGTAGTGACTCACTGATTTTATACTCATACGATACTACGTTTTTTCATTTTATGAAGTATATTATTCAAATCTTATCAAGTTCTGACTGAATATTTATTCAGCCGCTTTCAGACAATACTTCATTGTAGATAATTGCATCATATGCAAAAGTCTGAGGTTACTATTAATATTGTCTCCAAGGTCATTAATATATAACATGGACAGCAAGGGTCCAAACAGACTTCCATGAGGCACACCTGAAGTTACTTCTACATCTGACGATGACTCTCCATCCAAAAAATCCTCAATCCAGTCACAAATCTCACCTGATAACCCATATGATCATACTTTTGACACTAAGCGTAGACCAGATATGGCTCAAATTCAAAGATACAGTATCGACAGCAATAGATAGATTCATACCGCATAAGTTAATAAGAGACGGGGACTGATCCACCATGGTACACAAAACACGCCAGAACATTGTTGCAGAAGCAACGAAAAAAGCATGCCGAATTCGGAAGAACGCAAAATCCCCAAGACTGGCTAATTTTCACGGAAGCTCGAAATTTAGTGCGGACGTCAATACGAGATGCTTTTATTAGTTTCCACAATGAAATATTGTCTCAAAATACGGTAAAAAAACCAAAGAGATTCTGGTCGTATGTAAAGTGTACTAGTGACAAAAAACAGTCAATACCGTCACTGCGCGATAGCGATGGAAATGATACCGATGATGGTGCCACAAAATCGGAGTTACCAAATACAGTTTTCCGTAATTAATTCACGAAAGAAGAAGAAGTAAATATTGTAGAATTCGAAACCAGAACAGTTGTTAAAATGAGTGAGATAAAAGTAGATATCTTAAGAAAGGCAAGTCTTCCGGTCCAGATGGTATACCTATCAGGTTCCTCTCAGACTATGCAGACACAATAGCGCCTTCCTTAGCAATCATATACCACCGCTCAGTTGACGATAGGTCTGTTCGTAAAGACTGGAAAGTAGTACAGCTCACACCAATATTCAAGAAAGGAAATAGGAGTAACCCATTGAATTACAGACCGATATCACTGACCTCAGTTTGCAGCAGGATTTTGGAGCATATACTGTACTCGAACATTATGAATCACCTTGAAGAAAATGACTTACTCATACATAACCAACACGGATTCAGAAAATACCGTTCTTGTGCAACAAAGTTAGCTCTTTATTCCCATGAAGTAATGAATGCTGTCGACAGTGGATCCCATATCGATACGGTGTTCCTGGATTTCCAGAGGGTTTTTGATACCGTTCCTCATAAGCGACTATTAACAAAATTGCGTGGATATGGAGTATCGTCTCATTTGTTTGACTGGATTCTTGATTTCCTCTCAGAGATGTCACAGTTCGTAGAGATAGACGGTAAATCATCGAATAGAATACAAGTGATATCTGGCGTTCCGCAAGGTAGTGTCATAGGCCCTCTGTTCTTCCTGATTTATATAAATGATCGAGATGATAATCTGAGCAGCCCCCTTAGATTGTTCGCAGATGACGCCGTAATTTACCGTCCAGTAAAATCATCAGACGATCAATTCCAATTACAAAATGATCTAGAGAGAATTTCTGTATGGTGCAAAAAGTGGCAATTAGCACTAAAAAAGGTCATCTACATGCGTACTAAAAGAAATCCGATACATTTTGGGTATACGATAAATCGCACAAAACTAAGGGCTGTCATTTCGACTAAATACCTAGGAATTACAATCACGAGCAACTTAAATTGGAAAGACCACATAGATGACATTGTGAGGAAGGCGAAAAAAGACTGCGCTTTGTTGGCAGAACACTTAGAAGATGCGCCAAACCCACTAAAGAGACAGCCTACATTACACTTGTCCGTCCTCTGCTGGAATACTGCTGAGCTGTGTGGGATCCTTAACAGGTATGATTGAGGGAGGACAGCGAAAAAGTGTAAAGAACGGCAGCTCATTTCGTGTTATCGCGAAATAGGGGTGAGAGTGTCACTAATATGATACGCGAGTTGGGGTGGCAGTCACTGAAACAAAGGCGGTTTTCTTTGGGGCGAGATCTATTTATGAAATTTCAGTCACCAACTTTCTCTTCCGAATGCGTAAATATTTTGTTGACACCCACCTACGTAGGGAGAAATGATCATCATAATAAAATTAGAGAAATCAGAGCTCCAACGGAAAGATTTAGGTGTTCCTTTTTCCCTCGCGCCATTCGAGTGTGTGTAAGTAGGCTGTTTAGGTTTTTATATTGGTAACGCCACGTAGCGCTCTGTATGAAAATCACTGGCTGCGCTGTGTGCAGTCTGTGGCTGGGTGGCATTGTTGAAATAGTCGCTATTTTAGTGTTGGGCAGTTGGATGTGAACAGAGCGTAGCGTTGCGCAGTTGGAGTTGAGCCGCCAGCAGTGGTGGATGTGGGGAGAGGGATGGCGGAGTTTTGAGAGCGGATGTTGTGGACGTGTGTCCATCAGAGACAGTAAATTTGTAAGACTGGATGTCTTGAACTGATATATATATTATGACTTTTGAACATTATTAAGGTAAATACATTGTTTGTTCTTTATCAAAATCTTTCATTTGCTAACTATGCCTATCAGTAGTTAGTGCCTTCAGTAGTTATAATCTTTTATTCAGCTGGCAGTATTGGCGCACGCTGTATTGCAGTAGTTTGAGTAACGAAGATTTTTGTGAGGTAAGTGATTGGCTCTGAGCACTATGGGACTTCACATCTGAGGTCATCAGTCCCTAGAACTTGGAACTACTTAAATCTAACCAACCTAAGGACATCACACACATCCATACCCGAGGCAGGATTCGAACTTGCAACCGTAGCGGTCGCGCGGTTCCAGACTGAAGCGCCTAGAACCACTCGACCACACTGGCCGGCGGTAAGTGATTCATGAAAGGTATAGGTTATTGTTAGTCATGGCCATTCTTTTGTAGGGATTTTTGAAAGTCAGATTGCGTTGCGTTAAAAATATTGTGTGTTAGTTTAGTGATGCTCAGAATAAGTAAAGAGAGAAATGTCTGAGTACCTTCAGTTTTGCTCAGCTGTTTGAAAATCAAATAACGTAAGGGGTTTATCAGCACAGTAATTCATAAGCTTTTCCAAGGGGACGTTTCAAGTGGAATGGTAGAGAAGTAGTATGAAAATGGTTCGATGAACCCTCTGCCAGGCACTTAAGTGTGAATTGCAGAGTAGCCATGTATTTGTAGTTGTAGATGTAGAAGCGTAGGTATGGTAAGGTATCAAATTCGTTTTGGATATCAAGAAATACTGCATCTACTTGACTGCCTTGATCCAAAGCTTTCAGTATGTCATGTGAGAAAAGTAGAAGTTGGGTTTCACATGATCAGTGTTGTCGGAACCCATGCTGGTTGGCACTGAGGAAGTCATTCTGATCAAGATACCCCATTATACAAATGTATGATAATTTTTAAAGATGAAACTTCCTGCCAGATTAAAACTGTGTGCCGGACCGAGACTCGAACTCGGGACCTTTGCCTTTCGCGGGCAAGTGCTCTACCAACTGAGCTACCCAAGCACGACTCACGCCCCGTCCTCACAGCTTTACTTCTGCCAGTACCTCGCCTCCTACCTTCCAAACTTTACAGAAGCTCTCCTGCAAACCTTGCAGAACTAGCACTCCTGAAAGAAAGGATATTGCGGGGACATGGCTTAGACACAGCCTGGGGGATGTTTCAAGAACGAGATTTTCACTCTGCAGCGGAGTGTGCGCTGATATGGAACTTCCTGGCAGATTAAAACTGTGTGCCGGACCAAGACTCGAACTCGGGACCTCTGCCTTTCGCGGGCAAGTGCTCTACCAACTGAGCTACACGAGCAAGACTCACACCCCGTCCTCACAGCTTTACTTCTGCCAGTACCTCGTTTCCTACCTTCCAAACTTTACAGAAGCTCTCCTGCGAACCTAGGCAAAGGTCCCGAGTTCGAGTCTCGGTCCGGCACACAGTTTTAATCTGCCAGGAATTTTCATATCAGCGCACACTCTGCTGCAGAATGAAAATCTCATTCTGGGAACATCTCCCAGGCTGTGGCTAAGCCATGTCTCCGCAATATCCTTTCTTTCAGGAGTGCTAGTTCTGAAAGGTTCGCAGGAGAGCTTCTGTAAAGTTTGGAAGGTAAGAGACGAGGTACTGGCAGAAGTAAAGCTGTGAGTACGGGGCATGCCGGCACGGTAGCTCAGCGTGTTCGGTCAGAGGGTTATGTGCCCTCTGTAATAAAAACACTGAGTCAATCGAACAACAACGAACGTAAATGGATGTCTTACGACGACCGCCCCGAGCAGATGCAACGAACAAAAGCGAACAAAATGAGATTAAAAAAAAAAAAAAAAAAAAAAAAAAGTTGGTAGAGCACTTGCCCGCGGAAGGCAAAGGACCTGAGTTCGAGTCTCGGTCCGGCACACAGTTTTAATCTGCCAGGAAGTTTCATATCAGCGCACACTCTGCTGCAGAGAGAAAATCTCATTCTGGATTTTTCAAGATGTTCAACTCCGATATAATCTAAGGACACTTATTTTTATTATTATTACTATTATTGTTATTGTTGTAACTAATAATTGCAATAATTAGACAGAAGGAAATAGAATTCGTTGGCCATTTTTGTATCAAATGTGAGAAATGTCGCAGAAGGAAAGAAGAACAGGGGGAGAGGGAAAATAAATTGTGTTTCAGAACGGGAGTTCGACGGAAAAAGTTGAAAACCCTGCTGTAGTGGCATACTTCGGTACTGTAGCGCCTGCATTTCAACGAGTAGCAGAGAGCAGACATTCATCTACAAGGAAACAAAAAATAACTTACGTAAATTTATATTTTTGATGTGGTAGTTACAACTTTTTTGACTACTCGTAATACACACACACACACACATACACACACACACACACACACACACACACAGACAGACACACACACACACACACACACACACACACACACACACACCGAAAGAGATCAAATTCAAGAACGTGTTCGGCATGCATGTCACCACAGGTTCGGTGATGGAAATGCTTTACATTCATTGCATCGAAATCGACAGGGGGATCGCGAAAATAGCTTCGAAAGTCAAATTTGTATGCCGAGGCGTCGTCTGTGAGGACGTGGCCGGGCGTCGGCTTTAAGACGCGGTCGCTCAAGGCAATCTGTCCCGTAATTAGCGAGTGCGACCGGCGCGGCGTGGCACCCCGGTATCGGGTATTGGCCGCCGCCACTGCCACCGACCCCAGCCGCCGGTTCCCGTGAGCGTGCCGCACCTCTCTTCAGTCAACCTTCACTCGCCGAGACGGCGCTTCCTTTCCCTTTTTTGCCATCCGTCATTTTCGGTTGACCGGAGTCTCACAGCTTGTTCTGTGGCCCGAGTATCATTTGTTACTGCGCTTCTCAGAAAGGAAGGCACAGGCTGCAGCAGCTCATCTTTTACCTCAGCCGAGGAAGTTCTTTCTCCCAGCCTGTAAGACAGGTAGCCTGCAGAATATACTCCCACTTGAAGCTGAGATGTCTGTTTTTTGTGGACCGTAGATTCCTTTACAGATTCTAGTATGATTCAGGAATGCAACTGCTAAGACGTAGCCCACGAAACTTGAACGAATAGCAGAACTTCTCTCGTATACGATTACCTGCAGTGACATGTGTACAGCAACTGCTCTTTGCTGTGCGAAACCGATTTCTCTTTTCTTATTTGTGCGTATTCGTGAGTTTCCGATACTAATAGTATTTGAAAGGTCCTTCATTCCTTACTCGTTATAGGAGGGCTTAAAGTCTTCGATTTTTTATGCGAAAAGTCTCAAAGCTTTTTCAAATAAAATGAACGTTATTAACATTTTACACCTTTATTCTTCATGTCTACATTAACGGAAAAGTTCAACACCGAAAAATAATTAATGTAGAGCAAAATAATTTTGAGAATACATTTGCCTAGGTAACATTTTTATGTGATTAACATTGCGAGATCACAGGTTAATGAAGCGCAAGTAAGACATTGCAGATATGAAATGCTGGTACACTGATAACCATTGCGCCAGCCGCGGTGGACGTGCGGTTCTAGGCGCTGCAGTCCGGAACCGCAGGACTGCTACGGTCGGAGGTTCGAATCCTGCCTCGGGAATGGATGTGTGTGATGTCCTTAGGCCAGTTAGGTTTAAGTAGTTCTAAGTTCTAGGGTTGGTTCAAATGGCTCTGAGCACTATGGGACTTAATATCTGTGGTCATCAGTCCCCTAGAACTTAGAACTACTTAAACCTAACTAACCTAAGGACATCACACACATCCATGCCCGAGGCATGATTCGAACCTGCGACCGTAGCGGTCACTCGGTTTCAGACTGAAACCCCTAGAACCGCACGGCCACACCGGCCGGCTAAGTTCTAGGGGACTGTTGACCTAAGATTTTAAGTCCCATAGTGCTCAGAGCCATTTGAACCATTTGATAACCATTGCACCCACCAGAATGTTGAATGGAGAGATGTAAACGTGCTTGCTTTGTGTTTTATAGGTAAAATGTTTTACGAAGTTTGTTTTATTATTTGTGCTGAATATTATCCTTGTAAATTTGTTGTCAAGTTACAAATGCTGTTTGTTATTTGAAAAAGAGAATACTCGTGGAATGTTAACATTTTTTAAGTAGACGCGCTGACCTAGTCAGGGAAAAAGCTATTGTCAAAGAGTATACTAAATTACAAATGCATTATCGCTGGGCGTGCGAGCGCGCCGAAAAAATAGCAGTTCGGAGTCGCGAGGAGAGTTGTCGTTGGTTGTGTGTATTCGCCGGTGTGGCCATGCAAAAGTGCGGAGATAAAAGTCTGTTTCCGAAATGCGGAGCAGTAAAAATCGAAATGACTGTTTTGGCTGATTTTTCATACGGGCAAGCTATGTGTATGTCATTTATTGGGCACAGTACAAATGCCGCAAGAGTAATTCACATAACTTCAAGAGTACTGTCGGCCCTTGTTATTGGCTATGGTATATCAAGATCAACCTGTGCCCTATTTTACCACTAAATGAAACCGTTCGACAAACCAAAGGCATCATAAAATGAAGTAAGATCTAGACTTTTATATTTATGTCTAGAAGTGTGATAGGCTGACCAATGTAGTAGGAATTTTATTGCTTAAACAACATTGTTTTCGTGCATGTTGTCACGTAAATAATTTTTCTAAGTCGTTATCCAAGTAATATCCTTCCTATCCATTTGTACGACATGAGATAGTCAGAATATGAATTGAAAATGAAGTGAACATTAATTTATTACATTATCAAAATATAACTTTTTCCAACTTTTGCACAGTTACGTAATAATGTAGTCTTTGGCTGTAGTATGAACAATGTCAGAAATAGAATGATACAAAGGCCAGCATTAATTCATTTGCTAAAAACAGAGCAATTTTCATAGTAAAGAATTGGTAGTAAAACTTTACGTAATTAGGACACTGAAATTCACTGTCAGAGCACAGTTTCTAATTTATAGCTTGTGGCATAATTTATAACTTTTATTACAGAGAAATATCTGAGTAACTGCTAGGTAAATGTCAGTCCTTACCAATGAGTAAATTCAAACAATCTCTCTGCTTGCTACAATCACAACAGTCAGTATTACGGTGAGGTTCTGTCCACAGCAAGTAAACAACCTTACTTTAATTGATCTTTGAAAATTAATATAATATGTTGTATGTGTTTACTATTTGATTATTATCTGATTACTGTGACACGTGTGGTGTGATGTACTTGAAAGTTTGCGTTAGGTACTGTTCCTACGTCATGACGCTAATAATTATTTTTACGTAAGATTGTTTACGAGTATAAAGTTCAGATTCAATTTAATTATTCTTCCTCCGATGAGGAACTAGCGACCCTTGGTTATTTTCATTAATGACATATTTTGAAAACCTTTTATCCATATTTTCCACCAGCTACAGTTAAATAAAAATTAGTTTACGTAAAAAAATATATAAAGTTAACCGAACTTTGTTTCTAACCGTCATTGCTAAAGCACTGAACAGTGGCGATCCCGTTACAGCATCATCTACTTCTCTCGGTTTTGCATTATTCTTCAGAGTAGATGCCTTTACCCCACAGATCAGGGACTTTACGTACACGGTCATATAGAAAAGCTTAATTAGACGCAGAGGTAGGAGGGTTATAACTGACGTAAAAATTTGAACTCAGGGTGAGTGGGATAACCACGAAAGTGCTCCTGCTACCATAACTCCAGGTGTAGGTCGAGCATGTCTAGCATACAGACAGGTTTGGTGCAGGTCATCAACTGGCCTCTTTCTAACCAATACACGGCCGTCACTGGCACCTAGGCTGAATCACCTTTCATCAGAAAACACAACAGACCTCCACCCTTCGTTCACAGTCGTATGTCATCGTCCAAACAGACCCAAGTAGTCTAGTCCCATTTTCATCATTTCCAGTACTTAGGAACACGTTCGAGCACTTCCCTTTGATAGGGATAAGAGGTGCAAGCAGTGTGAGGTTCTGGCTCCGTCAATGAAGTCAAACTTTTTAAGTGACAGTATCAACAAACTGTTCTCTCGTAGGGAGAAATATGTTAGTTAGTACGCTGACAATGTCGAGAGATAAATATGTCTGCATGAAGAATGTGGGCAAATGTCATAAAATTGTTTTTTCTTTATAAATCTGTAAGTGTTTAACATGAAAAATTAGGAGGACTTTTTTTGCTCAGCCCACGTTGCTATCTGTACGTTCTAATTTTCGTTGCCTCCTGTCAAAATATCTGAAAGAATATGATATGGCTTGAGCTAACTCCCAAACAGATTAAAACAGTTCACCCTGCCAGCAGTAAAACACGTACGGCGTACTGAATTACGCTGCCCAAGCGCGCCTATCAACTCGCTTCAAAGCTTCAGTTCTGTCTTTAGCTCTCTCCATAGATGCTGTAAAAAGACCGTGTTGAAAAAAGTAAGAGAAATGCCCGTCGTATGAAATGGTCTGAACTTTGAATCCTAGTCAGATTCAGAAGTTGAATGCCTTAGGAATTTTCGTTGCTGAAGAGTTGACGATTCTTTAGGGGGAGTGTAAATGCATTACGTTACTAACTGCAAAATTATTGTCTCATCTATTATTGGTCAGACTAACAATAATATTAGAAAAATTCATCCACCGTTACATTGCCACATTCATAACTTTATTTTCACAATGGAAGAAATATCTTACATGAAAATACAGTAATTTTGCTAATTAACAATACTTAAGCAGAATTTTTTTGACAAGGAATATGGTGGCATAATGTTTACCGGCTTTATTTAAAATACACGTTTCATTCAGACACATTCGCCGATCATTTCATGACACCTGTTTCTACACTACTGGCTATTAAAGTTGCTACACCAAGAACAAATGCAGATGATAAACGGGTATTCATTGGACAAATATATTGTACTAGAACTGACATGTGATTACATTTTCACGCAATTTTGGTGCATAGATCCTGAGAAATCAGTACCCAGAACAACCACTTCTGGCCATAATAACGGCATTGATACGCCTGGGCATTGAGTCAAACAGACTTGGATGGCGTGTACAGGTACAGCTGACCATGCAGCTTCAACACGATACCACAGTTCATCAACAGTACTGACTGGCGTATAGTGACGAGCCAATTACTCGGCCACCATCGATCAGACGTTTTCAATAGGTGAGAGATGTGCTGGCCAGGGCAGTAGTCGAACATTATCTGTATCCAGAAAGGCCCGTACAGGACCTGCAACATGCGGTCGTGCATTATCCTGCTGAAATGTAGGGTTTCGTAGGGACTGAATGAAAAGTACAGCCCCGGGTCGTAAAACATCTGAAATGTAACGTCCACTGTTCAAAGTGCCGTCAATGCGAACAAGAGGTGACCGAGACGTCTAACCAATGGTACGCTATACCATCACGCCGGGTGATACGACAGTATGGCGATGACGAATACACGCTTCCAATGTGCGTTCACCGCGATGTCGTCAAACACGGATGCGACCATCATGATGCTGTAAATAGAACCTGGATTCATCCGAAAAAAATGACGTTTTGCCATTCCTGCACCCAGGTTCGTCGTTGAGTACACCATCGCAGGCGCTCCTGTCTGTGATGCAGCGTCAAGTGTAACCGCAGCCATGGTCCCCGAGCTGATAGTCCATGCTGCTGCAAACGTCGTCGAACTGTTCGTGCAGATAGTTGTTGTCTTGCAAACGTCTCAGGGATCGAGACGTGGCTGCACGATTCGTTACAGCCATGCGGATAAGATGCCTGTCATCTTGACTGCTAATGATACGAGGCCGTTGGGATCCAGCACGGCGTTCCGTATTACCCTCCTGAACCCACCGATTCCATATGCTGCTAACAGTCATTGGATCTCGATCAACGCGAGCAGCAATGTCGCGATGCGATAAACCGCAATCGCGATAGGCTACAATCCGACCTTTATCAAAGTCGGAAACGTGATGGTACGCATTTCTCCTCCTTACACGAGACATCACAACAACGCAACAAGGCAACGCCGGTCAACTGCTCTTTGTGTATGAGAAATCGGTTGGAAGCTTTCTTCATGTCAGCACGTTGTAGGTGTCGCCACCGGCGCCAACCTCTGGAAGGCTAATCATTTGCATATCACAGGATCTTCTTCCTGTCGGTTAAATTTCGCGTCTGTAGCACGTCATCTTCGTGGTGTGGCAATTTTAATGGCCAGTAGTGTATTTATTGGAAGAAGTGAGAAATGACTTGCATAGCAATTTGAGACTAAAGGGCTGTCTGCAATGCTGTACTTATTGAGATCGGTTAGTGAACTGACTGAAATGCGCTTGCTAGCTTCCGTTCTCGTAAACCAGAAACCAGCTTGTATGAAGTAGCGTCTAGAGTGCTGCCTAGGGAAATTGCGTGGCGAGGGGGCGCCAGACCCAAAGGAATCCGCCTGCTAAATTAACTCCCGTTAAGCGGTATCTTTGCCAGTGTTGGTCTGACGCTTTCGTGGTTTCCAACATCCGTTCAGGATTATGCCCTTTTCCCTTCTATACTCTGTAGAGTACAGTAGTTAAAACGCGGTGATTCACAAAACTGAGTTTACCCAATTCTTAAGCAGCTGGCGTAATTGTCGAAGATTGAAACAGTCTCAGAAGGGCATCCGTTCCCAGGATTCATCAGCTGTGGCCACTGCTGTGACAGCGGAACAAAACCAGGAAGGGGCAAAATGTCTGTATATGGGTCTTTTATTATACGTGCTGTTCTAAGGATGGGGGGACAATTCGTTAAAATAACGCTACTACCGAATACGGAAGAAATTCATAAAGTACGATACGCATTTATGTGGCACACCAAGTAACTTTTATTGAATACTGCACTACACTTCAAAGTGACACAGTATATGACACTATTTTTCAATAGAGACACCAACTCTCGGTAAACAACGGTTGGAAAGTTCTATTAATCGTTCACTTCGCCTACGATTGAAATCTGCTCCTTGGTGATGGAGCCATTCAAGAACTATTATGCGAACGTCGTCATCATTGGAAAATCTACAGGTGCAGTTGCAGCGAATCATTTCCTCGGTTGCGTGAACATTGTCGTTTGTGGTCGATGTGCTTTCCTTTCCCATCAGCATCACCCAAGTTTGTGCGGGGCTCGGTAAAATTGTTGGCACCATTTTACTACGGCTGGAAACGACATTGGATTTAGTCCACACACCTCAAGAATTTTACGTTGATTCTGTGTGGAACTTTGACGTTTCAGCCACAATAATCATACTTTGCAGTACTTTTCAAGTTGTTTCGCCATTTGAAATGCACGCTGTAGTGCACCTGTTATTCCTATCGCAGCAGAACTGTGTCTCCAAGAAGCCTGGAATGTGCATCCCCTATGACTATGCGGCTCTCCTATAGCGCAATGTTTTAGTGTTGGACATGTGTGACTTTTTGAATCCCCTAAGTGCAAGCCCAGTGGTTTACTGACTACATAACCTCACTGTGTAATAAAAATAGATTAACTCTGCATTTAGATCGAAGATGATCGCTAGAACTTCACCACTAACATCCTATTCACACAAAAGAAGCAGTCCTAAGTCATGAAACACCTTATTTAGATATCCTGTAGCTAATCGAGGAGTAATTATTTGGTATGACGTGAAAATTCACGACAGATACCTTAAGTCCCTTTTCTGTGACAGCTACCGATAAGTTCTAGAAAGTGCAGGAATCTTTCACCAATTTGTCGTTCGCTATCGTTCTAAGATTTTTCGACTGGTTTCACGTCATCTTGATCTATATGGTTGAACGCTGCATTGCATTGTCTTAAATGTCCAATCAAGTCACGATCGTTCATGGACGTGTAACATGCACAGTACCATCTTCAAAAACGTCATCTCTTTTTAAATGGCTCTGAGCACTATGCGACTCAACTGCTGAGGTCATCAGTCGCCTAGAACTTAGAACTAATTAAACCTAACTAACCTAAGGACAGCACACAACACCCAGCCATCACGAGGCAGAGAAAATCCCTGACCCCGCCGGGAATCGAACCCGGGAACCCGGGCGTGGGAAGCGAGAACGCTACCGCACGACCACGAGATGTGGGCGTCATCTCTTTTTGAAGTGCATTAAACCTGTAAGTGGTTATACAGCAGCTAAACACGGTTATTTCCCTCAGTGGTTCATTTTCTCTAAAGGGCTTATTACACGTCTTCAAAATACGTTCCTCACCATTAAGGACTGACTGTAAGACAGGGTTGCTTTGTGACTTCCGTGTTCCGTTAATGCATGGGTAACGTAACGTATCCTCACAATGCCCTGGCTAGTGAATTCTCGAGACATTGCAACTAGCAACTTTTTCTTAGGCTCTTATGAATGCTAATGCACGCAGAAGTATAGACGCCAGTGCCCTGCTTTTACGAAAGCCCCTATCCTAAATCTCCTACTGTTTTACACTACTCACAGTGATTAAGCATAAGTAGTCACTATTACACTATCGAAGACATCAAATTATATTTCAAGGTGATACTATCGACACACTGAGCGAGGCGAAAACAGCAAGAGATTGTGGCACTGGACCCAGAATGAGGCTGAACAGAGTTGAAATGGCCGTCTGGACATCCAGAGCTACATTTACTATAATTTCTGGAAATCGTGTCGAATGAATGTTCGTATGGTGCCTTCCAAATGACCACAGTGGAATTTCTTATTCTTTCTTACAAAGTATCAGCTTATTTAAGTGTTTAATGACCTCATATTTACAGATAATTATTGATACCTGAATAACATATATATCTACATCTAAATATACACTCCCAAAGCCTCCCTGTGGTATGTAGTGGGGAAGACTAAGTGGGGTTGCCTACTTTCAGAGACAAGGTCAATGACCTCGTACACATGATGTCAACAAGCCACACCCACTCCCCTTCCCCCTCCCCACTAGCTGAATACCGCTTCCCACTCCACCTACCCCTCCACACCATCCAATCTCCGTCCGATTGTAGAACAATTTTAGAAATGGGAGAATCAATTAAAAATCCAAGATGGCGGAAAGAGTGCAGCTGTGTTAGTAGAAAAAATTTAAGAACACCTTCCCTATCACCAACCCACCACATTGTGCGATTGTCCTTATTTGCTACCAATCGTAGGAAGTATTAAAAAACCAATTTCATGGAAAAAGACGAAGTATATGCTCTGTATTTCATTCCTCCTCCTCTTTCCAACCATTCAGAGTGTAGTTTCAAGAACAGCATCTTATATTTAGTAAAAAATTACGTAACCTTCAGATTACGTAAGATACCCTTTATTTCCTAAAGGCTTAAAATTGTGATACATCTACATTATTTGTGGACTTATAAATACCACTGAAATCGTGTTAAAACGACTGCATGATCAAAGATATGCATTATATACATAAAACGGCGAACACACATTGGGTAGTGTTCACCTCCCTCTCCTCTCATCTCCTCCAGTCAGAGATTAGTATTATACTATACGCTAAAAATTATCCCAAATTTCACTCAATGGCAAAATAAAAAAAAGACGACGCACAACGGAGGAATTACGCGCATGGGACGGAGATTGGTAGATGGAATGTACATGTACAAACAAACAATTATAATTTCAGAAAAATTGGATGATTTGTTCAAGAGAAAGAGCGTCACAATCTCCAGACACTTATTCACTGGTAACTGGGATTCAGTTCGCAGAGCAACGTCCCTGAAGTCATTTCTGCTCCAATCAATGAGATTACAGGCTGAAGACGTATCTGGAGAGGCCCCAGACAGTGATGAGATACCAACCTGACTGTCATCCGTCGTACGGCTCGACAACCAGCAGTGATGATCGGAGTGTCCTTACTTTCCATGGCATGGGTTGTCATCCGCGTTACCCTTGCAGCACAGCGGTACCTCAACGATATTCTACATTCTGTTTTATTGCCCTTCATGGGAAGTCATCTTGGGCTTATATTTCTGCAAGGCAATGCCCGTCCGCACATCCGCACCATGCCTTGGCCTACCGATTTCCGACCCATTCGAATAATTTCTTTGAGGTGCGTCTTTTGTTTCTTGTCTTAGACCAGGGGTGTCTTAGCTCTGGGCCATATTGAAAGATGACGTGTATTGGAAAACGCCAAGTATTTTTGGGCTTGCACATAACATACTTAACACCAACAACAACTGCTGATTACAAAAGCAACAATGTGGGCCAGTCACAGAACAGAATCATGTGACGGCAGTTTCAAACTGAAAACATTCAGTTTATCATAGCTTTACACAAAGGGAATTTTGTGCATTTTTTCCCGATCGTGTGACAGATGCTAGCGTCTTGGGTCTCACTGATGCTAGCTTTCGCCTGCATGCGGCCCGCAGGTCGTGGATTGGACACCCCTGTCTTGGACTACGTTTATCAAAAAATATATCAAAGCATCCGGATTGCTTAAAATGCCGATGTGTTGGCAACTGTGTTTGAATTACTGACTTCTAAAAATTGTTTATCGACTGCTTCACCAATCACATTATTTAACAGCATTTGAAGCTATCATTTGCCACAGAATATTGGAACGAAAAATAGCATATATCTCTATAACTAATTAAAAACCAGTAAAATATAAGTAATAAATTAGGAATATACAGTTGTCGAACGCGAGTTTTAACTTGAATACTTTTCGAAAAACCTTGAAAACGCAAAATAAAATCAAGTGCCCTTTCACATCCCGATTACTGTCACCAACAGATGGTTCCACTAATGAAATGCGACAAAAGTTCGGTCTCTATATCACAAGTTGTTCTCACTGTCACCAACAGGTGTCTGTACTGTCTAAAAACGATAAAAGTTCCATCTGTCGACCACGCTTTGTTTATGGCACAACGGAACCTTTAATTATTTTCATAACTATGATGACACAATAATTTTAAGCTTCTGCAAAAACTACGACAGCAACGTAAGAAGTTTGAGGTTTTCATCAATTATCTTGGAATTAGTTAAGGTTAAGTACAAGAATAAAACGTTGTAAGGCTTAAAGTAATTACTTTACTTTATCTATGATGTCACAGTATTTTAAAATGTATCAGAAAATGTGATGCTCAAGCTGCAATAGTATCTACATATGTAAAGTGTATTCAGTATTGTAATATGTATGTACTGTCATCAACTAACATTGTTTCTTTCATCACCAGTTTAGGAGTATGGGGAAGTGAAGATAATGCATCACAGGAAAAAATAAAAGTGATGACAGGTATCACTAAAACAAACTGCTGCTGCATTCGGATTTATGGCATGCTGCAATAAAACCTGTACGCAGCTATATCAATGAGTAATAAAAATACCACACACACAAACACACACACACACACACACACACACACACACACACACACACAATGTTGTTGTTGTTGTGGTCTTCAGTCCTGAGACTGGTTTGATGCAGCTCTCCATGCTACTCTATCCTGTGCAAGCTTTTTCATCTCCCAGTACCTACTGCAACCTACATCCTTCTGAATCTGCTTAGTGTATTCATCTCTTGGTCTCCCTCTACGATTTTTACCCTCCACGCTGCCCTCCAATACTAAATTGGTGATCCCTTGATGCCTCAGAACATGTCCTACCAACCGATCCCTTCTTCTGGTCAAGTTGTGCTACAAACTTCTCTTCTCCCCAATCCTATTCAATACTTCCTCATTAGTTATGTGATCTACCCATCTAATCTTCAGCATTCTTCTGTAGCACCACATTTCGAAAGCTTCTATTCTCTTCTTGTCCAAACTATTTATCGTCCATGTTTCACTTCCATACATGGCTACACTCCATACGAATACTTTCAGAAATGACTTCCTGACACTTAAATCTATACTGGATGTTAACAAATTTCTCTTCTTCAGAAACGCTTTCCTTGCCATTGCCAGCCTACATTTTATATCCTCTCTACTTCGACCATCATCAGTTATTTTGCTCCCCAAATAGCAAAACTCCTTTACTACTTTAAGTGCCTCATTTCCTAATCTAATTCCCTCAGCATCACCCGACTTAATTAGACTACATTCCATTATCCTTGTTTTGCTTTTGTTGATGTTCATCTTATATCCTCCTTTCAAGACACTGTCCATTCCATTCAACTGCTCTTCCAAGTCCTTTGCTGTCTCTGACAGAATTACAATGTCATCGGCGAACCTCAAAGTTTTTATTTCTTCTCCATGAATTTTAATACCTACTCCGAATTTTTCTTTTGTTTCCTTTACTGCTTGCTCAATATACAGATTGAACAACATCGGGGAGAGGCTACAATCCTGTCTTACTCTCTTCCATACCACTGCTTCCCTTTCATGTCCCTCGACTCTTATAACTGCCATCTGGTTTCTGTACAAATTGTAAATAGCCTTTCGCTCCCTGTATTTTACCCCTGCCACCTTTAGAATTTGAAAGAGAGTATTCCAGTCAACATTGTCAAAAGCTTTCTCTAAGTCTACAAATGCTAGAAACGTAGGTTTGCCTTTCCTTAATCTTTCTTCTAAGATAAGTCGTAAAGTCAGTATTGCCTCACGTGTTCCAGTGTTTCTACGGAATCCAAACTGATCTTCCCCGAGGTTGGCTTCTACTAGTTTTTCCATTCGTCTGTAAAGAATTCGTGTTAGTATTTTGCAGCTGTGACTTATTAAGCTGATAGTTCGGTAATTTTCACATCTGTAAACACCTGCTTTCTTTGGGATTGGAATAATTATATTCTTCTTGAAGTCTGAGGGTATTTCGCCTGTTTCATACATCTTGCTCACCAGATGGTAGAGTTTTGTCAGGACTGGCTCTCCCACGGCCGTCAGTAGTTCCAATGGAATATTGTCTACTCCGGGGGCCTTGTTTCGACTCAGGTCTTTCAGTGCTCTGTCAAACTCTTCACGCAGTATCGTATCTCCCATTTCATCTTCATCTACATCCTCTTCCATTTCCATAATATTGTCCTCAAGTACATCGCCCTTGTATAGACCCTCTATATACTCCTTCCACCTTTCTGCTTTCCCTTCTTTGCTTAGAACTGGGTTTCCATCTGAGGTCTTGATATTCATACAAGTCGTTCTCTTATCTCCAAAGGTCTCTTTAATTTTCCTGTAGGCGGTATCTATCTTACCCCTAGTGAGATAGGCCTCTACATCCTTACATTTGTCCTCTAGCCATCCCTGCTTAGCCATTTTGCACTTCCTGTCGATCTCATTTTTGAGACGTTTGTATTCCTTTTTGCCTGTTTCACTTACTGCATTTTTATATTTTCTCCTTTCATCAATTAAATTCAATATTTCTTCTGTTACCCAAGGATTTCTACTAGCCCTCCTTTTTTTACCTACTTGATCCTCTGCTGCCTTCACTACTTCATCCCTCAAAGCTACCCATTCTTCTTCTACTGTATTTATTTCCCCCATTCCTGTCAATTGCTCCCTTATGCTCTCCCTGAATCTCTGTACAACCTCTGGTTCTTTTAGTTTATCTAGGTCCCATCTCCTTAAATTCCCACCTTTTTGCAGTTTCTTCAGTTTTAATCTACAGGTCATAACCAATAGATTGTGGTCAGAGTCCACATCTGCCCCTGGAAATGTCTTACAATTTAAAACCTGGTTCCTAAATCTCTGTCTTACCATTATATAATCTATCTGATACCTTTTAGTATCGCCAGGGTTCTTCCATGTATACAACCTTCTTTCATAATTCTTAAACCTAGTGTTAGTTATGATTATGTTGTGCTCTGTGCAAAATTCGACCAGGCGGCTTCCTCTTTCATTTCTGTCCCCCAATCCATATTCACCTACTATGTTTCCTTCTCTCCCTTTTCCTACACTCGAATTCCAGTCACCCATGACTATTAAATTTTCGTCTCCCTTCACAATCTGAATAATTTCTTTTATTTCATCATACATTTCTTCAATTTCTTCGTCATCTGCAGAGCTAGTTGGCATATAAACTTGTACTACTGTAGTAGGCGTGGGCTTCGTATCTATCTTGGCCACAATAATGCATTCACTATGCTGTTTGTAGTAGCTTACCCGCATTCCTATTTTCCTATTCATTATTAAACCTACTCCTGCATTACCCCTATTTGATTTTGTGTTTATAACCCTGTAGCCACCTGACCAGAAGTCTTGTTCCTCCTGCCACCGAACTTCACTAATTCCCACTATATCTAACTTCAACCTATCCATTTCCCTTTTTAAATTTTCTAACCTACCTGCCCGATTAAGGGATCTGACATTCCACGCTCCGATCCGTAGAACGCCAGTTTTCTTTCTCCTGATAACGACATCCTCTTGAGTAGTCCCCGCCCGGAGATCCGAATGGGGGACTATTTTATCTCCGGAATATTTTACCCAAGAGGACGCCATCATCATGTAATCATACAGTAAAGCTGCATGCCCTCGGGATAAATTACGGCTGTAGTTTCCCCTTGCTTTCAGCCGTTCGCAGTACCAGCACAGCAAGGCCGTTTTGGTTATTGTTACAAGGCCAGATCAGTCAATCATCCAGACTGTTGCCCTTGCAACTACTGAAAAGGCTGCTGCCCCTCTTCAGGAACCACACGTTTGTCTGGCCTCTCAACAGATACCCCTCCGTTGTGGTTGCACCTACGGTACGGCTATCTGTATCGCTGAGGCAGGCAAGCCTCCCCACCAACGGCAAGGTCCATAGTTCATGGGGGGGGGGGGGACACACACAATATGGGTTCTGTATAAAAACACACGCACGAGAGGACAACCCAAGACAATGTCAGACTCGATTCCCTGAAAATAAATATTTTTATTTATGATTTATTGTGAGATTTCTCACAGACTGCAAGCACAACGAAGATTCATAAATTAAGTATTTAAACATCTAAATTGTCTGTATTACATATTAAAATGCAAGCATATCGTAATATATGCAACGTTTCTACGAAAATTCGTGCAAAATAAAACTGCATTACACACAACATTTCTCATATTTTACAAGCACAATGAACCTTCAAATCAAATGTTGCTGAATCTAAATTGTCTGTATTACTCATTAAAACACTCGCAGCTGGCGTATTAGCGTTGGTGATAAGAATTCTTCCTTTTAGTGGTACTCATTTACGACGAAACGTCGGTAAGCCACCATACTTCAAACTTCTATGGAACTTTAAACTAAGTATTTTTCTGATTTTTAAAAGTGTCTTACCAACAAACACAACCTGAATGCTTATCGTTGTATTGTATGTGAGGTTTCACACACTTTGCAAGCACAACAAGGAATCAAACATGCTTAACGCCTAACGGCTAACACCTAACGCCTAATGCTGAAAATTGAGACGTTTGCTTTCAGTCGGTTCAGCTGGGATTAAGTACTGCATTTATCAACATGTCTCTCAGTTCTATTGGACAGAAGATTGGCATTAATATTAATCCTCTCGCTACAGAGCACTGAGCTAGAATGGAGAGCATTGGGACGCTACTGTGACGAACAAATAGCTAAAAATTCTAATAAATGGCCTTAAAATATGTAAACACCGAACGATAGAGGGAGCCACACGTCTATGGCCCGCTCTATGCACATAGCGAAGTACATGTTAACAGATGACTCAAACCCGAATACTTTTAACAGTAGCATCCTGCGGAATAACATACAATTCGACAACTCTACGTTTTTAATACTAAAACCATAACTCCTTAATGTTGACCAGCTTTACAAATGGCAAAGCATCGTATGTGTACTCTAAAGCTGTAAGATCTACTAGTATGTAACACCTACTGCGAGATGGAACCACAGAATATTATTTGTGATCTGGTAGTTGATACACACTGTCAACTTCTGGTAGGGGTACAATAGAGTTGAAAGATTCAATATCCGATGCCTAGTGTGATGCTGTGCCACATACACTATCCAATGGAAAACACCTATTGTAAGAACAGATGTTATCGCTTTTTAACATTATTTCGGCTGTAATCAATGACGTTAAGAAATTCTCAGCATGCTCACTATTATGTGGCCACCATCCATTGCGATAATTGCTAACAAATACCGCAAAGCTTATTAAAGTTTATTAAAGAGATGTTATTATGTATAACTTACTGATACGTAGATGTAGATGTGAAAACTGTTGGGTAATAAAATTAGGGTTCATAACCGGAAATGACGTCACTGTCTCTACCAAGCCTTGATGGTGCTACTGTTTAAATCTACGCTTAATATCAGGTCCTCAGCAGCACCTTTGATGTCCAGACCTCCAGTTTTTTCTGCAATGTGCTGCATTTTCACTCTTACAGTGCACGTTTGGTATTTCCCACTCTCGATATACAATTTCCAGGTGCATGTTGTTGCAGTTTAACAAGAGCCTGGACTGAGGGAGGAAAATTTTTCCCCATCCTATGTACTGGGTGGCAGTTATTGGACTATATGAAATAAAATCGCCATAACTTCTGAACGGTTTGCGTTACGACGTTCAAACTGCACGGTTGGCCGCGGAACACGATGGGTGCTGGTATGAGTGCGCTGTACGGTTTGGTTTAGCGACGACGCCAACTTTCATTTGAATGGGGTCGTCAATAAGCAAAATTGGCGCATTTTGGGGACTGAGAATCCGCATTTCGAGATCGAGAAGTCTTTTCGTCCTCAGCGGGTGACTGTGTGATGTGAATTGTCCAGTCACGAAATAATTGGTGCGATAGAATGGGGTGCCGCAAGCTTCGGTCTTGGTTCCTCTGCTGTTCTTAGTATATATTAATGACTTGCCATTCTATATTCACGAAGATGCAAAGCTGGTACTTTTTGCCGATGATACAAGTATAGCTATCACACCAGACAGACAAGAATTAACTGTTTAAATTGTAAACAATGTTTTTCAGAAAATCATTAAGTGGTTCTCTGCAAATGGGTTCTCATTAAACTTTGACAAAACACAGTATATACAGCTCCACACAGTAAATGGAATGACACCATTAATAAATATAGACTTCGATCAGAAATCGGTAGCTAAGGTAGATTATTCGAAATTTCTAGGTGTATGCATTGATGAGGGGTTGAACTGGAAAAAAACCACACTGAGGATCTGCTGAAACGTTTGAGTTCAGCTACTTATGCTATTAGGGTCATTGCAAATTTTGGCGATATACATCTGAGTAAATTAGCTTACCACGCCAATTTTAATTCTCTGCTTTCGTATGGCATGATATTCCGGGGGAACTCATAATTGTGTAAAAGAGTGTTCATTGCACAAAAGCGTGTAATCAGAATAATTGCTGGAGCTCATCCAAGATCATCCTGCAGACACTGTCGTCTCATAATATACAGGGTGTTACAAAAAGGTACGGCCAAACTTTCAGGAAACATTCCTCACACACAAAGAAATAAAATACGTTATGTGGACATGTGGACTTCTATTGGAATGGAAACACAGAGCAACAGAACGTACCAGCGTGACTTCAAACACTTTGTTACAGGAAATGTTCAAAATGTCCTCCGTTAGCGAGGATACATGCATCCACTCTCCGTCGCATGGAATCCTTGATGCGCTGATGCAGCCCTGGAGAATGGCGTATTGTATCACAGCCGTCCACAATACGAGCACGAAGAGTCTCTACATTTGGTACCGGGGTTGCGTAGACAAGAGCTTTCAAATGCCCCCATTAATGAAAGTCAAGAGGGTTGAGGTCAGGAGAGCGTGGAGGCCGTGGAATTGGTCCGCCTCTACCAATCCATCAGTCACCGAATCTGTTGTTGAGAAGCGTTCGAACACTTCGACTGAAATGTGCAGGAGCTCCATCGTGCATGAACCACATGTTGTGTCGTACTTGTAAAGGCACATGTTCTAGCAGCACAGGTAGAATATCCCGTAGGAAATCATGATAACGTGCTCCATTGAGCGTAGGTGGAAGAACATGGGGCCCAATCAAGACATCACCAACAATGCCTGCCCAGACGTTCACAGAAAATCTGTGTTGATGACGTGATTGCACAATTGAGTGCGGATTCTCGTCAGCCCACACATGTTGATTGTGAAAATTTATAATTTGATCACGTTGGAATGAAGCCTCATCCGTTAAGAGAACATTTGCACTGAAATGAGGATTGACACATTGTTCGATGAACCATTCGCAGAAGTGTACCCGTGGAGGCCAATCAGCTGCTGATAGTGCCTGCACACGCTGTACATGGTACGGAAACAACTGGTTCTCCCGTAGCACTCTCCATACAGTGACGTGGTCAACGTTACCTTGTACAGCAGCAACTTCTTTGACGCTGACGTTAGGGTTATCGTCAACTGCACGAAGAATTGCCTCGTCCATTGGAGGTGTCCTCGTCGTTCTAGGTCTTCCCCAGTCGCGAGTCATAGGCTGGAATGTTCCGTGCTCCCTAAGACGCCGATCAATTGCTTCGAACGTCTTCCTGTCCGGACACCTTCGTTCTGGAAACCTGTCTCGATACAAACGTACCGCGCCACGGCTATTGCCCCGTGCTGATCCATACATCAAATGGGCATCTGCCAACTCCGCATTTGTAAACATTGCACTGACTGCAAAACCACGTTCGTGATGAACACTAACCTGTTGATGCTACGTACTGATGTGCTTGATGCTAGTACTGTAGAGTAATGAGTCGCATGTCAACACAAGCACCTTTTTTCAATTGGGCCAACTGGCGGTGAATCGAGGAAGTACAGTACACACTGACGAAACTAAAATGAGCTCTAACTTGGAAATTAAGCGTTTCAGGATACATGTCGACATAACATCTTTTCTTTATTTGTGTGTGAGGAATGTTTCCTGAAAGTTTTGCCCTACCTTTTTGTAACACCCTGTATATATTCAATTATGAAATTTGTTATTAACAATCCGAACGAATTCAGAAGTAATTGCAGTGTACATGGCTACAACACTAAGAGAAAGGATGATCTTTACTGCTCGAGGTTAAATCTAACTTTGGCTCAGAAGGGGATAAATTATTCTGCCACAAAAGTCTTTGGTCATTTACCTAATAGCACGAAAAGTCTGACAGATAGCCATATAGCATTTAAAAGGAAATTAAAAGAATTTCTTAATGGCAACTCCTTCTACTCATTAGATGAATTTTTGGATATAGTAATTGGGTAATTTCCCAACACCCAAAATAAAAAATTAAAAATATTGAATGTCATGTAATATTTTGTGTAATGTAATATCTTGTATAGACACTTTTTATTAACCTGACACGTTCCACATCATTACGAAGTGTCGTATTCATGATCTATGGAACAAGTACTAATCTAATCTAATATTCGTTGATGGCATGGTGACTACCGAACGGTTCTTGACGGTTTCGGAAGATGATTTCATTCCCATTATCGAAAGTGACCGTAATTTCGACAAGATGTGGTTCATGCAAGATGGAGCTCGATCCCATCTAAGCGGGAGAGTGCTTGATGTCCTGGAGGAGCACTTTGGGGACAGCATTCTGGCTCTGGGGTACCCAGAGGCCACTAGCATAGACTTCGATTGCCCAACATATTCTCCGGATCTGAAGACATGCGAGTCCTCTTTGCGAGCTATGTTAAAGGCAAGGTGTACAGAAATAATCTCAAAACTACTGCTGAGCTGGAAACAGCCATTCAGGAGGTCATCGGCAGTATCGATCTCCGACACTTCAGCAATTCATGCAGAATTTCGCAAATCGTCTGCACTACATCATAGACACTGATGGCAGGCATATCGAACATGTCATAACCTAAATCCGAACACTTGTAGTGGCGTTTACAAGTTGAATAAAAAACGTGCACACCGTAGTTTGTACCTAAGTTACCTTTTTTTTTCATATAGTTCAGTGATTGTCATCCCGTATTGTATAATAACTAAGTCGTCCGTGTTAGCAATCTCCTCCTACAATCTGTAGGTACATGGAGAATTGACCCAACAGAAATTGCAGATAATCTGTAACACATGAATCGTATAAGGTGATAGTCGTTCGCACAAAGCTGCTGCAGTAGTTAGATTCATCTTGGTAAACTCTTATGCTGTCATCAGCAAGGATTGCTCTATGGTGGGGTGTATACAGCGCATCATCTACCTGTTGAAAATACTATTCTTAACCTATATATTTGGATGCGGAATGGTGGCGTGCCTTTGATGGTAGTTACTAAGGCAATACCTCATCCCCACCTGCTGGCACGAGACGCTGAGATTCCACGTCATGTCCGTGCAGTAACGTAACTGGAAATTTGGGGTAAGGACTATGGGACCAAACTACTGAGGTCATCGGTCCCTAAGCTTACGCACTACTTAATCTAACTTAAACTAACTTATGCTAAGGACAACACACACACCCATGCTCGAGGTAGGACTCGAATCTCCGACGGGGGGAGCCGCGCGAACCATGACAAGACGCCCAAGACCGCACGGCTACCCCGCGCGGCTGTAGTAACGTAGGTGTAAAGGAGGCAGAGAAGCTACGGGTACGATGCCACTTGCAGGTAGGCAGAACCACCTAGGGAGTTTCAAGTTAATGCTCACGCTTTCAACTTGGTGGCAGGTACATTTTAGTTGAAAGGTTCAACATATAGATACAGGCATTCTTCTGTAACGTATCTTCATACGACGATACCCGTGCTGTTTGTAGTTTTCTCGATAAATATGGAGGTGGGAGTGCTTCGACACCTCTATACGTTAATATCTTGTTACATAGCTGTTCTTCGCATTCACATATTTGCTGTCCTGGAGATGTCTTTTCCGTGTTCTTAACATTGCTTTTATCATAAAAAAAACGTTTTTGTGATGTAGTGTCTTTTTTCATATCTGCTTTTAAGAACGAGTTCGCAGATAGGGTTCTCATTTATAGGCAGGTAACACACAAATTATAAAGTGTCACACCACGGTGTGTCGTTGGGGGAGTCGCACGGGGAGGGATTCAGAACCGCATTCACCCATGTCACATCCGGAATAGCGTCCGCCTGTTTATCATTGTCTAATTTTTTAAATTATGCACCAACTTCATGAAGTCATGGGTGGAATGTCATAGAAAAAATGTCCTCACCGGGGCATGATGCCTGGACCTCTAGGCGTGTGCTGAATGCCTAACACATATCATTTGACGCGTAATACGTTATATATAAGGCATTACCCGTTAAATGTTTTGTTGTATGCGTTAGCCATTCAGCACACACCTGAGCATTGGGTTCGAATATGGAGGCTCCGGCTACATTTCTCGGTGAGAGCATTTTTACTATGACTGTGAACCCGCGAATTAACCATTATGGTGAATAATTTTTTAAAAAAGCAATATCAGCGTGCACATGCTACTCCGGATAAGACGTGGGTGGATTGACTTTCCACCCAGTTTACAGATAGGCAACACACAAAACTGTAGCAGATTTCACCATGATGCCGGGATGGTTCCTTTGATAGGGTACGGCCGACTTCCTTCCATGTCCTTCTTTAATCCGATGAGACCGATAACCTCGCTATTTGGTCTCCTTCCCCAAACAACCCAACCCAGCACCATGATGTAATACGCTACAATTTTTGTGTTGCCTATCTGAAAATCAGAATACTATTACCGAACTGGTGCTTAAAAGTAGGCATGAAAAAAATACACTAAACTGAAGAAACGTTTGTTACGATAAAAGCAATGTTAAGAATTACGGAGAAATATAGTGAAAGTCATTGCTTCTATGACAGTGAATCTGGAAATGGGAAGAACAGTTATACACCAAGATATTAAAGTATGTTGCACGAGAAAACTGCACACAGCATGGGCATCGTTGCATAAAGATATATCACAGACGGATGCCTGCCTCTATATATCAAACCTTTCAGACTGCAACGTATCTGCTACCAAGTTGAAGACGTCATCATTGACTTGAAATTTCCTGGGTGGTTCTGCCTGTCTCTGAGTGACATCGGACACCTAGCTTCTCCACTAGCTTTACACCAATGTTGCTGCACCATTGGTTATGACGTGGAATCGCGATGTGTCGTACCAACGGATCGGGAAGAGGTATTGCCTTACTAATTACAATTAAAGGTGCGCCACGGTTCCGCATATAAATATCTAAGTTCATAATACTATTTTGAACAAGTAGCTTATCTGCTGTATATATCGACCATACGATGATCTTTGCTGATGTCAACACAATTCCCAAAAAAATTCTAACTACTGCAGCAGATTTTTGCAGGGGACTGTAGCATTAGACGACATATATATTATACGTAAGTGTCGTTTTATCATATATATTATCTACCAGTCAGCGAGCGTATGTTCGCATCTTATGGTTTTAATGTTTAACTAGATTATCTTGTTGTTCTACTTGTGTCAGCTTGTGCTATCGGTGTATTTTGTTAAAATATCGCATTGTGCTACTTGTTAGACATTTATAATCACTTTTCTACAAATGTCTTAGAATGTAAATGTGGGGATATATGGAGAAAAAGCAGCAGTAACAGTTATAGCAACCAGCAATCGGCGGTTGGATGTGCTTACAGAAAACGCCATGACATCTTTATTCTATAGTAATTCAATCAGCTACAGCATTTTCAAATTTTATTACCTCGTAGTTTATGATAATATTTACTGCTACTCAATCCCTTTCCTATTCCGCTCGCAAATGGAATGAGGGAAAATACAACTGTCTATATGCTTCCCTACTAAAATCATACATTCTATCCTCTCTTCGCAAAATGTGCATTGGCGGTAGTATAGTATAATCACTCTGCATCTTCAATATCTGTTTGGGTAATTCTATATGTACCTATAGTATTAAATATTTAACTATTAACTAGGAATCAAGACGCAAAGGTATTAAAGATATTAGCTGCAAGTGGGCATTGATTTACATCAATGGGGCAGGTTGAAAATTTGTGTCGGACTGGGATCCGATCCCACGTCTGCAGCTTACTAGGCAAATAAACTGACCACTACGCCATATGGACACACTACATCAATGGTATATGGTGTAATATGATAATTTAGTTTTTTTAGCCAGAATGGCGTAGTCGTCAACGCATCTACCTAGTAACCAGTAGACCCAAGCTCATATCCCGGTCCGGCACAAATTTTCGACTCGCCCCATTGGTGTAAATTAATGCCCATTAGCAGTTAATGTCTTCGATGCCTTTGTGACCTGATTCGCAGCGTCTGCAGGCTCAAAATGATGTCTGTGCTTTCAGAAACAACAAACATCATATATATATTAAGTAGGAGGAGATTTCTAACAAGAACGACATGAGTACCATACATTGACGTTGTATTTTAAATGGGGAAATATTTTTCTCTCTAAATTCAGGCCGTTGTTAAAGTGCTATAGCACTCACCTCGGAATTCCAGTTGGGGAAACACCAAACTTGCCCTTTAAGAGTGATAGATTAAAAGATGTGACACATTTCAGAATATGATTGGTCTGGAAATGAGAGATGTGGCTAAGGACCTGATATAAAGCGTAGATGATTTCAACAGTAGCGGCATCAAGACTTGGTAAAGCCTCTGAAGCCATTTCCGGTTGCGAACTCTTAAATTTTATTACCCAGGTAATTTCACATCTACATCTCGTATTTCTACGTTATGCTGACTAACATCACTATAATAAGTGTTGCGGTACTTGTTTAACATATATAGCAATAGAAGGTGGCCATACAATGGTGTGCATGCATAGAATTTCTTGACGTCCATAATTATTGGTGAAATAATGTGAAAAAGCGATAGGATGTGTTCGAACAATATGAGATTTCCATTAGACAGTGTATATGGCACAGCATGACCCTGCCTCGTGATGACTGCGTGTTGTGTGATGTCCTTAGGTTAGTTAGGTTTAAGTAGTTCTAAGTTCTCGGGGACTGATTACCATAGATGTTAAGTCCCATAGTGCTCAGAGCCATTTGAACCATTTTAGAGCATGACCGTAGGCGTCGGATACTGAATCTTACAACTGTATTGTACCATCACTAGAAATTGACAGTGTGTATCAGTTACCAGGTCACAAATAGTATTCTGCAGTTACATCTTGCGGTAGGTGTCATATACCTGCAAATCTTAGAGCCTTAGAGTGCACACACGATGCTTTTCCAGCCGTAAAAATGCTCGATAGTAAGGAGCTATGAATTTGGTGTTAAAAATGTGGACGTGGCAGACAATGCCTGCTTTTGTCGAAGTGGATACAGCTAAAAAAACTCTGATTTGTGTCATCTGTTAATATGTACTTCGCGATGTGCATAAGCGCGTCACAGGTTTGATACAGACATTCAGTATTTCAAGAATTTTTAAAATCAATTAACATAATTTTCAGCTATTCAGTTCATCACAGAAGCGCCCCTATGGTCTCCATTCTAGCTCAGTGTTCTGTAGCGAGAGCATTAAGGTTAATACTAATCTTCCGTCTAGTGAAATTGAGAGATATGTTGACAAGTGGAATACTTAATCATAACTGCACCGACTGAAAACAAACGTCTCAGTGTCATCCACTTGTCAGAGCGTTAGGCGTTATGAGCAGGTGTTAGCCATTAGGCGTTTGTCGTTATGTGTTAGCTGTCAAGCGTTAGCCGTTAGGCGTATTTGGTGCCTCGTTGTGCTTATGTAATTCTCGCATATTATACAACTTTAGTTTTGCTGGAACTTTCGTTGAAATTTTGGATATTACAAGAAGCATGCATTTTTGTAATACAGACAATGTAGATGCAGGAACATTCAATTTTTGAATCTTCATTGTGCTTGCAATGTGTGAGAAAGCTGCCAATAATTGATAAATATTATTATTTACTTTCGACATATCGATTGTGACACTGTCTTTAGAGATGTCACATCTCCCAGTGACAGTCTTTAGCCGTCTTTTTCGTGTGTCTGTGTTTGTGTATACTCCATGTCGTTCAGCAGTTTAAGTGATATTTTGTAATAAAACACTTCATTCTTTCCTAAAATCGAAAACCCTATTACCTCCTTCTCTAAAAAAAAAACCATTGAGCTGCGCATGTTTGTGTGGTGGTATGCTACCACATGTTGATGTTTCGAATGCAGCAGCAGTTGTGATCAACTGTAATTTTTTACTTGTGATACATTTCTTCCATATTCCCCCCTCCCTCTCCTTCTCTCTTACACTGGTGATGAAATAAAGATGTATTAGTTGACGAGAGTACACACATTATCAGACAAAATACACTTTACGTATGTAGATACTTTTGCTATTTAAACATTACATTTTCTGACATATTTTAGAATATTGTGGAGACATAGTTGAGGTAAAGAAAGTAATATGAGCCACACAATGTTTCTTTTGTACTTAACCCCCACTAGGTGCCTAATCACTTTCGCAAAAACTATTATGAATTATATTTTTCTAGTGATACATTATTTTCGCTCTCCACTTCCCCTTGAAACATACTTCAGAGTTCACAATCATGAAACATAGTAGTGGAAAATAACTTCATGTAAACAGTTCTGATAATTCACATAAACATCTCACTTTTGTATAGACTGAAAATATTTTACGTGTTTAGATACTGCTGCAACGTAAACATTACATTTTCTGACACATGTTTAAATATTGTGACATCATGGATGAGGTGAAAAAATTAATTTGAACCTTACAGCGTTTTTTCATGTATTTAACCTTAACTAGGTTTGCAGATGTTTTAGAAATTGTGTGGTCATAAATGTGGAAAATAATTGCTTTTGGGCTGAGTTGTGTCTTAAATTAACTGTCGTCCAGAGACCAATTATCGATCGTTTTCAGCCAGTACAGACATTTTTTGGTGACAGTAAAAACATCTTGTGGTACAGAGAGCGAACTTTTGTCCCTTTTTAACAGTGGAGCCATCTGTTGGTGATAGTAAGCAACTGGGGTTTGAAAAAGCACTTCATTTTATTTCGCGTTTGGAAAGTTTATGGAACAGTATTTGACATATAACCCGTGTTCGGCAGCTATGTATTCCTAATTCGTTATTTATATTTTATAAGAAAATTTTGGCTATTAATTAATTATAGAGAGATATGTCACAGATTCATTTTATTGTTCCATGGTGAATGACACAGAAGATGATCAGAAACAGTCTGGAGGCTTGTAAAAGTGTTGCAGGGTAGGTTGTACTGAGAAATAATTGTTAAGAAAAAAATTCGGTATGTTGCGCCATTTCTGAGTGAACTAACAGTGAATTTAGTCAATCAGGTCCATGTGCGCGCAAATTCAAGTGGTCTGCCAGATGTGATTAGTGTCTGTTGTTGTCATAGCGCTGATGATAGGCCACGAGGCTGGTCAGCCTTTTGCTGGAGTTCCATCATTTATATCATTCCATGTTCAGTTCTTGTAGCGCTCGCCTGTTCGGTTTTAGGAAACCAAATGAAGGACACGCTTGGTGACATCGTCTCTAGCGGGTCTGCTTTAATTAGAGGGCGCAACGACCAGATTGGCCAACTTCAGTGTTAATTAACTTAGACACGGTGGAAGCTACCAGATTTATCTCTTAACAATTATTTCTCAGCACACCCTACCCTGAAACACCCTTGTAAGTTTTTCAGACTCTTTCTGACTGATGTGAATGGTGAGCCAGTCCATAAACAAATTTTTTGGAAGTCAGTAAAGCAAACATACGTGGCAACATTTTCGGTATGTTAGATAATTTAAATAATTTGACATATTTTTGATAAATATTGCGGATAATTTTTAGCGCAGACCAGATGGGGTATATTTAATTGTATAACACTAGGCTCTGATTGGAGGAGAGGAGACATAGGTAGAAACTATGGAATGAGTGTGCCCATTTTACGTATATAATGTTTATCTTTGACCTTGCAGTCATTTTAATATAGCATCAGAGCTATATACGTGTATATAAATGATGTAAATTGTCACTATTTTTACACCAGACGTAAATGTCTTTCGGGAATAATGAATATACACTCCTGGAAATTGAAATAAGAACACCGTGAATTCATTGTCCCAGGAAGGGGAAACTTTGTTGACACATTCCTGGGGTCAGATACATCAATTTGATCACACTGACAGAACCACAGGCACATAGACACAGGCAACAGAGCATGCACAATGTCGGCACTAGTACAGTGTATATCCACCTTTCGCAGCACTGCAGGCTGCTATTCTCCCATGGAGACGATCGTAGAGATGCTGGATGTAGTCCTGTGGAACGGCTTGCCATGCCATTTCCACCTGGCGCCTCAGTTGGACCAGCGTTCGTGCTGGACGTGCAGACCGCGTGAGACGACGCTTCATCCAGTCCCAAACATGCTCAATGGGGGACAGATCCGGAGATCTTGCTGGCCAGGGTAGTTGACTTACACCTTCTAGAGCACGTTGGGTGGCACGGGATACATGCGGACGTGCATTGTCCTGTTGGAACAGCAAGTTCCCTTGCCGGTCTAGGAATGGTAGAACGATGGGTTCGATGACGGTTTGGATGTACCGTGCACTATTCAGTGTCCCCTCGACGATCACCAGTGGTGTACGGCCAGTGTAGGAGATCGCTCCCCACACCATGATGCCGGGTGTTGGCCCTGTGTGCCTCGGTCGTATGCAGTCCTGATTGTGGCGCTCACCTGCACGGCGCCAAACACGCATACGACCATCATTGACACCAAGGCAGAAGCGACTCTCATCGCTGAAGACGACACATCTCCATTCGTCCCTCCATTCACGCCTGTCGCGACACCACTGGAGGCGGGCTGCACGATGTTGGGGCGTGAGCGGAAGACGGCCTAACGGTGTGCGGGACCGTAGCCCAGCTTCATGGAGACGGTTGCGAATGGTCCTCGCCGATACCCCAGGAGCAACAGTGTCCCTAATTTGCTGGGAAGTGGCGGTGCGGTCCCCTACGGCACTGCGTAGGATCCTACGGTCTTGGCGTGCATCCGTGCGTCGCTGCGGTCCGGTCCCAGGTCGACGGGCACGTGCACCTTCCGCCGACCACTGGCGACAACATCGATGTACTGTGGAGACCTCACGCCCCACGTGTTGAGCAATTCGGCGGTACGTCCACCCGGCCTCCCGCATGCCCACTATACGCCCTCGCTCAAAGTCCGTCAACTGCACATACGGTTCACGTCCACGCTGTCGCGGCATGCTACCAGTGTTAAAGACTGCGATGGAGCTCCGTATGCCACGGCAAACTGGCTGACACTGACGGCGGCGGTGCACAAATGCTGCGCAGCTAGCGCCATTCGACGGCCAACACCGCGGTTCCTGGTGTGTCCGCTGTGCCGTGCGTGTGATCATTGCTTGTACAGCCCTCTCGCAGTGTCCGGAGCAAGTATGGTGGGTCTGACACACCGGTGTCAATGTGTTCTTTTTTCCATTTCCAGGAGTGTATTTTACTTTAATCTCAAGGCTATGTAGTTTTTACAGAATATTTGACGCTATTTTTTTATACTACACTCTATTGGTCGGAAAGTGGATGGGGGCGCGTAATATAAGACACACAACGTGTCTGTTTCCACCAATTTCGATGTTTAATTATGCACTATGATTGGCTAGAGATAAGGACTATTGCACTGTGTAATCTGTTAGTGACAGCGGGAGGGGAGGTGTTTTTAAATTTTTCCCATTAATACAATTGGACTATTTCCGCCGCTTGGGATTTGTTATTGGTTATTTCATTTTTTAATATCGTGCTACGACTGGATGGAGATAGAGTGATGGGGAGGAGGAGGGGTAGTGGGAAGGATGATGGTGAGGGGAGGGGGCGGAGAGGGCGTGGCTTGGTGATTACATGTGTACAAGGTCACTATCCTTCCTCCTGAACGTAGGTAAACCCACTGAAAAGTCAAACTATGCCCAACAGAACATTACCATACCACTTTTGTGAAGTACTGTCACTTTACCATTGTTCTAGTTGCAAATGTGTGTGGAAGGAACGATTGTAAGTAAGCCCCCATGCAAGCTGTAATCCCTCTTACTGTACGTCCATGTTTTTTTCGCTAGATTTCCGTAGACAGAGGCAATATACCATGATGCACAACACCTCTCTTCGGCGGGTGCCATTGAGCTGGATGAGCGTCTGCGTAACGGTTTTGCACTCAATCAATGTGCTACCCTTCTTTAGTTCTTCTCTGTTTTATCCATCAGTCTTATCAGGTAACAGTCCCGACTGTCGAGAAATACTGAGTTATAGGTAGAACGTAGTTTTTGGAAGTTGCATTACTTCCTTTGTGGGTAAAATAAACTTCCTGAAGATTTTCAAGTGAAGCTAAGTGAGGCATCTGCCTTTACGAAAATCATGCAAGACCGAATCAACCTGGGAGCCGGTATCTGCTGTCTTCTTGAGTCTCGTGGACGAACAAAGCAAGCTGGGTTTCACACGATTGGTGTTTGTGAAAGCTATGTTGTTTCCTGCAGGAGATTTTCGGTCTTCAGAAAGGTCATAATAGGCGAGAATTGTAGTTCTGCAGCCTACTGTCATTAGAGACCTCTGCCTATAGTCACGTACTTCTGTTCGACAACAATTCGTTCCTTCAGCGGCCTACGGTGAACTTACAGATGGAATAGACATACAGTGATCGGCCAAAGCGTTATAATAATAATGTTGCGTGTCTAGGGCCTCCCGTCGGGTAGGCCGTTCGCCGGGTACAAGTCTTTCGATTTGACGCCACTTCGGCGACTTGCGCGTCGATGGGGATGAAATGATGATGCTTAGGATAACACAACACCCAGACCCTGAGTGGAGAAAATCTCCGACCCAGCCGGGAATCGAACCCGGGCCCTTAGGATTGACGTTCTGTATCGCTGACCACTCAGCTACAGGGGGCCGACAGAGCGTTATGACCACCTATTTAACAGCGCATTGGTTCAGTACCGATTCTGCTGGCATGGATTCTACATGATAGGTTTCCAGAACTGTGTGGTGCCATATATCTACTCATTGCTTACTAAATTCTCTCAAATTACTAGAAGGTGGATTGTAGGTGCGCAGCTGGCGCCTGATCTGTGTCCAATAAGTACAGATCAGGAGCATTTGCTGGCTAAGACATCAATGTGAGTTCACTAGCACGTTCCTCAAACCACTGCTGCACAATTTTGGCCTTGCGTCGTGGAGAGTTATCCTGCTGGAAGATGTTATCACCATCCGAGAAGACTTCAACCATGAAGGGATGCAGGTGGTCCGCAATAATTTTCACATAGTTCACTGTTCTCACGCTTTCTTCGTGTACTATCATAGCAGCTATTTATTCGACAGGCGACCCATTACTATTGATCAATGGTGAAAACTCAGTGATACTGTTCCCATTGCAGTCGTTAACTGACGATGTCGTTGGGTCAACACAGGAACATGTAGGGGTCGTGTGATATGTAGCTCCATTTTCAACAATGGCCAGCCGGCCGAAGTGGTCGTGCGGTTAAAGGCGCTGCAGTCTGGAACCGCAAGACCGCTACCGTCGCAGGTTCGAATCCTGCCTCGGGCATGGATGTTTGTGATGTCCTTATGTTGGTTAGGTTTAACTAGTTCTAAGTTTTAGGGGACTAATGACCTCAGCAGTGGAGTCCCATAGTGCTCAGAGCCAGCCAACAATGGCCTTTGAACCTTGTGCTCCGAAACCCTTCTGCCTGCACCAGCTTTGTACTCTGTCGTCACATCAGCCACAGATCGCTGCTTATCTTGGATTGCACAGTGGGGGATCTTCCAACCTCTATGTTTTTTGATAAGACGTGGTCGTCCATTACCATATGGCCTACGCGTTATTCCACCACCCTTCAACTACTCTTCATAGGTGCTCATGACAGTAGTGCACAAATAGCCGACTAGCTTGACTGTATCAGAGATTCTCGTTTCCAGCCTTAGTGCCGCAACAACGTGTCCATTTTCAGAACCACTTACAACAGTGGATTTCCACATTTGCAGTCCCTATCTTCGTTATAATGACTATCCATTCGTCTCTCTTCCACTTACATACCTTGTTTACTGCATCACGTGCCCACAACACTACCAGCAGGTGTTAAACCTCATGGTGAGAGGTGATCATAATGTTTTAGCTCATCAGTGTGTAATGGGGCGTGGTCTCCTGACCTTCATTTCTTACTTATTCCATCCTCACAATCATACTCTGCACATCAAGATACTTCATTCGAACCCAAACTCGATAAGGTAGAGTCAATTTTGTATGAATTCATGTAAGCGATATGCAAATCTAATAAGTAAATCGCAAGTGCGCACTGAGGTTGAAAAAAGTCGAAGCTAGCGTACACAATAGGACGGTCACAAGAATTTTCGTTCTAAAGAGGAAACCAGCCCACTGGGGAGACTGTCCCTTCAGAGAGCTGGGTCAACAACATACCTACTTCGGCCGAAGCGACCGCCCAGAGAGAAGACCGCTTTTGCCGGAGTGAAGGGATAACGACCCTCGTGTTTGACTTAAAAGTAAATTCCGCTACATTGTGTGGGAGCACCCTGAAGATGCATTTTTTGACGGTCCCACTGCGTAGTTACGGAGTTCTCACAGGAGGACAGTATACGCCCAAGAGAAATGCTACAGATTTCCGCATTGGTCGACTTAAACGAAGCGTCATTCCCCCCCTTTAAAAGAGCAATGCTGATTGACAGAATATTTCTGACGCAAAGAGTCAGAGGAGTGAGAGAAGGCACCGAATGATACACCCTTGCAACTTTTCCAAAAAAAGGAGCAATTCCGATTTTGCTCTTGGAGCGGGAACACGTAACGAGAGTGAGTGCGCTCGTACGTGGCTTCAAATGGCTCTGAGCACTATGTGACTTAACTTCTGAGGTCATCAGTCGCCTAGAACTTAGAACTAATTAAACCTAACTAACCTAAGGGCATCACACACATCCATGCCCAAGGCAGGATTCGAACCCGCGACCGTAGCAGTCGCTCGGTTCCAGACTGTAGCGCCTAGAACCTCACGGCCACTCCAGCCAGCGCTCGTGCGTGGATGCAAAGAGCGAGGAACTAAGTCTCTCCTCAGTACTTCACTGGGAGAGCACATATGTCGTTAGTGAATCGGAGTGACAAAATATATTGAGTCGCTCACGATTAAGCGTTGTTCAGTGTTGGCCGTCGCACTTCTTGTGCGGTGTGAACACGGACAGAGTACTAGTTAAACGCCTGCGAGCGAGTATTGAGTGGCACCGCGGTGGACTGGTTATCTGACTGGTGTACCACGCCAATAGTTAGACTAGGGGTGGATAGGCGTCCTTGACTTCATCAAGGCGTAGGGAGAGTTTGATTGGCAAGGTCAATCCAGATAGAAAGAGATAGTTGTGTTGTTTGTCAGCAGCGGGCGACGCAGGTAGCAGTCGTCGCAGCTCACGGTATTGTGCGCTACAGCGTTTGCGAGCCCCATCTGTCCTCCATAACAGTACACTCCATTACATTTCTCACACGACAGCCTTGACGGTACCTAGAAAAGTTATTCAAATTGTGAAGGCGCATTTGAACCAATTTTGAATCTGACGGTCCTCGTCAAAATGGTTCAAATGGCTCTGAGCACTATGGGTCTCAACTTCTGAGGTCATCAGTCCCCTAGAACTTAGAACTACTTAAACCTAACTAACCCAAGGACATCACACACATCCATGCCCGATGCAGGATTCGAACCTGCGACCGTATCAGTCGCGCGGTTCCAGACTGTAGCGCCTAGTACCGCTCGGCCACTCCGGCCGGCCCTTCCTCGTCAGCAGCTTCATGATGCGAACGTCACACAGCACAAATTTATTCATTTATTACATAACACAAAGTCATGATTCGTTTGTTATCTTTGAGTGGCAGAAAGGAACTGAAAATGATGGTAAATTTTCGGCTGATCTCATGTGTGTACTTTGGATCCTTTCTGTATTGGGAGCATTCCATCGGTAGCGACTAAAAGCCAGTGAACAGCATAAGAGCAAGGAAGTAAAAGTGAAATCGGAAACTACATAATAAGTTAGTTTCTGGTACCGAACGCATGAAAAGTACAAGTATTCGATGTTGAGAATAGTTCAACGTCTAAGAAGTTTGACTGATAAGACAGTGACACTGTTTTCTTCTTTTTCCTTTGCCTTTACTCTGTCCATGATTATTATAGAATTTAGTATTGTTAACGTTAGAGGGTGGTCGGAGGCCCTTCTCATCACTACTTCTTCAAGCCAGTTAACTTCCTCTAGACCAAGTAGCAGTCACAGAGATTTCTGCTGAAATTTCGGTCCCGTTTTTGAGAGCCCTGTTACTGGAGGGCCCAGGTTCAATTACTTGTACTGCCAGTGATTGTTCCTTGGCAGGAATAATGTGCACTCTTCCTCGTCATGTCAATTGACGAGCTACCTGAGTAAGAATCAGTGGTTCCACGGCCTCGGAAACTGACAGTGGCTGGGAGAACGGTGTGTTGACTCCATGCCCCTCCTGATAGCACCAGAATTACGGCACTGGCAGAGGATGACGTGGCGGCCCATTGGTACTGAATTATATTATTCAGAAAAATATTATTACTTATTTATTATTATTATTCTTCAGAAATATATTATTCAGAATTATTATTATATTATTCAGAAAAATAATTTGATGTTGGCAATTCATAGTGGTACGACCTTAAAGTTGCTCTATCTTTATAATTTTTGTAGTCATTCTTACTGCTTTTCAAAAATCCATGATACGATCGTGAAGTGAAACATAAAAAATAGACGTACAGATAGGCTCTGTTTTCAAACTACCTCAAGCAACTACACGCAAATTTCAATAGGCACCCTTAAGGTGCAGTATTGTTATTGTGACTTAATCCTGGGCCATCCATCATAATATTATTATAATTCTCTCTCTTCCCGTGCATTTTATTGATTCGCTACTAATCTTGTTAAGGCCGCAGTGATGTCGGGAATTCATCCGCGTTGTTTCTGATATTAGTCATTTTGTCACATCCTTTACCAAGTACTGATAACGCTAGGACTGAACGTTTTTGATGGAAAAGTTTAAGACAGACGGCAGGTACAGGATGCAATATTTTGAGTAATTTTTCTAGTGTTCAGTTTCAGTTCTGGATGTACTAGACATGGGAACGTGATTTAGGTCACCATTGCAACATGGTAGGCGATATAACTGTGGATTACATTCAGGCTGTGGCTCAGCACGACGAAACTGACAAGAAAGGAAGTAAATCAGAGCGGAATTCAGGCTATATAATCGGATGCCCGCCAGTACATTCCAACGAGACAAGTGAGCGTTCATCAGCAGCCGCACACTACAAGCAGAGGCGGCGTCCACAAATAGAGATAACGAGATCCTTTGTGAAATTACGAAGAAACTGACAAACTGGTTTACTTCCTGCTGCAAGTCAGTGAGGGCTAAATGTGTAATTCTGCTGACCACCCAGAAGAAACAACGGGAGAGAAGGAGATAATACTTTTAGAAAGTTCTCAGAGTAAAGCAATATAAACAAAATAACAAGATACACCGCTGGAAAAGTTGAAACTTTGCGCGCCTTAAAGAAATATACATATTTTAAAAATGGCAAACCTCCAAGTACAGACAAAGAACGAGACGTTGTTGTTCCTATGAACATGATTATCCACGATAAAGGTATGCAGGGTCGTTATAATTAAACTTTCTCAACCTGAACCAGTGTAGAAGGAAAATTATGTACCGTATGGTATTAAGCGTTATAAGAGTGACGTTTAGACTGTGCTCTTCTGGATTTGCGTTGTCACTAGCGTTAGGACTATGAATTGTGAGCGGGTGCCGATACTGGTACGGCGACAGGGCTGAACAACATCATGTGTATTACAGCTGCAGACCGCCAACATGTATCTGGACAAGGTGAGTTGGGCTTTAATCGTAAAGATGTTTTATCAAAACAACAGCAATAGTGCTGTTTCTCTCTCGAGTATCGACGCACTGAAGGAATACGGAGAGGTTCTCTTTCCGCACAGGCGTTGAAAAATATGACTCGGAAATACGAGCTGATGATTTGCGAACTGCTCCTGGGAGAGATCGTCGGCTAGTTGCGTAAAAATTGTTAAATAATTTATTTTTGGCATGGCTGAGAATATTTAACGCCATGTGCGATCATCAAGCAGTGCACGAACTGTGTCCCGACAGCTAAACATTCCATGGTCTACCCTTGTTACGGCCAGAAATAGAGCAATCTCTAGTGCAGTTCCAGGATGCCGTGGATGCAGATGGTCATCAAACTGAGCAAATTTTGTAATCTGGAAGTTAGATATGGTTCACAATTAACAAATTTTGCTTTCTAATGTCGAAATTAAAATATGTTTCTTCCCATGGTTTATTCGTTATTTCTCTTCCACATGTCCTCACACATATATTCACAAAGTCTCATTGTCCTACGATCACTCGTTTGTCATGGGGCCCTCCAATGTGGTGAAAGTTTTAATTAAAAGCGCACTGTATTATTGGCAGGTTGTATCAAGAACTTGTTGATTAAATTTGCGAAACTAAGTTGTTTATTGGTAGACACACTGGATTCTATTGTGTGCACGGCTTTGTTGAAATTTCAGTCCGACTCTCCTCAAATAGACTGTTTGTTACTTCCCTTCATGCTTTCAGCGAACGCCAGGTTCGTTTCTTCAAGAAGATTACAACAGATTTCGTTTTCCTTCCTTAAAATGTGAGTTTAGTGTATGACATCTCTTCGATGACGAGCTCGTAGAGAAGTACCACAAGTTCAGATTGAAAAATAATAGGATACTCTCTCGGTAACGTCATTTTCATGGAACTGTTTAAGAATTTTCCTGAACTAATGTAAACCATCTACGGAAACCCTAAATTTACGTAACCAGACGGAGATCTGAACTCCTTTCCTCTCCGTCACGAAACACTGCAATGACGAAAATGTTGAAAGCAATGCTGTTACAGTTTATATTTAAAAAACGAACAATTAAAGAAGCATGTATAAAATAAAGAAATTAACATCTTTAACCAGTTCTAGTCATTTAAAACGTCAAAAAATGCCGCAATCGGTCGGTGGGACTAAATTTATATAGAAGAGTTTCTAAGGTATGAAGGTCATATCTATTCCCGATTAATTTCGTTCATCTGTGCCCATTTGGAAATTCTTTGGAAAATAATGTGGATGTCCTTTAAAAAGAACTTTGGGGTGCTACGTTACACATTGACGTTAAGATGATCGAAGCAAAGGGACTAAAAATCTAAAATATTGTATAGTTCCATTCGATAGCTGGAAGGTAAAGTTATCATTTTGAGAAATCTCTTTGGAGCTGTTTACATATATGAATCACAACGGTTTGTCAGAGAAGGATTCAAACCCGGATTTCTGACATACTCGGGCAGTGTGTCAGCAATTACGTCATCGCAGAATGTCTCACTGACCGCCTCAAATCATTACCTCCACAAGGTCACTTTTATTTTTCTGTTGTGAAACTAGCTTCTCCATGAGCAAGGATAGGGCGAGGTGTCTGACTTAATCCAAACCACAGGATTGCTTCTGATGATAAGAGACTGTGGAAGATTGATGTTTTGAATGTATTCCAGAGGCGTGCTTGGATTCATTCTCTGTAGCAACTTTGAGACTGCAGATGAGTCGAACTCTCCACAATATCCTTTCTGTTGGAGATTCTTGCAGTGCTGTCAAAACGTCCGCGATAAGCTTAAGCTTTGAGTTAACCCGAAGGGCGTGATCGGAGTGTATAAATGATGATGCACAAACCGTGAAGGGCAGGAACGCGTCGTCGAATCACAAGCCGACGTACATTTTTAATTTTTCGCTTCTAATTGACACTACATATGCTGTACGTAGGGCAACAAAATTCATTCTTAACGTCCTTACAGCTGGTGGACAAACTGCAGAAGTTTTGAGAAACAAGGTCGGCAGCACCAACAATACGTTAAACAACGTTGATCTCATTAGAACTCCTCGCCAAAACAGAACAGTGAAGTTCTAACGCTAGCATATGTTAACGTGGTTCCTTGGTTGAGATACAGAGAAGGCTACTAAGTGCCATATTAAAAGCCTCTAGGCATCACTAACAGAACTTGTGTTTCGTTCGTTGTGGGTGAATGAAATAAAAGGAGAAGACGGTAAAATGTAGCCTCAATCCAGGACTACGGTTCTATGGCATCTGTTCTCAATCAAGAATAGTGTATTCTATAGTAAGAAAGCAGTTGTACATAAATGCTTATCGTAACAATACTGTGCAATAGTGCTTTCCTACTACATGATAGTGTAATATCCTCACTGAAGTACTTGCAAGTAAGAAGGCAGGAAACTACTTAATAAAGAGAAGCTACGTTTACTTTCCTTTTAGAAATAAAGTGTTATACTAATCTTAAAGTTTAATGTTCACATCATTTTAGATTCCTGCTACCGGCCATCGCAACTCCTCTCCTTCGTTGTTTGTGTCGGTGCTGACTTCCACAGTGTTCGACACAACACTTTCTTATCCAACATTTCCTCGCTACACTACTGGTGCCACCTGGTAATCTACGTAGGGAAAGCGCTGTTAAAGTGAGGACTAAATTTTTAACGACTGCCTTCAATCTAGAAATACCACTCGCTGTATTTTGCCAATATGGCTTACTTCCGATGAATGTCATGGCCATAATCCGCTACCCGATTCGAATCTACTTCAATAGCTTTGTTGATTATACACTTATGCATAAAAGTTGTTTCTGTTATTAGTGAATCTATGCTGTGAAATTCTAGTGGGAAAACTTACAACTGATTTTGGACCCGAGGCGAAAATTATTTATTCCAGTTTCCGAAACCCTATGGGGCTAAGATGAGTGTGCTCCATTACTGCGAGATATGCTCTGATACGGTACTTGAATCTCCGTAACTGCCTATAGTAGCCAAAACACGAGAAACTACACAAGTAATCGAAGTTATCCATGTGTAAAAGGTGAACTCTTGGAAACAATGTAATGAGGAAAGGAGTTGATCCAGTATCCTAGTATTACCTAGGCCCATGAAAATTTGACGTGACATTTAGATTCGAACAGACAAGTAGGCACATTCTTCAAAACGATAGATAAAAATTTAGAGAATTTTGATAAAATTCTTCTGGGTGTGATTATGTTTTGGTTTGTTAAAAATACTGGTGGTCTGACTGCTTTTTCAGGCAACCTTCATCAGGACACTGGACTCGCATTCGGGAGGACGACGGTTCAATCCCGCATCTGGCCATCCTGATTTAGGTTTTCCGTGATTTCCCTAAATCGCTCCAGGCAAATGCCGGGATGGTTTCTTTGAAAGGGCACGGCCGACTTCCTTCCCCGTCCTTCTCTAATCCGATGAGACCGATGACCTCGCTGTTTGGTCTCTTCCCCCAAACACCTCAATCTTTCATCAAGTGCGACATTGCAGCGCCTGTGTTGTTAAGAAGTGTGACACAGTGTTCCTTCGGATATGCATGCGTGGTCGAAGGGACAGTGCATCGTACTTCTTAACAACACAGGCACTGCAAAATCGTATTAATCAAATGTTCAAAATGTTCAAATGTGTGTGAATTCCTAAGGGACCAAAGTGCTAAGGTCCTCCCCCTTTACGCTAATTACATAATGTGCACGAATGCTGGTTTTGACGCATGAATGACGACATACGGAAGTTAAGATAGGGCGCGAGTCGTGCATGAATAGCCAAAGCCTCCTGCCTGCTTCCACCTCACCACCGGTGTCTGTCGGCCATATCGTGCCTCATTTGTCTTATATTTCGACCTTTTCCATCGACTACAGTTACATACATACCAGTCTACCAGATACGCGCCCACCAGGACTAAGGATTTTTACAGCCTGCTACTGCGCTGTGTTCCCCGGAATGTGATGGAGACCAATAATTCCTCCATCCAGTGCCGCATAGTGTGGACTACCGTCCACCAGCCCTCCTCCCTACGAACGTACGGGCACTGTGATATCACATAGTCAACAGCAAATTTGCCACGAAACAGCGACTGCACAACATTGGCTTATCAAATTCCCCTCTTAGTCTCCTTTGCCAGCAACTGGACGCTGAGAGGACCACCGCCTGACATGCACCTCTTCACAAGATGTATGGCGCTTCGTGCAGCAAATCATTACCTGCTATCTCCGAGTGCCATCAGACACAATCGAACCTCGAATGTTTCTATACCCGGAGGACAAACATTTTCCCGCCGCCAAATGTCATGCTATTACGTGGGTCAAGGAATGAGCGGTCGCTTATCTCTTTCATAAGGGACCTAAATCCCGCTTCGACTTCTGGACCTATTTACGAACAGCCCATGCAGCTCTCGGAATCACGCCACGTTACCCAACATTATTTGCGAACTATCTTCGAGGGGTCTTTGTTAGACCTCCACTAAGTTGTGGGCTGCCTGGCCCAGAGGGCACCTACCCCTCCTCCCCCGGCGGTGTCTGAGTTTAAGCCGCCCATTATCGATTCTACCTCTTTCCTCCGCGGATGGGAGAGCGCGTCGCAGATTGCGCGGAATTTATTTCTTTTTTCTTTTCCTTTTTCTTTTCTTTTTCTTTCCCCAAAGCACTCCGTCTTCAGGTTACGAGTGGCCTACCGGGACCATCCGACCGCCGTGTCATCCTCAGCCGAGGATGAGGATAGGAGAGGCGTGGGGTCTCCCGTCCGTTATGATGGTATTCTTGACCGAAGCCGCTACTATTCGGTCGAGTAGCTCCTCAATTGGCATCACGAGGCTGAGTGCACCCCGAAAAATGGCAACAGCGCATGGCGGCTGGATGGTCACCCATCCAAGTGCCGGCCACTCCCAACAGCGCTTAACTTCGGTGATCTCACGGGAACCGGTATATCCACTGCGGCAAGGCCGTTGCCCCTTTTCTTTACCCAGCCTTTAGAGTTTCTTCTCTAGCGCCGATGTTTTCCACATTATTTCAGGATAATAGTGAATATTACAAAAACACAATGCAAATAGAATGAGAATTTCACTCTGCAGCGGAGTGTGCGCTGATATAATAAATAAACAACAAGAATGCCTTCCACATCTGTTGATTCCTGTGTCTCCGACTTCCCTAAGCACCACAGGCTCGGTGGTGGTGAGGGAGACACAGTGTTAAATCATACTAATAATGATAACAACCTTATTATTTGATCACATTAAAATGGACGATCTTCGGAAGAGAAAGTTTGCATCTTCTCAAACAGTACATCGCAAGTATAAGAATACGTCGTGCAACAAAGGCATTTCTGAGGGTGCAGCGCGGGTGCGTGTTGTACATTTTTCGTGAATGCGTTGGGATAAAATCATAAAAGGTGTTTAGTGTTAACATCTAATTTAATTATCAATGTGTAAACGTAGGCTTCCGTTACCGTTGTAACTGTTAGTGAAAATCTTGAGGGTATGTGACCGCATTGTCAGTATTTTAAATTGTACGAACTTTCGGACACTGTTGCAAATGACTTTCTTCAGGGTATTTTGCTGACTGTCAACAAAACACCCTGAAGAAGGCCATTTTCAACAGTGGGTGACACGTCGAATAATTTTACGTATTGACAATGCCGTCACATTCTCCGAAAAACCTTAATCGTCAATCCGTTTAAAATAACGCATACCCAGAGTAGCATAATAGTTACCGGACTAAATGAATCGAGTTTACTAAGTGTAACGTCGACTGACAACACGACGATGACCACTGTTTCCTGTAGTGCCTTCCAACGGCGGCTGCACACAATCTGTAATTTTTACTGTTGGTGACCGCTGTGTGCCCGATATCTGCCGTACCTTCCGCATACCTTCCGCATTCACTCGGCACTGAACTTTCTATGCATTTTGGATGAGCTTTCCTCTGATGTGCCTTTTCTGTATTTCTGGGTATGTTTACGAACAATAGGAGACGACATCTTTCATTATTTTGTAATTTTCAGTTTAATACAGATTTACACTTATATTGCGGCTAGATTTTCATTCTCCCACTTTGAGCTTTATTAATGCACCATAAGCTCATAACAATGACGCCTGTATTAAGGGGAGCCGGAGGTGGTCAAATCCAAAAAATTACGATTTTTTTTGCTACCGAAAATTAATTGGAACATTCCTCTTTAATGTAAACTTTGAATTATTGTTCTACTCGCCCTAGAAGTGGAGTTATTACCATTTTCCCCCACGCCTGCAGAGGAAATGGGCGGCCGCTGAATGCATCTAACACCCTCTCGTGACTTCCTGGTGAACTGCTTGGGATTTTCTCGGCCTGTTACGCATACAGCGCCCTATGTTATGCATACAGCGAGTGTGCAAGGGTTGGATACATTGTTTTCTGTGACAAATGAAGCGCTAAGAGAGCGGAACATCGTCTCTGCTGTTTACCGTTGCGAATTAGTTCAGTGTTGCGCCTGTTGTTGGTAGTATTATACTTCTTGTGTAAAGCGTTGTTCCGGGTACGATGCCACGTTTTAGTAACCGTGTATATAAGAAGAGGAAGAACATAAGGAAAAGAAAATTAACACTAATACCAAGTTGCGATACTACAATTACTGAAACAGTGCGTTCTTCTGCTAAGCAACACATGGCCGGCCATAGCCCTGTGACATCTTCTAGCAAGAAACTGACTGGTGGAAGTGACAGATTTCGTGAATATGTTAGTGACAGTGATGATATTAACGAAGTGCTGAACATTGGATTATTATCTTCTGTGCCGAAAGAAAGTGTTCTGTGCAAAATGTGTTCAAGTGTTGGAGTGGGACTAGAGATAACAAAGCACTTTGGTTTAGCTTGTGAGATGAAGATAATCTGTGCATGTTGCAAGTATCAAGTGACTTTCTACAATTTACATGCAAGTCTCTTTGGTGAAAATGGACGATCTAGAGTGTTTGATGTGAATGTTCGACTTGTGTATGGTCTTCGATCCATTGGAAAAGGATCTGCTGCTGGTAAACTGTTTTGTGGTATTATGAACTTGCCATCGCCTCCAAGCAAATTTGGGTACTACTGTGAACTGGTAGGATCCTCTGTTGAAGATGTGGCTTTGAAAACCATGAAGGAAGCAGTGGAGGAATCTGTAGACATGAACGGTGGTTCTAGGGATTTGGTAGTGGCATTAGATGGTCCCTGGCAAAAGAGGGGTCATAAATCCCTGAATGGGGTTGTAACTGCTACTTGTGGTGATAGTGCAAAAGTGATAGATGTTGCAATATTATCAAAACATTGTAGGTGCAAAAATAAAATCAAAGGAGAGCACAGTGGAATCTGTGAGGCAAATTTTGTGGATCAAGTGGAGCAATGGAAGTGGATGGAGTGAAACAAAGTTTTGAACGTTCAGTTCCCAGATACAACATTAGGTACAAATACTACCTTGGGGATGGTGACTCCAAAGGTTTCAAGACTATAGAGGAACTGAAACCATATGGAAATGAATTTGTAGTTGAAAAGTTGGAATGCATTGGGCATGTGCTAAAGCGTATGGGTGCACGGCTTCGAAGGCTCAAACAAACTTTGGGTTCAAGTAAGCTCAGTGATGGAAAGACAATAGGAGGGAGAGGCAGGCTTACTGATGAGGTGATTGAACGTCTACAGAGATACTATGGGTATGCTATATGGCAAAATACTAGTAATGTTAGTGACATGCGAAAAGCAGTCCTTCATACTGCCTCTTCCAATGAATACCCTCAACACAGCCTGTGCCCAAAAGATTCCTGTTGCAAATATAATGCAAAAAAGGACTATGATCACAAACATGGTTTACCAGCAGCTGTGATAAATGCAATAAAACCGATTTTTCATGACTTAGCACAGCCAGAATTGTTACACAAATGTCTACACGGAAAGGCACAGAATCCTAATGAGAGCGTAAACAATTTTATTTGGAAAGTGATTCCTAAAAGGGTGTTTGTATGCATAAAAACACTGCACTTTGGCATTTATGATGCAATAGCAACCTACAACCAAGGTAACAGTGTGAAGTGCGAAGTTCTGAAGGCATTAGGATTTACAGCTGGGGTGAACACTGTACGAGCACTAAGAAATATTGACAGAGAAAGGATAAGAGGAGCAGAAAGAAGAGAAAGGCATATGAAGTATGATGGAACAACAGGCCAGAAAAGAAGACAAAAGAGGAAGCTTTTGGAAGATGAAGAAGAAGACCCTGATAATCCATCCTATAGTGCAGGAATGTATTGAGAAACTTTGATAGCCATTTCCCGTAAATTAGAATTTTTCGAATATAAGGAACATTTTCTCAAAATCCACTCAAGCTAGAGAGATGAAATTTTTATACAGCACTCCTAGTGGTCAAACTTACATTGTAACACAGCCATTTGGCAATATGTTCAGTAGATTCATTTCAGTTTAATTATAAAGCAATTATTTGCAAAAAAATTTGGGTCATTAATAAAAAAAATAATTGGAAGGAAACTAGAAAAGATACTCCAAAATCCCTCTGTGATAACTGCAATACTAAACCACTCTATATGTAAAAAAAATTTCAAATTTTTCTATTTGGTAGTTTATTCATAAATGTTCCTCAAACTTAGTGATTTTAACATGGGCAGTATAGACACCTCCGGCTCCCCTCAATGTTCCATTTAAACGTGTCCCCGCGCTACACCGATACTTAACTTCACAAAAAGGTAATTCGTAACCATCACGCGCATGCGCCTGCACTGGTACGGTGACTTCGCAGGCAAAACAAATACTGCGTGAAAAAGACGTATAGACATTATCTACCTGTTCTGTGTGGAGTCACTATTTACGCATTGTTAATCTCGTAGCTATCATTGATTCAAATATGACAGTATTTTGTCACACAATAAAGTTCGACCGACTGCCACCCCAACTACGCTATAGAAACTTTGTATGCATGCAGACTGAAGCGACAATTTGTACCAATGTCGGGATTCGAACCTGAGTCTCATCATCTGTAGGCCGATGCGCTAAGCACTACGCCACATTGGCACAGTGGTTTTGCATACTTCCACAGACTACCTTATCATGCCACTCTCATCAATCCAAAAGCCCATTGATGCCTCGGCTCACTTGGTATTCCCCGGGGAGGATTCCCCATTTCGTTCGATACTGAGGTGCTATTCCAACACATTTGGAGAGTTTCCGCTATACTATTCGAGTTTAGGGGTATTGCAAAGTGAGCTGAGGCATGAATGGGAATTTGGATTAAGGAGGTGCGATAGGGTAGTCCCTGCAGTTGCACAGAGCCACTGTGCCAGTGCGGCGTAGTGGTTAGTATGTCTGCCTAACAAGCAGGAGACCTGCGTTGGAATCCTAGCCTTGCTACAAATTTTCATTCTTCGCTTTAGACTGCATGTATACATTACGTATACACGTCTGAGACTTGAAAAGTTCTGTGGAACTATATAGTTTTATTTGTTTATAGAGGCTTCCACATCACACTGGTTGATATATATATATATATATATATATATATATATATATATATATATATATATATATATATAAAGAAATATCTGATTTAGTTCCCTTTACTGTCTTCCCTTGTCAGCCCTCTCGTGTTTTTAATTCATTTATTTTATTTATTTGCTACACTCATTCTTGCGATAATATGTGTCTACAGAAAGTAAAATTCTATGTACCGACTTGACAGAAAATCCTAGGAAGTTCTGGTCTTACGATAAATCAGTAAGTGCCTCGAAACAGCATGTCCAGACACTCCGGGATGATGATGGCATTGAAACAGAGGATGACACGCGTAAAGCTGAAATACTAAACACCTTTTTCCAAAGCTGTTTCACAGAGGAAGACCGCGCTGCAATTCCTTCTCTAAATCCTCGCACAAACGAAAAAATGGCTGACATCGAAATAAGTGTCCAAGGAATAGAAAAGCAACTGGAATCACTCAACAGAGGAAAGTCCACTGGACCTGACGGGATACCAATTCGATTCTACACAGAGTACGCGAAAGAACTTGCCCCCCTTCTAACAGCCGTGTACCGCAAGTCTCTAGAGGAACGGAAGGTTCCAAATGATTGGAAAAGAACACAGGTAGTCCCAGTCTTCAAGAAGGGTCGTCGAGCAGATGCGCAAAACTATAGACCTATATCCCTGACGTCGATCTCTTGTAGAATTTTAGAACATGTTTTTTGCTCGAGTATCATGTCGTTTTTGGAAACCCAGAATCTACTCTGTAGGAATCAACATGGATTCCGGAAACAGCGATCGTGTGAGACCCAATTCGCTTTATTTGTTCATGAGACCCAGGAAATATTAGATACAGGCTCCCAGGTAGATGCTATTTTCCTTGATTTCCGGAAGGCGTTCGATACAGTTCCGCACTGTCGCCTGATAAACAAAGTAAGAGCCTACAGAATATCAGACCAGCTGTGTGACTAGATTGAAGAGTTTTTAGCAAACAGAACACAGCATGTTGTTATCAATGGAGAGACGTCTACAGACGTTAAAGTAACCTCTGGCGTGTCACAGGGGAGTGTTATGGGACCATTGCTTTTCACAATATATATAAATGACCTAGTAGATAGTGTCGGAAGTTCCATGCGGCTCTTCGCGGATGATGCTGTAGTATACAGAGAAGTTGCAGCATTAGAAAATTGTAGCGAAATGCAGGAAGATCTGCAGCGGATAGGCACTTGGTGCAGGGAGTGGCAACTGACCCTTAACATAGACAAATGTAATGTATTGCGAATACATAGAAAGAAGGATCCTTTATTGTATGATTATATGATAGCAGAACAAACACTGGTAGCAGTTACTTCTGTAAAATATCTGGGAGTATGCGTGCGGAACGATTTGAAGTGGAATGATCATATAAAATTAATTGTTGGTAAGGCGGGTACCAGGTTGAGATTCATTGGGAGAGTCCTTAGAAATTGTAGTCCATCAACAAAGGAGGTGGCTTACAAAACACTCGTTCGACCTATACTTGAGTATTGCTCATCAGTGTGGGATCCGTACCAGATCGGGTTGACGGAGCAGTTAGAGAAGATCCAAAGAAGAGCGGCGCGTTTCGTCACAGGGTTATTTGGTAACCGTGATAGCGTTACGGAGATGTTTAGCAAACTGAAGTGGCAGACTCAGCAAGAGAGGCGCTCTGCATCGCGGTGCAGCTTGCTGTCCAGGTTTCTAGAGGGTGCGTTTCTGGATTAGGTATCGAATATATTGCTTCCCCCTACTTATACCTCTCGAGGAGATCACGAATGTAAAATTAGAGAGATTCGAGCGCGCACGGAGGCTTTCAGACAGTCGTTCTTCCCGCGAACCATACGCGACTGGAACAGAAAAGGGAGGTAATGATGGTTCAAATGGCTCTGAGCACTATGGGACTCAACTGCTGTGGTCATCAGTCCCCTAGAACTTAGAACTACTTAAACCTAACTAACCTAAGGACATCACACACATCCATGCCCGAGGCAGGATTCCAACCTGCGACCGTAGCAGACGCACGGTTCCGGACTGCGCGCCTAGAACCGCGAGACCACCGCGGCCGGCGGAGGTAATGACAGCGGCACGTAAAGTGCCCTCCGCCACACACCGTTGGGTGGCTTGCGGCGTATAAATGTAGATGTAGATGTAGATGGGAGCTTACTCGCCTGAAAGTGCTGATTTTAATGTGATATATTCTAGATTGACTGATTCCATAAGTGCGGCTGAAACAAAATATCTTCTTAAATCGTTAAAATTACAACTACGACGTCGATTCCGTCTAATCGTGAATAAAAAAGTTACTAAATACGTAACAAAATCGCTCTAGTAATGTAGAATGGTGAGCGTGGAAAATATTTTCAGGGTCATACTTTCGCCTACACTCAGAAACCGGGGATAGGATTTTCTATTATAAGTAGTTATAACGTTCCAGTGAGCTTCTGCAGAGTGGAGGCAGGACTAGGGTAAGAGCATGTCGGCCCTCGCCGTATCGTCTGCTCCAGCCGCCACGTGTCTGCGAGCACTGGTGCCGCGGGCGGCTCCACTCTAAAGGATCCGATGGCAATAATGGAAGAGGGGTGGCGGACTGACCTGTTATGGGGAGCGTCGCGTTGCCCGTTCTCGTCGTCGTCGTCCATGTCGTTGAAGACGAGCGTGAGGTTGTCCTTGCCGGTGGCGGGCACGCGGTGGCAGGGCAGGCCGCGCAGGCACTGCCCGTCCTCGTCCAGCTCGCCCTCCATCACGAAGGGCGGCGCCAGCGCCGTCACGATGCGGAAGACGGAGCGCGACCGGCCCGCGGCCGCCGCGCCCACCAGCTCGCCGCCCGGCCACACGATCGTGTCCAGCCGCACCGCGCGCCCCGTCACCTGGCCTACCACCCGCCACGCCGTGCCCGGGCCTGCCGACAGAACCCCTTGTCAGACTTGGCGCTCAGTCAACAGCTGCAAAGTTGATAACAACTACAGGTTTACGGAGCTATGTGTAACACAACGTAAAGCGATGGCGATACATTTGCGAGGGGCGTTCAATAAATAATGCAACACATTCTTTTCTGAAAGCAGGTTGGTTTTAATCAAGATACCAATAAACCATATCATTCCCCATTCTTCTGGCTACAAAACCATATTTATTAACATAATCTTCGTTCAATGCGACGGCCTCACGCCACCTTACTGAGGTACCCTGTATGCTGCAATGGTACCATTCTACCAGTCGACGTCGGAGCCAACGTCATGTGTCATAAATAACCTCCCCATCACGTACGTACTGTCCCCCGAAAAGTGCATCCTTCATTGCTACAAACAGATGGATGTCATAAGGGGAGAGATCCGGGCTGTAGGACGGATGTGGAAGAACAGCCCGACAAAGTTTTGTGAGCCCCTCTGGGGTGCGCAGACTTGCGTGGGGCCTTGCCTTGTCATGGAGAAGTTCGTTTGCGTTTTTATGTCGACGAACACTGTGTGCAGCTGGCCAACACGTGGGAGGCTACAGAGATCTGCGCGTGCTTGTTGTGATGATGACAGACGTCTCGCACAACGACCCACCGTGCTTTTGTCCACTGCCAGGTCTCTGTAGACATTCCGCGAGAGCCTAACCCTCAGTGACAGCTCTCCGCTTGGAACACGCCTCCGTTACAAACGCCATTCTGAAGGCTACTTATAGCATCGCCAACTAGCGGAAGTTATATAGAGGCAGAAGCGGGAATATTTAACAATGACTCACCACAAAGTCCGCATTTTTTCAACCGAAATTGGCCACGAAAAGAAAGTATAGCCTCTCGTACATCCACGTTTATACTCCTCAAGCAACGTTTTGGTGTGTGCCGGTAGTCACTTTGTAACAATATCACTGGCCGCTTTCTGACCCAGTTACAAAACGTCCGCGGTTAGAGATTATTGTCAGAACGTTCACAATACGTAGTAACTGACGGAAAATGAAAGCGCAAAACTGAAGTGATTTTCAGCGTTCCCGAAGGAAGTGTTACACGCCCTATGCTGTTTCTAATCTACATAAACGACTTAGGATTGGTTGGTTGGTTGTTTTGGGGAAGGAGACCAGACAGCGTGGTCATCGGTCTCATCGGATTAGGGAAGGAAGTCGGCCGTGCCCTTTCAGAGGAACCATCCCGGCATTTGCCTGGAGTGATTTAGGGAAATCACAGAAAACCGAAATCAGGATGGCCGGACGCGGGATTGAACCGTCGTCCTCCCGAATGCGAGTCCAGTGTCTAACCACACGACTTAGAAGACAATCTCTGCAACCCTCTTAGATTCATATCATTACCCGCCTAGTGAAATCATCAGAAGATAAAAAACAAATTCCAAAAAGTCACAGATACGATATCTGTATGGTGCGAAAAGTGGCAATTGTCCTGAATAACAAAAATGTGGGGCCACCCAAACGAGTACAAAAAGAAATCCGTTAAATTTTCGATACACGACAAATCACACAAATTTTAAGGCCCGACGAAATACCTAGGAATTAAAATTCCTATATATGGAGATATGATCTCATGATAAGATCTGAGAAATCAGAGCTCATACAGAAAGACTGAAGTAATTTTTTCCCACGCGCTGTTAGAGAGTGGAACGGTAGAGAAAAAGACTGAAGGTGGTTCGATGAATCCTCTGTCAAGCACTTACGTGTGAATTGCAGATTAGTCATGAAGGTGTAGATTGTTTGTAAGCCTCCGTGCGAGCTGCAGTCTCTCTCATTTTACCGTCATAGTCTTTTAGGAGATGTTAGTAGCGGGAAGGCAACTCTTCTAAGAATTTATGCTCTCGGCATTTTAACGGTAATCACACCGTGATGCAGAACACCTATTTTTTAACGTCTACCACTGGAGCTGGTCCAGCATCTCCGTGACGCTTTGGCACAGGCTGAATAAGTCTGTAACGACACTTGCTGCTCTTATTTGGATCCTCTGTTCCCTCTATCAGTCCTATGTGATACGGATCTCAGACTGACTTTTCAGGCCGTCCGTAGTGGTCGAGCGGTTCTAGGCGATACAGTCTGGAACCGCGCGACCGCTACAGTCGCAGGTTCGAATCCTGCCTCGGGCATGGAGGTGTGTGATGTCCTTAGGTTAGTTCGGTTTAAGTAGTTCTAAGTTCTAGGAGACTGGTGACCTCAGAAGTTAAGTCCCATAGTGCTCAGAGCCATTTGAACTGACTTTTCATGTGCTGGTGGAATGAGGATTTTGTAAGTTACCCCTTTCGTGGATGGATTACATTTTCTGAGGTTGCTTTCTCTGACTGACAGTTTGGCTTCTGATTAATTAGTTTTACGTTGACGTTTCACTTTAAATAACATAATACGTATACTCCTAAATATTTTATGGGTGAGACTACTTCTCATGATTGTTCTGAAATCTTACAATCATACAACATTGGGACTTTCTTGCCACTTAAGCGCAATATGTTACATTTATACACGTTGAGAGTCAACTGCCAATCGCTACAGGTCTACAGTTGTCTAGTACTGCAACATCTCATTATACAATAGCATATCTGCAGTTCGTTGTCTAGTGACTAGCGTTGCTGCCTCTGTATCACGGGGTCCCGGGTTCGATTCCCGGCTGTGTTGGTGATTTTCTCTGCCCGGGGACTGGGTGTTTGTGTTGTCCTCATCATTTCATCATCATCATCATCATTCGTGACAGTGGTTAGACTTTACTGTGCACAGAAATTGGGCTGTGTAAAATTGGGGCTTTGTACGGGTGCTGATGACCCCGCAGTTGAGCGCCCCACAAACCAAAGATCATCACCATCACCACTACACAGCAGCTTCATCCACGAAAAACTCGTGCAATATCCGACGTTACTGACTTTGTTATTTATATATACAGGGTGTTCGGAAATTCCCTTATAGATATCTATGTCCTGTAGACGGGAGTGACTAGATGATGTTTGGAAAACGAATTCATGTCCGAATAGGAACTGTTTCCTCTCCACGACGGGTACAATTCAGATGTAAGAGGCGTCCACATCTGCTGAGAGAAAGAGAGAAGTCTCAGAGTTGCTTGTCCTGGTATGCAATAGGGTACAGAGGATGACATTTACTACATCAGACAGTCACCCAATGGCACTTAACGTTTGTCTTGCCGCGAGACCTATTCGATGCCTATGCGTCTCCGATACAGTAAACATGGTTCGGTACATGTCTTCGGAGCAAAGAAACATGCTCCCTGTGAATGATGTAGCTCAAGGTAACGAAATAGCTGCTAGTCGGCTGTATCACGAACGTTTTCCGCGACGTAGCACGCCATCGCAGACACTTTTTGCCCTAGTTACGCACCGCCACCGAGAAACAAGTACCTCCACCGTGAGGAGGCAGTATTGTGTTGTTCCAGGGCTACGCCGCACGCCCCAATTTGAAGAAGATGTACTGCATCGCATCGAAGAGAACCCGTCATCGAGTACTCGAACAACTGCGCGTGCAAATAGTGTTAGCCATAGTATGGTCTGGGACGCTGTGTATGAGCAACAGCTGCATCCATAGCACTTATAGAGGGTACACGCTATAGGCCCAGCCAATTTTCCACAACGCGTTGCCAACTGCACGTGGTTTCTACACCGCTGCATCGACACATCCCCGTTTCCACGTCGAGTTCTGTTCACAAATGAATGTAAATTTAGTAGGGACTCTGCTCTGAATTAGCGAAACAGCCGTGACTGGACAGACAAAAACCCTCGGGCCACACATGCTCAGGAATTTCAGCACCTGTTTGATACTGACGTGTGGGCATGTATTGTGGATGGTCATGTGATTGGGCCATACCTCCTTCCCCTCGAACTAACTGGTTTAAAATGGCTCTGAGCACTATGGGACTTAACTACTGAGGTCATCAGTCCCCTAGAACTTAGAACTACTTAAACCTAACTAACCTAAGGACATCACACACATCCATCCCCGAGGCAGGATTCGAACCTGTGTCCATAGCGGTAGCTCTGTTCCAAATTGAAGCGCCTATAACCCCGCTCGGCCAATCCGGCCGGTAAACTAACTGGTCCAGCATGCTTGACCTTTCTAGGAAACTTACTGGACCTGTTATAGTAAGCTGTGCCACAGAATGTCTGTCAGGAAATGTTGTTTCTGCATGAAGTTGCCCACCTCACTACTCACGTGCGGTTCAGAGAAATTTCAACTAATTGTATGCTGAAAGATGGATAGGCCGGGTGGTGCAACCGCGTGCCGCCCGATCGCCGTATTTAACTCCTGTGGACTACTTCTTCTGGGGTCGTATGAAAAGTTTAATTTACGAACTACTATAGAGACAGAGGAACATCCGCTGGTACGAGTTCTGCTGCTGCACTAGAAACTGAAGAGAGCCCAGTGTGTACCAGAACATTTTTCGTAGGCACAATGATTGTAACGTCGTTAGTGGTCGCCACATTGAACCGCTTGTGCAATGCAGCAGTACCGTCTGTACGAACAGTGTGCCGATTCTTTTTTGCTTTGGAATAATGTAAACACGTAATGTTCAAGTGTCCATACAAACAAATGTACTTAAGTGACAAATGGCTATTTCGATATATTTCCTTTCGAATTGTTACCGAATAATTGTTCGGCGTCACAGCTAATTCAGTCCCTCAAGCAGAAGTGCATGAGTTAAACATCTGAATTGAAACCGTCGTAGAACGGAAACGGTCCGGACATGGGGTCCAGTTCAGAATATCACGATACGTTCTTGGACATGGGTTCCTGTTCAAAATATTATATATTCACTCCCCCATAGAAGTTTCTAACGGGAATTTCTAAACACCGTGTATTGTGAAAAATAACAATCCTATAACAATAGCTTCGGGTACGTCTAAAGTTACTTTTACCTCTGAAGATTAGTCTCCGTTATGAATGACAGGCCGGCCTGTGTGGCCGAGCGGTTCTAGGCGCTTCAGTCTGGAACCGCGTGACTACTACGGTCGCAGGTTCGAATCCTGTCTCGGGCATGGATATGTGTGGTGTCCTTAGGTTAGTTGGGTTTAAGTAGTTCTAAGTTCTAGGGGACTGATGACCTCAGATGTTAAGTCCCATAGTGCTCAGAGCCATTTGAACCATTTATGAATGATGGTTCAAATGGCTCTGAGCACTATGGGACTCAACTGCTGAGGTCATTAGTCCCCTAGAACTTAGAACTAGTTAAACCTAACTAACCTAAGGACATCACGAACATCCATGCCCGAGGCAGGATTCGAACCTGCGACCGTAGCGGTCGTGCGGTTGCAGACTGCAGCGCCTTTAGCCGCACGGCCACTTCGGCCGGCATTTATGAATGACATGCTGTGTTCTGTTTGATAGTAACATCTCAGTCCAGTCAAAAAGCTTATCGTGTTTCGTACGCTCCCATTTTGTTGATTACACAGCGGTGTGGAACTCTAACGAACTCCTTCTGGAAATCAAGAAATACGGAATCAGCCTGGGCACCGTTATCTACTGCTCTCTGCGTGTCGTGGCGGAACAGAGCTAGCTGAATTTTTCTCACGACCGTTGCTTTCGGAATTCATGTTGATTCCTTCACATGAAATTTAAAATCTTATAATTACACGGTCTGCAAATTTAATTGAAGCACTTAGAAGGACATGAGTAAACGAAACGAAGCTCCACGGGCTCATACGATATGTTAAGTATTTCACTGATTACAAAATCGACTCAGATTTACAAAACGCTTGGCAGTATGAGCCCATTTATCAGCATCAGGTTGCACTCCCTTGGCCTGGATTCATCCTCTGATTCGGTTGGGAAGGGTGTCATAAGGCCGTTGTGTTCTCTCGTGAGGCAAGCTGGCGCACATCTGTAGTAACTGACTCTTTATATACTCGATATTGGCACTGATACACAGTTGGCGTCAGAGCTGTGTTCTATTGGGAACTGATCTGGGGAACTTACTGGCCACGGAAGTACCTCAACATCCCGCGACAGTTCATAGAGAAAAGTGCTATGTGTGTATCAGCATTAACCTTATCAAAAATGGTGCCACGATGGCGTAGCATGAGAGGTAACACGTAGAATGTCTGTGACGTTCCGTTGTGCCGTCACGATTCCTACAATCACTACCACCGTGAGTTGAAGTTCAAATGGTTCAAATGGCTCGGAGCACTATGGGACTTAACTGCTGTGGTCATCAGTCCCCTAGAACTTAGAACTACTTAAACCTAAGGACATCACACACATCCATGCCCGACGCAGGATTCGAACCTGCGACCGTAACAATCGCGCGGTTCCAGACTGTAGCGCCTAGAACCACTCGGCCACTCCGGCCGGCTGAGCTGAAGTTATAACCGATAGCTTCGCACCGGGGTCAACAGATATACAGGCTCAACAACGAATTTGTGACGCCACACTAGTATTCTTGTCCGCCACACTTCACGAACACTCGGCTCCATTCAGGGCCCACGGGAAATCAGTATTTATTTGAAAAAGTACCCACTAAATGTCTTATTGTTGTCGTGTGCTAACGAGAACTTCCATGCAATGAAATTCGCTCTCAAAAATTATCAAACCCGTCTGAAATAGTTACTCACACCTCTCTGGAGACGCCTGCTGGCACTCGTAAGACCTTCAGTGTCACGTGCTGCGACGTATGTGTCACGGCTTGTCTTTCTTGTGGGTCTCACTGCACACACGATGACGCGAGGAATGATACCGTTGTGCCTCTCCATAACAGTGGAAGAATGGAGCCCCTCCCAGGTTGCTACCATTTCACTGACGATGGTGTTCCAGGGTTGCGCAGAACCACGATTCATCGCTGAACACAATGCGAAGCCATTCACTAGCAGTCCGTGTTTCGTGGTTACATCACCACTCCAAATGGAGCAATTTCAATTTCGACATTTATTCGCTGACTCCGATTTCTTTTGACATCAGCTGTATTAGGTATAGAGATATTGCCTAACAGTGGTATATGAAAATTTGTGCCAGCCCGTGACTCGTACCCGGATTTCCCGCCTTAACCTCTTCTGCTATCCGTGCTCGCTTCCCGGGCCGATCCAAACCTTCGTATGCGTCATAGTCAACAGCTCTTAATCCTGGAAAAAATACTTGCATTTCTACAACAGGAAGAAAGAGGCAACAACGTGTTTAACGTTACTATTATCGTCGTATTACCCATCTACACTCATGCTCATAAATTAAGGATAATGCTGATACATGGTGAAACAATACTCTGGTGAACGGTTTGCGGGCTTAAATCACCTCAGGGTATGACAGCGGTGCATTTGACCTGCGATCGTCGCACTGTGGCGCTTTCAGCAGTCCACATACGCGGAGGTGTGTTGGTGCATGTCAGAGTACGGTGCAGCGAGTAAGTGTGCAGTCGCTTTCAGACGTGATAATGATGACTCTGTGTTGAAAATGGCTCAAAGAACACATATTGATGACGTTATGAGGGGTAGAATACTAGGGCGACTGGAGGCTGGTCATACGTAGCAGGTCGTAGCAGGGGCCATCCATGTGCCACAAAGTGTGATCTCAAGACTATGGCAACGATTCCAGCAGACAGGAAACGTGTCCAGGAGCTACAGTATCGGACGTCCACAGTGTACAACACCACAAGAAGACCGATATCTGACCATCAGTGCCCGCAGACGGCCACGGAGTACTGCAGGTAGCCTTGCTCGGGACATTACCACAGCCACTGGAACAGTTGTCTCCAGACGCACAGTCTACAAACGACTGAACAGACATCGTTTTTTCGCCCGGAGACCTGCAAGGTGCATTCCACTGACCCCTGGTCACAGGAAAGCCCGTAAAGCCTGGTGTCAAGAACACAGTACATCTACATCTACATCTACATTGATACTCCGCAAGCCACCCAACGGTGTGTGGCGGAGGGCACTTTACGTGCCACTGTCATTACCTCCCTTTCCTGTTCCAGTCGCGTATGGTTCGCGGGAAGAACGACTGTCTGAAAGCCTCCGTGCGCGCTCTAATCTCTCTAATTTTACATTCGTGATCTCCTCGGGAGGTATAAGTAGGGGGAAGCAATATATTCGATACCTCATCCAGAAACGCACCCTCTCGAAACCTGGCGAGCAAGCTACACCGCGATGCAGAGTGCCTCTCTTGCAGAGTCTGCCACTTGAGTTTGTTTAACATCTCCGTAACGCTATCACGGTTACCAAATAACCCTGTGACGAAACGCGCCGCTCTTCTTTGGATCTTCTCTATCTCCTCCGTCAGACCGATCTGGTACGGATCCCACACTGATGAGCAATACTCAAGTATAGGTCGAACGAGTGTTTTGTAAGCCACCTCCTTTGTTGATGGACTACATTTTCTCCCAATGAATCTCAACCTGGTACCCGCCTTACCAACAATTAATTTTATATGATCATTCCACTTCAAATCGTTCCGCACGCATACTCCCAGATATGGTCATTGGAACAGTGGTCCCAGGCTATGATGACTGACGAGTCCAGGTATAGTCTGAACATTGATTCTCACCGGAATTTCATCTGGCGTGAACCAGGAACCAGATACTAACCCCTTAGTGTCCTCGAAAGGGACCTGTATGGAGGTCATGGTTTGATGGTGTAGGGTGGTATTATGATTGGTGCACGTACACCCCTGCATGTCTTTGACAGAGGAACTGTAACAGGTCAGGTGTATCGGGGCGTCATTTTGCACCAGTATGTCCGCCTTTTCAGGGGTGCAGTGGGTCCCACCTTCCTCCTGACGGATGATAACGCATGGCTCCACCGAGCTGCCATCGTGGAGGAGTACCTTGAAACAGAAGATATCAGGCGAATGGAGTGGCCTGCCTGATCTCCAGACCTAAGTCCCATCGACCACGTCTGGGATGCTCTCGGTTGATGTGTCGCTGCACGTCTTCAAACCCCTATGACACATCAGGAGCTCCGACAGGCACTGGTGCAAGTATTGGAGGCTATACCCCAGCAGCTGCTCGACTACCTGATCCAGAGTATGCCAACCCCTTGTGCGGCCTGTGTATGTGTGCATGGTGACCATATCCCATATTGATGTCGGGGTACATGCGCAGGAAACAGTTGCGTTTTGTAGCACATGGCCGAGCTGTTCTAGGCGCTTCAGTCTGGAACCGCGTGACCGCTACGGTCGCAGATTCGGATGTTGCCTCGGGTATGGATGTGTGTGATGTCCTTAGGTTAGTTAGGTTGAAGTAGTTCTAAGTTCAAAGGGACTGATGATCTCAGATGTTAAGTCCCATAGTGCTCAGAGCCATTTGAACCATGTTTTGTAGCACATGTGTTTCGGGATGGTTTTCTCAACTTGTCACCAATACCGTGGACTTATAGATCTGTGTCGTGTGTGTTCCCCTAAGTGCCTATGCTATTAGCGCCAGTTTTGTGTAGTGTCACGTTGCGTGGCACCACATTCTGCAATTATCCTTAATTTATGAGCATAAGTGTAGGTATGTATTACATACTCTATTTTACATATTTTATTTTACATACATGAATCTCTGAAAGAACGGACATTCTAAAATAAAGAATCCAGCCGTTTGGCCGGCCGGTGTGGCCGAGCGGTTCTAGGTGCTACAGTCTGGAACCGTGCGACCGCTACGGTCGCAGGTTCGAATCCTGCCTCGGGCATGGATGTGTGTGATGTCCTTAGGTTAGTTAGGTTTAAGTAGTTCTAAGTTCTAAGGGACTGATGATCTCAGATGTTAAGTCCCATAGTGCTCAGAGCCATTTGAACCATTTGCAGCCGTTTGTGTTCTAACGGCAGTCTACCAGTGGTGCAGGCCCTGAGCGCTATGGGACTTAACATCTGAGGTCATCAGTACCCTAGAACTTAGAACTACTTAAACCTAACTAACCTAAGGACAACACACACATCCATGCCCGAGGCAGGATTCGAACCTGCAACCGTTGTGGTCGCCTGGTTCTAGACTGAAGCGCCTAGAACCGCTCGGGCACACCAGCCGGCTTAGAGTGGTGCAGGATAAGACAGCATGTTGCAGGGAGTCCGTTACTTGATTTCGGATGACAGGAGCGTATATGAAGCGGTTACAATGTACTTGGTGATCAGATGTGGTCAATCCAAACCTAGACGACGCTGTGAATGGCCTCACGTTCTCACGTTTCTATGAAGTCAACGTCGGCGCATAATCACATCCGAATCCCTCTTAAATCTGGATATTGCACGAATGCACCAGCCGGCCAAGTTGAGGCCTACAATTAGACCTCTTTCAAATACCATCAAGTGGTGATGACGCTGACTGATACGAGTGCAGAGCACCTTCGTGTCATTGACAGTGATAATTCAACATTTAATTCTGTTTAAGTCCCTTGTATGTCCTACCACTCCCGGTAACAATACTAAACGCGAGGAGCACTAATGCACTCTGGTGGTCATTCTACTTACCTCAGGTTGCAACTCTAAACACTGATGACTTGTACGTGCACAAAGTTGCACTGACATCAGCATATGTCTTCTGCGTGTTTCTCTTTCTTTGCCAGACAGTGAAAATGGTTCAAATGGCTCTGAGCACTATGGGACTCAACTGCTGAGGTCATTAGTCCCCTAGAACTTAGAACTAGTTAAACCTAACTAACCTAAGGACATCACAAACATCCATGCCCGAAGCAGGATTCGAACCTGCGACCGTAGCGGTCTTGCGGGTCCAGACTGGAGCGCCTTTAACCGCACGGCAACTTCGGCCGGCCCCAGACAGTGAACTTAGGCTAACGAAAAGAGGTACTTGTTAAAATTCAGTTCAGGTCGATTTGTAATTAATGAGTTTGAGACTTGCATAACAAATTTATGTGGGATGCGAAAGCGCCACATAGATGATTATTAGGTAATCGTAATACATAGCTTTAATTTTGCGACCTAGTTTCGTAAATGTATTACTAAACACAGTCAAAATAGCGATTTCTGTTAGAACCATCTTTTTTTTATGTAACTGAAGGCGATCATGCGTACGGATGCAACTGCAAGGTGAAACTGGTCATTAGACAACGCCAGTGTTTGGCAACGCAACGTTCCAGAGTGATTCTTCTGGAACAGCCGCGGAAAGCACGGTGCAGTTGGAAACAAAAAGCGGTGGCACCTTGGTCTTTAGATTGTTTTCTTTGGTAATCGAGTTTTTAAAAAGCAACCAATATGAGATGTGAGTCCCAACTGTTGGACGGCCGAGGAGAATTCGACACTTGCCACGTTGATAGATACAGTCGGCCTGTGGACCACATGGACCTACAGCCCAAGCCCCACGTTCCAGAAGTGTGGAAGCCTCAGTAGTTTAGGGAAGGCTGCCAGTTTTCGACGAGTCAACCGGTTAAACATATTGTTACTCGCCACTCGCGACTATTCGATTAATAAATATTATACTGATGTCTTCGAAGTATGACCAGAATTGTAACTAAAGATCTGGTATCTCTAACTGATCTGCTACCATTGGGTCATCATTTGACAATATCTCTCCTACGCTCATCTATATTTGCCCATGTTTTTAAACTTCATGTGTGATTTTCTTCTATTTGTCGTGTAATGACTGCTGGTCCAATAACCTATATAAGTTGAACATTTTAATTAGACTTCTCAAATCGTTTCAATGGTACAACATTAACTGATTAAGTGACCTTCTATTGCTTGTGATTAAGGGTTTTATTGTACGTGTTAGTTTATCTGAGTCTATCTATGTCCTATATTTACGTAGCTTTGTAATATCACGCCCTGTCCTTAAATTCTATTAGTATCTCGATCTTGATCAGAGCGAGAGACTTTGGTAACTCTTGCAAGTGCAGGAGGAGGCTGATTCTCGGCCATCGTCAGGGCAGGAAGCCTTATGGTAAGTGGAAATTTTTAATAAGAACAGACAGCACCAGAAAGAGACCTATTACATCTTCCACTGATGAAATAATAGTGTATGGAACTATTTAACAGGGGTGGAACTAGCTGCTGCTAGTATCATATACTGGTGTGCAAACGTGAGGTCCAAAGTAAATTTCGGGTGGTGTGTCACGCTCGGGTACCATAGCTGGATGAAACTTGGACATTACGTTGAAGGAGCTGCTACAGTGTAGTACATAATATAACTGAATAAAGTACACACTGAAAGTAACAGAAATGACATTACAAAATTTGGGACACTGCTCTGAATAAGTTGTGTGATCAAAACGGACGGCAGTGCATGCTCTACAAGGGTCTCTCATGCTGACCACAGGGTTAGTTAGGAGTTCCTGTGGTAGGGTGATTTAAAACAGCTGGATGGTCGTTGGTGCACGTGGACGAGCTGTGGTATGTCTTCCCAACGCATCCCACACGTGCTAGAAGAGATTCAATGAGGAAAACGGACAGGACGCTCCACTTGCCGAATGTCCTCTCGGGCCACGAGGTCTTCCACCTGCGCTGTCGATATGGTCGCGCATTGTCATTCATAAAAATCAAATCAGGGCCGAATACGCCTCTGACGTAACGTGTTCGGAGATTTGGAGGACAGTATGCGCATGCAATATTATGCTTTCCCCCACCATAACACCTGGCCCAGCAAAAAGATCGTGTCTAGCAATGTTGCACGTAATCTCATATGCCGCGAGATGGGAAAACGTAATGCACCCAGGGAGCACATTGCAGAGCATGGATTGCCATCTGTGGTGATCACAGATTCAGTTAAGTACCATGTCCAGAAGACTATCACGAATCCCGGTGACATCTGTGTATTTACCGTCTTTGAATAATAGTGTCATATCTGTTCCTCTCATTGTACATATCTTTCAGTTGCTTTTTGCACAATACTGTAACAGTTCATTCTATGTACTGTGCAAATTTCATCGAGCTATGTTACTTCGCAGTGACACATCATGTGAAATCTACTTTCGTCCTTCAGGTTTGCACACTGGTGTATGTACCGACAGAACGATTTGAAGTGGAATGATCATATACAATTAATTGTTGGTAAGGCGGGTGCCAGGTTGAGATTCATTGGGAGAGTCCTTAGAAAATGTAGTCCATCAACAAAGGAAGTGGATTACAAAACAGTCGTTCGACCTATACTTGAGCATTGCTCATCAATGTGGGATCCGTACCAGGTCGGGTTGAGAGAGGAGATAGAGAAGATCCGAAGAAGAGCGGTGCGTTTTCGTCACAAGGTTATTTGGTAAGCGTGATAGCGTTACGGAGATGTTTACCAAACTCAAGTGGCAGACTCAGCAAGAGAGCCACTCTGCATAGCGGTGTAGCTTGCTGTCCAGAATATATTGCTTCCCCCTACTTATACCTCCCGAAGAGGTCAAGCATGTAGAATTAGAGAGATTCGAGAGCGCATGGAAGCTTTTCGGCAGTCGTTCTTCCCGCGAACCATATGCGACTGGAAGAGGAAAGGGAGGTAATGACAGTGGCACGTAAAGTGCCCTCCACCACACACCGTTGGGCGGCTTGAGGAGTATAAATGTAGATGTAGATGTAGAACCAAAGGCACCAACGGCAACAGTTGAGCATTTATCGGCACCATATTGGCTCTCTGAGCAAAATACCAACTGCCCCCTGAGACATCTACCATGAAGGTAGAATTGACAGACATGACAGCGGTTCTGAAGTATGCCTTGGAAACCACTGTGTCGATGACGATGGAATCGAGTGATACCCAAGTAGCACTGTGAATACTACAGATTCACAGCAGAACACCTACATCAACTTCTATAATCCTCAAGCCATCTTATGGTGTTTGTGGTGTAGGGTGATTTGTCTATCGCTGTCTCAACCCCGTTTCATGTCCCATTCGCAAATTGTGCAAGCGGAGAACGATTGTTGGTAGGCCTCGTTGTGAGCTGAGACCTCTCTAGTTTATCTAAAGGGTCTTTTCGGGACATGTACACTGCTTGAAAAAAACTGAAGCACCCAGAAGTCATAGTCGGATGGTTACGTAACTTCGTATGGCTAGTATGTAAATGACTAAAGTTACAACACTCTGTGACAGACAGATTGGCCACCAGAGTGTATCAGTGTCGTTCGTGTTTAGTATTGGATAAATAGGTGTCGTGAACAGTGTCATATGAGAGTGATCATCGTGAAGGACACTGAGATGCCGCGTACTCGTATGAGAGAAGATTATCGGTACCTCACGCAAATTGAAAGGGGCCCCATTGTCTATCTCCATTCGGCCGTATAGTTAGTCAGTCAATTAGTTTTATATTCCATGGATCATTGCAAGATAAATCGTAATGACATGGAACGAGTCCTTTTACATTCACATCCCAAATTAATGTGTAAATATGGTTATATGACAAAAATGTATAAGTTTTTTTTTTAATTTCTTAAATGTACAGATGTATGAGACGTGTGGCTCGATCAGCGATATTCTCGCCGCCGGTATGGTTCATCTTTCCGGTGGTGTGCGCAGAGCGCGCGTTGGTGTCACATACCGGGCCGATCAGGGAGCGAGGGGTAAGCTCTCTAGCGGGTTGGAGGATTTTGCTCTGGGACATCTAGCGGACAGTACAGGCGCAGTGCGAGGCGGCAGGAAGAGCACATCTAAAAGAGGCTGTTTACCCGGGTGACAGCGCCGAGCGCCGAGCGCCGTAGCAAATATAGCCGGCGTGGAAGCAGTCACGTTACTGGGAAGCCGGTGGTGTATTCCGCTTCCTACATGTCTCCTGGCACCGGGATGTGTGCCGGCTGGCTTCGTCGAACAAGCAAGAGAGCAAGGGCCTTGCTTGTGCTGTTAATTGTGGCCGGGATCGACTACTGGGTTCAGTGCTGTTGACTTCATTTACTTGGCCGGCCGTTGCTACTCCTACTGAGTGTGTCCTCGGATGTGTTAATTTCATCTTGTTTAGTACGCAAGGTTCTAGTGAGAGCTGTATGTGATGTGATGATTAACATTTACTATGGCCTGGAGTGCTAATGCGATCTGTTTGTAGATTGCTACTGTAAGTGTTAACCGCCATTGGAAACAGTTTGGCTGTTCCTTGTCTAAGTGCCGCCCGGTTATTGTATTCATATCACACGACGGAGTTAAGCTGACCAATTGCTATAGATATACATGGATAAAATTGTACCTGGATGTATTTTGCTGAAAATTACAATAACATTACTGTTACGTTTCTATCTGAAGTGACAGTATGACAGTATGTGGATATGGTGATTAATTCTGATTTAATCACAAATTTAAGTGTGGCTATTTGCTGCAAGTCACCCTGTGTTTTGCGTGGGGGGGGGGGGGGGGAGCGGTCTCTATATACCGTTAGCCTGCACGCTAGTTACTTGTATTTTCCGCCCCCTTTGCCCGCCTGTGCCGGTTGGCCGTGTATCTAGTTCGCTCCCGGCTTAATGTATAATTGGCTTTACGCACATAAGATAATAGATTTGTACTGCTTGGCTGATGTTCATTAATAGGTTGATTAATTCTAAAGATGATGTGCTGTAATGAATTATTGTGTTTCTAGTTACTTAAGGCAGATGTCAGTCTGTTGTAGATACCCACTAGTTCTGGGAGTTTTCGTGCCTATTCGTGACCACTGCTGCTCCCGTTTGGGGGTACGTGCCAAGCCTGTATTGGAAACAGCTGAGTGGGCGGGCGTCCGCATTTGGGCGTAGTTTCTAGAATTCCACGAGGTTGCTTCGTTATTTGAAATTTTGTATTTTATATCCTACATTGTAGGGTGCCTGCCATTTAAGTAACATGGTTGTATACCATGGTATCTGATTTGTTGTTTCCTGTACTCTGAATTACTTTGGTAATACCAGTCACTGCAGTAACGAAAGACTACATTTCCTCGCTAAATTTTAGTAAATTGTTCTTCAGGTTGATCATAGTTTTTGAGTAAATAATTAACTCATTTCACTGAATGTGTAATAGGCCATAAGTGCCGTGGTTTATGAATGTTTATATTTTGAAGTAACTTGCTCTCACCTAGATTTTAATTTTAAAAATGTGTTCGAATGGTTCGAATGGCTCTGAGCACTATGGGACTTAACATCTGTGGTCATCAGTCCCCTAGAACTTAGAACTACTTAAACCTAACTAACCTAAGCACATCACACACATCCACGCCCGAGGCAGGATTCTAACCTGCGACCGTAGCAGTCACGCGGTTCCAAACTGAAGCGCCTAGAACCGCACGGCCACACCGGCCGGCAAAAATGTGTAGATGGTTTTATTTATTTGTCTTGTTTAAATGTGCGAAATAAATGTTCAGTGAAACTGTCGATGGTTATTGCCTTATGTCACCACATAGCCTATTATGCTGAACTTGTGTCGTTGTGAAAAAGTTGAATTCCATGCTGTGCTGACACATCAATGTAAATTGCTAATTCCTACCCACAGCATTTTACACATTAAAATAATAGGAAATTTTTCTTCGAAATAGAGGGAGAAGTCAAGGAGATATTTTTTCAGCTCATTTTCAGATATTACTTTGCTGTGTGTCAGGGTAACCTATCAAAAATTTTATTTGCAGCATTTGGTAAACCTTTTTGTACTGAAGACAGCATTAAAGTGGAGTAATGTCATTTTTCCCCTCTGGTATTCTAATAATGTACATCATTGTTGCCTTTCAACTACAGTGGATTGTTTACAATGAACTTTATGAGGCCGGCCGGCGTGTCCGAGCGGTTCTAGGCGGTTCAGTCTGGAACCGCGCGATCTCTACGGTCGCAGGTTCGAATCCTGCCTCGGACATGGATGTGTGTCATGTCCTTAGGTTAGTTAGGTTTAAGTAGTTCTAAGTCTAGGGGACTGATGACTTCAGATGTTAAGTCCCATAGTGCTCAGAGCCATTTGAACCATTTTTTTGAACTTTATGAGCAAACATGTTACGCTGTAGTCAGAATGCCCAAATTCTTAAATGTCTACAATATGACCGTGGAGGAGAACCACATGACATTATTATTCTTACAGCACTTTCTCGAGCAATTAAAACTTGCCTTCTTAAAGATGTTACCCGAAAACATTACTCCACATGACATTACTGAATGAAAATATGCAAGATATGCCAATGTACTGATTATCTCTCCTAAGATTTTCAGTGACTGACTGCAAATTTGGCTGAAATAAGTTTTGAGGGAGTTCTAAAACGTGCATTTTCCAGGTTAGTTTCTCATCATAATGGACATCTAGGAATTTTGAAGTTTTCATTCTATTTATTATTTCCCCACCATGTGTTACACTTACCATTGACGTAGTAGCCTTAGATTTGCGAGAGCGAGTATTTTGCGTCGAATCTTGCAATTTCCATATTTGTGGAATATTCTGATATGACACTGGGAGGATGCTGGACTGCCTGGAATCGTGATGATTCTCTCGTACTACAATATCATGGTTCCATTTTTTAACAGGATAACGCTGGTCCACGCACGGTACGTATATCTATCAACTGTCTGCGTGTTGACGTACTGCCGTGGGCGGCAACGTATCCAGATTCGACCCCAATATAACATGTGTGAGAACGGCTAGGACATCGTTCCTAGCTGAATTAGTGCATGCGCTCAGGCCAGGAGTTCAACGTTGTAGTAAAAAGTGGGCTCTTATTGCCAAGTTCTTTGTTTTTGTAAATTTGACTTGTTATAGTAATCACTGAAATAACATCACGTACCCTCTCATCCCGTGAGGTTTCATTTCGTATCTGCTCCCCTTCTTTGTCCTTAATTTGTTTTAGTTAGAAGGCTGCGTCCGTGAAGTTCTTGCGCTTGCTAATCAAACCTGTCAACTGTAACCCAGTGCCCAAAGCGTAATCCTCTCCAGTCATCCTGAATTTCGCTACAGTCTGCTAGTGTTGTTAGTTAACTGTACACAACTGAATCATTCACGAACAGATTCATGTAACTTATGACAAAAAATGGTTCAAATGGCTCTGAGCACTATGGGACTCAACTTCTGAGGTCATTAGTCCTCTAGAACTAGTTAAACCTAACTAACCCAAGGACATCACACACATCCATGCCCGAGGCAGGATTCGAACCTGCGACCGTAGCGGTCTCGTGGTTCCAGACTGCAGCGCCTAGAACCGCACGGCCACTTCGGCCGGCTAACTTATGACATAATCCATTATGTCCCAATCTTCCATTGCAATTTATTACCGGAGAATACCAATGTGGCTTTCTGGGCAACGAACATGTAACGTAACAGCACCTTATCAACTTATTATAATGTGTTGTTTGTAACAATGACTCAATATCGATCATATCGACGGATCTGTAATGTGAAACCGACGGTGATACATTGCTATGTATTATGTACCTTATATTAGTACAGTTGGAAGAATTTTATTTAAATGTTAGGAATGTAGCATTTTCTCTGGTCGTGTTCCGTAGCGCGCAGGCAAGTAACGGCCCAGTCGCTGCCAGGTAGTTTTAAAAAGGGCTGTTGAAATGTAATGTGCTCAACATAAAGTTAATATCTGTGCTGGAAAACGGCGCAATAAAAGGAAGAAGGCGACGACGCCTTTTTCAGTAATAAGTTGTCTCATTCAAATTGTAGTCTTGGGTGCAAGATACTTCCAGGAAAAATCCGTATTGTAACGGCTCGTTCCACAGGTACGAAAAGCACTGTGGCTAACAGGAGACTGTGTGGCAAGCTTCGTCTATCTATATAAGACGAGGCGTGAAGATATTGTAAAATTTTAGATGAACCCTGCTCACGACTGCGCGGCGATTTAAAAACAATAATCTGACACTCTTTTTTATCTTTAGAGAGTCATACAATGGTAAGTGTTCTGATCCTTTCAGAAACAATAAGGCAACTGACTTCTAATAACTTGTGTTGCATTCACTTGAAAGACCATATATTCTTGTGTCTTTTATCCTTTATCACTTAGCAGAGCCGATTTAGTAAATCAAATTTTATACACACATCAAGAAAAGTTTTCCATCACCCCGTTCCCAAAACTCCTGAAGATAGACGTTGACTGTGGCTACTTTATCACAGACACAGTCCCTTTGTTCAGAGATGTCACTAAACCCGCTCAAAGATGTTAAGAACCATGCATGATGAGGAGCGCCTATTAGAAGGAGGGGGTCCCACAGCCCATCAGTTCGTCATTCCACCAGGGAGAAGGTACACAGCTCGTGTTGTCTGTGGTTCAACAGGGTCTAGACGGTTAATTCCGCGGTTCGATCGCGTCCGCATTGTTATTTTGTGCCAGGAAGGGCTCTCAAGAAGGTAAGTGTCCAGGTGCCTCGGAATGAACCAAAGCGATGTTCGGACATGGAGGAGATACAGAGAGACAGGAACTGTCGACGACATGCCTCGCTCAGGCCGCCCAAGGTCTACTACTGCAGTGGATGACCGCTACCTGCGGATTATGGCTCGGAGAAACCCTGACAGTAACGCTACAATGTTGATAAATGCTTTTCGTGCAGCCACAGGACGTAGTTACGACTCAAACTGTGCGCAATAGGCTGGATGGTGCGCAACTTCACTCCCGACGTCCATGGCGAGGTCCATCTTTGCAACGACGACACCATGCAGCGCCGTACAGATCGGCCCAACAACATGCCGAATTGACCGCTCAGGATTGGCATCACGTACTCTTCACCGATGAGTGTCGCATATTCTTCAACCAATCGTCGGAGGCGTGTTTGGAGGCAATCCGGTCAGGCTGAACGCCTTAGACACACTGCACTGTCCAGCGAGTGCAGCAAGGTGGTGGTTCCCTGCTGTTTCGGGATGGCATTATGGGGGGCTGACGTACGCTGCTGGTCGTCATGGAAGGCGTCGTACTGTTGTACGATACTGGAATGCAATTCTCTGACCGACAGTGCAACCATATCGGCAGCATACTGGCGAGACATTTGTCTCTATGGACGACAATTCGCTCCCCCATTGTGGACATCTTGTGGATGACTTCCTTCAGGATAACGACATCGCTTGATTAGAGGGGACAGCATGTTCTCCAGGCATGAACCATATCGAACATGGCTGGAATAGACTGAAAAGAGCTGTTTATGGACGACGTGACGAATCAACCACTCTGAGGAATCTACGCCAAATCGCCGTTTAGAAGTGGGACAATCTGGACCAGCATTGCCTTGATGAACTTGTGGATAGTATGTCACGACGAATACAGGCATGCATCAATGAAAGAAGACGTGCTACTGGGTATTAGAGCTACAGTTGTGTACAGCAATCTGGACCACCACCTCTGAAGGTCTCGCTGTATGGTAGTACAACATGCAATGTGTGGTTTTCTCGAGCAATAAACAGGGTGGAAATGATGTTTATGTTGATCTCTATTCCAATTTTCTGTACAGGTTCCGGAACTCTTGGAACCGAGATGATGTGAAACTTTTCTGATTTGTATATATTTGTGTAGTAATTTTAAGAAGTAAGATGCTGTATAGTTTGTCTGGCGAGAAAGGTTGCTTTTCAATATGTAGTTGTTTATTTGACTTGCAGACTTTTTCAAGGTTAACGTAAGATAAGTTCAACTTTATAAATTTGGATGCAAAAGCGTGTAATGCTATCTGTCTTGCTCATTGCATTCTTGTTCTGAAGTAAAGTGGAATTATTCGGAGGATATTATCAGTAATGATTTCAAAGTCAGATTTTAAAAGCTGCGTTCAAAATTTGCTCCTTCACGACGGGCGACAGACTTCTTTTGACCACATAATCTACTTTAAAAAAAATGCAGAAGCTAAATATGTGCTGGTTTCTGTCCCAGTTATCCTGGCACTTCTGTTTAGCAAAACGAAACTAAGTTATCAAAACGATAACTAAATTGAAAAGTGAAATACTAGTAAAAAGTGATTACTTCTTTGCGGAACAACACCTGTGGAATCCGCTACACGCTGCCGGTAACATCGATACGATTTGAAATAGTCGAACATAAATGAAATCACAGTTAACTATTATTCAAAATTAGCGTCAATAAACTAAATTTTCAGATGGGTACAGATTCAGCGAAAGTGATTCTCAGAAGTGTCTAAGTAAAAATTTATTAGTCTTATCGAGTGCAAAGATTACGCTACGGTAGCAGCTAAAGGTCGTACCAAGTTTATGCAAATAACGAGAACCGAGTAGCCACTCTTAAAGTTACAAAAGCCCGCATCTCGTGGTCGTGCGGCAGCGTTCTCGCTTCCCACGCCCGGGTTCCCGGGTTCGATTCCCGGCGGGGTCAGGGATTTTCTCTGCCTCGTGATGGCTGGGTGTTGTGTGATGTCCTTAGGTTAGTTAGGTTTAAGTAGTTCTAAGTTCTAGGGAACTGATGATTTCAGATGTTAAGTCCCATAGTGCTTTGAGCCATTTGAACCATTTTCTACAGTGACGATATCAACAAACTGGTATCTCGTTGGGAGAGATGTGATCGTCGCCAGGATGATTATGTTGAGTAATAAATATGTAGCCAGGAATAATGATGTTAATAACGTTTGTTTTATTTAAAAAGTTCGGAGACATTACTTTCCAGCAAACCCTCGTATATCGGGTCGTTACAAACTAACGGATTCCAGCAGCGCACCCAAGATATGCCAGTGTTCCAAAATTAGCCGTTGCTGCTTTGAAGTAATCGGAAAGAAGCTGGTGGGTTAATGAATGGAAAATTCCTCGACACTGTAGCTGTACTCGCGTAGTGAGCTATACAGCTGTCCCAGGAGGAATGGACAATATGTAGGGATGTGACAAGAGCAATCACTCGAAGAAAAAAAGCCTAATAAACATGGGCTCTAAGCGCATACTTTAAGAGCTAGGAGTACGTGTTCAGAAAATGAGATGAGTTTCACAGTAGCGAAAATAAACAAGTGTTAATGGCTCTTAGCTCTTAATTTACGCATTTTAGACCTCATGTTCACTAGACGGTTTTTGCTTAACATGATCGTTCTTCCTGGAACATCCTGGATACCTGAGTCAAAGCTTCTTAGTGATATATATATATATATATGTGTGTGTGTGTGTGTGTGTGGGTTGTAACTTGTCACCGAAGTTTTACTGACCTGCAAAGTAGTCACTAGCATTGTGTATAGCCCGTTGCCAGCGATGTGGAAGTCGTAGGATACTCTCACTAGTGCCAGTTGTTTTGACAGTCAGAGAGGCGCGGTCTATTGCCCGACGAATTTTTAGCAGTTCTGAAGCGAATGCCGCGAAGTGTTTCCTTCAGTTTATAAATCGAGTAGAATTCACGAGGGCTTAAGTCATGGGAGTGCAGTAGGTGCTATAGCACTTAGCAGCCCCATCAGGCAAACAAATTAGTAACAGCTTGCACTGTACGTGCTTGAGCATTGTCCTGCAAAATGATGATCAGGTCCTGTAGAAAGTGTCATCACGTCTGTCTCTGAGCTGTCGTAGGTTGTGTTCCAAAAATGAACAGCACAGAGACAGAAGTGATGACACTTTCTACAGGACCTAACCATCATTTTGCATATGTCGTCAACCACGCGTCTACAACCTGTAATCGTACATCCATTATGCATATTCTTCGCTGTGATCGCGTCACTTCTTTTGGTCACATGCTCATACATCGTCTGCTCATTGTCGATGGGTTGGATTTACACCAACGCCTTTAAAAGTCTCCGTAGCCAAAAAGCCAACGGATTAAGGTCTGGTGAACGGTGAAGTCAAACTACCGGACCTTCTCGACCAATCCATTGCCCATGAAACGCTGCGGTGAGGTACAGCCGCACGTTCCGTAGGAAATGAAGTGCTGCACCGCTTTGTATAAACTACAGTCGTTGTCATTCTTTCTGTAAGTGCAACGCTGGTAATCTATTACTCAAAAATCGGTGATTCACAGCAGCTGTTAACCAGTAGGTAAGAAGTGTGGCCCCATGAGTCAGTTAGCTGTAATTCCTTAAGCTTTTCTGACGCCTCACATCCATTATTGCTCGAATCTACTCAGAGTTGGTGTATTGTGGTAATTCACTACGCCATCTGTTGAGAATGCTGCTTACGCCAACGAATACGACACATTACTCGTCACAAGTAAAACGTTTCATATCTCAATAGTCATTTATTTCCAGTCATATAATTGTAGGAACTTTTCTTCTAGTTTATACCAGCACTACTTTCTGTTGAACATGCCACACTTCTTTTTCAAACACTCTGTATAACCCTACGACTATGTAATTCAAATCCAGAAACTGATTTATTGATCGAAGCACACAGTTGGATCACCTTCTACAAACCTGTATTGAGACGTGGTTTCCAATAGAATTAATATCTCCTCTCAAATAATTATTATCTGAAGAGTCTGTTTAATCGACTCCGACAGTGTCATTAATTTGTACTTCTGAGCTTCTACCATTTGTTAACATCACCTTTGGTTCGTTGATAGTTCCCTCTTTTATAAGTATTACGGTGCCGCAATCGTAACTGTTATTATTAGAAATTGCCACCTCATAATGTAGTTTTTAATCTGCTTTCGTTGTTGTCTCTTCCAGCAATAAAACTGCATCTGATTCTTTCACGAACCCGAATCATTTCGGCGTCTGGATTATCAGATCTGTACGAATTTCGTTTACATTAACTATGGCGAGTTTGTAGACTCGCACTCCCAAAAATCACTGAGATTTCATCTTCCTTGTACTTGGAAATTGTTTGCATACTTTGATTGTTCCAAATATCCATTGGATCCGTCCTGTGTTCTTGATCATTTTGTGGAGACATTATCATGCCTTTTTCGTCTTTATCCAAGCCTTCGCTTTCTTCTCCATTATCCTCAGTTGATTTCTTTTCTAGTTCTCGAAACGGGTGTCGCCTTATCTGTCTGTTTCCTACCCGTTTTTTAAATCCTCAGTTATTCTTGTTAGTTTGATCCCTGTGCGCACTGTTAGCTGCCTAATTTCTGATGAACTGCGACACTTCAGCGGGGAGCTTAAATCTCTCTTCGCTACAAAAATACTCACTTGTGGTCAAGCTACAGCCTCCTTGTCAACTCTGGAATTCAGGGGATAGACACCTGGAAGCACTCACATACGTTTCTTGAGGAAAGGAGATACGTAAGCGGATAAGGTCCACGCCGTGGGCTGCAAGCCGGAAGGCCGGCGCCGTGACTCGAGGCGACGTGAGATCCGCCTTGGGAAACGTCGCTGAGTTTGCATATACCACGCTCGCCGCTGATCACAGGAACTGGCCATTTGCGAAGGAGAATCTACGCGGTTTTCGGAGGAGGATCGAAGACGTTGGCGCACTGTAACTGATACTGACAGGATGGAGTTACCGAGATTTGATTGTTCACTGAAGGGAAGGGGGCAATGTAAATTGGTATGGCGATACTATGGGAAATTCAGCAACCAGAAAGAGAAATGATGAAAACTCTTGAGCAGGAACATTCAGATCATTTGAGATCGTTTTCGTTCTGGAGGTAGCAGTCATTCTCATGATTCTTTTAGACAGTGGTATTTCAGGTAAGTCTGAGACTTGTTTTGGAGCTGGTTCTTGTTCTCACACAGCTTCCGAACAGTGATACTTCAAGTCATCCTGAATCATATTCTGGACTTGATTCTCACTATCCTGCTGCTTTAAGATTGTGATACTTGCGAATTCTGCACACTAACTTTGTATGCTCATACTGACTTCCGATTCTAGAGGAACATCAGCATGTTCGGCTTTCTGTCTTTCATTTCGATTCCTGTAAACATTTCGATGTATGTCATCATTTTATCATATTCTTAGTTTCTATTTCTTTTAGATCGTTTTCTTCTCAGTCAATGTTCTGCTCCCTCTCTCTCATCTCAGCATCAGACATAACGCATGGCGACGACACTATGCCAGCCACTACCTTGCGCACAAACATTTCCTTCAATCAACACGTGACGAGACAATAGGATTAATACCCCCCACCCCCATCACCCCCCCCCCCCTGCATGCCTAAATACTGAGTCGTGTCAGTGCCGAGTCAAATCGGCATTGAAAACTTGGTAGTTATATACGTGGTGTCTGTTCTTTTGGACATGTCAGAAAGAACAGACACCATGTTGATCCCGCAACCACTATTAACAAAGACAGAACGGAATTAAAGACATTAGTTGCCGTGGGATTGAATTATATAAATGGAGCAAGTTGAAAATTTGTGCCAGGTCGCGATTCTGACCCGGGTCTCCTGCTTACTACGCAGATGCACTGACCACTACGCCATCCACACACATTTGAAACCCGCCTCCGGCCATCCTGATTTAAGTTTTCCGTGATTTCACTAAATCGCCTAAATGGGTTCAGGCAAATGCTGGGAAAGGGCACGGCCGACTTTCTTCCCCATCATTCTCTATTCTAATGGGACCGATGACTTCGCTGTTTGGTCCGCTCCCTAAAATCAATCAATCAACCAACCACCCAATACAGCAGTCACCACAATCGCACGGACTACCCTATTACGCCTCCCACCAGACCCAAATTCTCAACTTATACCACACAGTCCTGACATAGTGGCACTGCACATTAGCCTCACTAATCGCGGCATCTCGCCGATTCCTGTAAGAGTTCAAGCTTGGTTATATATGTGATGTCCGTTCTCTCGGTGTCCGGCGTGGCACTAATTTTCAACTTACCCCGTTGATATAAAACAATGATCACTGTCAACTAATGTCTTCAGTTCTTTTGTGCCTTAACTGGTAATTATAATTTACATGTCACCGTAAAAATGAATAAACTTAATTATTATTTCTGTTGCTTGAGGATCGATCTTGGTTTAGGAAGGCCTGGTGTCCGCAAGATTCTCTGTAGCTGCGGAACGTCATACACTGGACAAACATGTCTCACCGTGGAGGACAGATACGTCGAACATCGACATCATACGCGTCCGGACCAGCCGCAGAAATCTGCTGTATGGAATATAAAACACCAAAATTCTCTCACCGACGGCTTCGGACTCTGACAGCGTTATTAAACAAGCATCGGAAATTGACATCTCAATTAAATGGTTGAACGGGATCACAGGATACCAACTTCTCACAGCATGGGATCCATATGAAAATCACAGCGACCACGAAGAGGAACTGTATGTTGAACAAGGGATGACACTGCCGTGGACATTCGGATGACAACGGCGAGGATGGGCACACGCCAGCGCGGACACGTGTATCGGCAGGCGGTTCCCGGAAGAGGGCGCTGCGGTGACCGACGGCCGCGCACAGTATGATTGACAGCCTTCGCGCGTCCATCGAAGCAGTCGCTTCATCGTCCGACAGGTGTTGTAGCTGCCTCTATCGTTACCGACCAGGAAATGAGCGCTATTTGCCACTGAATTTCGCACTTTCACGCCTGCGCAGTTTCTATCAGACTGGCCTAAATATGAGGTTTCGGTCACAGCCTCAACTACTTCCTCTGCGAGACAATGAGATCCACCCAAATGTTTATCCCTCGTACCAACTATAACTCTTCGCCACCTCTCCTACTCTACGTCAGGGCTCCTCTGTCCTTTCCCTCTCCATTCATTCCCAACCCTTTCCTTTCCCAATAACTGCACTATCCACACGTCACAGTACTCCTCACCCTCTCTCTTTCCCACCGACTGTACTTCCCACCATCCACCTCAGTTCCTATCTCCCATCTCCATAGCTTTCCTATCTAACACACCAGCTGCCTTTCTACCCTCACCCCTCAGCCCTATGGAATATAGTCTCCCCTCCAGCGGTACCTATCACCCTTGTGCAGGTCCTTCAGATTTTACGTGAAAGTGCTTCAGTGTTTTTATCCGAATAATTTCACCTTTCTGCGATGTGTCTTAAAATCTATATATTTCCTTTGTTTTTAACTGTTCGTCTCTGAGTTTTCTTAGGTCTCCCGGCGGAAGAGGGGAGAATTGTACCACTGACAGCCCACACCACGTCCATGTGGGGCGAGGGGGATGAAATTCAAATTTAAGAAAACAGCATCAATACTGCGTTCGGAACAGCTGAAGATGTCAGTCGGTCGATTGAGCCGAGGAAGTATTGCTGAAATTTCATAACAAAACGCGAAGTAATGCCCGGGAACCACATTTCCAATAACTATTGTTAATGTCTAACCTTGCTTAATTTAATTTATTTCGGACCATTTTTACGCATTTGGCACCTAGGGGGCATTTAAGTTGGCTTGAATTCCACTACTGCAAATGTTCCTTCAAACCTCAGTTTGTGCCGATCCTCAGCTGCCCTTATAAATTGTCACCGATTACCATAATAATGGTTCAAATGGCTCTGAGCACTATGGGACTTAACTTCTAAGGTCATCAGTCCCCTAGAACTTAGAACTACTTAAACCTAACTAACCTAAGGACATCACACACCTCCATGCCCGAGGCAGGATTTGAACCTGCGACCGTAGCGGTCGCGTGGTTCCAGACTGTAGCGCATAGAACCGCTCGGCCACTCCGGCCAGCCTATCATAATAAATAAAAGAATACCTCATTCAGATCTGTTTTGATTCCTCTGTCATCTTGAGCCATGTTGAAGATGCCTGTTGCTGATCTGTTTTTACTTTTTATTCGTAACAAGTTGCAGTTCTGGGTAAATGACTGCCAAATATATTGCTGGTCGATCGCAGTACATAATTTACGAGGGCGTGCTGAAAACAAATGTCTCCGAATTTTCTATGTGGAAACTCATAAAGCTTATTAAATGAAGCAAACGTTATTAACATTCTACATCTTCATTCTTCATGTCTACACACTTGCAGTCCCTTGCTTCTAGAGGGATCGAAATCATAGTGTAAAATGGCGGTCTGCAACGCAGTTAGCCGCGTGGGGTAGCCCAGCGGTCTGGGGCGCCTCGTCACGGTCCGCGCCGCCTCGTCACGGTCCGCGCGGCTGTCCCCGTCGAAGATTCGAGTCCTCCCTCGGGCAGCGGTATGTATGTTGTCCTTAGCGTAAGTTCGTTTAAGTTAGATTAAGTAGTGTGTAGGCTTAGGGGCCGATGACCTCTGCAGTTTGGTCCAATAAGACCTTACCCCCAATTTCCAATTTTCCAACGTAGTTATATCGGTGCTTGAGAAACAGCGTACTATAATCGAGTTTCGAATTCGAAGAGATTGTCCTCGCATGGAGCACCCTCTCCTTCAGTATAACAACAGCAGGTCACACATGGCGCTGCATCAGCAAGAATCCGACGCCTTGGGATCACTGTCGGCAATCATTCTCTGTATAGTTCCGACTTGGCATCATCCGATTTTCATCTGTTTCCAAAACATAATGAACATCTTCGACGACTTCAGTGTGATAGTGCAAGGAGAGGTGAGGTTGTATATCAGTAAAGAAGTGAAACAGTCTGCGGTATCAACAGGGACTCCCGTTTCGTCTGCGAAGAACACTTTTAACTAGAGACATCTTCTGGAACCAAGTAGAAGATGCGAAGTCACTAGGTCGTAGTGATGGGAACAATGTAATGAAAACAATAATTTCAGTCGGTTGTTGGAAAACAGTCCACTCAATCGCTTGTGTGTTTGTGTATCGGTTGAATTATCCATCCAATGTTTTGAGTGAAGCTAGTCCTTGGGGTCAACCAAATGGAACCAATCGAAGCAGTCTCTTGTATTTTTACGTATCAGATGGACTATTATTCATACACCCAGTCATACATCAAACCTTCCATCCATCCATTCAATCATTTCTTCCGCATATAACCAATCTCTGGGAGCAACTCAATGAAAACAGTCGGCACAATCCCGTAGTGTTTTGCGTACTGACTGAGTTATTCATTCTTCCTTTCCAAGTGAAATCTCTCTTCAGTTTTTCTGTCGGTTGGAGGATGTATTCATTCGTTCATTCAACTAAAATCGCTTTTTAGTGGTTTAGTTGGATGAGTTATCCAGCTATTCTTCTGACTGAGGCAAATTTGTTGGCGAAATCTAGTAGTGAGGTCTATGCGAACACATCTCAATGGATACACCAAGGTTAAAATAAGCAGTATATACAGGGAGAGTCATTAACTATTACCACTATGAATAACTCCGAAAGTATGACAGGAGCTGAAAAGTTTGTGGGACAAAGGTTGCATCATGGGACAAGGGTACCATAATATGACGTTAGTTTTTTGTTGCTAGGTGGGGTCGCGTCAGAGATATGAAGATCAATTTTTTTTAATGGGATGCTATAGTGAGGTACTTATTTTCTGATAGCGAAGCACAGTGGCAAGAGTACCAATTTCCGTTTTCTTGTTAGTAACTTCCCTTTGCTGTATATGTTTCCGATGCGTTTAAGATCCAGTTGTTCTCAATTTGTCATACACATATTTAAATGTACGACGTGTAGGGTGAGTATGTTGAGGGTATCTTTCAGCGTATAAGTCTCTAGCTCTCACTGAATTTCGTTAGCATTTTCCGTAAATGAGAAGAATATCGACTTGTTCTTCAAAGGAATACACCATTCACATACGCTTCATTGGACGATGCTAGTCTTACCGTTCCTGTTAGTGCGTGTTGGGAAACCGTCGAATGGTGTTTACATGTCAATGGCACGTTAGATGAATACGCCGCGTTCGGCGAATATTTACTATTTTCACGATATACGGGAGATAATTGTAAGAGCATGTGCTTCAATAAGTGCCGCAGTGATAAGGAATACCACTCAATTCTTGATAAGAAGATTGCAGCACTGCATTGATACCAATCGTCATTAGTTCGAACAGCTTCTGTTAATGGGCGTTCATGCCCCATTTTTGACCTTCGTTGACCTTCAAAGCCCTTACTGTTACACATCATTGGATTGTCTCGATAGCCGCTATAAGAAAATAAGTACCAAACTCCAGCATCCCATTTTAAAAAAAAGAACTGTTGATCTTCATATCTCTGACGCGACCCCACCTAGCAACAAAAAACCAACGTCATATTACGGCCCCCGTTGTCCCATGCAACATTTGTCCCACAAACTTTTCAGCTACTTTCATAATTTCGGAGTTTTTCTTGGTGGCAATAGTTAGCGACTCATCCTGTATATACTCATTTAATTACGCACTGAAGGCTAATTCTTCTTCTCTCTATTTAAAACTGATAGACAGATTGCTGTGCGTTAAATTATTCCAGGTGATATTAACACGTAACTAATAATGCTTCGTTTGGAGTACAAAGTTGTGCAAGCATAAAAGTTCTTTTAGGGATATCGGCCGCTGTGGGCGAGAGGTTCTAGGCGCTTCAGTCCGGAACCGCGCAGCTGCTACGGTCGTAGGTTCGAATCCTGCATCGGGCATGGATGAGTGTGATGTCCGTAGGTTAGATAGGTTTAAGTAGTTCTAAGTCAAGGGACTGATGACCTCAGATGTTAAGTCCCATAGTGCTTAGAGCCATTTGAACCATTTTAGGGGTACGTGAAGGAGAAAGGAACGTTGTTAATTTTTTGTGACTGTTTTCTTCTAGTTTATAGAAAAGGTGTGATGATGTCCATTAATTACTGTACTGGTTCATAAAATCGTAGCGTTTTTCGATAAATTTAATAATCACAACAGATCCACACAACAGAGACTTTAGTCATCAGTAATATATTCTCCTTCATTATTTACAACAGCCTGCCAACGCTGGGGTAACTTTTCGATTCAACGACTGTAGAAACCACGTGGTTTAGAGGCGAACAACTCGTCGAGCCACATATTTTCATTGGAAAGATAGTTCCTTGAAGGTTGCTCGACAGAGAACGGAAAAGGTGAAAATCAGAAGGTACAAGGTTAGGTAAATAAGGTGGGTGCGGAATGACCTCCCAACCCAACTCTCGTGTAGTCTAGCAGAATGCGGGCGGGCGTTATTGTGGAGTGGCATCAGTTCACGCAGTCTTCCTGTTCGTTACTCTTGGACTACGTGTGCAAGACGTGTCAGTTGTTGCCAATAAATATCAGCAATGATCGTTACGCCTCAGGGAAGCGATTCGTATTCACCACACAGTCTCTGTTACACCAGATGAATAACTTTATGTTCTGCGGATGCACACGCGTCTCTGTACAGCATGCAGTACCCATACACCCTAATTTTGAAGCTTACCCATTACATACAAATTTCGCACGATGGTGGAATGATCACAGTTCATCACATTTGACAGTCCCCGCGTACACTGCCGTGGACCATTATGGACTAACACATTAAAACCATCTTCATCAAACGCCGACTATTGAACTCAGAGGAATATTTCGGAAATGTTCCGATTCCTGCACTAGGCACTCCATTTTCTAGTGTCCACAGCTCCACTCACTAACGACAAAATGGCAATATGTAAACTCAAATAGCAATAGTGAATTATAAATAAAAAACGAAAATCGATAACTAAACCCATAGCAACCGAAATACCAACATGCGAAACAAAAACGCTAGGAATTTATGCATCAACCCAATAAAAACGATTTTAATTTGAAAAGCACGCTCCAGCGACCTGCTTCTGCTGCCAGAGCCAGGTTGGCAGACGCCGAAGGCCGATATTACACTACCAAATTTCTTTGTCAAAGATTTGATCAAAGATGTGATCAAATATTCGTCAGATATATTTGACAGAGATCTTTGACGTGCCGCTAGAAAGGCGTATTTCCCTATCATCATATTTTTCGTCAAAGTTCAAGATGGCTGAAAACAACAACTTGTTATTAACCGCAGTAGTTGCATGTACCACAATTGCACTGTGTACACATGCGGAAGAGAAATGGGGGAAAAAAGGAAACATAACTGGGTGAAGCCGTGGGTTTTACGACTACACGATAAAAGCATTCAACAAAACTTGTTACATGAGCTTATAGTGGAGGACGTCAAGTCATAAATCAATTACTTAAGAATGGATAAGCATACATTTCTGTATGTGCTCAGTGAAGTGTATCCTCACATCACAAAGCACAATACTCACTTAAGAACTGCTATATCTGCAGAAGACAGGCTCACTGTAACACTCCGATTCCTTGCTACAGGAGAGAGGTTAGGTTATGTTAGGTTAGGTCAGGTCTCCAATCTTCTTGATCTATTTTTGTATTCATGGTGCCTCCCGTTGTAAAGCGCCTCATCAGCTTCATACATCTCTATTTATTTTGTAATTGTCGGTACACACCAATTGCATTTACCAGCATTGTTTATAAAAACACTACAGGTGACAGAACGCTGCAGCGATGCTAGCACTCCACGTGGTAACACGTCACATTGCAGTGAACAGAAGACAAGCGACTTCTTTGATCAAATCTACGGCGAGGCCCTAGATTTGATCAAATATTTGACGACATTTGACAAAGTTCCTTATTACACCATCAAATTTCTTTGACAAATATATTTGACAAAGATATTGGACAAAGAAGTTTGATAGTGTAATACCGGCCGAAGGAGGTAGCCAGCCACCGCTAGCGCTGGTCCCAGCATCAGTGTGCTCGCACAGGCCACCGCGCCGACTGGCGGCGGCGCTACGTGCCCGCACCAACGACCATCGCCCCCACGGGAAAGGGCGAAAAAGTATGTGAGTGAAATCACTCAATAAATGACGTAACCGACAGATACTTATCAGTCGGTGGTCTCACATTATGTGAAACCATTGTAACCTGGAGAATGACGTGGCCGCAGACTACTTTCATTCAGTTGTTTAAATCCACTGAAAATATCGACTGAACGAAAAAACAATCGATTAGACGATCGATTGTTGAAAACAGTCGGTTTTCCCATCACTACTAGATCGCGCTATTATCAGCATATCAAAATGTTTACATAAACGTACGGCGGCGAAGATATATGAAGGTGACGCAGTGGCGATAGCCGATTTTCGGGTATTTAAAGTCGCACCACTATCGTGTGAATAAATTTCAATAATTAATCGAGAATGCTTTACATTGACATTGTATTTAAACGCTAAAGTAAAATCATCGGCATATGCTTTAGCTACCAAAAATACTGAAGATAGTTACCCCTGATATGGTATTGTTCAGTTTGCGCATCAGAGATTCTATGGTTAGCGCGGACAGCCTGGCAGACAATAGACAGCCCTGTTTAAGCCCTCTGCGGAGAGATAACGCCTTTGTAAGGGTGTCATTGATTTTGAGCCTCATGGACGAGTGGCGGGTGCTGTACCATCGAAAAGTGGTTAAAGTGGTATGAAAAGCGAAAAGTAGCATGACGTGGAGAAGATAGTCGTAGTCTACTCGATTGCAAGTCTGTTAAAATATAAAAAGGTAATGGGTATACTTCAGGCGAATTATGTCTCTGTCGTGGTAGCCAAGTAGACGTGTCATGAATCTCACTGGAATGACCTTTGATGTAATCAAGTCTTCGATACAGGTTGGTGTCCATCACTTGAAGTATTAAACATAATATTTTTGTGTAAATAGATTTATATGTGCATGGCGATGCGTAACGTGCAGCTGCCTCGAGTCGAATGAACATGCTGCTGCCTCTAGACACAGTTATCAAGCAACATGACATCAGAACTTCCTGCCCCCACTCGCGCACTGTATTTGTTTGTATGCCGCCCTGTAAGGCGGGTGACCTTGAGCGGGACTTAGCCGCTGTGCGAGGCTGCCGGGCAACACGGGCCCTAGTATTACTAGGTCCGTGTTGCTGGAAAATCAAGATTGCGCAACACTGATAAGGCGCGCTGGCGCTGTGCGCGCGAGTGGGGGCAGGAAGTTCTGACGTCATGTTGCTTGATAACTGTGTCTAGAGGCAGCAGCATGTTCATTCGACTCGAGGCAGCTGCACGTTACGCATCGCCATGCCGTACCGCCGCAGAAGATACACGAGGAGGAGCAGACTTCCAGTGTACAAGACAGTGGATACATTTTCAATTACACCAAATGAGACTGGTCAACAGGAGTTGCTACAAGGACCTATTACTTTTGTTGGTTGCAAGATTCAATTTTCTTGTACTACAACAGAAGTTGTTAGTGGCAATGCATGGTTAACAATTGCTATTGTGAGAGGTACTGACAAAGCTCTTGAAGGATTGGAAGCATACGATGAGCACCAAACATTCAACTTATTATTTGCATTAATCTTCCTACGATTCCTTGTGTAAAGTGAGAATGGCTTGTCTGTTGTAACAACACATGTTCCATAATTCCTTTTAGGTATAACTCCAACTGCAAAAGTGCGATAAGAAATAATGTCCCTCTCATCGTATGCTTCCAATCCTTCAAGAGCTTTGTCAGTACCTCTCACAATAGCAGTTGTTAACCATGCATTGCCACTAACAACTTCTGTTGTAGTACAAGAAAATTGAATCTTGCAACCAACAAAAGTAATAGGTCCTTGGAGCAACTCCTGTTGACCAGTCTCATTTGGTGTAATTGAAAATGTATCCACTGTCTTTTACACTGGAAGTCTGCTCCTCGTCGTGTATCTTCTGCGGCGGTACGGCATGGCGATGCGTAACGTGCAGCTGCCTCGAGTCGAATGAACATGCTGCTGCCTCTAGACACAGTTATCAAGCAACATGAGGTCAGAACTTCCTGCCCCCACTCGCACGCACAGCGCCAGCGCGCCTTATCAGTGTTGCGCAATCTTGATTTTCCAGCGACACGGGCCTAGTAATACCAGGGCCCGTGTTGCCCGGCAGCCTTGCTCAGCGGCTAAGTCCCACTCAAGGTCACCCGCCTTACACGGCGGCATACAAACAAATACAGTATAACACCCACCCACCTCCCCAGGGGTCATAACCCCTGCAACCCACAGAAGAGAAAGATGCTTCAGTAGCTGAATTAATATTTTTAATTAAAAAAAAATCACGGGATAGATAAGGATGGATCTCTTTATTAGGGATGGTAATACAAAGTGATATCTCCTTGTATTTGTTTTTATGCCGCCGTGTAAGGCAGGTGACCTTGAGCGGGACTTAGCCGCTGAGCAAGGCTGCCGGGCAACACGGGCCCTAGTATTACTAGGCCCATGTTGCTGGAAAATCAAGATTGCGCAACACTGATAAGGCATGCTGGCGCTGTGCGTGCAAGTGGGGGCAGGAAGTTCTGACGTCATGTTGCTTGATAACTGTGTCTAGAGGCAGCAGCATGTTCATTCGACTCGAGGCAGCTGCACGTTACGCATCGCCATGCCATACCGCCGCAGCTTGCTAGCTGTGTTACTTACTTACAATTGCATTCTCTTTGCTTTTTTACCCCAGAGAGAGATGTATTAGCGAGTCACATGGAATCGGTTGTAAGAGAGAGCCATGTGTGGACTCCTATAACAGCGAGACATATTTGTGTTGCTGTATGGTATTGCATTTCTGTGCCGGTCGCTGTGGCTGAGCGGATATAGGCGCTTGAATCCGGAACCACGCGGCAGTTCCAGACTTCATGCGCCTAGAACCACTCGGCCACACAGGCCAGCTTCGCAGATTCGAATCCTGCCTCGAGCATGGATGAGTGTGATGTCCTTAGGTTTATTTAGGTTTAAGTAGTTCTAAGACTAGGGGACTGATGACCTCATTTGTTAAGTCCCATAGCGCTTAGACAAATTTGAACCTTTTTTTTCATTTCTGTGACTCTTGTTTTATCGTTGTGAAATACTTTCATCGTTTACTATAAAAATACAAAAAACAAGAACATATTGGAACTCCTATTACTTACGAGCAGGCCCTATCTCCGTACTTAAATACCCAATACCTTCGAACTGACAAAGCCTGTGCCAACAATCTCACCCCGAAGAAGACAACATAAAAGCAACAAAATAAGAGATTTTATAATTTATCTGTATGGGCATGATTACTTCCCATTTTACACACTACAGTGATTAATGCCCAAAATATTAGAGTGTTCTTAATATGCAGTTCAAAGCTTTCGTGAGTAATTTCAAAATTGTATTAAGCGGTGTATTTGGTCTAAAGCCTGTTATCGTCCTAGTTCGCGTGACTTTTGTAATAAAAATTGTTATGCCATGTGTAAAGGTGATGGGGAAACGTACGACGCTGAGCAAGTCGTTAAACTTTCTGTGATTCTTTCACCTCTAAGAAGCCAGTAGTAGGAATAAAAATCAATTGGGAGGCAGTCCGCAGCATGTAATTTATAGCGTAGAGCCGTTTTGAGAATTTCATCTAGTCCTCCAACACAAAACGGTACGATCAGAGCCCTATTGCGTGGTTTCATTGGAAGTGTAAAAGTACGCGACATAGGGAGACAAAGAGCCACGCAATTTAGACTTACATTCACATCATTAGACTGTCTAATAATCAACGTGACACTTCTTGCTAAACGCATACATTGTGCCAGTATCAGGTGATGTCGAGTTTTTATCATATCCTGCTCCATATAATGGACAGAATCTGTGGTATTCGGTCTATTTACACATTTTGTTCAAATCACCTTATTGATAGCGTACGTCCTTAGGGAATTATTAATTTGACTTTTGCTACGTGTATCCACCATTTTACAAGCGAGGGAGACCTAGTTGAAGAGCCTAGCTTCTCAGACGGGTGTTCCCCTGTCTCAAGGTAGCATCCGACTTATAACCGACAGATAAGGTGGATGTTGCAAAATTAAAATACAAGCAGTATGAATAGGAAAATAGTAGCCTTCCTTGACAATCAACAATAGACGGTACCTGAATGTGATCCAACCTGCTGCCACATAGATGTACAAAGAGGAGCTGAAATATTCAGTCTGATATCCTTTACCCTCTGCCCTTTATGTAGGTGGCGGTGTGAAACGGTCCTTGGTGGAATTAACGGTGTCGATTTGTGACAGACTACCTATTGCTCCGTCCATCTCAATAGGCGGATGCAGAGATAATTATCTGAAGTCACTTTTTTTTTTTCTTTTTTCTGTCGTCGCAGGGATTTGACTGTCTTTCACCGTAGCTCTATTAGCGCATTTATAAATACAATAACACAAATAAAATGTAAAGTTCGTTAAGAGCGGAAGATATCACTCAAGATGCATTGTGATTATAATTAAACTTTCGCTACTTCAAAGGTCCCGCATGAAAATCGACATCGTAGGCCAATGAAACTTCGTGAAAACATTTTTAATGACTTGCGGTAGAGAAATAACGAATAAACCATTAAAGACACATTTTAATTTCCACATGAGAGAGTTAAAATCTGGTTATCTTTAGTGATTTCCGTTGTTATTCAGTTTGAAACGCTTGGCCAATTGTACCACAAATGGTTGAAAAAGCTATTTCCTCCATAGCTGAAACTGATGGACACAACGTGCGATGTTCAAGTAGTGCTCGAGCTGTGTATCGACGATTGAACATTCCACGGTCCACCTTCCAAAAAGTGCTACGAACAACTGTGAAATGGTATCCGTACAAACTTCAAATTATTCACCAATTTTTGCAAAACGACGCAACCATTCGAGTAGACTTTTCTCTCACGTTTCTTTCAAGGATTGACGTTTCCTAAACGTGGCCTTGGAACATTTTAGGAACCAATTAATCACACTTTACGCTCACTGGGGCAGTGAATACTCACTATTGTCACATCTGTGGATCACTGCCGTCAATGATAGTTCATGAAGTTCCCCTGTATAGTGAACGCGTCACTGTGTGATCTGGCTTCACTGCAGAGTTCACGATTGGTCCATCTGTTTTCGAGGAACTCGGACTGCAAGGACCAAGGACATGCGGAGTGAACGTGACACGCCACTGTGATCTGCTTCACCAACATGTGATCCCTGCTTTACGGGAGAGAGACGTTGTGACTCAACTGTGCACGATGGAACTCCACCTCACACTACTCTTGAAGTCACTCGGTTACTCCACTACGAATTTGAAGAAAACCGGATTATTGTCCGATCGTTCCACCTGCGTAACTACCAATATCACGAGATTTTAACCGTCTCGCATGAAAATGAAAAGGTTTTTGTCTTCCAGCGGTTTATTCGTTATTTCTCTTCCGCATGTTCTTAAAATGTTTACACAGGGTTTTATTCTTCTACAGTTGCACATTTTTCTTGGGGGCCCTATCAAATACCGCGCAGATTCGTACTCGGTGCGTAAAGACTCCAACGATAGAGTAATTGTAGTGGAAAGTAAGACAGAGGCTTCTGAGATCGGGATACAATTTTAATTTAACTATCTAATTCAAGCAATAAGGTTTATGATGGCATGTTCATACAGAATAAAGAATTCGTTTTACATTGTGTCTCGTTCCTAATACTAGGCGGCGGATCACTTGCACTATGTAAGATGCCGAAGAGAGGTCCGGTAAAGGTTGAGTTGTTAGAAGCTGTTAAAACTGATCGGCATATTAAGCTGAGAATGGACACAATACAAATTCAGGCACGTCACTTGATTCAGTATGCGACAATTCGTACCTATGCTTGGATGTTAATTTTGTTTCACTGACTTCATCGCTACATATAACAAGCGGTGTATGGGGATCCGCAGAAAATGTACGTTGCGGTTGCGAAACTTGTCCGCGCATTTTGGGCAAGTGTGCTGTTGCCCCTGATAAATGATCAACTCCTTGAGACCACCAATGTAAAAATAGGACAAGATATCCATGCGAAAAGTGTCAACGGCAGTGTACTCATTGTAATTAATATTGCGGAATCACTTTTTCCTGATATAAATATAGCGCCCTACAATAACCTGACAAGACTCTCTCACTGAATACATTTGAGACACTGAAATGCATTTTATGAAAGCATATGTTACGAAGACTCAATCTTGCGTACGAAATAGGAACTTTAGGAACGTCACCTGCCGAAGTTGCACAGTCGACATAATCGTCAAATGGTGAATTATTCGGGCATACATTTATTCTTTGAGTAGTTTCACAAAAATGGTCGTCACAACGTAGTCATATTGTAAGCATTGCACTTTGTTGTATCGGAGAACCATTTTTGGACACGTGCAATACGTGGTCGTTCTTGACCGTTAGAAATGCCGAGGTAAACTGAGTTGCGAAATAGTCTTCCTGACGGACGACTCTATTTTAGACAATTACAAATTCCCACCAACAAAGCGCGTCCGGTCGCGTAATGGAGCACACAGATTTAAAAGAGAAACAGGTAACGCCATCACCTGTCCTCTCCGTGCGGCTCCCCGTAGAGAACTGAATAGTTTTCGTCACGCTTTGTGTGCTATCGTTTAACTTCTTCGGTTCTGACATGTTTCTGTTTATCTAGTACTCTTCGTTCAACTTTTTCGTTTCTGATGTTTTCTCTGTATTGTCTTTGTATCTGCTCTCTCCCGCCCTGTTGGCGATAGTCTGCAACGTGCCTGTGTGTACCTCGGCTTGTTCCTGTCCACTTGTTTTAACTGTGTGACTGTCACGGGTTTATATTTTTCTGACGGTCTCGATGGTCCTGCCGTTATTATCTCTGGGTATGCAGGGTCATTGTCCGTGGCTTTGTCAGGTGTATTGAATGGCTGTCGGATTCTGCGTTTTTGTGGACTACTAACTGCACTTGAAATTTTACGTGTTTACTTAGAATTCGTAATTCAAAATCTATTTTGATCACTTTGACCTCGTTGTTCATGTAAAAATGCCTATTACTTAGTCATTTTGCACTTTTAATTTTGTAATGGGTTGGCGTACTGTTAAAAGACACTCAAATTATTCAGGGCGAATTCAGTAAATAATGCATAATCAATGCTTGATCTTATGCTTAATCCAGTCTAAGATACAGCGGTGTTAATTATTTCACTATTTCCAGGAAAAAAGCAGAGGTGTCGCCTGTTTGTCATGTAATACGTGTACATAACTCATAGTCTCTTAACTTTGTACACTCCGTGTTCGTTCAAAAATGGTTCAGTTGGCTCTGAGCACTATGGTACTTAACACCTGAGGTCATCAGTCCCCTAGAACTTAGAAGTACTTAAACCTAACTAACCTCCGGCTCCGTGTTCGAAATGAACTCGTATTTTAGACAGAGCACGCTTGAAACCCTCAGCTTCATCTTTTCGTATATCCAGTAATCAGTGTCTGAAGCCTTTTACTCCAAGTTGAAATGCTATTTTTAAGTAGGTATTTTAAAAATTTTCTCCGTAATTGTATTTGTCACACGAAGGTTCCCGTCTCGCCTACCGCGATATTTACAGCAGCCTCTGCGAACACTTCCAGTTATATGTAAATCCAATGTACAGACAAAACTGTCACAGCTATAATGACTCCCACGCCACGTTTTCAGTTTAGTTACAGAAAACAGCTGTGAATTATTTTGCAGTAAAGTATTTGTCTCTTCTAGAAATAGGTCTAGAATCCCGACAGAACGAGTTCTGCATAATTTTTGAAGTAATATTTCCTCTTCTATGTATTCCCCCATTAAATGGAAAAAATATCAAGTTGCAGTTCATTCCTTTCAGCGATTACAAGATTTTAACTCTGGCTGTGATTGCCGACATTCAGTTTTTGTGCTGTACGTGGTTCAGAACCTAATGTTCCTTACAAGTTTGAAGAATATTTATGCGCCGCTGCCGAATATGACAAGTGCCAGACAACTGACAACAGATTTAATTGCTGCGAAGTCATTTCAGTCGCACCGTAACGAATTCAGTCGTACTTGAATTCAGACAACATTAATAATCCTGAAAAAACTCGTGTGACAATGCCTCCATCATAAAATATATGCAATGTGTGACGTAATTGTTTAGTTATATGTCGCAAAGCGATAGCATATAATTTGTTGTAATATTACGTGTGTTATGTGTGACTTGCCTAGGAAAAGGCACAAGTCTGCTAAGTTTGTAACGTGAGAGCAGAATTTCTCCGCTGTTGGTGCGACGCGGAAGTAGCTGGCGGCAGGCCTGCGGGCAGTGCGCACACAAAGCAAGGATTACGGGAGAGGGCACCCGTGTTTCCGTGGCCGAGAGACTTGAATGGTCTCGGTTCAAGTGACGGCGTCCACAAGCTCGAGATACGAAGTGTGTTTCCAAAGGGCATGAGGACACTGGAGACGTTCTGAGCCAACTAGAACAGGCCACGGGCTATAGAGCCTCCTTCGGTTTCCCATACACAAATTGGGAAAACAACTGCCTCCTTGCCCAGAAAAATTTTCAGCCAATGACGATGAAAGCCTTATACAGTGTAACAAACCCCTCCAATTCGGTAACAGTTGTAGAAATATCGTTGTTCCCAAGCAGCTGTTAAGCAGCGAACCTTGACTGGAGTATGCGATGCTGTATTTCGCAGTTGTATGTTCCCCCTTCGGTGCTTTATAGGTGTCGTGCTGATAAGTGATCTGGGATTCGGCATTGGTAAGTGCAAGCTGCCTGCCACACTTGCCAATTCAACACATTGTATTTAGTATTACGCCTTGTAGACAAAATAACACCTTAAAACAAACTGACAGTGTCCCTTTGCGACATATAACTAAACAATTACGTCACACATTGCATATATTTTATGATGGAGGCATTGTCACACGAGTTTTTTCAGGATTATTAATGTTGCCTGACTCCAAGTACGACTGAATTCGTTACGGTACGACTGAAATGACTTCGCAGCAATAAAATCTGTTGTCAGTTGTCTGGCACTTGTCATATTCGGCAGTGGCGCATAAAGATTCTTCAAACTTGTAAGGAAAATTAGATTCTGAACCACGTACAGCACAAAAATGAGTTTCCTGACGTACTACACCCGTTTATTAAGAAAATTCTGCGTTATTGGCCCGGTATAGTGAAGGGAACAGAGAAATTGATTTTCGGTGTGGCAAAACTGGTAAGTCCTCCTCTCTACAGTACAGCATTATGGAGCGGGATAGAGATCAAGAGACACCCACTTTGACGTCTGACACAAGAGGAGTGCGGAGGTATGTATTAGACTCTCTTCGAAAGAGATACTTGCCTTTGGTGTTTAACCCGAGAGGTGTACGGGCGTGTGTATTAGCCTTTCTTTGGACTGAACTTAGTGTTCGACACAGTCGGTGTTCGCAACCGCGGGGTGATGTGTTGAGCGCCTGCACGGAAATCCAGAACCGTCCAGCTGCAGTTTTGCGTTGTTACGGTGCGGTTATTTTGAGTAAGCCTCGTATTTAGCCTTTGTGCTGCTTTCTGATCTGCGCAGCTCAGAATTTGCGTAATTCTTCAGTAATGGGAGTTGTTCTCTTATTTATCATAGGACATTTCACTACAGTAATTGTGAATCAATCTTCCCCAGTGCACCAGCATTTGTGAGACGCTCAAACTTAGACTAGTCGTTTGATTTATCTTGCAGCACCCTTCCACATGAAATTCAGACCCCTTCGGCACATACAGAGATAATCAGTAGTCCTGAATAACCTCACACTGCTAATTAACATAAATACATTTTGCGTAATTGTTCGCCTGTTAATGTTGATCTCGTACCCAACAATTTGTAATTGCACTGAGTAATCAAATATTTTAATTGAATACGAATAGCTTCAGAGGTATGTTTTCTTCCTTGCACCTAACTGATGATGCGGCCTGTTAATTAACAAATATTGTCAGTACATTTCTACATCTATAAACTGTGATCTTGCCGTAACGGTGTTTTTCCTTGTCAAACAGATATCATTGTTAGGAACGTTCCTAAATGGAAGGCAATTGATATAATTATTTTATTTTGGGCAATTTATCGTCACCGGACGTGGGTGACCTTTCACTGTCAGTGTGTTTTATGGTGTTATTTTGTCTACAAGGCGTAATACTAAATACAATGTGTTGAATTGGCAAGTGTGGCAGGCAGCTTGCACTTACCAATGCCGAATCCCAGACCACTTATCAGCACGACACCTATAAAACACCGAACGGAGAACGTACAACTGCGAAATACAGCATCGCATACTCCAGTCAAGGTTCACTGCTTAACAGCTGCTTGGGAACAACGATATTTCTACAACTGTTACCGAATTGGAGGGGTTTGTTAACATGAAGATGCTATAAAGTTTGGTTGCATCCATAACAACACTCGGAATTAAGTTGCCCAATTAAACGGTGTACGAACGCGGACTATTTAAAGTGTCTACAAAGATAGGTACAAGCTGCAGCCGTGTAACACGGTAAGTGAAGAGCAGACGTAAAACATCGTAGTTGACAGGAACTGAAGAAGAGTATTATGTCTTTTCAACGACCATCGGTTTCAAACCCTAGAGGAATTATTGTAGTCAGTGAACGCAGGTCCATCACAAGCAGTTTAGTAGCGAACATTGGGAAAGGAACTACGTCCAGTGGACATTTGGAGTCGCGTATCTCACATAAGGACCTTACTCTCAGCAGCAATAAAACTGTACGGCTTCGATATGCCAAACAACATAGTAATTGGACAGTATCATTCAGATTCCAAGTAGTGTGATTCGGGTCACAGTTTTTATTTTCGTTAAATAATGCATGGTGTCGAACGCAGAGATGACTCAGTGACGCATCTAACCCGCAGTATGTGGAGGGTGTAGTTCAAGTGTTGCCTCTTCTGTTTATTCATGAAGAGAATGATTTAGAGATTCGTATCCTCCAAGATTATGACAGCCATGCTCCTAATGCTGCACGCATACGTTCCTTATTTCAAAAAATGTTCAAATGTGTGTGAAATCTTATGGGACTTAAGTGCTAAGGTCATCAGTCCCTAAGCTTACAGCCTAAATTATCCTAAGGACACACACACACACACACACACACACACACACACACACACACACACACACACACGCCCGAGGGAGGACTCGAACTTCCGGCGGGATCAGCCGCACAGTCCATGACTGCAGCGCCCTAGACCGCTCGGCTAATCCCGCGCGGCGTACGTTCCTTACTTGACGGATACTCAAGCACCCTACTGCACGTCGACAGGAGCGCTAAATCACTAGGTCTTAGACCAATTCTCTGGAACTACACTCCTGGAAATGGAAAAAAGAACACATTGACACCGGTGTGTCAGACCCACCATACTTGCTCCGGACACTGCGAGAGGGCTGTACAAGCAATGATCACACGCACGGCACAGCGGACACACCAGGAACCGCGGTGTTGGCCGTCGAATGGCGCTAGCTGCGCAGCATTTGTGCACCGCCGCCGTCAGTGTCAGCCAGTTTGCCGTGGCATACGGAGCTCCATCGCAGTCTTTAACACTGGTAGCATGCCGCGACAGCGTGGACGTGAACCGTATGTGCAGTTGACGGACTTTGAGCGAGGGCGTATAGTGGGCATGCGGGAGGCCGGGTGGACGTACCGCCGAATTGCTCAACACGTGGGGCGTGAGGTCTCCACAGTACATCGATGTTGTCGCCAGTGGTCGGCGGAAGGTGCACGTGCCCGTCGACCTGGGACCGGACCGCAGCGACGCACGGATGCACGCCAAGACCGTAGGATCCTACGCAGTGCCGTAGGGGACCGCACCGCCACTTCCCAGCAAATTAGGGACACTGTTGCTCCTGGGGTATCGGCGAGGACCATTCGCAACCGTCTCCATGAAGCTGGGCTACGGTCCCGCACACCGTTAGGCCGTCTTCCGCTCACGCCCCAACATCGTGCAGCCCGCCTCCAGTGGTGTCGCGACAGGCGTGAATGGAGAGACGAATGGAGACGTGTCGTCTTCAGCGATGAGAGTCGCTTCTGCCTTGGTGCCAATGATGGTCGTATGCGTGTTTGGCGCCGTGCAGGTGAGCGCCACAATCAGGACTGCATATGACCGAGGCACACAGGGCCAACACCCGGCATCATGGTGTGGGGAGCGATCTCCTACACTGGCCGTACATCACTGGTGATCGTCGAGGGGACACTGAATAGTGCACGGTACATCCAAACCGTCATCGAACCCATCGTTTTACCATTCCTAGGCCGGCAAGGGAACTTGCTGTTCCAACAGGACAATGCACGTCCGCATGTATTCCGTGCCACCCAACGTGCTCTAGAAGGTGTAAGTCAACTACCCTAGCCAGCAAGATCTCCGGATCTGTCCCCCATTGAGCATGTTTGGGACTGGATGAAGCGTCGTCTCACGCGGTCTGCACGTCCAGCACGAACGCTGGTCCAACTGAGGCGCCAGGTGGAAATGGCATGGCAAGCCGTTCCACAGGACTACATCCGCCTGCATTGCTGCGAAAGGTGGATATACACTGTACTAGTGCCGACATTGTGCATGCTCTGTTGCCTGTGTCTATGTGCCTGTGGTTCTGTCAGTGTGATCATGTGATGTATCTGACCCCAGGAATGTGTCAATAAAGTTTCCCCTTCCTGGGATAATGAAGTCACGGTGTTCTTATTTCAATTTCCAGGAGTGTATTTGAAACATAGGAATTAACATCCCCGAAACTAGGTATCTCTGCAGGATCTAATCACCAATGAGTGGCTTCAGCTCGATATGGCCTGCTTGAAAAGATTTGTGGGCTCTCATTTTAACTGCGCTGAGGTCGCTATCAAGGCGAGAGCCAGTATTGCTCGATATTAGTGAGCTGTTACCTCGCCGTTAATTATTTATTTTTATTTAGAATTTCCATACATTATCAACGGCAAAGTTTTTCAAGTATGTGCTTTATCCTGATGGAAATTGAATCTTTTCATTTAGCCATCCTGGGTTCTATTTGTGTGTGTTTTTTTTCATCCAGTTAACTCGTAAAACGTGTGTAGTATTCACCAACCAGCAGAAACTGAACCCCCTATCACTGTTATTCTTTGTGAAACGGCGGTAGTATGCTTGCCCTCTAGTTACAAACTCTTCACAGGACATTATCTCCAAAACAGAAGCACTAGGAACACAAGAGGAACAAAAACGATCAGTTACTCCAATTAGGTGTACCAGCATAAACGGTCCAGTCGCATTAATGTGACCAAAGTCTATGTTCGACACCAAACAGCTATAACCGCTAACAGACGCCAGGTAGCAGAACTAGCAATGGAGAGTAAATAAGGCTTATCGAGCGGATGCGGGAAACAGCTCGCTCACCAGCTTTTCTCTCTTTCTTTCAGAGTCGACAACAGCCTGCAAGGGTCCTTAGAGACTCGTGTGGCAAAATCCACGTGGCGTGACCCCCTTTCTAAGAAAGCAAAAACTGTCGTGGCTTTCTAAAGAAGCAAAGTTGTCGTGTTGGGGGTTACGACGTGGAGGAGGAGCCTAAACGGGACAATCGCTCCGGCGAGGCGCAGTGTGTGGCAGACAGCGGTCCAAGGGAAGTTTCTCAGACGACGGCAGCGTCTGGCCCCTCGCCACCGACGAAGACGACGAGTGAGAGTGTTGCTCGCGGCGGCCGGACGGACACGGAAATTTCCGCGAACGGATGGCGCCGCGCCCGCTCACTCTCGGGACGGAGACGACGCATCAAGCCGCCGATCCCCCTGACAAAGGAGGCTACTGCCGCCGCCATTGGCAGGCTGACCCCCGAGGAGAGTTGCATCTGAATGCAACGCTTGGCCATGGGCACCGAAGCGGACAGGGAGGAGGTACTTACGAGACTCCGGTCCCTGGTACCCGTGGGTCGGGACAGGTTGAAATGAAATGGCTCTGAGCACTATGGGACTTAACATCTGAGGTCATCAGTCCCCTAGAACTGAGAACTACTTAAACCTAACCAACCTAAGGACATCACACACATCCATGCCCGAGGCAGGATTCGAACCTGCGACCGTAGCGGTCGCGTGGTTCCAGACTGAAGCGTCTAGAACCACTCGGCACAGCGACAGGCGTCGCGACAGGCAGTTGCCAGCAGTCGCACCAGCCGTGCTGGCTACAGAAGCCGCCACGCCCTCGCCATCGTCCAGGCATGCAACACCCGACGAGCCTGTAGGCGTCGAGCAAACCTCGCGGAAGCGCTCAGCTGCGGCCGTAGAGGACACTCCCTCCCCCCCCAGGCAAGTTCCGGTCGCGCCAGGCGGAAGAAATGGAGGGTACGTCGCAGGACGACCGCATCACCGAGGAAGCCTGACGAAGAAGGCTTCATCGCGCCCTCCCGGCGCCACACAGCGAGAGCCAAGTCGTTCGAACTGGTGACGCCGGAACAGGCTAAGGCTACAAACCGGTTTGCAAATCTGCCGGAAGTAGCGGGGACCGACGGGGACGGGACCACGGCGACTACTAAACCGCCCCGCCACCCACCGCTGGTTACCATCCAGCGGAGTAAGGGCTACAGTGAGCTGAGAGAGAAGATCTACTCCATCGTAAAACCGCGACAGATGATCGCGGGGACCGACACTTACAAGGTCAGAGCAGAGTGCATAGAGGACCACGCAAAACCCGTGCAGCTCTGAGAGACCGAGAAGTGGAACTGCTTCACGCAGAGCACGGAGCAGCTGAAGCAGCTGAAGGTCGTTTTTCGCCACCTGCCGCTGAAGATGGAACGGGCGTTCCTGCTGCGGCAGCTGGAGAAACTCGGCTTCCAGACCAGCCACGTCGGCTTGATGAGGTCGCCCAGGACCCACAGGGACATGCCCTTGTTCCGTGCGGTTTTAGTCTACAATGTTGACAACCGGAAAATTTTGCAGGTTGAAAACATTGCCGACTTCGACGTAAAAGTCGAGCCACTCCGCGCAAAAGGCAGACGCGCCCAGTGCTTCAACTGCCAGCGCATGGACCACGTGGCAAAGTTTTGCAGGATGCCTGTGCGCTGCTGCAAGTGCGCCGAGGAGCACCCGTCACGAGTCTGCCCCAACCGACCGACGTGCTGCAACTGTAACGGGGACCACGTCGCATGTTAACGGGGATGCGCCGCATTCAAGCGCGGGAAGCGCGCCAGCCGCGTAAACCCGAGCCGCAGCTTCGCGGACGTTGCTAAGGGGAAGCCGGCCGCCCCCTCAGAGAGGCCAGGGCCGCTCCCCGGGGAGGCCGCACCGGCACCGCAGCCGTCGCAGCTGCCTTCGCCGGCGGCGCCGCCTGCAGTCGCGGAGGCCGGCTTGCCGGCGCCCGCGGCTGCAAGGAGGGTTGCCGGCGAAGGCAGCTGCGACGGCTGCGGTGCCGGTGCGGCAGCAAGCCATTCCGCTGCCGACTACGGGAAACGTCGCCATGGTGAAACCTTCCCGAAACGGCGAAGGATGACACCACCGAGCTGGCCGCGCTTCTGCGGTCGCTCAACCAGCTGATGACTCAGCTACCAGTGTTCGTGGGAGCAGTGATGGCGGCACTCTAGGCCACCGCCAGGAGAAGCCAGCCTTAAAATGGATAATGACCATATTTATGGATTAACCATGTGCACGTTCAACGCTAGGGGTCTTCACCCCCAGCAGGGCGAGTTTCGCCAATTTCTACTGGACGAGGCGGTCGACATCTGCCTTGTGCAGGAGACCTTCCTCAACCCCGGGCCGACGTGCGAGCAGCTGCTACCGAGATGACAGAGCCACCCACGGGGACGGCACTGCCATCTACGTGGAGAAGTCACTGCGCCACCACCGGGTTCAACTGCGGGCGCTCAATGCGCCTGAGGCCACAGGAGTGGCCGTCAACACCACCGCCGGAAAGATTCTTTTCGTGTCGGTGTACCGGCTGCCTGGCAGACCGCTAGACGAAGCCGACTAAGACACCCTGCTGTCGCTGGAGGGGCGAGCTTTCATTGCCGGGGATTTCAATGCGAAACACACCGAATGGAACTCGCGAACTGTCAGCCGTAGCGGGCGCCGCCTCTCCCGCGTCGTTTACCGCAACGGCGCGATCACCGTGGGGCCGTTTGACCACACGATCTTCCCTGCACGGGGACAACCGGACGTGCTCGATATTGCTCTTCTGAAGGGCATCGGGCAATTCGAGACCGCCGAGACGCGTAACGTCCTGTCCTCCGACCACGTACCGGTCATTTTTGGTCTCAACGTGGTCGAAACTTCTCTTCCAGAGAGCCGTCCGAGCTAACGCAGGCCCGACGCCGAGCGCTTTCAGACGAAAGCCCTCGAACTGCTCGATGGCGCGCCAAACCCCGCTGAGGTAGGGGCCGACGCCACCCTAGCATTCTTCACCCGAAGAATACTCCGAGCAGCAGAAGAAGCCACGCCGAGACATCGCCAAGGGCCACGCACGAGACTTCTCGCGACAGCTACCGCGCCCTATCCTGGACGCGATCACCGAGAAGAACCGACTGTTTCGTGAATGACAGCTCACTCGCCAACCAGACACGAAGCGCCGCTTAAACCGCATGAGACGGGAAATTAAGGCAGCAGTCTAGCAACACCGGAACCAGGAATGGGAGGACCTTGTGTCTACCCTCAGTCCTGAGGATGGAAGTGCATGGACGGTGGTAAAATCCTTCCTACGCCGGCGACAGCGAATACCGCCCTTACAGGTCGGGAACGACTTCACTAGCGATCCCGACGCGAAAGTCAGCGTTCTGGCTGACGCATTTGCAGCGAACTTCACACCGGTGGCCGACGTCATCGACGACGACCACATACGGTGGGTCCACGAGCAACTACCAACCTTCCGAGCCGCAAAGGAGGAAGGCGACGTTATCAAGCCGATAACGGAGGAGGAAGTTGCTGTGCAGCTTCGCTCGCTGAACCCCAAGAAGACTGGAGGCAGCGATGGCGTCACAAACCCCATGCTGAAGAACCTTCCACCGGGAATACATCGGCTACTTGCTGATGTTTTTAACGAGGTCCTCCGATCAGGTGTCTACCCCTCTGCGTGGAAACATGCGGAGGTCGTGGCCATTCTGAAATCCGTCAAGGACCCACGCCAGGCATCGAGCTACCGACCCATCAGCCTGCTCCCGTCCCTCTCGAAAGTTTTCGAGAGGCTGTACGCGAGAAGACTGATGCTACACGTCACCCAGGAGGGCATCATACCGGACGAGCAGTTCGGGTCTCGAGAAGGACATGCCACTTCCCACCAGCTCCTGCGGGTGGTAGAACCGGCGATGAGGGCACTGGAAACCAGGGAATACGCTAGGGCAGTGTTCCTCGACGTCTCCCGAGCGTTTGACTCGGTGTGGCACGACGGTCTCGAATTCAAACTTCTTGAACAAGGGATACCGACGTCCCACATGACGCTACTGCGGTCGTACCTGTCTGAACGAACCTTCTACGTGAGGGCTGACGACGGTACGTCCATAGACTGGAAGATATATGCAGGGGTGCCGCAGGGGTCGGTGCTCGGCCCCTCGCTGCACTCCCTGTACACTGCCGACGCCCCGAAAGTGGCAGGAGTTGAACTGGCGCTGTACGCGGATGATACAACCCGGTTCACTCGCAGCATGAACGCCCAAGTGCTCAGAAACCGCCTCCAACGCGGCTGCGACGCCTTGGGCTCATGGGCAACAAAGTGGCGGCTGAAATTCAACGCCACGAAGAGCCAGGCAGTCTTCACCCGAAGACTTCTGCCGCCAGGGCTTACGCCAGTTGAAATCCTGGGAGAACCTATCCCATGGAGTGGGACGGCGAAATACATAGGGGTTACCCTAGACCGCAGGTTCACCTGCAGGGAGAGCAATAGGACGCCTCTGTGCCCTGTATCCGCTGCTAAACCCGCAGTTGTCATTGCCACCGCATCACGGCATCACGCTTAACCTAACATTGGTTCGCCCACTGTTAGAGTATGCGGCCGTGGTCTGGGGGAAAGCTGCAGATGCTCACATTGTGACTCTGCAGCGGATACAGAACCGCGCCCTGAAGACTGCTATGCATCTTCCGAGGCGCTTCTCTACGCGCCAACTCCACGAGGACACAGGAATCCTGCCTCTCCGAGACAGGTTTCGCGCCATCGCCAGGAAGTTCTACGAGAAAGCGGGACACTCCCGCAACCGGCTCATTCGTGGACTGGGCCAACAACCTCATCACAGGCCAACCACGCGTTGGCCTGACATGCTGATGGATTAAGTTTTACTAATCCACCACCAGAGTGTGTCTTTCTCTTTTTCAGGTTACACCAGCAGGGACAAATCAACAAGAGTCGTAATTTATCTTTCTCTCTTTTAAAGGAACCGCAGGAATGACAAATTTTGTCCAAACTGAAACACCTCGAGCCAATGATAGGCTCGTCTTTTCAGCGTCAGCGTGCAGGCAACAGTTCAGTTGGAAATGCAGCGAATTATCTACCGCCCTAAAGCGCGTTTTCTTTAGCTTTCGTTCCAACGGTGGAAGCATTTCTGAAATGGCTAAGTTTGTAAATATTTCGCGTGCCGTCGTGGTTAAAGTAGAATGTGCATAGAAAAACATAGTTATCCAAAACCGGCCCCGAGGGACTTAAGATGCACCACGGACCATAGATAAAAGAGTGAACGGCGGCTGCCGAGATGTGTACAGGCTAATAGACGTCCAGATGTTGAGCAGCTGCCAAACCAGATGAACCAAACGTTTACCAACTGTCTCACCTCAAGGACCGTTCAGCGAACGTTGCTGCATATGGGACACCGTAGGAGGCGGCTGGTTCATACATTCATGCTGGCTGCTGATCATCGGCAACTGAGCCTTGAACTGGTACGCCAGTACCGCAAATAGGCATCCAGTGAGTGGCGACAGATAACCTTCTGATATGAATCTCGTTTTATGCTCCGTCAGACAGATGGCCGTAGGCGTGTACAGTGTGAAACGCTTGAAAGCAAACACTCAGCAATCAGGAGGGAGTGTTATGGACTGGGGAATGTTTTTGTGGCCTTTCATAGGTGATTTTGTTATTCTTGAAGGCACAAAGGATCAATACGAGAATGCATATATCCTAGGGGACCATGTACACCTCTACATGCAATTTGTTTCTCCTCGGCACAATGGAATTTACCGGCAGAAAAGTGCAACGTGTCATACAGTTTGTAAATAGGCTGTTTATGTTTTCTTATTGGCAACGTTACGTAGCGCTCAATATGAAAATCACTGGCTGTGCTGTGTGCAGTCTGTGGCTGCTTTGCATTGTTGTAATACTCGCCATTGTAGTGTTAGGCAGCTGGCTGTGAACAGCGCGTAGCGTTGCGCAGTTGGAGGTGAGCCGCCGGCAGTGGTGGGTGTGGAGAGAGAGATGGCGGAGTTTTGAAATTTGTCATGAACTGCTATATTTATATATGATGATATCAAGGTAAATACATTGTTTGTTCTCTATTAATATCTTTCATTTGCTAACTATCCCTATCAGTAGTTAGTGCCTTCCATAGTTTGAATCTTTTATTTAGCTGGCAGTAGTGGCGCTCGCTGTATTGCAGTAGCTTGAGCAGCGAAGATTTTTGTGAGGTAAGTGATTTGTGAAAGGTATAGTTTAATGTTAGTCAGGGCCATTCTTTTGTAGGGATTTTTGAAAGTCAGATTGCGTTGCGCTAACAAAATATTGTGTGTCAGTTTAAGCACAGTCTTGTATAATTGTTCAAAGGGGACGTTTCATATGTCGACCCTTAGCCGAGGATACCTCACTGGAATCTTCTGATTTTTTTCTTGTAGTTTGTGTAATTGGTGTAGCTATTGTTTATTGGTAGCGCGTAATCATAGAGAGAATTTCCTTTGTAGTTGTAGTTTTTCATTGTTGTACAGTAAAGCAGTTGTGGCATGCATGTAGATTTGCACCAAGTATTTCGCAGCTGCGCTGGCAATTAAGTAGACATTATTTTCATTGCTATGTTATTTTATTTTGCTCTTCAAATTGTGCTTTTCTGTGTTATCGTGTGAAATATTGTGACAATTATGGCGTGTGAAAAACGTAATACTAGGCTCCAAAGTAAACTGAGAAATGACAGTGAAGACGAAGGTAGTGTGTTAGCGCCGCAGAGTAATGAATTAACTAATGTTCAAAGTAGTAATTTGGTAATTGCGCATAGGGAAATGGAGCGGGCGGCAAACAATGGTGTAGACAGTGAAACAGGTAGTGAACAGGGAAGCGTTATCGATCGATTGGTCGGCAACAGCTCGCCTCAGGAATCGGGAATGACAGAACACAATATTGCAAATACTGCAGACTCAGGTTTTGGGTTCTCACCGTTTTCTCAAATGAGTCAAGACACATTTTCCGCTTGTCAAAATGTGAATGTTGCCGGTGCAACTTCACTGCCGAAAAGCACTGAGGAACATGTTTCAGACACCAGTGCATTGTTATTACAATTAATGCAACAAATGGGACAAAAGCTTGAAAAGTTAGATACAGTGGAACAAAATCTCAAGAAGTTAGACACAATGGAACAACACCAGAGACAAACACAGCAACAGTTAGACACAATGGAACAAAATCAGAGACAAACACAGCAACAGCTTCAAAAGTTAGACTCATTGGAACAAACTCTTGAACAAACGCGTGAAGATTTAACTACTGAGTTACATAACATTGAATCGAAATGTCAAAAAGTCTGTAATGACGTAAAAACACAAATTTGTGAGCATTTTCAACCTATTTTTTCGCGGCACGAAAATGCATTACAGAATCACGAAGCAGCCATAAAAGAACTGCAAATTATTGTTCATGAAAATCATGAGACCTTGCAAGCTAAATTTGACTCAGTTGCATCTACCGATTCGGTTACGCAACTTGCAAAAACTCAGGAAAACTTTAAGGACACAGTAGATACTCTAAAACTTGGTTCAGAAAAACACACTGAGGAAATAAGTACACTATCGGATAAAGTAGCCGATCTTTCAGATCAGTTCACTAACTTATCTACAAAGGTAGATGATGATCTGAATGTCACAAGACCTGTAGCCTTCACAGACACAGAAGAGTATGAACAAATTAGGAAATTCAAACAAAATCAGAATCAAATTAATACGCAACACCAAAGAGAAATCCGGGAAGTACAAGATCAGCTGACACAGGTAATACAAGAATTACGTATTTCAGAGGCCACTCGCGCTCCAATACGGGAAGAGGGACTTAGAAATACGGAACAACCACAAAATAATAACACAGGACACTTCGGAAGTTATGAAAGAAATTGGCAATGTGCACCGAATTTTGAGGTGGAACGGCCGACACGACCTAACAATGACCGATATGCGACTCGCCGACATGATGACTTTGACTATAAGCTGTTCATTACTACACATAAATTCAAAACATTTAAAAATTCTGGCAACGACATTCATCCACAAGCATGGCTCCATCAATTCTCTCATTGTTTTCCTCCCAACTGGTCATTGGAGCACAGATTAGAATTTATGTGTGGCTACTTAGAGAATGAACCAGCTGTAAGAATGCGATCGGTCATTCACGATTGCCACAGTGAAGGAGAATTTTACCATGCCTTCCTCTCAGCATATTGGTCTCAAGCTACACAAGACCGTGTAAAACATGGCATCATAATGATGAAACATTTCGAACAATCTGAATTCTCCAGTCTTGTGAAATATTTTGAAGACATGTTGCACAAGAATCAGTATCTTTCAAACCCATACAGCCCCTCAGAACTCATCCGCATTTGCTTACTCAAATTGCCTGAACATTTACGACATATTATTTTGGCAGGACGTTGCAAAGACGACATTGAAGCTTTTCAGGGACTGTTACAAGAACTAGAAATTGACACTGATAATCGCGGAACGCGAAAACAAGGACACAACAATTACAGGTCACATCCGTCACAATTCTGTGACGACAGAAACAATAACCGGACACGACTGGTCTATTCTTACAACGCAAATCGTGACCTAAACAGACACCACCCATATGACAACCACTGGCAGAGTAATAATTGTTACAGAGAAAGATCGCATTTCCGTAGTAATGGCCACCACAGAGACAATCAGAGAAACAGACAATTTGGGAACCAAAATAATTATTATCAAGGGAGACAGAATAACTTTAGACGCAACGGTCCAGCGCGCAGTTACGATTCAGGGAGAAATTCTCCACCACTTAACCGACAAGAAAGACTCTACAGGAACTACCGACATGACGACAGACGATGTGATCGTAACGACAGACCTGAATTGCATCAGAACTGGCGGGATTCAAACAGAGCTTGGCCCTCTCGTCACGGTGAATTTGTAGAAGTTAGGTCTCCAAATCCCAATAACAGCGCGCGCCAACAAAGAGACAGACAATGACTCGCACAGCAGGCAGCTGCGTGCGGCCGCTGGCTCAGGGAAAAATAACAAAGACGCTAGCCTTGAGAAAAGATTTAGCATTCTTTACCGATGTAAACAACATGATAATTGCTTTGAAGTTGAAAGTCTGCGTACTAGGAAGAGTAAAGGATTGCACCACACTTCACATGTTAAACCGCTTACTGAGAGATAATCTGCTTTTTAACTTCGTCTTTGCCATAAAACTTTTCACTTCACATTTCTAGTATGCTTTGTCAGATTTAGAATCTGTTAACATGTAACAATGTTTGAAGTTAAATATCCAATCAAGAACCAAGAGAACTTATTTAAACAGAAATGACGAATGCATTGTTATAGTGAACAGACGACACAGTGTTGTATTTGTACATTCTTGCTTGTTAGTTGCACGATTACGTAACGACTATAAGGCTTACATACTTAGGACACATACTGGTACTGCTAATGATATTTTAATGCAACATTTTGGTTTACTTGAAAATACATTCTGGGTTTAATGTACTTTCTGTGAGATACCAGACGACACAGTGGTTAGTTTATGTGACAGCTACACGATTTTTATCACGACGCTACTAATGAGTGACAATTTACAATGTTGCTTTTGCGGTGTATCTGTTTTATATCTGCACAGTTTTCTGAATTCTTCTGGAAAGAAAAACATGTTTTAGTAGTAACTTTTGTGGTATAGCAACAATGAGACAGCCTTTTTCGTGGCACAACATTACGTTACTGTACAGTACTTTCTTCATCACGCCAATAAGCATAATAACTACGATATCTATACGCAAAGCATTTCACTTTTGTTTATCATGAGGTAAGTACATTGGCTTCTGCAGAACTTAGCTTTCGGAAGAAAATAACTACGACACTTCCACAGAGATTATCTTACAACAAGATGCACATTTAGCGCTACAGGACACGCATTTCAGTGATCAATTTTATACTTAAAACATTTATTTTTAAAAATTTTTGAATTACAAAGAAAGTTTTCCGTGATATATTTCATTCCATTGGTGTAATCTGTAACACCTGAGGGTATAATTACATTAATCCTCAGGGGGTACACGCCTACTTTGTGTACCATGTGTGTGGCAACCACAAGGAACCCTAGCTAATATGGTATTTGCTTATACAACTTTACACATCGGTACCATATTTCTCTAACACACAAATTACACAGCTATCTGATCATTTAACTGAGAGAGACAAACATTTATTTTACTACATCAGTGACACATGTTTACGCAATTACACAGTTGGATAACTTCACACTTATGAAACTGTATTTTGTCTGTACTTTGTAAACTGTTCACATTTTTTCGGAATCATTGTGATACTATGAGAGCTTTGAATGATGTATTTGGTATGAGATCATGATTTTTAAAGTACGTTTGAGGCAGCTGACACTTTTGACATGAGCAGAGAATTTTTTTAGGCTAAGCCGGCCGCGGTGGTCTAGCGGTTCTAGGCGCTCAGTCCGGAACCGCGGGACTGCCACGTTCGCAGGTTCGAATCCTGCCTCGGGCATGGATGTGTGTGATGTCCTTAGGTTAGTTAGGTTTAAGTAGTTCTAAGTTCTAGGGGACTGATGACCACAGATGTTAAGTCCCATAGTGCTCAGAGCCATTTGAACCATTTTTTTTTTTAGGCTAAGAAATTATTGGAGGAAGTTACGACGATTTTGAGATTTGACTGAAGTGTTATGATGTTATTATTATGACGACAATGTGTATTATGTTGTTGAGGAATGTTTATTATGCTACGTATTTCTCATGATGAAATATTGAAGAAGTGTCGACGAATATGTATAGGTATAATGAGGTAAGGAATAATGAGTAGTGTTTATGGACTCTGATTTATGAATAGGATGTTGGAAACCAAGAAACGTACTTTAAGAGTTATGAAATGTGTGACTGTATCACAATGCTGACTAATATTTTTTTTGGACACTTATATTTATAGGATTTTGTTTCTACACATTTGCAACGCTAATTCTTGACCTGTGAAGTATTTTTATGTGAGACTGTCACTGTAGCGGAAACTGCTGTCGTAAACATTTCCGTAAGAAAGTTAAGTGACCACCTGCACGTAATGCGTCGCGGGCACCCAGCTGTGTCAGACGCCTGGAGAAAAAGCCATTATTGCGAGCCCTTTTCAGCGGCACAGGTAGAACAAAAAAAAAGGGGAGGCCATTATCCTTGGAAATATTCTTACATCTGCAAACCTGATAATGACAAGTGTCTTTCTACGAGAATTGAGAGCTACTGACTTACGAAATGCCACATAGCTATTGAATGATGTTTTTATGCTTTGGTTGGCGTAATTGCTTATTTCATTTGATATCTGGTTTCCAGCTGTGTTGCAGCATTGCTTTTATAAAATGAAATGCATTTGCTAATGTGAACACTTTCTGTCAACAGATCTATTAAATAATTATTTTATGATCCACATTCTTTAAAAAAGGAGCACTTGGAAAGGAAAGAACAATAAGAAGGAACTAGTAACAGTAACACATAATTTTCTTTTCAAGTACATGGTAATATTTCTTTTTACAATCAGTTGTTGTGGTGCACCACTTTAATGACATAGATATTAAGATGTGAATATACATTTCCCTTATCTGCATTGTTGTTTTACTGTAATATTTTTTCTGCTTGAGCTATGTCATGTTTCGATATAAGCTGCTGTTTGCCAGGCATAGTGCTACTGAACTTTAATTTGTGTTACTCTGCTAAGCCAGATTTATTTTTTTGTTGCTGCACCTTGGCTCATATTAGTTGTAATGTTACATTGCTTGGTAATTTAGATTTACTGTAGCTTGCTTTGCAATTTTCCAATTTTTTGGTCATTGCTGTTTGTGTTACTTATTTTGTGCTGCTGCATTGCCTCGTCCCTTAGTTTAGCATCTGAGCTCAGTAGATTTAAGTTAGCTTAAGAGGGGGTAGCCTCTAAGAGAATGAGTTGCGATGAATTGGAAGAAATGCATTGAGAAAACAGGTTTAGGTAGGATTTTCTTGGAAATAAATGTTGAGGTAAGAAATGTGTGAACATATAAATACAGAAAGCATGCTTAGATAGAATTTTTTTGGTGGAAACAAAGGATGAAATAAGAGGAAAGATATATGAAGTTTTGGGTTGGACTGCAGTACCAAATGTTACACTGAAAACGAACCCTGTCCTTTCCTATTGGTGTTATCCCACTATGTGTGTGTGTACCCTTGTGTATTTGTTTTCTTCCTGTCTCTGTGTAGTTTCATAGAATTTTTTCTTCTTTTAATATTAAGCTACATTCACTATGATGAGGAATACTGTTATCCTCAAATATAATTGGCATTAATAATATGTTATTTACCTTATAAATATGCTTACACATTATTTATTCTGTTTAATGCTCATGTGTGAAGTTGATGTTTCAAAAGTTATTGTGATCTTTTATGTATGTACTCATGTCATAATTCCACTGATGTATATGTTAGTTCGATTCTTTTGTAAAGCCTGTACTACAAATGTTATCTGTATTGTTATGTTCTTTAATGATGTATTTTGTACCTTTGTAATTGTATTTTCGTGTTGTAAATTTATAATTGTACAGACACCAGTTCTTCAAATTAAGTTACATTTCACTGCACACGTTTCTGTTGGTCATATTATATGGACAATATATGAGAAGTAGGGACTGTTCGTGTTTGCACATGTGTTAATAATTCTGCAAGGGACTGGATAACAGCATTGCTGGTTCTAAGGACAATTCCAAAAACGTTGTGAGTGCACAAGTGGTGGTTTATGGACTTGCTATATTCTCCGCAAGACTCTTCCATGGTGACTGTGCACCTGCACAGTCACAACAGATGGCTGCTGGCTATCTCTACAAGGACTACAGTGGGTCTACACCTTTGCTGACTCACCAGTACCACTATTTCTACAAGGCCTGCAGTGGGTCTGCACCTCTGGTGGCCCACCAATACCGTAATCTCTACCAGGACTACAGTGGGTCTGTTCTGTGATGACCTACCTACCAATATTCTTCAAAACGTCGAATGACTCTGCTGTGGGTTTGCTCTGTTGTGGAGCATTACCTGTCTGCATGTCAAGAGTCAGCACTGTTTTTCCGTTGGAAGGACAACACTACTTCTTCAAGACTGTATGGAAATCCACTACTTCTGTGTGCAATTTCTTTTACTAATGAGAAACTGTAATTACTATTATGATGAATGATCAGGACTGTCTTTGTGGACTGTGAGAAAATTTTAGCTTTTGACCAACATTGTATCAATAAGTGTGTGCATTTTATATCTTTGTTACTGTCATTGTGAAAAATTTTTGTCAAATCTGTATTGGCCAGTGCCCAACACCATTTGTAAAAATTTTTTGTGGGGAGCATGGGGGCTATGTAAGTAGGCTGTTTATGTTTTCTTATTGGCAACGTTACGTAGCGCTCAATATGAAAATCACTGGCTGTGCTGTGTGCAGTCTGTGGCTGCTTTGCATTGTTGTAATACTCGCCATTGTAGTGTTAGGCAGCTGGCTGTGAACAGCGCGTAGCGTTGCGCAGTTGGAGGTGAGCCGCCGGCAGTGGTGGGTGTGGAGAGAGAGATGGCGGAGTTTTGAAATTTGTCATGAACTGCTATATTTATATATGATGATATCAAGGTAAATACATTGTTTGTTCTCTATTAATATCTTTCATTTGCTAACTATCCCTATCAGTAGTTAGTGCCTTCCATAGTTTGAATCTTTTATTTAGCTGGCAGTAGTGGCGCTCGCTGTATTGCAGTAGCTTGAGCAGCGAAGATTTTTGTGAGGTAAGTGATTTGTGAAAGGTATAGTTTAATGTTAGTCAGGGCCATTCTTTTGTAGGGATTTTTGAAAGTCAGATTGCGTTGCGCTAACAAAATATTGTGTGTCAGTTTAAGCACAGTCTTGTAGAAATGTTCAAAGGGGACGTTTCAAGTTCTCAGTGTATGTGTGTGGTGTTAACACCACCAGGATGGGTTTACCGTATTCCCCTGGTCACAAAACTCCCCGGATTAAAACCTAGTTGAGAATCTGTGGAACCACCTAAATCGGACTGTTTGCTCCAGGGATCCTCAACCGTGAAACCTAGCGCAGCTCCTCACGGTAATGGAGTCGGTATGGCTCCACATCCCTGTCGATACGTTCCGAGATCCTCTTCCTGGAAGTCTCGCGCTGCAAAGGTGGTTATTCATGTCTTTGACAAATGGTCACTATAATGTGACTGGACAGTGTACACTCAGCTTTGGTTTGCTGTGAAGGCATGGCACAGATGTATAGTTCGTGGTCGAAGCTGACCTAACACAGTAGATGATTCCTTATTAATGTAACTGAAGTTCGGTAAGGAAAAAGTTTAAGTTCAATCTCACAACAGGTTCGACCCTCGGCGTGAACTATCCGACGCCTGGAAGTTGTCGGTACTGTAGAAAACTTATAGGCAACTGTGGAAGTGAAGAACTGAAGGAATCGGGCGATAACCGCAGGAACTGGCCGATAAGAGGCCGATTGTCGGCGAGCGGTGGCTTAAATCATGCGCTCGCCGCATGGAAGTCATCCACTGAAGTAACTGGCGGCTGCATCAAAAAGTTCCGGCTTTCAGCGCTCTCTGTGATATCAGCGCTGCTGTTGGTGAAAGATTGGTTTATTTGAATGTCTAGTGTGTGGGTACAAAGTTCCTGGTATGAGCACCATCTGAGAGGCGGCTGCCCCTCCTACATACGTTGCCACGCAGAGTCTGGCTGTTGTGTGGCGCCTTCTGACAATACAGCGGCTGGCGGAGACACAAGAGTCCTCAAAAATGGCTCAAATGGCTCTAAGCACTATGCGACTTAACATCTGACGTCAGCAGTCCCCTAGACTTAGAACTACTTAAACCTAACTAACCTAAGGACATCGTACACATCCATGCCGGAGTCAGGATTCGAACCTGCTACAGTAGCAGCAGCGCGGTTCCGGACTGAAGCGCCTAGAACCGCTCGGCCACACAAGTCCTGCTCTTTTCAATACAGCCAATAGTAATAATTACTTTGGTACTCAAGGAAGGGTACAAGCTCTCTGGCAAATTAAACCGACTTTAACTTTTTATGAGGAGCCAGCGTTTACCGTCAGCTGTTATGTGACGTGGTAGACTGAAATCCAATCCATATTAACATATCCGCGTGCACAATTAGGCTATTATTTAAATTGTTGATGTATCGCAGAGAAGTTCATCAGCATTTTTTTTAGCATTGAGCAATGTGGCCTTCACCTACCATAAATACTTATTACAATTCATATTCTATGTAAAATATACTGTAAGCCTACCTGTGATTTGGCTATGACAGCACATCGTCGTTGTCGCAGTATCATAGCGTATACCTCTCATATTTTTGTTGGCACTTTTAGAACGTTCCTCAAAAAAATGGTTCAAATGGCTCTGAGCACTATGGGACTTAACATCTGAGGTCATCAGTCCCCTAGAACTTAGAACTACTTAAACCTAACCAACCTAAGGACATCACAAACATCCATGCCCGAGGCAGGATTCGAACCTGCGACCGTAGCGATCGCGCGGTTCCAGACTGAAGAGCCTAGAACCGCTCGGTCACACCGGCCGGCTAGAACGTACCTCACGTGAATTGTCCTCAAGAGAAGTACGGTAACGTACAAATTCTGAACTACTGAAGAAGACTCTTTGTAAATCTTCCTCGCCCCCTGATGAATTCACCCCTCATTCAAGTAACCCAGATCATAGGATTATGTAACGGTATGAAGTGGAAGTTATTTTATTTTAACAAAACACAAGTAACACGAACTATTCTAAAACGCCGATTAATGAAACTATTCCATAGCTAAGTGGTTGCTCATGACGTACCTACAGAACAGTACCAGATTTATTTCATGTCTACTCCATATTCGTGCCAGACGGAAAATTTTTGCCATTCCTCTCACATCTTAATCTTAGTGTTGGATACAGGGGAAAGGTGTTGTATCGAGATAGCTGGGATGACATAATGTAATGTCACATCTACAGTGTAGTTGTTTGACATAACGTACTTGTTCCGTTTGACTTTTACCGTAAAGAAAGCATTAGGTTACCTATTCGAAGAAAATATTCAGAGATTCGTCTGAAGTGCTTTAGTGAAATTAAATGTACAAGTCCATCAGAAGATTTAAACATAAATAAAAGGCCAAATTGAAGAGGTCGGCGGAAGAAAGAGCTAACCGTCAATTTAGTGAGAATTAGTCTGGCCAGGCCACCTGTTCCAGTTTCAGTTGTAGTATCTGCTGGCAATAAGTAGTTCCATTTGAAACGCTCAAAAGCATTTGTCGGCTATGTCCATTCTTTTGCCTTGGCATACGAATACGTGCTGCAAAGTAATTTTTTATGTGAAAACACTTATAGATTTGTAAATAAAACAAACGTTATTAACAATCTACATCTTCATATTACCTTGATCCTATCTGCCTACATATTTCCAGCCCTCTGCCGTTAGAGGGCTCCGAATTGTAGTGTGCAACAGGTTGGTGTGTAATGTAACTATTTCAGTGCGTGAGAAACAACGTGCTGTAAGAGAGTTTAGGATTCGAAGAAGTCGTTCACACATGGAGCACCCTCTCCTTCGGCTTGGCGATGCCAGACCACACACGAGCGCTGCGACGTCTGCCTTGGGTAGACTGTCATCAGCCATCCTCCACACAGTACCCACTTGCATTTTCATGTGTTTACAAAACTTGAGGAACTCCTGCAACGACTCCACTTTGATAGTAATGAAGCGGTGCAAGGAGAAGCGAGGTTGTGGTTCCGTCAACAAAGTCAAACATTCTACAGCGACGGTACGAACAAAACAGTCTCTCGTTGGGAGAAATGTATTCGTCGCCAGAGTGACTATGTTGCGAAATTAATACGTAGACAAAAAGAATAAAGATTTAAAATGTGAGTAACGTTTGTTTTCTGTAAAAAAACTTTAGGAGTTTTCACATAAAAATTTCTACACGCCCTCACATTTATATTCATGTCTTTGGATGAAAACAGTGTCACACCTCAGTGTCGACATGGTATTTACGTCGAAACCTTGTAGTTGAATAAAGACATGTATATTTGGGGAAGATGTTAATGGCGACATCGATCTATTTACTGATGAAACTGATGCAGATCGCGATTATGTATCAAGAAATTTATCGGATGCTGAACATAGCCCAAGTGTGGCATAGCATTACATTACTAACAGTATAACCTAAAATGGTTTAGATATAGCATTTATGAAAAATTTGGGGCCTTCTTTACTGTTATCAGTGCATAAATGTAATGTAATGTATATAAATATATGCATGTGATGATGTTACAGCCTCTGGTATGTTTTATCTCGTAACAATACAAAAATATAAAATAACGTGATTCAGGGTCAGTATTGTCCTGTTGTATTTCTTAGTTTATTTGTGCTTATATCTAGGACGGAGCACAATCTACATCCACCAGAACAAAAATAGGAAGCAGGTGACAACGTACAGTACAAAACAGTCAACAAAACATCTGGAAAAAAATAAAGATTGTTCAGAAGGTAAAAAAAAGTGAAGAAGAAATGGAGAACGCCCTTAAGAAATCTGCAGTTGGGAAGTAGTTCCTGGAAATACAGTTAGGGAACTGTGTAGTTCACTGTAGTACGAAGGAAAACTGTCATTTGTTAGGAATGACATGTTTAATGGTCTCTGGAAACTGGCCAATTCTGATCTTCCATCCTCCAAGCATCATCGGTACCACCACATAATTATATCCGGGCAATCACCATATAGTGTACCCGTCGTTCTCCTACCTTACTACTTAGTCATAATCTACAGTTTCTCCCAGTTCCATCAAAAATATCCTCCCTGCACGCTTTAGACGTCTCCTGACTTACTACCTTGTGAAAAAACATGAGAGGCATTACCATCAACCGAGGCGCATATGGAACAGGACTAATATTGACCAGACCTCCATATACAATGACTGCAACGCCAGACATCAAAGTAAATGATCACGTGCAGGAGCATCTACTTCATATTCGTCATAGAGTGATACCACTCATAATTTTCGTCAAGCACGCATTAGGTTGCAACTTAGATCAGTAGCAGTGGGAATGTTTGTTTTTTAATGTTATAGAACGAATTATTATGTATTTTGGTTTCTCTTCTGTATGTTAGAACGATCGAATTACGTTCAGGGACGTACCTATAATTTAATTCGGTTATGCTAGTAAGCAAGCCGAGTGTATGTTGATAAATAACATGGAAATGTTAGATGTTGAAATATTTGATATGAGGGGTCATTGTACCCGTAAATTTTTGTACACATACCGATCTTTAGTTGTCAATAAGTGCTGTTTCTGCTGTTAGTTTTGTCAGTAGTGCCAATATGCAAGTAAAGTGTATGTTTCTTCAGTCTTATGGAAAAATTAAGTTGTGACAGCAGAGTCACGTTTGTTTTGTGCTCGAAGTCTTATATATATATATATATATATATATATATATATATATATATATATTGAGAAATAATACCATTTTATTTTGGTGGAAATTTCTAATTTTCTTTCACTATCAGATACCTGCAGTTTTAATTGCGTATTACAATAAGCAACCTGCGTGTGTGTGTGTTTCTGAACTCGAAAGCTTTACTTGATAAATAGTTTTATTTCGCTGCGAAGATTGTATTTTGGAGATATCGACCTTAGATCTCTGTCCTGTTCCCAATTGTCTCTGGTCATGTTTCATCTCTGCCTTGTTTCACCATTGGCTCTGGTCATGTTATGTTGAATGTAAACATTTCACATATTACGAAGCTCTCCTTGTGTATTACGAAAAGATGCAGTTTAAATGTTACATGGCTACAAAGTCACATGAAAACACCCTTTTACCATACTATAGTCGTGCTTTCAGTTCGTTTGCCTGTGCCTATTTCGTGCGTTTCCACATTTCGTATTTTGGAACATTAGAATTAAATTTTTTGTATCAATTAGTAGCTGGTTGTGCAAATACAGCTTTAGTGAGCCATGGCAACATAGATCCAAATAGTAAATGTTGCAGCATTCATTGAAAGCTGTGTTTGGAACAATAAGGTGAGGAGGTCTAAATTCATTTTAATAGAAGGCAATAATTACCAATCTTTATAATTCATTACATTTTCTAGTGTTTAACATGAAGCATGATCTCCTTCCCCAACTAAAAATGCTGCTTGCTAATGTTAAACATTACTGAAAACTTCTTAGAACATCACAGGATAAGCGTTCTTTCTATGAACCACCAATAACGTAACTTCAGATGGATTTTAGATTTGGAGACACCATTGGAACACTCGACATAACCATTGTTTGTTTGTTTCTTTGTGTGTGGGTGTGTGTGCGTGTGTCGCTGACGTTTTTCAGATGTGAAAATAATGAAAGTTAACCCCTTAATGCAATTTTTGGGTTAATACTTCTGAATATGGCGCAAAAAATTCAGATCATTCGGATACCTTTGAGCTCGGTCTGGATGGCTGCCTTGAGACTACACTGTGGTTAGCTGTCACATTTTAATGGCAGGTAAAATACTAGGCTGTGATTGGCTGGAGAGGGAGGGGTGGGGGGGGGGGAGAGGAACAGGAAGATGGATGATGGAGGGATGTTGGCATGTTTCCGTAATGCTTTCAAGATCATTACTTTTGTTTTTCCATATGATAATTAAAACTGTCCACGTGGGCCAAAAGCCCAGTTGCCCTACCAATAACAATGCAGTTTCTACAGGGTGCAGAAATTGAATATTTCAGTTAAGTCCAATTACATTCTGGCAATAACTCCAAGTAGGAAAAGTTGAAGCGATGGGTTGGTGGTAATTTTTGGCCTTAGGTGCTTCACACCTTTTTCGACGGTGATGCCCAAGAGCTCTAAAAGTCGCATACCATATCATAAATTCTGCACCGCTGGCGATTAAATATGCAACACTATAAAGATGGTATGCAACAAACGTCTAATTAGCATGAAGTGCACTACATGCTTGGGTATGCAAATGATCAGGACTTCAGTTCAATTGCACAATGTTTTTAGGAGTAAATGGTTCAAATGGCTATGAGCACTATGGGACTTAACATCTGAGGTCATCAGTCCCCTAGAACTTAGAACTACTTAAACCTAACTAACCTAAGGACATCACACACATCTATGCCCGAGGCGGGATTCGAACCTGCGACTGTAGCGGTAGCGCGGTTCCAGACTGAAGCGCCTAGAACCGCTCGGCCACACCGGCCGGCTTTTAGGAGGAATACCACATATATTTTGAGTATAAGGCAATATTACTTAGAGGGGTTTCTCATTCAGAGATCGCCTTTGAATGTTTGTTGTTTTTTAGAAGATAATGTCAAGCCTTCTGTAATATGGAAAAAAAGTCTATGAACACGTTTTGATATTTACCATTGGCTGGGTCGTGGCATATCGAATCTGAGATTTAGCTTTCTGCGATACTGCTGATCGCTTTGATGGGGTTTCCATGACTGTAATTTATGGAACCTATGGGTTTGGGAGAGTCATACACAACGCCATGGAGGACCTCAGCAGCCCCACACAATTAGTTCCCGAAAAACAGACATTCTGTTCACTCGGCCCTGCTGGATCGTATAGCCACGCCACGTACCTTGAGTCAGGAAATGGACATATTTTCAGTAAAACTGGTGTCGATACGGTCAGTGCGATGTCGTCCGGGACAATATGGAGTGTCAGCATGGCAACCATTTTGCAGCTTCCATTGACACAGTAGCAGAGAGAAAGGCGCCAAATGTGTATTTTCACGAGTTTCAGTTCTGTGTACTGCACCTACTGCATCACGATGGACCTATCTATGTAAGGAGACTACGAGTAGAACGAGCGTTGCTAGGTAGCATTAATCACTCTTGTAATGGCACCAACATAGTGCTGCGGGATAGCAGTGACCGTACAACACTATCATCTCTGGTCTGCATAGCCGTTAGTCTGGGCAGCAGTCGTTATATTTCTAACGTGTTAATGTTGTCTTTCGCAAAGTAACTCAAGGGTGCTTGTTGCCCGCGCTGTACTGACCTACTTCGTTACAGTGAGCGTTCTTCTGTTACCCTGTCCAGCACGGTCACCAGATCTCCCACCCTTTGGAAGTATCCAATGATGGTTTGGTGAAAGAGTGGCATGCCAGCACCCGCCAATCATTCCAGTTGATGAAATCTGCCATAGAGTTGAAGCAGCGTGGAATGACATTCACTTATCTGTTCCAATCCCAGTCTGACGTGAAGCCCAGTTGATCTGAAACCGTTGTTGCTGCCTTTGTTTGCAGCTCTGTGTACTAAATCTTGCATCATGTATATTCCATGTCACGTAAAGATTTAAGCGTGCGTTCTTCCAACTGGGCTATACACGCACAATAAGTAAAATTTCGTTATTTACTATCCTTCCGGTCGCTGCACTGGTAATATCCAGCTATATGAAACTAACGCAAAACCATGATCTTTTAACAAAGGTTAGTTTTGCATTTAGCTAACCAAAGGAACAAAACGGAACCTTGTGGAATAGGAACTGGTTTCAGAAAGATTACTTCTAGTACATTGTAAGACTAGCATTAGTAATGTCACAGTCATTCAGTGGTATGCTCCGACATAAATCTCAGATGCTGAATAGAAAATAAAGAGTTTAACCACTCCTTAAATGACATCATTAAGCGTACCAGCAGGAGAGACATCTTGATTATTGTGGGACACGTAAATGTAAATTTTTGAAACAAAAATTACGGCTTTGAGCATGTAATAGGTGTCCGTGGTATTGTAGAAATGAGTGAAAATGGGGATATGTTTTCATATTTCTGTACCAGTCATGATTTGGTTATAAAGCATTTCCACACAACAATACTCATTACTTTGCATGAGTGTCTCCAGATACAGAAAGATCACATAGCGCTGAGAAAGAAAATTAAAAGTTTGCTGATGGATGTGAATAATATACGTGGAGCTGATGTTGGCAGTGATAATCACCTTATTGTTCCAAATTTTAGACTGAAAATCATGGCTGCAAATAACGAAACGAAACATTGTGAGGTGGTAAAACATGGATTCCGAATTGAAATAAAGAACTGCTGTGAGACACTCCAAGAAGCACAGGAAAATGCTAAAATTAATGTTAATAATACACAAACACAGGTTAAGGACATCTATTGTATTGTGAGTGAATAGGTCTTCCGCTTTAAGAAAAATCTGAAGAAAGATTTTATGTCTGAGAGTACATGGAATATGATCACCTGTAGAAAGAAGATTAAGGCAAAATTAAATATGACTAAAAGAAGGCAACAGAAAACTCGAGTGCAAGCTGAGTACGCAGCTACTGACTCACTAGCGAAGAGAAGTGTGAGGAATAATAAAAAAAAGTGAATGGGTGAACACGTTCTGATAGTAGAGACAACCGCAGCGAGGGGTGACGCTAAAAAACTATACAGAATCACTAGAATGTTGTCAAAAAAGAGGTTTCACAAGAACAGACCTGTGAAAATTATGGATGGTCGACTGTTGACGACAAAACAATACCAACTTAGAAGATGGAGAGAACATATTTCCGAAGTTCTGAAGAGAGAGCATCCTGAAGATGGGGTGAGATGATCTAATGTGCCAGATTTCAATGACTTAATCGACGTGAACATACCAACTAAGGCTGAAATAAAAACAGCACTCAAAAAATGGAGGACGGAAAGGCTCCAGGAATGGATAATTTTGCACTTGAGATCCTTTAAGCGGACATTAACACCACCGAAATTCTACAGCATCCATTGTTTTGGAAGACATGGACAGCAGAGGAACTATAAGTTGTGAAAAAAGTGGGACACTGCCAAATGTAATAACTAACAAGACATTACCCTCCTGCCTGTAGATTAATGCTACACCATGTTAAGGATTTTGTGGAGACACAGCGAAGATAAGAGCAAGTTGGGTTCAGAGAACACCGAAGCTGTGTCGATCTCATTAGAATCCTATGTACAATACGTGAGCAGCGTACAGCATAGCAGAACGCACTCCATCTTACATTTATTGATTTCAGGAAGGGATTTGCCTCTCTTAATAGGAGAATTACGTGGCATTCTTTGGAAGAATGTGGAATACCATCAAGCAGCAGCATTATTAAAGCAATCTTTTAGGAATATGAATGTAGGGTAGTGCACAAAGGAAAAGTTACTGATCAATACAAACAAACGCTGGGGTAAGGCAAGGAGGTATTCTGTCACCTACATTGTTCTTGTAGATGCTGGACAGCATAATGAAGAGAATCATTGACGTTAGGAAAAGAGGTGTTCGATGGGGAATGCCAGATAGGCTTGAATAACTTGGTTTTCTGATGATATCTCTCTTCTCTCACAATGACATAGTGACATGGAAAAAAGGTGGCAAGACTGCAAGAGGGCCGGCCGGTGTGGCCGTGCGGTTCTAAGCGCGTCAGTTTGGAACCGCGTGACCGCTACGGTCGCAGGTTCGAATCCTGCCTCGGGCATGGATGTGTGTGATGTCCTTAGGTTAGTTAGGTTTAAGTAGTTCTAAGTTCTAGGGGACTGATGACCTCAGTAGTTAAGTCCCATAGTGCTCAGAGCCATTTGAACTGCAAGAGGAAGCGTAAATTGCAGGACGAAATTTAGATCTTCAGAAAACCAAGGAAATGATAATTCGATCTGAAAAAAGGCAAAGCTAACAGTCTATGGAAAGGAACAGAAAGATGTAGACTTATTTGTATATCTAGGAAGTTCTATCTATAAAGATGGAGGAAGATGTAAGCAGTCGGATAAGGAAAACAAATGTAGCCTTTGCCCTGTCTGGCGTAGTAAGAACTTTTCAAGACAGACCAAGCTCTGACTGCTCAATAGTAAAGTCAGTTCTATATAGTTGTAAAACAAAGAGTACCAAACACGAATATAAACCAGCTGCAAGTCTTCATTAATGTGCGTCGTGAGTAAATTATGAATATGAAGTTTCCAGGTGTATTGTCAAATGATAGATTGTGGAAGATAACGAAACAGCAAATAAAGGAAAGAAATTAGAGGTGGATTGGTCACACAATACGCAAACAACGTCGAACTGTTAAAAATACGGCGCTGGGTTAGAACCTACAAGAAACTCGTAAACGTGACGGCCCGTAACGGCCAGGAAGGCGGAAGAAGAAGCCCTGAAAGCTGGTTATACACGGTGTGTAATCGAATTTTTGCCTGCCAACAGAACCATATGGACGGTCTTTACTGCAGCCCTATAATCCATTAGGGTCAATAGGAAATAAGTCAGTCAGTAAGTCAAGTAATCTTTGACTAGACTGGTATCTTCTCTTAGGATAGTACTGAGGAATATATTAAAAACTGTTCTTAATTTTTGTAAGAAATTTCGGTATATTTTGCTTTTACGGCAATTTGTTTTCTCAGCAGAAACGATTTCTTTCAACACAATTTTCCAGTTTACGCTGTGTCGATTGTCCGCTTGATATTCCTTCAGGGCGACATAACCGCTCCTAACCTGGTGCAGGTTTCTGAGTTGCCTATGGCATCAGTACGCTGACGTATACATGTACAACGAAGGTTAAAGTTGCGAGCCAGTCGTGCTTAAAGACCGAGATACCAGTTCGGACTGAATTAGACTGTACCAGGAAGTGGACTTCTGACTCGATGAAAAATCCAACGGACGTTGTCGAAGTGCTTTAAGAAACGAACGGATCTAGATGGCAAGGCGTGGAATAAAAATTGAGTATCAGCCACTGCGGCGCGTTGCTCGTTAGTGTAGCCGGTGCTTAAGAAGTTTGCATTACACATCTCCTTCCTGTTGGCACTTGGCGGGCAATTAAGGTGAAACAAGAAACAGTTTTATTGTATGAATGAGAAAAGAAATTTCACAGGCGTACAGGACTGAAGTAAGCTCCCAACGGCGACCCACGTTTATCCGCCAAGTTTGGTATGATATTTGTCCAGTAAACGTTCATTCACGACGGCAGGTCTGCAGCTAATTGATAAAGTACTCATAGAAGTGTCAGTACTGCAGCGTGAGTTAGTAAATAACATTCACTCAGCAGAACCAAACACAGAGAAGACGCTAAGGAGAATAACTGCGGTAAGAGACTGAATTGTGTTATGGAAACAGCTCTGCCTTACAGAAATTGCTATTACACGCTACGTATGTATTAGTGTATACGCTCTACGTCTCCCTTAAATCTCTTACTTCCACTCACGGCTTTTTTTCTTTTTTACTTCAGATGTGTGCGCTTATTATGGAGAATACTTTAATTCATCACTCTCTGCATGACCTCTCACTGTCACGTGACATAGTAACTCCATGAAACTTGAACCACACACAGGAAGAACTGCTACAGCATAGTACAGAAGGTAACTGAAAGAAATATGCAATGAGATGAACAGCAGTGACACTTTCATTCAATGACAAAAATGACACTAAAATCATTGCAATTCATGATGGTCTCCTAGGCAAGGCATTACAAAAGTTGGGACGTGGTTCTTAATAGGGCATGTGATCATACTGACGGCAGTGTTTTCTCTGCAGCAAGGTCCCATGTTGACCACAAGGTTCGTGACTAGTTCTTGTGGTAGGGAGTCCCATTCATCCAGCAGCGCCGTTGAAATCTGCTGCATGGTCGCTGGTACATGCGGACGTCCTGAAATACCTCTCTCCAGCGCATCCCACACGTACTTGATGGGATTTAAGTCGAGGAACGGGCTGGTTAATCCATTTGCCGAATATTCTCTTGTTCCAAGAGCTCCTCCACAAGAGCTGTTCATAGGGTAGCGCATTGTCATCCGTATACGTGAAGCTGGGGCCAAATTTACTCCTGAAAAGACGCACAATGGGATAAGGAGTACAATGTCACAATAACTCTGAACGGTGAGTGTACTGTGCTCAAAGGTCTGCAGATCAGTACCCTGGTGCAACATTATGTCTCCCTACACTATTTTACCTGAAGTATCAAGACGATCACGATCGACAATATTTCTGGGCGCATTACATAACCTCATATGGCAAGAGGCGGGCATACGTAATGAGGAGTAATAATAATAATAATAATAATAATAATAACGAAAATTAGAAAGACATTTGAAGAAAAGTGAAGCAGCTACGCCGATATCAATAGCTCAAATGGCAAGTAAGTACTGAACAAAGAAGGGAAGCCTGAAAGAAGAAATATAAAAAGAAAGCTATAGAACGGAAATCAACTTGAAGGCAATATCATTGAAAGAAAAGAGGAATTAAATGAAGATGAGATGGGAGGTATGATACTGTGAGAATAATTTAACGGACCAATGAAAGATCAAATTAGAAATAAGGCCTCTAGGCTGAACGAAATTCCCTTAGAATTTTTGAGATTATTGGGAGAGCTTGCCATGGCAAAACCATTTCACCTGGAGGGCAAGATACATGAGACAGACGAAATACCCTCAGACTTAAAGAAGAATTTAATAATTCCTATTCCAAAAAAGGGAGGTGCTAACAGATGTGAATATTACCGAACTACGGCTGCAAAATACTGACACGACTTACTTACAGAATGCAGGAAAAACTGGTAGTAGCCGACCTTCGAGAAGATAAGTTCAGGTTCTGAAGAAACGTAGGGAGAGGTAATACTGGCCCTATATATTATTCGAGGAGATACGGTAAAGAAAGGTAAAACTACATTTATATCATTTTACACTTAGAGAAAGCTTTTGGCAGTACTGGCTGGAATAAACTGTTTGAAATTGGGTAGATGTAGGGTAAAATACAGATAGCGATAGATTATTTATAATTTGTACAGTGGCCGGATTGCAGTTGTAAGAATCGAGGAACATGGAAGGGAAGCAGTAATAGAGAAGGGACTTAGCCTATATGCGATGTTACTCAGTCTGTATATTAAGGAAGCTCTGAATCAAAACAAGCAGAAACTAGGAAAGGGAATTAAAGTGCAGGGAGAAAAATTCGAACATTACCAGTGATAGAGTATCCTGTGAAGGAACGGCAAAGTACTGGGGAAAGCAGCTGAATGGAATAGAAATGATTGTTGTGCAGCAGAATAATTTTATTGTGCAGGCTTAAAATCTTATTCAAATTCCACAGGCGAAAACGGAACGTAGTATGTTAGCGCTGGGATGATGTGCCAGTCGGTATGTCTCCAAAGCAGACAGAAATGCAAGCGCATAACTAGGCATTATGAGGTAACACTATGTAACTTCAGTGCCAGATTGCCATTACAAAATCAAGTTAGCCAGAAAAGAACTGAGCCCCGCAATCCAGAAAATTGCTGAATTACGACAGCGAGGCAAGGGCGCTGACGGACCCGATAAACTAGAACCCTGGGCTAGTATACCCAGAGCCAAGGCGCCTTACGCGTGGGCTCGCCCTGTTAAATAGAGAGGTTTCCAGAGCAAAAGCACGCGTACTGTTGTGCCGTCATTCTGTCCACATTGCTAGAACCAGAAAGAATGACAGTCTATTGAGTTACAGTGAAACCAGGACACGCTGATCAATGACGGTCAGCCTGATACTTGCTTGCTGACTTCAACATCGAGAGGCAGCCAAGCTGGTGCACACCACGGTCGTGGTCTGTCACTACAGTTTACTGGGCCATTACGAATGAGAAGACTAGTGAGCGGCCAGCACTCCTCCACTAATGGCTCATCACAGATGACCTGCAGGCTGCCATCTTCGCACCTATCACGTTCGCGCAAGGTCCTGGCCGACCTATGAGCACCTGGGTGCGTGATCAGTGAACGGCACCCCGTCTTCACGCCGACCAGGATCCTGAACCACAGTCGGCTGTGTGCTCCATAGAGCACGGTGGGCTGACGTCAAGAATGCTGTGGCGGTAGTTATACTGGATCATTGCAGTACATCTCAGCAGGCAATGCCTTCCTTGCTCCACTGCCGTCGCCAGCACAGCACACGTGCGGCGGCTACGTCACGATTCGCTGATGGCGTGTCAGCACTCCTTGGCGGCATACGCACTTGCGTCCAGTCACTGACAGCAGCTCTTAAGATACTTATACCTTTATACACTCTGCACGTTGATTAAATGTTATTACAGGTACCTCTGTACCACTGACGCCTCCGGGCGTCCACTGGACCACTCAACCTCACTCTACTCTCGACCTCCTGATCACAACGCGACCCCAGCACTTGGGTCGCAATAGTACGTTGTAAACACGTTATAATATGAACACCAAACAAACTAAGACAAGGATAATGTAATGTAGTCGAATTAAATTATGGGACGCTAAGGGGAACCGATTAGGAAATAAGACACTGAAAGTATTAGGTGAGTTCTGTTGTTTGAACAACAGAAAAACTAATGATGGCAGAAGCAAAGCAGACATAATATGTAGACTGGCAATAACAAAAAAAGAATTTTTAAAACAAAAAGTTCTATAAAAATTTAAGTGTAAGAAACTTAGTATTTCTCTGAAGCGTAGCTTTGTAAGGAAGTGAAACGGGGACGTTAAACACTTCATACAAGAAGAGAATAGCATGTTTTATGATTTGATGCTATTGAAAGATGCTGTAGATTAGATGAGTATAAGGAGTAACTACTACGGAGATACTGCACATAACGGGGAATAAAGGAATTTATGGCACAGTCCGCCTGCTTAGCTGGAGTGGGGGGTGGGGTGTATGTGCTTGCCTCCCATGTAGCGGGCTCGAGTTCGATTCCCGGCCGAGTTGGGGATTTTGTCCGCTCTTAGACTGGATGTTGTGTTGTGATCATCATTTCATCCTCATCACCGGCATGCAAGTCGCCCAATGTGGCGTCGACTAAAAATAAGACTTGCACGCGGCGGCAGAAGTTGCCCGAATGGGTCCTCCCGGCCAATAGTGCGATACGCCCATTTCATGGCACAATTTCACTTAAAGGAGAGGTCAGTTGATACGACACGCCCTGTGGCATCAAGGAATCGTCAGTTTGGTAACAGAGGCACGTACAGGGGCGTAAAAATTTTAGAAGTATAACAATGCTCGTAAACAATAAGCAGGTTCAAATAGATGTAGGATGAAGTAATTACGCAGAGGTAAAGAGACGTGCCCAGTACAGACGAGAGTGGAAAGTTGCATCAAACCAGTCTTCTGATTGATGGTGGCAACAACAACAAGAACAACGACACGGTGCGTATAAACGAAATCATAAAGTTTTGAAAAGAAGTGAATGACGGGAGTCGGAAACCTGCCAAGACACATTACATCCCTATTCAATGCATGAATCTCTTCACAAGTTAGAGAACAATGTTTTGAAGTGTAACTCAATGTGTTTGTAATACAACTAGTTGTTTCTGAAATTCATTCAGACTTCTTTTCCCTGGAGAATAACCGAGAAGAATATTTATTCCCTTTAGATCATGTTGCCCACTAGCTCAAGGAAACAATTATAAGTATGCCTAAAGTGAGTCACATGGAAAGATGTTCCTACACTTACTCATAAAACATAATGTATCTTCCAGGTCAAAATTCTCAGTAGATTAATACCATCAGGCCAACGGCCTTGCCACAGTGGTAACACCGGTTGCTGTCAGGTCACCGAAATTAAGCGCTGTCGGGCTTGGCAGACACTTAAATGGGTGATCATCCGGTTTGTCGAGAGCTATTGGCAAGCGGGGTGAACTCAGCCCTTGTACGGTCAATTGAGAGGTTACTTGACTGGGAAGTAGCGATCCCGGTCACGGAAAGTGACACCGACTGGGAGAGGATGTGCTGACCACATGCCCCTTCATATCTGCTACCGGTGACGCCAGTCAGGTACGGGTGACGTGGCGGTCGGTCCGTTCCGTTGGGCCTTAAAGGCCTCTTCGGACGGAGTTCACTTTTCATATCCTTAGAGAGATCACTTCACTTATTCGGGAGGTGTGAACGCTCACAAAAAAAGAAACATTTAACTTCGGATCATGAGCTGCAACTAAGTAACAAGTGAAGTGTTTTATGGGGGAAACGGCCTAAAGTCCGAGTAGCAGTCATGAAATTCGTCGTGTGAATACTGGTCGAGGCCTCAGAAACCAGACTTCACAAAGAGCACGGCAGCTCTCCTACTGAAGGAAGTAAATCTGGTGATTACCGACTCGTAGACGTGAGAATTACTAGTCACGAAGTAGTATGCCAGTTGGACTAGTACAAAAGAAAGAAATCCCTTTACCTTATTGAAGGATCAACGAAAAATTTTAATTAGCGTTGTAGGACAGCAAGAAGGCTCTGCTTCTCTCGAATTTAATCCACGTGTCTTGAACATTACAGTGAGTTAATGATTTTCCTGCGGCTATTACTTTCTTCATTCATCACAAACGTGTAGAGAAATGCCTTCAAATCTACTCAGGTACTTATCTTTCAAGGATTATACGGTTAAATTTATTCTCTTATGTCAATAAACCGCTGTAAATGAAAAAGCCATGCTCGAAACATGAACATTACTTTGTACACAGATCCCACACATTAACTTCGTCAGTACAACTAGCAAAGAAATTAATTCATATATAAGCGCTGTCTCGCAGGAAGGAATACCACTCGGTTCTTCTTCTTCTTCCCCTAAATTAATCTGAAATTAAGCCACTTTTAAAGTAGGAGCTAATTTACCTCAGGAGCAGGGCGACAAGGCTGTAATAAGGGCGTGAAATGCAGTTTTAAAGGGGGTGCTACTACCCCTTCTTTTCCAACCCCTTCTCCGTTTTCTTGCCACCTCTTGGAAAACACGACGGAAGTCAGAGGATTCATTAGCGGGGAACGAACATTCATGTTGATAGTAAAGGAGCAGATAATTAGAAGAGGGACCTGGACGTGACAGATGGAATTTTCATTTGTGTTACAATCGTGAAGAGAAAGTTCACTGCAGAATTCTTTTCAGACACGAGGTACTCTCAAAAGAAAGATAAAAAAATAACGGCTGAGCTGAACTCGAAAACCTATAAAGACACAAACGAGCACACTGTGTTTATCTAAACACTGTCGTAACGTTTACATTAGCGCAACGTGACAATATAAGTCTGAAAATATATATTATCCAGGTAGGCAAGGAGAAATATCGAAATATTCTACGACCACACACATGTGTATTTCACTTTGCACCTACGGTGAGCTGCTTAGTTCGACCTATGGGCCACCCAAGGATACTCAGCTGAATTTCTAGGAATAGAAGAACAAATAATAAATGAGACAGCTGATACTGCGTAATGGAATGAATGGAACAAAATGCGATACTGGTTATTTAGTCAGAAAAAGAAAATTTTGGGTGCATTTCGATTCTCTGAACTGTTCTACATCCAAGTATGTAGTACTATGGGAGGCACAGTATAGTGTGCAGTGGACGGTAGATGGTACGTCAGAATTATTTTCTCACATTTCTGTTCCACTGGAGAATGCTAAGGGAAACATGTTGTTATTACTGATCCGAAATATGGAAGTCGACTTCTCTCGACGAACAAGGGGAACCGTGAACTTAGAGTAGAGGTAATTGGAAGTTTAGGCAAAATACTGTTCGAGGTGATGAAGACGCTTAGAAAAAGTTATCTACTTCCTAAGTTTGTCGGTGGGGTGAATGTCATTTTGTTTTCTGAAGTCCCAGACAGCCGAAAAGAATCTCTATGCAGTAGCAGTAGTATTTTGTTTGTTCACTACGAAAGAAACTATTTGGATCTTCAGGACAATCTCTATTGGCAGTTGGTAGTAAGGATATACGTATCTGGAAAGAACTGAAAAATTCTCCAGATGAAGGTGAAATTTTGAAGATTTCAGTTGGTGAAGAAAGAGCTCTATAAAAAAAGAAGCATGCCTTCAAAACTATATTCCCGAATTTTAGGTTTCATATATATCTGTACTGTATATTTGACACATTAAGTCAGCTGTTTGCTTCAGGTATAGTATATTGCGTGATTAATGGCAGTGACGTAACTTGCTGAATGATGCTGACAGACATCTGTAGTGGAAAACTTTCCATAGAAAGTAACATAACGACATTTCAGAACAACAGAAAGAAATAGTTCGGAACCAGTTTTAGAGGAAAGTTACTTGGCGGAAGGCATATTTAGAATCTCACGAAAAATTGCTGACTGGATTTAGACAAAGGAAGTGTTCCTAATAGAGATATAAGAACATTAAAATCAGAAATGTGAAATATTCTAGAACGCCAGAAATATCATAACTGACGACTGCAGAGAAAGAATTTTTCAAGAAATAGATGAATCACTTACTTTATTTGTATGAGAGAAAATTAGCAATACACGTGTTCTGAAAGACATTATTGGTTCAAAGGATATCCAAGACATATTAAGAGGTGTAGAGGTCAGAAAAGATAATGAAAGCTTTGGGAGACTGCTTCTGAGCAGAAAATTATATTCATAGTAACTGAGATAAAAATTATTTTGCTTATAAGAGAGCTTGTCGGAGATAGCCACATAAAGGCATCAGAGGAACAATATTCTGGATGGGAGAGAGGTTTTCTTGACACCATCATTAAATTCTGAGGGGTTTATAGTTCGAATGAATGTGTAGGGAATTCTTTTCAGTTATGGTTCTTCTTTCAATGAATTACGTAATGTACAGTACGTAAGCATATGACATTAAAGGATGATATGATAATGTGCACTATTATGCTACATGCTCTTATTGCCTTTAGTTTCTTACTTAATATCGTATATCTGTGGCTTTGGCTAGGTCTTGTGGTGACGTATTGATATCAGAACTCTATTTATTTAGACGTGACAGCTTGGACAGAAATGCAGGAGTCGAGGCACGTAAAATAACTGTATCATGGTAATAAGATAGTCACGATAATGTTACACATATAACGTCAGTGTGTGTAGCTTACCGGCAGATCCGTGAGGGACAATATTTCCCTCATCTCCAAACACGAAATTAATAACTGTAAGGAACAGTAAAAATATAAAAGATGATCTACGTGAGAAACGTTTACCTCTTTGCGTTTTACTTAAAATAAATATTTTAATCCGTTTTGAGCTGTTATTATCATTTCTGTCATTGAAATCAGAGAATAACCTTTGTTTTTCGACCTGAATAATGCGTAAAATGTGTTCATGAAGACAGAATGATTCGATAACGTATCTGCCTTCCACTTTGAACGCATAGAAGAGAAATGTAAACGTTTTAATGCACAAAACGGTTTCCTTTCTAGTGAAGGTCATCTTTATGTTTCTTGTGTAACACGTATTTAGTAACTAACCAGATAGGGAGGCTACGTGTACTCTTTTTTCTATACCTTCCGTAATTTTCATGCTGTTTCACAATCTGTATTATTACTGGTAAAATAAAAATAAATAAATTAAACTGAAAAGTGGATAATAATTAGAAAAACATTAAATTATAAAGCAGCTTGATAAAAGCAAATTATAAAACGTTTGTTAGTTTTCGCTTTCCAACTATGAATTGAGACACGAATATGACGGCGATGAAAACAAAATCTTGAGGTCACAAGATGAATCAAGATCGATCTGTAGAGTCACAGAGAGGAAGTTCGTAAAGCTTATTCATAATCTACTGAATTCCATGGCCAATGAGAGGCTTCAGTTGAAAGACAGATTAAGATTTCGATTAAATCGCAGTCTAACTACCTTAATTTTCTCCACAACATCAAAGCACATATTTTGAACAGTTCCGTTGTCCTCGTAATGCTTTCAGAAGTTTTAGAAAACTTCATTATGTCCTTGTGGTTTGCCTTTGTCACAGTACGCGTTGTGACGAGTTCCTTCGTCAAACTTGATCCATTTTCTGAAATTGGGAGTAGCACACAATAGCAGAAACGCCAGTTCGAATCTGTGGAAAGAGGAGCGCTCGACTAGACATTTTGCATGCAACAGGTGCACGACTCTGTCGGTAATTACTGCCGGAGAATGACACTCTTGCGAGTTCCTGCCATGTGGCTCCAGCGATAATAAATGCTCACAATTGGACCTGAAAAGACCAAACTGTTCGCGACCAATAACCGAAAAGTTTTCGCTCACCTTTTGATAACGACTGATGATACCTGAGCCAGAATACTCCCTGAAAAATTTATTGCCAGCTTATCGTTCACATGGCATAAACTCGTAGATCCAATATTACAGTAAACGTGGCTTGACTACGAAACAACAAGAGGGTGCGAGGGCAGATAACACCCACAGATATGTATTTCAGAGGATGGATGGATTAATAAATATAATACTCGCTCCTGAATGGGCTACCTAGTAGCTAGTGCAACTCAGGTACACACTATCCGTGAAAAGGCAGAACTTTGCACTTAGACAAATGTAACGATATCATAGCACTCGACTCCTCAATTTTGAAGTTACAATTATTTTTGTGATTTTCTTACTTTATATGAAAACTATTGTGTGAAACAACCACTAGAGAGTGGTGGTCTGACTTCCACCTATAATGTTAGAAATAGTAATTTGTTAACAAAGTTATATTTTACTAGTTTCTCATAAAGTAGGTGACGTGAAAGTTCAGTGAGCTCATTTATCTGCTGCAAGGGTTCTGCTTATATCCAAATGCAAGATTTGTGGTTATGAGCCACTTGACGTTAGTTTATACAATAAGTTGACCTCCACTTTTGGAGGTGCTGAGTCGGATTGACCAGACTAATTTTAATCTTGACTTGGCTAATGTTGTTTAGCAAGGATTCTTATTATTTTTCAATTACTTATCCAATTTGATGGTAGCTGGAAGTTTAACTGCTGATCATCTTTCAAAGAACGTTGTAAACGCCGCGCCGCACTAGTAGTTGTTATAACGTGTCTCAAACGCGAGACCTTTGTACATGCGATCAGTCTATTATAATATAGCTGTCCATCTGTAATGGTAGTCTTGTCAACGAAATACTAAGCACAAATGTATTCTAAAATTTAACAAAGTATTTGTAAAAGATAGCTTAGTACTTACCGTAAAGATGACACGTGACGTTGCAGACAGACGCAACGAAAAGCCACATACATAGTAGTTTAGCAGCCGAAGCCTTCGTCATAAAAGGAAACGCGCACACACATTTATTCACAGAAGCAAGCACACCTCACGCACACATGGTCACCATTTCTGACAGCTCTGAATGGTCCGAGCTACTGGAGATGGCGGTCGTGTGTGCGTGAAGTGTGCCTGGCTGCAGCTTAACTTGTTATCCTTACGGTAAGTAACAATGTAATTTTTCCTTACCTTCCTGATATTCCAACGTGGAGTTTTCATTGTTTGAAGAAAGTATTTGTGAGAGCACCACGTTACATGCCTGTTACCCTCCAAAGCTGTAATTAATGCTAATATAATTTGGCTGTTTTCATTCGCAGAAGTACATCTGATTTAGTTACCACAACCAATGAACCAAATGAGTAGTAAACTGTATATTCATTATCGCCGTACTCTAGAAACCATAGGTTGGCGCTGCAATCAAATTTCTATAACTTAGGCTGATCTCTTAATTTATTGATACTTTTGAGATCATTTTACATCCAGATTCCCTTACATTATTTTAGTATTTGTCTACCATTGCTTTCTTTGCTCAAAATGATTCTTCGATGATAAAAAGGAGCACATGTAATAGATCATGGATTATAGGCACCAGGTTCTCTTCACTGATGAGTACAGGATTTATTTCATCGCTGAAGATTGTCGCAAAATGTGGAGCGACGACGTTCCAGTGAAGGTCTTTCATCACTAGCATGGGTAATTTGAGTGCTGTGCAATATCAGGACAGGCTCCTCCAATTGTCCAGTCCTACTCTCCACACTTCGGTTATGGGTTCATCTTTGAAGACAATAATGCATGAGTTCACCACGGTCACTTCATGAGTACCTTTTTCCAAGAGACTGAAGTTAACAGAATGGAATGGATTGCGGTAACTGTTGACGTGAAAATGACTGTCAATTTTTAAGAGCAGTTGAAAATTACAGTGTCTTTTTGCAGAAGTTCTCCTCCCACAATGAACGGTCTCAGTTGGACAGCCGTGGAAGAGACTGTCAAACCTGAACGTCGAAGTCTTGACCACGTTTGTGGACCTTATGACAGCGTGCAGGATGGAGCAACACAAAACTGAAAATGACCAAGCAGCAGATCTTCATTTGACAGGTGTCTAAACTGGACAACGTTTCATGGTTATTGGTTTGTTCTTAATTCACAGTAAAGTTATTATCTTTTTAGTCTTTATTCTGTCATTATCTGCTCCCCTTTAACCTAAGGCTGAAGATCGCAGATATGCGAGGTGGTGCAAAAGTTTCACTGAGTAGTTCATGTCCAGATCACCTTTACAACAAAAATTATTAACATTTTTCCCCGATGTTCTGCGACTAGATGCAATTCCGAATTTTTTCTCAGATGACTTTCATTCCATTGCCTGCATCGATGGACTGTGAGAAAGAGGTAGCGAACGTCTGCAAATATCACAAAGCGAGGTGATACAGTAGACTCGTATTCGCGTGAACGACTATTTAAATCCTATCTGGCTATCCATATTTAGGTTTTCTGCGATTCTGGTGCGTTGTTGAAAACTAATGGTTCCTTTGAAAGAGCAAGGTCGGTTTCCTTCCCCATTCTCCACCATTTCGAGGTTCTGTCCCGTCTCTAGTGGGCTCGGCATCGACGAGGCGTTAGACTCTATTCTTTTTTCTAACCGTCGCTTATAAACACTCATGTTCTGGTCTTCTTTGCACACGTTAAGAAGCCCCAATGGTACAATGACTGGCGTAAAAATGAAACACTCAGAAGAGGAGGAGATAATGAAATCAGACTTCACGAGTCGATACAGAAATGACGTTACTTCAGTGATTTAAAAAATCAAGTCAAATTTACGAAGCACTTGGCAATAAGAGCCCACTTATCAGGACGGAGCTGCACCATCTCTGGCCCGGATGCGTGCACTGATTCGGTTGGGAAGGCTGTCATGTATCCTTACTGAGGCAAATTGGCCTACAGCTATTGTAACTGGTTCTTGATATCCTTGGCGTTGGGACCGAGTTGAAATCCGAGCTAGTTCCACACGTGTTCTATCGGGGATGGGTCCGGGTATCTCGCGTTCGCCCGCTGGTAGTCTTGGACCAATGCTGTGAAATGACCCGGAATGTTTCAGGGAGTCCTAACCTAGTTCCCCGATTTCAGATGCAGAGTTGGAGAGGTTACTACGTGCTTGGTCCAAAATAAGGCGATCATCCGTTGTGGTGGTCAGACGAGATGGAAAACTTGACATCGGGCAATTTTCTCATCCGAATGTCCGCAAAATCTGAATATTGATCGATTGCATCAGCTTGCTAAACAGAGATCCACACTAAGACCCCTTTCGAACGCTGTCAGATGCTGATAACGCTGTCTCATACGAGTACGAGGTCAGTTTGTGCCTTTCACTGTAATCAAGCGACATCTGAAGCTGTTCAAGCCCCATTCGTGTCCTATCAGGCCCAATGATAACAGTACATGTGAACAACATTAAAGCACCCTCATGGTCGTGCTGCCTGTCACAAACATTTGCAACTGTAATCATTTACACACTCGCCGATAGTGCGTACTTATAATAATTTACACTGATCCAAATATGTCTTCTGAGTACTTTGCTTCGTGAGGCAGTTTCTTTGACACTTAAAATTTCGAAGAAATATGGATCACCGTACAAATTTTTTGTTCACCATGTAATTATTTCTTATTATTTTCATTGTTGTACATAAGATTTGGCTTCTCATATTGTGTTGATAAGGACTGGGTCGGCAGCCTTCTTAAAATTTCTGTAAGCTGTCACTCCGCTTAGGCCAGTGGTCGCCAAACTGCGGTCCGCGGGCCGCATGAGGTGCGAATTAAATATTCGTGCTGCCTGCGGTTCTCAGCCGTATTTTATAACAATATGTATTTAGCAGCTAACAGACAAATTCAAGAAGCAACAACTAAAATTAAGAGTTTCTGAAGTGTGCAGTTTTTCTCGTCAGTAACAATCAAAAATACTTACAGACTCCGTAATATCTTAAGATGTACTCAATTTTAATTGACGCTGGTGACTTCGACCGTGGGCCAAGTAAAATTGACCACCTGCCTCTGGGGGCAAAAAGGCAACTGGCACGACCACTGAGGGATTACTGGAATGTGAGAGATGTTTCCCTTCTTTTACTGACAATTCGCGGGCGTGCGTGACTCGTACGGACAAGCTACTATTGTGTAAATTTTGACGTGGACGTAACACGGATTTGTGAATGTGCACTACACAGAAAGTTGACTTCAAATGCGGTACTTATCTGCAACAAATAATATTAAATTCACTCTGTTGTAATACAACGCAGCGAGTGAAAGAAAGCTGATATTTCATTTATCAGACTTTGTACGGACAAATTTTATTATTAATATGAGTCATTAGCAGACACGGTGAAACCAACAACATTTCATCATGCAGACATAGTGTGACAACTGTTAGACTGCTCAGGTTGCCAGTAATCTGAAACAGACCACAATCAACACGAAGTGTTGCGAATGGTACCAGCATCTAGCGATCCGTACTTTGGGGCTGCAAATTACAGAGGTCTTTGAGGTCGAAGTTTTATTTAAAATTTTCTCGAGGTACTTTTCCACCACGTAAATGGCTTAGCACGGACGGTGAAGTTTACCCAATTTGTAGATGCTAACTGCAACTACAATGTCATTAATATTACGTTGTATTTGACAGTTAACTACAGGTGTTGTCTGTATCTGACTTCGCCAATGACATCTTGCAGTCTAACGTTCAAACTCTTCATAGTTGCCCTCTGCCCTAATGCCATCTACTACAACTGTCGGTTCGCCGCTACAGGGGGCAATGCAGAGCGTCCCTTTCGTCGGCAGGCAGGCGTAAAGTACTTTTAATCGCACTATAATGAGAATTCTCTCTCACATGATAGCCAGAGATTCTGCATTTAGAAGATGCAAAACGGATTGTATACATTTTAATAGGTGCAAATATGGACGAGAAAACCAAAAACGTTCATCACGAGAAACATTACGTAAATAAATTTTATACTTAGATTTACCACTGCAATTGTTGGCTGCCTACGTGACTGGAGGAGAACAAGTGGTTTGGTTGGAATCCCAGAACTTCATGGACCAATAAATAACAACTGCATAAAAATTACATTTTAAGCCAAACATATTCGAACAATCTCAAAATAGGTGTACCATCTTCCATTTATCATTACATGCTCAGTGAGTGTTTAACTGCATCGAACATGAGAAGGTTGTTCTACATGTGGTGAAATAGATCAGTAATCCACGCAATGTCTTATGTCTTGTAGCAACAGGAGTAATATGAGCGGCAATAAGTCTAACGCTGAGACACTAAATGGGATTGCTGTTAGGCTACCATTAACAGTAGAGTGGACATTTTATCGTAGCCAAAATAGACACGAATCCAACACTTGTCACAATTTTAAAAACTTAATGTTTTACTACCAAGGGCTGCTGATACATATTCTTTATTGAACAATCAGTTTCGGTTCAAGGACCATCACCAGGTTCAAAAACATTTACGTCATTCTAGGCAATATTAAATGAATAACGTCACACAATAAAATTCATGAATTCGTCATTGTTGTCAAATAGTAAGATAAATTACATCGTCAGTCACCAAAATGTGCCGAACAGTCCACTGATTCATATTATGTAAACAGTTAGAATTAAAATTATGGAAGCATTCTACATACTGCAGTACTGACGAATTAGTGGAGTTTATTAACACAGTAGTTAGCGGACTGGACTCATATACCTGAGAACGACTGTTCAAACCCGCATCCGGCCATCCTGATTTAGGTTTCCCATGATGTCCTAAAGCGCTTCAGGCAAATGCCGAGGTGGTTCCTTGGAAAGGGCACGGTCGATTTCCTTCCACAGTTGGTCCTCCCCCTGCCCCCCCCCCACCTCAAACCAACCTTATTATTCAACGTAACTGATCGTCAGGATGAACAAACGTCGCGAGTTTCGTATAGTTTCCGGTACGAAATTGTAACAGTGAATAGATTATTGCCGACCGGGGTGGCCGAGAGGTTCTAGGCGCTACAGTCTGGAACCACGTGACCGCTACGGTTGCAGGATCGAATCCTGCCTTGGGCATGGATGTGTGTGATGTCCTTAGGTTAGATAAGTTCAAGTAGTTCTAAGTTCTAGGGGACTGATGACCTTAGAAGTTAAGTCCAATAGTGCTGAGAGCCATTTGAACCATTTTTGAATAGATTATTGAAGAGGAGCCTGGTGGAGGTAAAATAAAGTAACTTAAGGGTTCATATGAACCGGTATGAATATAATTCAACGAGTAACTGCAAACAAAATAAGTACATTTGGTTTTGACGTTCTGTCAAAATGTCCGTCCATTTTCTCTGAGAAATCTTCGCACTAATGGTTTTAAACATCAATATACTTATACAATGAAGTGCAGAGTCATATTGGACCCTTTAGTTTGAAACTTCTGTAAGTGCATTTGTAGCTTATAACACAAACGCCGCTAACACGATTCTTCGCGAACGGCAAAAAAGATTGAGCGACAAGTCGCTCAGTCTTACTTGCCTCCTCCCATTTATGCTACCAAGAGAACACTAACGTATAATGTATTTACCTATCAGCGGGAAGCAACGAACAGCTGTGAATAAAATTATTTTCTGTGACCCTTCAGCGAGAAAGCCTTCGGAACAAATGAAGTAGCACATAATTTGTGGTTATTTTAGTAAAGCTCAGGTATTTGAATACGTCTGCCGCTCTAAGAGGAGAAACATGAAAAGCAGCGACGCCAGATGAAGTAAAGTGTGAATACGCGCGCCGACCCACAGCGAGAAAAACCTTTATCAGCACCGGCATGAACGGGTTAAATACAAGTGCAGTGACTGTTATTAATCAGTTAATCATCTACTCACACAAACAACACAACACTTCGAAACTTCCTGGCAGATTAAAACTGTGTGCCCGACCGAGACTCGAACTCGGGACCTTTGCCTTTCGCGGGCAAGTGCTCTACCAACTGAGCTACCGAAGCACCACTCACGCCCGGTACTCACAGCTTTACTTCTGCCAGTACCTCGTCTCCTACCTTCCAAACTTTACAGAAGCTCTCCTGCGAACCTTGCAGAACTAGCACTCCTGAAAGAAAGGATATTGCGGAGACATGGCTTAGCCACAGCCTGGGGGATGTTTCCAGAATGAGATTTTCACTCTGCAGCGGAGTGTGCGCTGATATGAAACTTCCTGGCAGATTAAAACTGTGTGCCCGACCGAGACTCGAACTCGGGACCTTTGCCTTTCGCGGGCAAGTGCTCTACCAACTGAGCTACCGAAGCACGACTCACGCCCGGTACTCACAGCTTTACTTCTGCCAGTACCTCGTCTCCTACCTTTCAAACTTTACAGAAGCTCTCCTGCGAACCTTGCAGAACTAGCACTCCTGAAAGAAAGGATATTGCGGAGACATGGCTTAGCCACAGCCTGGGGGATGTTTCCAGAATGAGATTTTCACTCTGCAGCGGAGTGTGCGCTGATATGAAACTTCCTGGCAGATTAAAACTGTGTGCCCGACCGAGACTCGAACTCGGGACCTTTGCCTTTCGCGGGCAAGTGCTCTACCAACTGAGCTACCGAAGCACGACTCACGCCCGGTACTCACAGCTTTACTTCTGCCAGTACCTCGTCTCCTACCTTCCAAACTTTACAGAAGCTCTCCTGCGAACCTTGCAGAACTAGCACTCCTGAAAGAAAGGTTCGCAGGAGAGCTTCTGTAAAGTTTGGAAGGTAGGAGACGAGGTACTGGCAGAAGTAAAGCTGTGAGTACCGGGCGTGAGTCGTGCTTCGGTAGCTCAGTTGGTAGAGCACTTGCCCGCGAAAGGCAAAGGTCCCGAGTTCGAGTCTCGGTCGGGCACACAGTTTTAATCTGCCAGGAAGTTTCATATCAGCGCACACTCCGCTGCAGAGTGAAAATCTCATTCTGGGAACACAACACTTCGTCAGGCAATTAGTGTCACAACTTGACGTCTCTGAGTGCGGTAACAATCAGAAACAGGAAACAGTTGACTGGCAGGAAGTGTTTCGAAGGGTGCATTCTTTTGACGATGAGTACTTGGGGGACGGCGGCCAATATGCTGCAGTTTTACTATAGCTATTCTACTGGGGCTTGTAATATTTTAATTTATGCATGTTATCAATTATTAATAATATCATTACTTATGTGGCTCGAGATGCCTCCACACAATGTCAGTATTGGGCCTTGAGCAGAGAATCTGACGAGCACTGGATTAGGCAGTACCAATAACCTTTAATGTTCATATATCACAACTGAAATTTCGAAATTTTGTCATTATCAGATGGTCTGGAAGTACCGAACTGATTGCTTCCAGCCGGCCGCTTTGGTCGAGCGGTTCTAGGCACTTCAGTCCGGAACCACGCAGCTACTACGGTCGCAGGTTCGAATCCTGCCTCGGGCATGGATGTGTGTGATGTCCTTAGGTTGGTTTAAGTAGTTCTAAGTCTAGGGGACTGATGACTTCAGATGTTAATTTCCATAGTGCTTAGAGCCATTTGAACCATTTTATTGCTTCCAGACCACCTGATAATGACAAAATGTCGAAATTGAAATCGTGATACTTAAACAAAAAATATTTTTGGCACAGCCTAAGAGGAATGACAACTTTCAATTTTCATATTGTCGTACGACGTTAAGCAACCAGGACTTGATTGTTCCTCGGGCTAGAAAACTCGGAAGTAAAAATGTGGGACATATATTGATGGATGTTACGACGCGATATCACGTGATTTGCACTTATATGGGAACTGCTCTTTGTCTATCTTGAATAGCAGACCGGAATGAAGTAGCGGGCCACAATGAGTGGCTGGCCGCCTATTATATCGCAGGATGGCGCTTTGGAACACGAACAATTGTCACATGACTGTCGACTACTCATTGAAGGACGCCGTGGATCATTACGTGTATCCCTGAAGTTTTCCATTCTGAGACCGCTTCCAGCAGTAATTAAGCTCATTTCGTCTGAACATCGGGAAAAGTTCATGCAGTTAAGCCGGTAGCAATCGACACGCCAGAAGATGATGAGTATGTCACTCGTCGAAACGTCGCTGTTTGAGGACACCGCCACCCGGCTGGAAGCCCGAGAACTCTTCGCCAATTACAGTATTATCCTAAAAATAGAAAATGCTACCTATTTTAAAAAAATATACACTCCTGGAAATGGAAAAAAGAACACATTGACACCGGTGTGTCAGACCCACCATACTTGCTCCGCACACTGCGAGAGGGCTGTACAAGCAATGATCACACGCACGGCACAGCGGACACACCAGGAACCGCGGTGTTGGCCGTCGAATGGCGCTAGCTGCGCAGCATTTGTGCACCGCCGCCGTCAGTGTCAGCCAGTTTGCCGTGGCATACGGAGCTCCATCGCAGTCTTTAACACTGGTAGCATGCCGCGACAGCGTGGACGTGAACCGTATGTGCAGTTGACGGACTTTGAGCGAGGGCGTATAGTGGGCATGCGGGAGGCCGGGTGGACGTACCGCCGAATTGCTCAACACGTGGGGCGTGAGGTCTCCACAGTACATCGATGTTGTCGCCAGTGGTCGGCGGAAGGTGCACGTGCCTGTCGACCTGGGACCGGACCGCAGCGACGCACGGATGCACGCCAAGACCGTAGGATCCTACGCAGTGCCGTAGGGGACCGCACCGCCACTTCCCAGCAAATTAGGGACACTGTTGCTCCTGGGGTATCGGCGAGGACCATTCGCAACCGTCTCCATGAAGCTGGGCTACGGTCCCGCACACCGTTAGGCCGTCTTCCGCTCACGCCCCAACATCGTGCAGCCCGCCTCCAGTGGTGTCGCGACAGGCGTGAATGGAGGGACGAATGGAGACGTGTCGTCTTCAGCGATGAGAGTCGCTTCTGCCTTGGTGCCAATGATGGTCGTATGCGTGTTTGGCGCCGTGCAGGTGAGCGCCACAATCAGGACTGCATATGACCGAGGCACACAGGGCTAACACCCGGCATCATGGTGTGGGGAGCGATCTCCTACACTGGCCGTACACCACTGGTGATCGTCGAGGGGACACTGAATAGTGCACGGTACATCCAAACCGTCATCGAACCCATCGTTCTACCATTCCTAGACCGGCAAGGGAACTTGCTGTTCCAACAGGACAATGCACGTCCGCATGTATCCCGTGCCACCCAACGTGCGCTAGAAGGTGTAAGTCAACTACCCTGGCCAGCAAGATCTCCGGATCTGTCCCCCATTGAGCATGTTTGGGACTGGATGAAGCGTCGTCTCACGCGGTCTGCACGTCCTGCACGAACGCTGGTCCAACTGAGGCGCCAGGTGGAAATGGCGTGGCAAGCCGTTCCACAGGACTACATCCAGCATCTCTACGATCGTCTCCATGGGAGAATAGCAGCCTGCATTGCTGCGAAAGGTGGATATACACTGTACTAGTGCCGACATTGTGCATGCTCTGTTGCCTGTGTGTATGTGCCTGTGGTTCTGTCAGTGTGATCATGTGATGTATCTGACCCCAGGAATGTGTCAATAAAGTTTCCCCTTCCTGGGACAATGAATTCACGGTGTTCTTATTTCAATTTCCAGGAGTGTATTAATCGCATAGACTTAGTGGCCAAGACATGGCCCTCGTGTCAGTCGAGAGTTAACTAACGCGAGAACGATCGAGTAGTGTACTGTTGTATAAAATGTATAAAGCTCCAGGATGTGAATAAACGAAAGCTCGTGATAGATCAGAAAGCAATTTTGTGTGTTGTTAACTAGCAACAGATGAAATCAGACGTACCAGCCTCGTCATTTCAGCCCAGGTTAACTATCTTTACATGGCAATGATTTAGTTATCTGGATGCATTCCCACTATCGACGCATTCGCACTCTTTGATAGGTACGCTCTACAAGTTACTGATGCTCACAACGGCAGCAAGTTTTTCATCCCTGTTTAGACTATACGGTTGTGGTGGTCTTAACTCCATATTAATTTCTATGTCATGTGACATACATTAGCAGACGTAGTGTTGTTGAGCAGTTACTTCCACACCGCATGTTGAGAAGGTTATAACAACACTGTCGTGTGACTAGGGCCTCCCGTCGGGTAGACCGTTCGCCGGGTGCAAGTATTTCGATTTGACGCCACTTCGGCGACTTGCAGGTCGATTGGGATGAAATGATGATAATTAGGACAACACAACACCCAGTCCCTGAGCGGAGATAATCTCCGACCCAGCCGGGAATCGAAGCCGGGCCCTTAGGACTGACATTCTGTCGCGCTGACCACTCAGCTACCGGGGACGGACATAACACTACACAGACGTATACATCTGGTACAGCTTATACATGTTCAACGATATTCGACGTATTATTGTGGTTGTATACTGTACACTGAATGTGTTGCTGCTTGAAATAATTATATTTGAAATTAATTATTTCTATATTCTGAAAGAAATATTGTGAAAGTTGTATCTTAAGTTGCTATTTACTGAAATTCTGAATAACCTGATCTTTCCCCGAGGGAAAAAAATACCATAGTATTTTGAATGTGATCTTCCCCCCCACGAGGTAACGAAGCTAATGATTCTTTTGGCACGTGGAGTCTTGGCTTACGCATGTAGAGTATAATCGGTCATCGTTTGGTCAACGTGGAAGTTAGTCAACCTTAAACGCTTACAGTGATAGGAAGCAGTTAAAATCCGGCTACGAACATTAATTGCATCGGATAAAAGAACATGAATTAAAGAAAGCCATTATAGAGCTCAAACCACGATCTGATGATGAAAGATAAGACTTAACAAGGAGGGAATGCTACGAGTTAAATACCACCAAACAATCGGGTTGATCTGGGGCAGGGCTTGTTTTGGACAGCCTACATTGTGCTGGCTGGAAGCCATGGACAATGTGAAGCGACAATTTTAACACTGCTTGATTTCACCAAGGCTTTTGATACTGTATGTTTTGATATTTTCCTTTTCTATTTATTTTGTTTTCGTGCCATATATACGCTCGGTTGGGATGGTTACTGTTGGACTTGACTTGGTTAAATCAGTAGGTGATCGAATGCACTTCCTGTCGCCAACCCATTACCCTCGAGGGAGAAATGTGTGTTCCATAAACTGTCTGCTTGCAGTGTTATCCATAAGAAAGTGTGCGAATGTTTTCTAAATATATGTGAATCGTGTAACTGATGCGGAACTTGGGTGCCAGCCTGGTATTCACCTAATCGGATGTGGGGAAACTATCTAAATACCTCATCCTGGCTGGCCGCCACTCTGGCCCTCCTCGTTAATTTGCCAAGCGAATACGACATGGGCCAATGCACCTGCCCTAATGCCGTAAGCGGCGTGCTGTCACGCGTGATTATAGGGGCTAGTATTCTGTAGATTTCGGTACATTACTTATTATCATGAAACAGCTGAATTTCTCAAACGGTGCAGTACCGAGGTTCAACAGCTACCTTAAAAACAGATGTTAGTGAGTCATATGTGGACAGGAGATGCCATCATGCCAAAATGTGCTTTCTGTGATACCCAAGTTTCCGTCGTTACATTGCCTTCCCGTCATACATAAATGACGTTTCATCTGTCATTCCCTCGTGCAAGTTCCATTTATAATTTGACGATATCCACATGTACTTAAGTGCCAGCCCAGTGAACACTGCTGCTACCGCGTTAGGTATGAATGGCGACCTCTGTTCAATATAACGATGTGCACAAAATCTTGGCCTTACACTACGTCTTAAGACGTCACAGGTCATCCTCAGATCACAAAAAGAGTTCGTCATCAGATATCTTCATGAAAAAGTTCCGGTTATACTTCTCGGTTGTATCCAATCACTGTTTCAAAAACAGAAAAATACCTAATCATACTCTCTGATGAACATCTAAATTGCAAAGCATACACGATATATCTCACCTGCCTACATGTTATTCAAAAGTTATATTTCCACCTTAGACTAAGCAAAAATTAATGTAGTCCATAGTCCTGCAAAATTTTTATTACCATGTACAAAATGGCACAAACAGTGAATACATCAGACGTCTCGAGCTAACTGTGTGGAACATTCGGTTGTTTGATGATATCAGGCTTGCTGCACTCAGTGTTGGAATGTCGGCTCAACTACGTATCTACAGTGTTAAGAACACTACAATCTACACGTTTCGAAGGCAAATCTTCATCTCCAGACTTACTGTACAACAAATCTCCAAGAGTGACAAATATATAACATGAACAAGAGTAATGAAAAGCATGAAATAACCTTGCTAGTTTCTTTGCAACCATATCTTCTTAACATTTTAAGTGACAAAACAAAACTGTTCACATGTACTGATAAGCTCGGATATCTTCGGTTGTGTACAGCTCGCACAAGTGCTAACGCACAACGCACTGGCAGTGCGGCAGCACCAAATGTAACACACTTTTAGCATTGTACGCTAGTGTCCAAAATGAAAGCGACAAACGGAAATTTTGCTAAGTTGCGTTTATTTTGCCACAAAACAGTATAAAGAAGTGATAGCAAAATAAGTAAACAATGTACGGGATACAGAACGTAATAACTGCAACATGCAAAACTATACAAAAAAACGTTCTTCGTTTGTTTGCCAACTGCAGGGATTTGCACACACGTTACGACTACTGGTTGACGTGCTCTGGGTGGGGTGTTACCACCTCTGGCACCAATACAGGCCTGACAACGACGGGACATACTGTGGATCATGTCATCAATCACACGTTGAGGCAATAACGCTCATTCTTCCTGCAGAGCTGCTCACAAGCCATGGAGAGTGGTTGGCGTATGTTGACATGATGCAACCCATCTCCCTAGTGCATACCAGAAATGCTCTATGGGGCTCAAACTGGAAAAGCGAGGAGGCCGCGCCATGCATGTAGTATCTTCCATTTCCAAAGAACATCAACCACCTGTGCTCATTGAGGTGGAGCATTATCGTTCATCAATACGAATTCTGAGCCCACAGCACCTCTCAACAACGGTGCATAAGATCCCAAGATCTTCTCACAGTACCTGACACCAGTTAAATCTTGCTGATTCACCAGTAGTTTCATGAAGAGGTGTTAGAGTGGTCAACATAATTCCTGCCCACACCATTAAGGATGCTCGTCGATCTCGGTCTCTTTCCACAATGTTTAGGTCCTAAAATCGTGTTACACGTTCCCTCCAGATGCGAATCCGTCGAGAATCACTCTTCAGACCAAATAGGGACTCATCTGTAAAAACAACATTGGTTCACCGTTCGACCATCCAGGTGGCATGGTAACAGCTCAACTCTAGACGTTCCCTTCTGAGAAGACACGCCAGAGGTAAGCAAACACCAGGTCTCCAACAATGAAGGTTTGCTTCGATGCGACATGTCCAGGCATGCTGCAAGGTCAGATGCCAGTTGCAATGCGGTAGTAAGGCAGTACCATCGTCCCCTTACAACCAAATGACGGTCCACTCTTTCTGATGTCACACTTGGTTGGCCCTACCCTGGTCTCTGGGGTACAGTTTCGGTCTCTATGAACTATCAAAATGGTTCAAATGGCTCTGAGCACTATGGGACTTAACTGCTGTGATCATCAGTCCCCTAGAACTTAGAACTACTTAAAACTAACTAACCTAAGGGCATCACACACATCCATGCCCGAGGCAGGATTCGATCCTGCGACCGTAGCGGTCGCGCGGTTCCAGACTGTAGCGCCTAGAACCACTCGGCCACTCCGGCCGGCCCTATGAACTATCGCCTAATCCGTGAAGCAGCAGAACGATTCACATTAAGCCATCAGCCACATCAATTTGCGACTCTCTAGCTTCATTCTTCTTATGGTACTTAAACCTAACTAACCTAAGGGCATCACACACATCCATGCCCGAGGCAGGATTCGAACCTGCGACCGTAGTGGTCGCGCGGTTCCAGACTGTAGCGCCTAGAACCACTCGGCCACTCCGGCCGGCCCTATGAACTATCGCCTAATCCGTGAAGCAGCAGAACGATTCACATTAAGCCATCAGCCACATCAATTTGCGACTCCTTAGCTTCATTCTTCTTATGGTCCCTCCACAGCAGAAAGTCTGCAGGCGTCTTCTCTGTGCCATACTGCACCATCTGCGACTGTGTACACAGCGATTGTGGATGTGGGACTACCCTGTAAACACTACCTCGCTTGATAGGTCCTCTGACGTCATTGTTGGCGTGGTTGTCTGTTCATTGGAATGCTGTCTTTTGTGCAGAACCCGATTGTAACGATACCTGTTGACAGTTGGTATAACTATATCGTGAAATTGACATTGGATGGAGAAATAGCAGTTTCTTGCTTGAATTTTGGACACCAGTGTATTTGTTCCCTTAATAGTGTGACAGGTTTACTTACAAATGTTTTTATTTTCTTTGGTTACGTGTAATTCCTGCATACTATTTTATATACACATTGTAACACTTTTAGCTTTTTGAAATGGAGACATACTTCTCGAATCGACAAATAAGAGCACATTTGTATTTTTACGTGGTCTGTGGGGAGTTGGACCCACAATACACTCTGCCTCCTGAAACTCCTGTCCAGCTGGACATGGGGACTGCATCCTTTCACCATTTTTCACACCTACAAATCCTTGATATGCCCCAACTTTTGTTATAGCAGCGTCTCCTGTATTTTCGCCCCTTCCAGATTCTATAAAGCCCTCAAAATCCTTGAATGCTATGCTCTCCACCTCGCCTCCTGCATCCACCTCCTGTCCCCCACGTGGATCCTCCACGACCTCATCACCTTCCCACATTTTCTCCTTTTCCTCAAACACATCTGCACCCTGTACATCGTCCGCAGACTCGATCCACCCCACCACCTGTTGTCTTCTATCCTCTCTACTGCCAGCGTATTGCTGAGCCTTTACCATGGTATCCTATCCTCTCTCCATCTCTACACCATCCACCTCCTTTCCCAGTTCAGCTTACAGCACCTACCTCTCCCAGGGATGAGCTTTCCCCTGATATCTACCCTTCCTACCAACTCCAACTCCATCTTCCTCACTCCCACTCCTTAGAGCTGTATCTCCTCTCCCCTGCCTCTCACCTGCCTCCTGCCCCTTGGTGTTCACCCCACTCACCTTTATTTTCATCCCACCCCCTTCAGCCCCCCACCCCTGCTGCCCCTTTCTCTTCCTTCCTTTTGCCTCCTCTCAGGCGTCCTCTCCCTTGGCAGGTCTCTCCTAGCAGTTTTTATCCTTCGTCATGTGTTCTACATCTTGTGCAGTCGTTTTAAAGTGTCTTCATTCTGGAGTGTTTTAGTACTGTGGCCAAATTTTGTGCATGTGACTTCAGTGTACTACGTGCTCCATGAATCGCCAACTTAGTTTTTCTTCTTCATGTCGACTTTTTTAGCTGTCCCACCATGAACGTCTCTATGTAAGTATATTTCTTAATCCCCACTGTCTCCCATTATTATGTTCTTACATCCCCTTCTGTCGCATTTTATATGTCTCGTTTTCATCTTTTTATTAAATGTATCACTCGGCTAAAGGGCGGAGGATTGTGCCGCTGCCAGCCCTCCCCTGCCCATATGGGCCAGGGAATGAAATTACAATAAGGAAAATAAAAGGAGCAGGATTTGAAGCTAGGGACGTCCACAGAAGTAATTAAAGTCCACGTTCCTTCAGTACTGTGTACGGCATAGGTGTATGAGAAACTGTCGTTTAGTGCCGGGATGCCTCAGGACACACAACCTATGATGGATAGCGTCCTGGCACTCGTCCAGTATGACTGTTTCAGTGTGCGCGAAATGGCAGCCTGGTGCTGTGTTCAACCTCACTCTGTCGAGAAGTAGATAGAGCGGTGGCGCGAGAGAGTGGTAACTGGATCACTACGAGCGTTGGGATCAACATAGGTATTGACACTTCAGCATGACAACATGCAACTCAAGAATGAGATCAATTTCCTTGCGTGCTAGAACACCATTTGCAACAGCTTACAGGACGGTGGTCTTAGAGACAACATAGCTGCTGATAAAGAAGCTCTCTTCCACAACGAAACTTTGTCTCGAAACCTGGCAGAAAATCCAAAGAGATTCTGGTGGTATGTGAAGTACATTAGCGCCAAGAAACAATCAACGCCTTCCCTGCGCGATAGTAATGGAGATACTATCGAAGCCATTGCTGCCAAAGCAGAGTTACTAAAAAAAGCCTTCCGAAATGCTTTCACAAATGAAGACGAAGTAAATATTCCAGAATTAGAATCGAGAACAGCTGCCAATATGAGTAACGTAGAAGTAAATATCCTCGGAGTAGTGAAGCAACTTAAATCACTTAATAAAAGCAAGTTTCCTGGTACAGACTGTATACCAATTAGGTTCCTTTCGGAGTATGCTGATGCATTAGCCCAATACCTAACAATCATATACAACCGTTCGCTCGACGAAAGATCCATACCCAAAGACTGGAAAGTTGCACAGGTCACACAAATATTGAAGAAAGGTAGTGGGAGTAATCCACTAAATTACAGGCTCATATCGTTAACGTCGATATGCAGCAAGATTTTGGAACATATATTGTGTTCGAACGTAATGAATTACCTCGAAGAAAACGGTCTATTGACACACACTCAACATGGGTTTAGAAAACATCGTTCCTGTGAAACACACCTAGCTCTTTATTCACATGAAGTGTTGAGTGCTATTGACAAGGGATTTCAGATCGAGTCCGTATTTCTGGATTTTCGGAAGGCTTTTGACACTGTACCACACAAGCGGCTCGTAGTGAAATTGCGTGCTTATGGAATATCGTCTAAATTATGTGACTGGATTTTTGATTTCCTGTCAGAGAGGTGACAGTTCGTAGTAATTGACGGAAAGTCATCGAGTAAAACAGAAGTGATTTCTGGAGTTCCTCAAGGTAGTGTTATAGGCCCTTTGCTGTTACTTATCTACATAAACAATTTGGGAGGCAATCTGAGCAGCCATCTTCTGTTGTTTTCAGATGACGCTGTCGTTTATCGACTAATAAAGTCTTCAGAAGATGAAAACAAACTGCAAAACAATTTAGAAAAAATATCTGAATGGTGCGAAAAGTGGCAGTTGACCCTAAATAACGAAAAGTGTGAGGTCATTCACATGAGTGCTAAAAGGAACTCGTTAAACTTCGATTACACGATAAATCAGTCTAATCTAAAAGCCCTAAATTCAACTAAATACCTAGGTATTACAATTACGAACAACTTGAATTGAAAGGAACACATAGAAAATGTTGTGAGAAAGGCTAACCAGAGACTGCGTTTTATTGGCAGGACACTTAGAAAATGTAGCAGACCTACTAAGGACACTGCCTACACTACGCTTGACCGTCCTCTTTTAGAATACTGCTGCGCGGCGTGAGATCCTTACCAGATAGGATTGACGGAGTACATTGAAAAAGTTCAAATAAAGGCAGCACGTTTTGTATTATCGCGAAATATGGGAGATAGTGTCACAGAAATGATACAGGATTTGGGCTTGACATCATTAAAAGAAAGACGTTTTTCGTTGTGACGGAATCTTCTCACGAAATTCCAATCACCAAATTTCTCCTCCGAATGCGAAAATATTTTGTTGACACCGACCTACATGGGGAAGAACGATCACCTCGATAAAATAATGTAAATCAGAGCTCGTACGGAAAGATATAGGTGTTTATTCTTTCCGCGCGCTATACGAGATTGGAATAATAGAGAATTGTGAAGGTGTTTCGATGAACCTTCTACCAGGCACTTAAATGTGCAGAGTATCTATGTAGATGTAGATCATTAACTTTATAAGCTTTCCTTCACTGAACTTATTATAGGCCGTGAAAGCACCGTACATCATCTTTCCAGACGAGTCAATATTCATCTCATTGAATGTGGGTCTTGTAGTGATCTATAGGCCACGGGGAACATGTTACTACTCACATTAAGCTACGTTGGGCAACAATCTCGAGTTGGCTGCGTCACAGTCTATTGCTGGGAGTGGATGCCATCAGATGATGGGGCAGGGATACTGCATCGAATTGATGGTCACCTTACTGCGGATCAATATTTTGTTGTTGCGGTCTTCAGACCTGAGACTTGTTTGATGCAGCTCTCCATGCTACCCTATCCTGTGCAAGTTTCTTCATCTCCCAGTACCTACTACAACCTACATCCTTCTGAATCTCCTTAGTGTATTCATCTCTTGGTCTCCCTCTACGATTTTTACCCTCCACGCAGCCCTCCAATGCTAAATTTGTGATCCCTTGATGCCTCAGAACATGTCCTACCAACCAGTCCCTTCTTCTCGTCAAGTTGTGCCACAAACTCCTCTTCTCCCCAATTCTATTCAATACCTCCTCATTAGTTATGTGATATACCCATGTAATCTTCAGCATTCTTCTGTAGCACCACATTTCGAAAGCTTCTATTCTATTCATGTCCAAACTATTTATTGTCCATGTTTCACTTCCATACATGGCTACACTCCATGGCTACACTTCCTGACATTTAAATCTATACTCGATGTTAACAAATTTCTCTTTTTCAGAAACGCTTTCCTTGCCATTGCCAGTCTACATTTTATATCTTCTCTACTTCGACCATCATCAGTTATTTTGCTCCCCAAATAGCAAAACTCCTTTACTACTTTAAGTGTCTCATTTCCTAATCTAATTCCCTCAGCATCACCCGACTTAATTCGACTACATTCCGTATCCTCGTTTTGCTTTTGTTGATGTTCATCTTATATCATCCTTTCAAGACACTGTCCATTCCGTTCAACTGCTCTTCCAATCCTTTGCTGTCTCTGACAGAATTACAATGTCATCGGCGAACCTCAAAGTTTTTATTTCTTCTCCATGGATTTTAATACCTACTCCGAATTTTTCTTTTGTTTCCTTTACTGCTTGCTCAATATACAGATTGAATAACATTGGGGAGAGGCTACAACCCTGTCTCACTCCCTTCCCAACCACTGCTTCCCTTTACTGCCCCTCGACTCTTATAACTGCCATCTGATTTCTGTACAAATTGTAAGTAGCGTTTCGCTTCCTGTATTTTACCCCTGCCACCTTTAGAATTTGAAAGAGAGTATTCCAGTCAACATTGTCAAAAGCTTTCTCTAAGTCTAGAAATGCTAGAAAAGTAGGTTTGCCTTTCCTTAATCTATCTTCTAAGATAAGTCGTAAGGTCAGTATTGCCTCATGTGTTCCAATATTTCTACGGAATCCAAACTGATCTTCCCCGAGGTCGGCTTCTACCAGTTTTTCCATTCGTCTGTAAAAAATTCGCGTTAGTATTTTGCAGCTGTGACTTATTAAACTCACAGTTCGGTAATTTTCACATCTGTCAACACCTGCTTTCTTTGGGATTGGAATTATTATATTCTTCCTGAAGTCTGAGGGTACTTCGCCTGTCTCATACATCTTGCTTACCAGATGGTAGAGTTTTGTCAGGACTGGCTCTCCCAAGGCCGTCAGTAGTTCTAATGGAAAGTTGTCTACTCCCTGGGCCGTGTTTCGGCTCAGGTCTTTCAGTGCTCTGTCAAACTCTTCACGCAGTATCGTATCCCCCATTTCATCTTCATCTACATTCTCTTCCATTTCTATAATATTGTACTCAAGTACATCGCCCTTGTATAGACCCTCTATATACTCCTTCCACCATTCTGCTTTCCCTTCTTTGGTTAGGATTGGGTGTCCATCTGAGCTCTTGATATTCATACAAGTGGTTCTCTTTTCTCCAAAGGGCTCTTTAATTTTCCTGTAGGCAGTATCGATCTTACCCCTAGTGAGACAAGCCTCTACATCCTTACATTTGTCCTCTAGCCATCGCTGCTTAGGCATTTTGCACTTCCTGTCGATCTCATTTTTGAGACGTTTGTATTCCTATTTGCCTGCTTCATTTACTGCGTTTTCATGTTTCCTCCTTTCATCAATTAAATTCAATATTTCTTCTGTTACCCAAGGATTTCTACTAGCCCGCGTCTTTTTACCTTCTTGCTCCTCTGCTGCCTTCACTACTTCATCCCTCAGAGCTACCCATTCTTCTTCTACTGTACTTCTTTCCCCCACTGCTGTCAATTGTTCCCTTATGCTCTCCCTGAAACTCTGCACAACCTCTGGTTTAGTCAGTTTATCCAGGTCCCATCTCCTTAAATTCCCACCTTTTTGCATCAATATGTATGCATCATGAAATATACTACAGTGCCGAGTGTGAGGACGCACTATCTGAATGGAGTGATCCACTTCTAGCAGGACCACTCACCAGGTCACAGCAGTCGAATCGTTCAGGAATGGTTTTAGCAACAGCGTGACATCTATCCGATCGGCTGTCCTGTTCACGCACCGGATCTGAATCGCACTGAAAATTTGTGGGCCAAAATGTAGCCTCACATGAACTTCCATCGGTCATTACTGGTTCCATGCATAACTGACCAACTGTAGGAGTTATTATTGGGTGCATGGAAAGGTCTCGTGGACGATGAGACACATTTACAGTGGCTGACGGCCTCCATTCCTTATTGGATGAGGCAAGTAATAAAGCAAATGGTGGGCGGACCTCATACTGTCCTCATTCCGTATGTGAAACTTCCCTCGTCTCACATTACCCCACTTTATATTACGGCATTTGAATTAACTATATGCCTGTCAATTGGACATCATCGTAAAATCAATGTTCTTTATAATTTATTTATTGAATTCGTGCTACATAACACTTTATTTACGTAACGGCACAAACAAGTCAGTTTGAATCGAAACAGAAATGGTGTCCTAATATGTAAAAGTCATAGAAAACACTTGACATCAACCAGTATAGAAATATCCTCCTCCGTACTCTCATTCCAACATTTTCTGCGTTTATTGTACTAAATAAATGCAGTGAGGACATAAAAAACTCTTTTTCAAGTTAAAAATCTTTGGAAGCCTAAGGATAGTTATACATGCACTGTGCCCATTCCTCCATATTAGTCTCTGGAGTAACGGCCACTGCACAAAATGTATAGTGTCTTCTACATATTGCAGATTGGAAGCATTGTTCTGAATTAAATTTGTATCAGACAACGAATGGCTGGAAGATTCTTTTCTGTGTTTTTCTATTTTCCTACAAAATTTTCACTTCTGTATCCTTTGATTCCTCTACAGATTTTATTGCCTTTGAATAGTTCCAAACTTCCCTTGTGTGGAGACGACGTTAGCTGTGTAACAGATTCAGAAACTGCTGTTCTCACTAGAGCTGGTAGCTGATGGTGTGGCTTGCTGATTTTGGGAGCTAGCCGGATATCATTTGGATTCACGCGTACTCTGTTTTTTTTTTTTTTTTTTGCATTGTGTGTCAAAATCCTGGCGTACCGAAAAATCATTGTCTCAAAGTATATGCCTGTTACACCCGAAGAGTCTCATTTTCAGGAATGCATTTAGAGTATTTTCAATTACCATCGCTCTCAAGTAGTAATCAAAAAGTAGTCTGCTACTTGACCTGGGTTATTTGCCAACCAGGTTTTTAGTTCTTGGGGATAATACGTTTTAAACTATCCCACGAATTCCACACAACATGTTCATTTTATGCGTGAAATGGGGTGATAAATAGATAAGGATACGAGTGTTTCTTTCTATGTCTACCAAACAAATGTGATATGAAACCTTCACTAAGTACACAAAGTTGTCAAACCACTTAGTGAAAATATGAGTCTGGCTTCCGCTACTAGGATAACACAATGAAGTTACTATAATATGAGGTAGCGTGTTCTAATATGCGATACAGCCGCGTATTGGGCTACCGTTGTTACCGCATATTAGGAATAAGCCAACCTGCGTTAGAAACCTAGCCTTATAGTTATGCCGCTCACTTTGAAGAACAATTCATTATTATGAATTAAAGAGGATGAAGAATACAAGCATATCAAGCAAATGAATATTGTTGGAACAGTTATTCAATTCCAGATATTAAAATCCTCTCAAAAAACTTTCAGTCTAACACTTTTAAAATCAAGCATTTTCGACACTGTCCAGTTCTGCTCTTATACTCAATGCTCTACGCATCAGCTGCTGTGAGAACCATATTCTGCTATTTCCAACAGAGCTGAGCTCTTATTTAGGTAGAATATAGCTGTCATATACTAGCGAAATCTCCAATAATAGGCACCTTCCCTTTATACTAAAAAGCATTTTCAGTAATGAAAGTAAATTCGAATTGCAATTAGGATAAGCGTTGTGTATCTTGTCATCAAATGGTTCAGATGGCTCGGAGCACTATGGGACTCAACATCTGAGGTCATAAGTCCCCTAGAACTTAGAACTACTTAAACCTAACTAACCTAAGGACATCACACACACCCATGCCCGAGGCAAGATTCGAACCTGCGACCGTAGCAGTCCCGCGGTTCGGGACTGCAGTGCCAGAACCGCACGGCCACCGCGGCCGGCTCTTGTCATCCGGCGTTTGTCGTTTTACACTTGCAAACCATTCATATTCTTCATTTCTATTTACACTGAATATTAGGGAGGAACGAACCATAACTTCAAATGGAAAATCATAATCTACGATTATCCTGTGAATTGGAAGATCGTGTGGTTTCTTACTGCTTGTTCCTTTTGGACCATTATACACATCCTACCGGTTTTTACACTGCGCAACAAAATAACAAGATCACTGTTTAGTAACCCCATAATTGTCTCTCATTGCAACGCATAAGTTTGAAATTTAGTTCCGAGGAGTCGATAACCTTCCTCTGTAGTGATGAAAACACCTCATGGCGCCACCCTTGGGTTCGGCGGTGCTTCAGACAGCAAGGTGTCGACACATGAGGAGAAAAGGCCTCAACTCAGATGTTTATGTGAGCTGTAAAGTAGGTTCTTGATGTGACATTGGCACCAAATTTCGCCACAGCTGTACTCAACTCCACCACGGACGTGTCACATGATGGGAAGGTCTCCACAGCCACTATTACCCACATTTCAGTCCTTCTTTTGACGTCTCCGCGTTGGAGATCAAAACCACGAAACCCATCGTTGAAATCACGTGGTTTTCTTATACGTGCCTAGGGACACATTTCAGACGCATGGACGTTCAGGTTAACACGAAAAAACTTGAGAACGTGGCATAAATATCTTCAGTAAAATCACCCATTTCCCTGGGGCTTTGGTCCCATATATTTTGCGGTCGAAGACAACAGTTGCAGTGCAATGAGCAATAGGAAGATGTTCCTGACAACCTTTGACACTATTAACATCCTCGGACGTTTCAACCTTTACCTATCGAAATTGTAGGGTGGCATCACCATTGAACGTGAACATGCTCAATGAGGACACAACTCCAAAATTTCCCTAGAGAAGGGCTGAAGCGTCCGAGGGTGTCAGCGATGTTGAATGTCGTCAAGAACATCTTCCTGCTGCTCATCACTTCGTGAACTGTCGTCTTTCACTGTTAAATGTGTTGGAGTCAACGCCCCAGGGGACGAGGTGACTTCATTGACGCCCTCTATGCCCTCCCCAGATGTCTTTTCATGTCAGTTCTGAGCGACGGTGTGTCTGAAATGTTCTGCTCTGGCACCCATAAGAAAACCCGAATAATTTCAACGACGGGGGCTACGGTTCTGATCTCATGGCAGAGACGTCAAATGAAGGAGTGAAATGTGTCTAATAGTGGCTGTAAAGACGTTCTCATCATGTGACGCTTTCACGGTGCCGTTGGACAGAATTGTGGTGAAATTTGGTACCAATGTGACATCAGTAATCTACCTTACAACTCATATGATCTTCTGAGCTGTGGCCTTTTTCTCGCATATGTGGACACCTTGCTGTTTGAAGCGTCGCCGAGCCTTAGGGTGACGTCGCAGGTTAAAATGGCTCTGAGCACTACGGGACTTAACATCTGAGGTCATCAGTCCCCTAGACTTAGAACTACTTAAACCTAACTAACCTATGGACATCACGCACATCCATGCCCGAGGCTGGATTCGAGCCTTCGACCCCAGCAGCTCCGTTTAGGACTGAAGCGCCTAGAATCGCTCGGCCACAGCGGCCGGCACGTCGCAGGGCAACATGGGTTATCACTATTACAGAGGAATGTTGTAGGCACTTTTTAGCCAAATTTCAAACTTACGCGTCGCAAAGGGGGACAAATATGTGGCTTACAAACAGTGATCCTTCAATTCTGTTGCGTGATTTCATAAATAATGTTGAGTAGAATATAACGTTTCATTCATACCCATTAGGCTGAGTAGTTGAACTCCCAGTTCACTAGATATTTGGTAGTAAGCAGAAAGAATACGTAATTCGTGAAATGGAGAAGGAGAAGAATGTTTGTAATTTTACTTAGAGCCAAAATTTAAGAGCTCATCGTATAATATTTGGTCTCTCTTGCTCAATTTCATTTAAACTGTTTTTTTATTTCTGTATCTGGTTTGCCATTCAGGTTGCTACTTCTGTGAATAGTTTAAGGACATGGACAAAATTTTCTCTTCGGCAAAAATTTGCTTCACACAAGATAAATCACCTATTCCTCAAAAAAATAATATTCTCTTACTCCTATAAAACGAATTCCCTTAAAATAGCTTGGATGACTGTTGTTTAAAATGTGATGCAGTTTTTGTTAGCTCGTACTACAATAATTCCTAGAGGCTATAAATAAAATGCCCAGTATTGTACTCAATAAACTAGAAACGAACACGGAAATGCCATTGACGCCTACAACAAGGGGGACATAAAAAATACTGACCAGATGGTGGAACCGAACTCTGATTCAACGAGTTGCGACGATGCACTTCGAACATGAGCTAGTGGCCCACCGACGCTAACATCTCCTTCGGACCACATCAAGCGCTGCCGGTCAAATCACTACGCAATCTCTGCCGACATCGTATACTTCCGGGACTAATGTTTGATTGGTATTAGACACAAAGGAATTACAGACACTGGCTGCAAGCGGGCATTAATTGAAATCAGTGGGGAAAATTATTGAAAATTTGTACCGGACCCGGATTCGAACTCGGATCTCCTGCTTATTAAGCTGGTGTTCTAACCACTTAGCCATCCGAACACAGTGGTTATTTCAACTGCACCGACTACCGTAGCACGCCTCCCGTCAGACCCAAATTCTCAACTTATCCACACATAACTAATGTAGTACCCCTTTCCCATTAACCTCATTACCCGTGGCATTCCGCCGATTCCTGTAAGAGTTCGACCCTCGTGTGCATCTGCACTGAAGATACTATTGGCCGTCTCGTCTGAGTTGGTGTCTGTTCTTTCGTATATGTTCAGTGTTGTAAATACACTCCTGGAAATTGAAATAAGAACACCGTGAATTCATTGTCCCAGGAAGGGGAAACTTTATTGACACATTCCTGGGGTCAGATACATCACATGATCACACTGACAGAACCACAGGCACATAGACACAGGCAACAGAGCATGCACAATGTCGGCACTAGTACAGTGTATATCCACCTTTCGCAGCAATGCAGGCTGCTATTCTCCCATGGAGACGATCGTAGAGATGCTGGATGTAGTCCTGTGGAACGGCTTGCCATGCCATTTCCACCTGGCGCCTCAGTTGGACCAGCGTTCGTGCTGGACGTGCAGACCGCGTGAGACGACGCTTCATCCAGTCCCAAACATGCTCAATGGGGGACAGATCCGGAGATCTTGCTGGCCAGGGTAGTTGACTTACACCTTCTAGAGCACATTGGGTGGCACGGGATACATGCGGACGTGCATTGTCCTGTTGGAACAGCAAGTTCCCTTGCCGGTCTAGGAATGGTAGAACGATGGGTTCGATGACGGTTTGGATGTACCGTGCACTATTCAGTGTCCCCTCGACGATCACCAGTGGTGTACGGCCAGTGTAGGAGATCGCTCCCCACGCCATGATGCCGGGTGTTGGCCCTGTGTGCCTCGGTCGTATGCAGTCCTGATTGTGGCGCACACCTGCACGGCGCCAAACACGCATACGACCATCATTGGCACCAAGGCAGAAGCGACTCTCATCGCTGAAGACGACACGTCTCCATTCGTCCCTCCATTCACGCCTGTCGCGACACCACTGGAGGCGGGCTGCACGATGTTGGGGCGTGAGCGGAAGACGGCCTAACGGTGTGCGGGACCGTAGCCCAGCTTCATGGAGACGGTTGCGAATGGTCCTCGCCGATACCCCAAGAGCAACAGTGTCCCTAATTTGCTGGGAAGTGGCGGTGCGGTCCCCTACGGCACTGCGTAGGATCCTACGGTCTTGGCGTGCATCCGTGCGTCGCTGCGGTCCGGTCCCAGGTCGACGGGCACGTGCACCTTCCGCCGACCACTGGCGACAACATCGATGTACTGTGGAGACCTCACGCCCCACTTGTTGAGCAATTCGGCGGTACGTCCACCCGGCCTCCCGCATGCCCACTATACGCCCTCGCTTAAAGTCCGTCAACTGCACATACGGTTCACGTCCACGCTGTCGCGGCATGCTACCAGTGTTAAAGACTGCGGTGGAGCTCCGTATGCCACGGCAAACTGGCTGACACTGACGGCGGCGGTGCACAAATGCTGCGCAGCTAGCGCCATTCGACGGCCAACACCGCGGTTCCTGGTGTGTCCGCTGTGCCGTGCGTGTGATCATTGCTTGTACAGCCCTCTCGCAGTGTCCGGAGCAAGTATGGTGGGTCTGACACACCGGTGTCAATGTGTTCTTTTTTCCATTTCCAGGAGTGTATTTGCATTTGGCCCCTATGCGGGCCTCTGCGAGCACCAGCATTATCTCTGTGTCCTGCGGGTTGCAGAACGGCTGGTTCTCAGGCGTTTTATCGTTAGAGTCGCCAGTTTTCTGATACGGTGCGCGTGCACCGATGGTAGGGCCGCGGTAATCGCGGCTATACTATTCTTCATCCACGATCACGTGACTACACATATATGCGCGCGCACCATCGATGGGGGCGTTGCTATCACAGTTGCGTAATAACGTGCATATCCGTCTGCCTGCTCTTTGACAGACCGTGTCGAGCACGGAGGTGAATTACATATGAGTAATTACGGTAACACAGCCTTGTTTCACTGCCAGGCCACATGCAAAGCTGCAGTTAACAATCCATCATCTCGTTTTCTTAGTGGTTGATTTAACGTCACCCATATTTGTTTTGGATTTGTTCAAAACAGAAGCTGGTTTCACAGCATTGTATTAAGTGTTGCTGATTACGACTTCGTGTTTATATTCCATGCTCTGAATTCCATTTTGACTAATTTATTCGTATTTTGCTTGCTGTTTGGTAGCATCTGTAATATTGGGCGGAATAAATGATTCTGTACTGGTTTTTGTTTCAAATAATACATAAGCTGCTTTCGTTGAATGGTGTTCTGCTTACGAAGCCGTGTGTGTATTGTATTGTAAGAATATTGCTTTTATTCTATTTTATTCTGGTGTGCATCCATTTTCTGTACTTTTTCGAATTTAATGAAGAACTCCATGATAGCAACTTTAGACACGCTTGGTATTCATCTTTATTTCACTTTTCATCTTGTCGCAGAATAGGTATGTAATTTTGCTTTAAATGGTGTTGATCATCGCCACTTGTTGCGATGTACTTCGCGGTCGTTTGCAGAGATGTATATGAGTATGCTTTTTAGTGTTATTGACCAGAACAGTCTTCCTTGCAAATGCTAATCATACAACAGTATTTACTCCTACACGTTTACACGCTATTACCAGGTAGTACGACAAATTTTAGCAGAAATATTTGTACTCAGTCACCCTTTCTTCCATTAAACGCGTGAAAAACGGATGGGAACAAAAATAACATTGAATTAGAGCAAAATACTTACAACCCATTTAAACCGAGCAGTTCACGCACGAATTCGGTATCGGTAACAAATAAACATCAGTCGACAGAATACCATGCAACGAAACCACCTACGGTTTTATATAAAAACAAAAGAAAATGCCGTATAGAATAATTACCTCCACTTAATTTTACGGATGCGAGGAAAAATTATGCGAAATACGAGTAACATGTTTGCAATGTCACTCAAAGAGTACAATACAAAAGGTCGTAATCAGGAACACAATATAAAAAAATCTTCTGTGTCGTGTCATGTCAGATGATTTACAGCTTCTGACAAGTGCTAAAGTACAATTCTTTCCATTCGATAATGACCACACTGTCGAAACTGAAATAATGGTGATGACTGGGTGTTGTGTGCTGTCCTTAGGTTAGTTAGGTTTAAGTAGTTTTAAGTTCTAGGGGACTGATGACCATAGATGTTAAGTCCCATAGTGCTCAGGGCCATTTTTTTGAAATAATGGATTTTATAAATAAATAACTTTACAGTCAAAAAGCGACCCTGGGGTCATTTACAAAATTTTATGTGATAGTGAACCCCAGTTACGATAAGTCAATCTTATGTTTTGAGTGAGACACAAAAACATTTCCAGAAACACACTATACAACAAGGCCCACCCATCAATTAGAAATGAAAAATGTTCTCATCTAATATTTGTATTTCGCAAAGCAAAAATACGCACTGTATTTCCCAGTATTCTGTGTCCACTGCCACGCCACTACAAGTGCTAAACGCATCTGTCGTGCTCTGTTTCCGTATCGTAATACGTGCCTTGAACTTCTTATAATTTGGTGTTCTGTGGTGACGAGGCTGCCAGCAGGCAGACGGATTTCCTGTTCCGACCAATTATGTCGGCCTTTTGGGGCCCAACAGTCAGAACCTCATCGCCCGGCCCATCGGTATCACTGTGTCCTCGGGGACCGTCCTCGGTTTAGCCGTCGCCCGCATAGGTCCCAGACGTCATCGCTGGTTCATCGGCCGTAATGCCAGTGCATTCCGTCGGTATCATCGCAACCCGGGCAGCCGCGCCGGTCGCAGCTGCTGCTGTTGCCAGCAGCAACATCGCCCTCGCGTGCATGTCAGCCTGGCCGCGTCCCAGGTGGTCGTCGCTGATCGAGCGTTGCCCGCCAGCTGCTGCCGAAGCTGCCAGTTCCACGGGCGCCTGCCGTGAAATGCCGTGCATTTCCAGGTGCTAGTCGTGCCTTAGCCATTGAAGTATGTCGGGCTCAGACCAGATCCGGAAAGGCTTCTGTATTGCAGTACCAAATGTCATGTATTGTTACCCTTGTGCAATAAACCATTACACGCGTCACCGTGCCCTTGCCACGCCGTTAGGACTCAAAACGTCTAGTACAACACCATGTTATGATATGTTGACTATACCGGGCGATCAAAAAGTCAGTATAAATTTGAAAACTGAATAAATCACGGAATAATGTAGATAGAGAGGTACAAATTGACACACATGCTTGGAATGACTCGGGGTTTTATTAGAACCAAAAAAATACAAAAGTTCAAAAAATGTCCGACAGATGGCGCTTCATCTGATCAGAATAGCAATAATTACCACAACAAAGTAAGACAAAGCAAAGATGATGTTCTTTACAGGAAATGCTCAATATGTCCACCATCATTCCTCAACAATAGCTGTAGTCGAGGAATAGCGTTGTTAACAGCACTGTAAGGCATGTCCGGAGTTACGGTGAGGCATTGGCGTCAGATGTTGTCCTTCAGCATCCCTACAGATGACGGTCGATCACGATACACTTGCGACTTCAGGTAACCCCAAAGCCAATAATCGCACGGACTGAGGTCTGCGAACCTGGGAGGCCAAGCATGACGAAAGTGGCGGCTGAGCACACGATCATCACCAAACGACGCGCGCAAGAGATCTTTCATGCGTCTAGCAATACTTTGTTTTTTTTCTTGGTTCTAATAAAACCCCATGGCATTCCAAGCATGTGTGTCAATTTTTACCTCTCTATTTACATTATTCCGTGGTTTATTAAGTTTTCAAATTTATACTGACTTTTTGATCACCCGGTATAACCCAAGACTACCAGTAACGGGGCGACAGTGTTGCCACAATTTGTGACGTGGCTGTATACGCTAAGAATAACCGATGTGATATTTAGACATTAGCCGCCGGAACAGTTTAGTTTTATCGACTCCACATCAACAGCACTCTCCTCTGATAAATAGACTGAAATGGAATGGCATATTTTGTCCATAGGCACTGACAGTGTCACGATAGCAGTTCTATACGAGCACAGCCAGTGTATCTTCCTAAAAAAGACACATCTCGCGGACAAACACATAAGTCACGCGTGTGGACCCATCGTGATTGTAATCTTGGAATCAAAGAGGTGCTAAAGAAACAAAGACGATGTATAACTCTCACGGTAGCCCAGAAATTCAAATTCCGTCATGAACTGAAAGCTTACGCTATACTGCAAGGACGTTAAACAATAAGAGATATTAAACCAGATCTACGAAGCTTCTGAGACAGTTATTTTTGTCTCTTGTAAGCTATTCATATAATGTATTAGTACGCCTCACGCAGTATATGGTAATTTCTAACTATTCTAGCAGATCCAGTCCTTTATCTTTCATATGCAAAATTGCGAGATGTTTACCGATTCTCAACATGGGGTGGCCAGTTTTGTGAATACGCATGGCTGTGGCTGACTTCTCGAAATACTCAAGCAGAAGAGCGTTTCTATGTTCTTTGTACCTTGAAGGGCCAATTGGTGTAAGTAGTTTGCATTGCAGGAGTTAAAGTACATTAAATTTTGTAGACAACAGTGCTCTTGTATTTGTCGTCTTCCTGTTGTAAATTACTACTTTGCTTAAATAGCAGTGCCGGCCGGAGTGGCCGAGCGGTTCTAGGCGCTACAGTCTGGAACAGCGCGACGGCTACGGTCGCAGGTTCGAATCCTGCCTGGGGCATGGATGTGTGTGATGCCCTTAGGTTAGTTAGGTTTAAGTAGTTCTAAGTTCTAGGGGACTAATGAACTCAGAAGTTAAGTCCCATAGTGCTCAGAGCCATTTGAACCATTTTTAAATAGCAGTGTACTGTTTATCTTAAATATGGTATCGTCTTTAAAATATTGGAAAATATCATGAAAGAGAAATTTTTCAGATCTCATCTGCACAGGGGAATTGCATTAAATGTAATGGTGACACGTGAAAACTTGTGTCAGACCGGAGCTCGAATCTGACTGCTCCACTTCTCTAGAACAGTTACCTCAACTGTACTGCCTGTATGAGCACGCCTTCCGTGTAGCCAAAATTCCTACCTGCTAAACTCTACAGATGTATTTTCCTCTGCCCAATATCCCGTATTTGCTCTTAGCTATTCAGCTGAGTCCTGTAAGGATTCGGATGATATCTTTTCACCGTCAATGCGACTAGATGTACATATTTATATACGTGGTGTATGTTGTTTCAGACATGTCCGAAAGAACAAACAAAACACGTATAAATGTGTAGTAAAAATGTGGGCCCCTTTCTTAGAAAGCTTACCGAAGTATGGGGTTGTGGCTGTCTTAGTATTCTGGACAGCATTCTGGTTGACACTCGTGCGCTGTTTCTTGAGTATTAATTTATTTAGTGTATTCGTGATAACCGATAGCTCTGGCTAGCCGTCTTATGATGTTTAGCTTGGTCATTCGGTCTTGCTTGTTAGTCGGGACTCTAAATGCTCTGTCCATCAGCCATCGTAAAGCAGAAAGTTTTTGGATGACAGGAGTTGCTGTATTTTAACATATCTGTTGTAGTCGGTTCCTTATATACTGTGAAGTCATATCTGCCATATTGCTTCGTGATATTTAGATCGAGAAATTGCAGTTCTCTCTATTTTCTAGTATTCCACAGTGAATAAAGTTTCTGTCGTGTAAGTTGTTAAATTTATTTACAATTTCGGTATCTTCGTTTCCCCTCCATCGATCAGAAGCGCCATATTATCTACATAGCGCTTGTAGTATATAATTTTATCCATGGTGTTTTGAGGGTTACGAGGATTCTTTTTTCAAGAAGATTAATGGGTAAAGGTTTTTAATATCTAGGTTAGCAGTACCAGTTATAAGCTTATCCTTTATTTCGTTAGTAAATGCTGAGTTGCTGCTGATTGAAAAATTATCCTTTAGGATGTAAAATTCTTAATGTTTTATCAAGTATTTTGGTAAATTTACGTAAAGGGTTGTTCTTAAAATTAACGATCGATCTAACAGGACGATTTTCGTTGTGTATCTGTAACTGGACTCGCAGGCGTGGAGCTTCTCTGTCTATGACAGAGCAGAGCAATTCTCCCATTCTTTTAGTAGCAAAGACATTCTTTTTAGTAACATTTAGCTCTGTTTGTACCTTTTTCACTGGATCCCAAGCAATTCCGTAAAATCGTTTTCTGAAAAGAGGTGCACTGTTTTGTTGACATACTGCTGTCCACCGACAATGATCGTCTTATTGCATTTGTCAGTCTTACTAATGATCCAGATTTCGTATGTCCATCCTTGTGATTGGAAATGTGGGGGACTTCGGCCGTTCATTTATGTAAGAAAATTAAACACCTACAGGCGTCCTTATGAAGTCATTTATTGTATGGCCCCTAGTTTCGGTGTTTCTTCAGGCGTTAGCTGACATTGAAGGGGCTAAAACCATCCGAATGCGCGGCGCATCAATGACCAACATCTATAACTAGTTTACGCAGACTACCCGTAGCCGCGATGTTATCTCTCGAACATCAGCTATCAGTGATCGTTGGAGAGACAACATCAAAGTTACAGGTAGTCTGCGTAAGCCAGTGATAGTTGTTGGCCACTTACGCATCGTGTGTACGGATGGTGTGAACCCCTTCAGTATCAGCTAAGGCGTGAAGATAGTGCACCGAAACTGGTAGCCATACAATAAAAGACATCATTAGGACGGCAGTAGGTGTTTAATTTTCTTACATTAGTGATGGTCGCTTTATTAGTATTTAGCTTTTCGTTTATATAAGTAACAGTTTTGTAATCTTTAGTCTTATTATAGCTTTTATTCGAGAGTTCATCTTTTTGAGCTTTAACGGTTTTAGCCAGTTAATGTCTCACATGACATGTTTGGTTTGTATTTAATTTAGCAGCATCTGCAGCGATTATTGTCGCTATAATTAAATCCTTTTCCAATTTTTATTTAACAAGGGTTTTATATTAAATTTCAGACCTTTATGAAGTAGATTTCGCTCGCCATCATTAAAGCAATATCAGTATCATGAACAATGCTGGTGTGAACATGAAAACTATCTGGCTGTTGCGCACCCTCCACTCTACAGTCATTGTGGTACTGTCGTAATCTCCCTGTTTTTTAGTCTTGCGTATGTCTTACTTTTAGGAATTCATCCCGCAGCCCTTCGTCTATTTCAGATTTAGTTTTGTCCCAAATAGCACTGAATGCTGCATTCGCTACTTATAACTTAACGAACAGTTACCTAGGACACATTTGGAAGCAACGAATACAGTACTAGGAGTGAAGGAGAGGAAAGAAGTTTACCGAAATCGAAAATAAGGTCAAAACTGAAGTCACTGTAGAATAAAAGACCAATAAAGAACTCAGATTTCTCAATTTAAATGTTACGGAGCAAGATGATAGGCATGCCTTCAAAGAACTCAGAAAATCAACTACAATAGATATTAACACACAGTAACTCTTGTCATCCGAATAGTCAGAAACTTTCGATGTCTAATACATAGAGTAATTAGCGACCTGATAAATATGTAAGACAGAGTGACCAAGCTATACGCCATAAAACAACAAGCCAGAGATAATCGATATCACGAATGCACTAAATAAATTAATATTTTCAGTTATTTTAAAGTCAGTGCCATATTTAAGGCCAACAGCACTCTGCGAATTAAGCTGAGGAACAATTTACAACATGAACTGAACAAATACAAGAGCAATGGTGTATACAAAATTCACTGTAGCCCTGTAACACCTGCAATGCCCCTTCTTAGGCTAACCTTGTAGACAGTTTAAGTTCTGGTACAAAGGATATGTTGAGAATTAATGAAGATATGGCAATTTTGCATATACAAGGTAAACGACTGGATCTACTAGAACAATTAGGGATTACCCTACATAGCGCGGGCAATCGCAATAAACGGTGGCTATGATTAAACTTTAGCTACTTCAGAGGGCTTCTATAAGAGACCAGTAATCGTAGGGCAACGAAACGTAATGGAAACATTTGTAAGGTTATAGGGAGAGGGAAATAACGAATAAACTACTGAAAGAACACATTTTTGTTTCCACGTGAGAGAGTGACATTTGTTAATTGCGTAGCATGTTTACGTTCCAGATAACAAACGTTGGCCAGTTTGAAGACCAGCTGCATTCACGACAGTCTGGAACTGCATTAGAGATACCATTTCACAAGTGTTCGCAGCACTCTTCGAACGACGGGCCATGGAGTGTTCAGCTGTCGTGACACAGGTCGTGTACTGGTTGAAGATCGAACATTGCGTCCAGCATTCTCAGCCATGGCAATAGCAATTTATTCAACTTGTGGGACAATTAGTCGTCGGCCTCTCCCAGCAGCAATTCCCAAATCACCAGTCATTTGCCGGCCGCTGTGGTCGAGCAGTTCTAGGCGCTTCAGTCCGGAACCGCGCTGCTGCTACTGTCGCAGGTTCGAATCCTGCATCGGGCATGGATGTGTGTGATGTCCTTAGGTTAGTTAGGTTTAAGTAGTTCTAAGTCTAGGGGTCTGATGACCTCACATGTTAAGTCCCATAGTGCTTAGAGCCTGAACCATTTGAACCAGTTATTTGAACTTCCAAATCATGTTGTTGAACCTAGATGCTGATTGGGTACCTCTCCGTATACTTTTAATGTGACAGTACTCACGAAGAACAGCCACACTGTGGCTGTTGTTTTGATAAAACAGCCTTACGAGTAAAGCCCTGCTCGTCTACTCCACTCCATTTCCGGCCTAGTTCAGCAATAGTAATCCAGTTTTTAAATAAAGAGATAGTCTCTGTTGCAGGTATCTATTTAAAATTGACGCGTTTCACGGTAGTGAGGCATCTTGAGAATTTATTCGACAGTGTAAACAGCATTAGTGGGCGATCCGCTGTCGCAGCCAACGTGCTGCGTAGCGCAGTTATTGTTTACTATTATGCGATATGTCTGTTCGCCCCAAGCCTATCCTCACACCGGTTTTCTCCATGATTTCTCTTCCAATTTTAAATTTGACGATTACGGTTACGCTCCATTCAATGTTTACTTTTTTGCTAGTGTGGCTTACGCTGTCTAAGAAATTCTGAAGATGCGCCACAAGCACGAAACGCGACAATTTTAAAATTTTATTTGAAAATCTGCTCACCTCTCTCAGACCCTTGTTCACTGTCTACAAGTGTAATGCACACTGATGCTTGCGTTTCAACCCTACGTCGACATACTAGTACCACTGCCGAACGGCAAGTCAAGACAATAACACTACTAAAAACATAAATCCTGCAGCTCACAGTCTGTACATCATTCCTATAAAGTTGGGTACCTATAAGGCAAACAGCTTTTCTTCTTCATTGGCTCAAGTACCGAAAGTTTAATTATAATCTCCCTGTACATCAGATGAATAGCTCACAGTTGACACAAATAACATCTTCAGAAACTTTGCAGTTTTTTCAAATATTTTAGGTCTTTAAAGTATACCATTAACTTTCTTTTCATGAGAGATTTTAAATTTCCGGGCCAACCGTGATGGTTATCTTAGCTTTTATTTTTTCTTCTTCGACACCTCTTTGATTTTAAGAGCACATTCATGAAGCTCTTACCTGAGTTACTTCTTGTTTGTCTGTGGGATGTGGCTTTCAGGAAGATGCCCGGGCTACGCATGTATAGAATTATTATGGTGATGTTTCGAATACATATAGACAACATATGCCATTTCATTTCAGTCTGTTTTATCAGTTGACAGTGATGTGGATGTAAATATTAAAAATACACGGCTGCAATGGGAGTAGGCACGTTGTTTTATTACTTTATTAATTTGTTTGTTATACATTGGTCTCGCTTAGAGACTAATTCTGAAGATGAGGATTTGATCTCCGAACCTCCTAAATTCTAATGTTAATAGGTAGTTGAACCAACGTTTTAACACTGATCTTTACAACCATGATCTCATATCCATTAAAGATAAAATCATAGTTCCTGTATTCAGTTTGGCTGGATGAGACCGCTTGGGAGACGTGGGTACGTGATTTTCACACACTCTGTTTGCTTCATCGTTTCCTTAGTCACTATTGTTCCCAATACCTCTCCTGACGTTTCAAATACCTATCATCATTCCATAACCGCAATACCAGATCGGAAACGTCTAACATCATCGCTGTACTTCTGCATGACACTAAACACTTTTCCATCTCCTTCTCTTTTTAAGCCGTGCCACTGTGAAAGTCTTCCTGGGACGAAAATCTCAACAATTTATAACAGCTATTTAATATACTTAGTGGAATAAACTGTAAACTGAGAAAAGAGCTGTTTTTTCCCAATCGAGCTTTCTGTACCCTGGTCACATACGGATCAAAAATCGTTTTGGGATCACTTCAGCCCACTTCGAAACGACTGACAGTCTTCTTGAGAACAAGAAATTGGGGAGCCCTGGTAGTTCATAGAAAAGACCAAGTACTACGCAAATTTATAGAGGATACAGCGATAAAATCATATCCCCGCAACCACTCTGTCGAAAAAGAAGTCAAATTTAACCGGCCCACCGGCTCTCACATAGCATCTTGAAAAAAAAAAAAAAAAGTTTAAGACAGAAAAATGTTTCGTCTTGGTGACAAGTTCTTATTAATTCAGGACTGACAGTGTTCTGTCGCGTAAGTTCCCGACAGCACGAGGCAATCCACTGTGCATATGTGAAACCACCCACGGCAGCAGAGGTAAATTATAGCCAAACAGAAAAGTGTCGCTGGCTGCCATTTAGTGTCCAAAATGTGCATGTTTTCTTACATGAAACAAAATTACATCAGGTCGTTGACCACAATCCATTGATTTTTGCTACCAAGCGAGCCTAACAGACAAAACGGCTGACGAATTACAGCAGTGGGCGCTGTATTTGTGCGATTACCGCTATAAGATCTACTACAGGCCTACTACTATGCTTACGACGACACTCTGCCCATCTACAGGTGGGGCCACATCATGACTACGATTAATAAAAGGCACTTAGTTTCCAGATGGATGAAAACATTAGGGACACGCTGGAAAGACATCCTGTGACGGTCCAGGAGATGGCCAGACTCGCAGATCAGAAACTCTGTAAAATAGTACATTATGTGTATTTTGGTCATCCGTAGCATAATCCCAGAGCTACACAAACGGCCCTATGGACCTGTTTTTTGAAGGGTCGCAGACTTGACGTTAATCAAGAGGTATTCGTCTGGCCATAGAAGAGTTCAGGTACCAGAGTATGATCCGGATTACACTCTGGCTTCAAGCTCATACGGGTAGCGTACTGGAGGATGTCAAGGGTGAAGACTTAGGTAAGTTGGCATATATATTGGCCAAGAATTGAAACTGACTCTGAGGGTGAAGTTCGGGTTAGAAAAGAAGAAAGCGAACTCAGTCGGATTCGTCCTGACGTTTCTCTTCACAGCATACTCCTAGTCTTCAATGGGACTGAGTTTACAAAGTCTCTGCAAAACTGTTCAAGTGGTAGATGTGACTTTATGTTCGTAGTTACGTACGTTGCCCAGATGTCGTCAACGACATCAGGAACTATAATCTGTGGGCAAGTGATCATCTTTACCACAGAGGAACCATCACAAACCATCATATCTACTGGCAGACAGTTGGTAACAACTGTCGAGGCCCCAATGAAGAAAATGATGATCAGAGTGACCTATGGTGAAACCCTTGTCACACTACATCTCTTCTTACAGACCCACTCCACGAGAGGCTGTGATCCTGCTGAGATGCTTCATGAGTGCAGACACAATATCATATTCAATAGGAGCGATTCCAGTATTATAGCCACGCCTGGGTACCTTCAAGGTTTCCTAGTCTTGGCTCGCAAGTACAACCATACTTGGGGTTGGACACGAGAGATCGTCACTGGTCATAGGCAACATGATATTTTTCTGAATTAGCTACTGGACAAGAGCAGCTCTTGCCAATTCGAAGTCAATTCTACCCCTGAGAAATAAATATCATTACACCCCATACACAACACATTCAGTTCAAAAGAAGCCATTGTAGACCATTATTACCTGCGGCTATGCCCCTAATCGGTCCAGACCATTGCCTGACAGTGTGCCACGCCATACCTGCTAACGATTCTTGCCCCAAAACCCATTTAGGCATGGGTAAGCCACAGTACCCAGGTCATCACAACCAATTCTACATCTACATATATACTCCGCTAGCCACCAAGCTGTGTGTGGCGGAGGGCACGCTTCAGTACGAGCTCTAATTTCCCTTATCTTTGAATAGTGATCATTACGCGATTTGAAAGTTGATGGTAATAATATATGCTCTACATCCTCGGTGAAGATCGGATTTTGAATTTAGTGAGCAGCCCCATCTGTGTAGCTCCTCGTCTATCTGCAAGTGTGTCCCACTTCAAACTTTCTATGAGATTTGTAACTCTCTCGCGATAGCTAAATGTACCAGTCACGAATCTTGTCGTTCTTCTTTGGACCCCCTCAATCTCTTGAATGAGACCCAACTGGTAAGGGTCCCATACAGACGAATAATACTCAAAGACGCGACGAACTAACGTATTTTAAGCAATTTCTTTTGTTGAAGAGGTGCATCGCTTCGGGATTCTACCAATAAACCGCAATCTAGAGTTCGCCTTACCCGTTACTTGTGTAATCTGATCGTTCCATCTGACATCATTTCGAATGATTAGTCACATCCAGATACTTGACGGATGTTAAGGCTTCGAAAGACTGGGCATTTATTTTGTACTCGTACGTTAATGGTGGTCCCGGCGGAGGTTCGAGTCCTCCCTCGGGCACGGATGTGTGTGTTTGTCCTTAGGATAATTTATGTTAAGTAGTGTAGGAACTGATGACCTTAGCAGTTACGTCCCATAAGATTTCACACACACACACACACACACACGCACACACACATACATACGTTAATGCGAATTTCCGCTTTGTTGTACGCAGCAGGTTACACTTACTGATATTGAGAGATAACTGTAAGTCATTACACCACGCATTTATTTTCTGAAAATTCTCATTGATTTGTTCACAACTTTCGTGTGATACTACTTTCTGTAGACTGCGGTATCATCGGCAAACAGTCTAACGCCTGTGAAGACTTAACCACTTATCCCAGTTACTAAAACCCCATCACCATTGGAAGAAAAGTACCCTATGGACCCGCCCACGCCACCAGTTGTCACTGAGCGATTTGGACAGTTGGGTGCTGCTACTGATCCCCATATATCGCTAGTCCCCGTTCGTCATTGGGGGCTACAGCCAGTGTAGGCTACTTAAACGGGGTACAATATGTTATATCCCTTCACTTCCGCTATGTGGAGGCATACCCATTGACACACTGATGACCCAAAACATTACGAGTACCTGCTTAATAGCGTGCTGACCCGACTTCGGAAAGCAATAAAGCAGTGATTCTGCTTGTACAGATTCATCAATGCCTTGGTGGCTTTCTGGAGTTATATGGCACCAGACGTCTACGCACAGATCACAAATCTTCGTAAATTAGCGGCCTGTGGTTTGTGGGTTTGGAGCTGGCACCCGGTGTCGTTTGACATGGGTTCCTTCCAGGCGAATTTAATTATCAATATAGGAGCGTGCATCGAATATCATGCTCCTCAGACCACTTTAACCTGTGGCGTCGACAGTTATCGTGCGGGAAGATATCATCGTTATCAGGTAAGACATCAAGCATGATGGGTTGCAGATGTTTACGTATCCTATAGCTGTAATGGTGCTGTTGATTACTGTCACACTTCCCAAGGAAGCCCAGGCGATGGTTTAACGATTAACGTGGATCATCCGACCGGATGACACGTTTCCATTGAGCCACGATCGAATATTGACGTTCCTGTGCACACTGTAATCGTGATTGATGAAGTCATTCACTTTACGTACGAATACGTAGGCGTCGTCTACTGATAAGCTTTATGTTCAATATTATGTGCTATCGGGTATGGTTTCTGGGATGAGACTCCACTCATCTCTTCTCAGATTACGTACCTTTCATACTGCGTCACCTAATCGCAATGACACTAGGTAAGGATCAGTCACGCAGTGGGCAGCGATCGTAATGCACACGGTCCAGATACATTAGTATGACCACCGCCTACGTTCGACGTCAACGTGCAATAACCACTCACAGACAGAAGATGGTAGCACAAGTATTGGAGGCTATATATAAATCGCGTCGAGGGGACACGGGTAACAGTGTAGTCGTTGCCTTAATGAGGAAGCGGAGAGATTCATCTGTCGTCCAAAAGGGCATGATCATTGGGTTTAGGGCCAAGGGTGGAAGCATTCCCGAAATGGCTAAGTTTGTTATCTGTTGATGTGCTGCTGTGTTGAAAGTATACCTTGTGTGGCAAAATGGTGCTATCCAAAACCGGCGCCGAGGCAACTGTGGTGCACCACAGGCCATAGATGACACTGGTGAACGACGGCTGTGGAGATATATACGAGCTAATAGACGCGCAACTGTTGAGCAACTGTCCACACAGATGTAGCAAAGGGCTATCAACACTATTTCCTCAACGACCATTCTGTTACGTGAAGTGGGTGCCTGGTTCATGCACCCATGTTGATTGCCTTTCATCGACGACGAAGGTTGGGATTTGCACACTAGCATCGCAAATGGACGTCCATTGAGTGACAACAGGTGGCTTTTTCAGAAGAATCACGTTTTATGCTCCATCGGACAGATGGCCGTTGGCATGTAGAGCCCAGCAACAATGGTCGGAAAGGTGCAGGGCGGAGTAGAGAGCACTATTGTCTGGGTGATGCTTTCGGGGCATTCTCTCGGTGATCTTGTCATTATGGGTGACAAAATGGACCAATGAAAGTATGCATATATCCTTGCGGACCATCTCCACACCTATATGCAGTTTGTTTTTTTCCTCTGAACGATGGCATCTACCAGCAGGACACTACAACGTGTCACACAGCTCGCACTGTACGTGCGTGATTCGAAGAACACCAGGATGAGTTTACCGTACTCACCTGGCTACCAAACTCCTCATATTTAAACGCAACCGACAGTCTGTTGTACCATCTTTGTCGGGCTGTTCGCGCCATGGAACCTCAACCGTCATATCTAGCGCAGCTGGCCGCGGCTCTGGAGTCAGCATGTCTCCACATCCCTACCAGCATCTTCAAGAACCTCACTGACCCTCTCCCTGCGCGTCCGCGTTGCAAAAGGTATCTGTTCGGGTTTTTGACACATGATCACATTAATGTGACTGGTCACTGTATTTACTCATCAGCTTTATTGCGCATGGAGCTGGTAAAACTCCAGGGTCGCGACATGTCTGTAACATATAGCTGGCTGTTTGTTCACTTCAGGAATTAATACCCGTTTGGACAGGCAATTTGTATCTGGGCTTTCAAACTTTCGTTACGTCGAATCACTAATACTATAGTTTCTTCGCTCATAAGAATATGCACTTTATTCTGGTGCTATATTTAACTGTGTGTTGCTATGTAAGACGATTTGGACTTCCTTGATCGATACTGATTTGATGTCACGTTGCTTGTAGTAGTAACATTCGCTGTCTACTGCGTTCTCAACCATTGAAATAACGTCAAAATTGTTATCCACAGGCTATGGGTGTGAGGCAGCGGCCTGTCTAGTCTGTTTCAGGCTACAACACAAAACTTCACAATTTGAAAAATTACATGGTTGCATGGAAAAACCTGTGGAAATCTTATGAAAACCCTTAGCTCATTTGTTTAAGTAATGTAAATTCGTTACTTTTTGCTGGGATTTAAACTGTCTTTGGACACATTAGTCTTCTTCCATGTCATCCGCCAATACCATCTGGTAACGAGCCGATGCAGCACAGTAACACACGAGGAGGAGGAGGACAAGTGCAGTATGAGCAGTCTTTTCAGTAGATATATTGTAACTTCTAAATCTTCTGCCAATATTTAAATCTGCATGTACATCTACACACGTGTTTACGCAGGGTCTCTATTCAAAGAGCCATCAGGAGGATTTTCTCTGGTGTTTCAGCAAATATTTGCAGTTTTGTTTTTGCATTGTATTGCTAGAGGCAGCCCAAACAAATATTCCCATCACGCCTTTCATGCAACGCCCAGTGTCGACAGAAAGGATCGCTTTGTTTCCCGTTACAAGTAAAATGATTTGTAAAGAGGTTTTTTACGCGTCCACTCGGCAGAACCGTTCCAGATTAGTCTAAAGAGATATTTGTTTTATCGATGTCTGTTAACAGGAATAGTAAGACTCGAATAATAAACAACATTCCAGCAACTACAATATTGCCCTTTCCCGCGCTAACTGCTGCCGTTGAGTATGCAGGGCAACCGAGTCGCTACTAGACTGCTGTTTATTATGATACCTCCGTCGGGGACCACCTTCGCCGACTCACACCGGACACCTTCTACTCGGCCGAGCGGTTCTAGGCGCTACAGTCTGGAACTGCGCGACCGCTACGGTCGCAGGTTCGAATCCTGCCTCGGGCATGGATGTGTGTGACGTCCTTAGGTTAGTTAGGTTTAAGTAGTTCTAAGTTCTAGGGGACTGATGACCTTAGAAGTTAAGTCCCATAGTGCTCAGAGCCATTTGAACCATTTGAACCTTCTCCTCGCTTAAGAATGGACACGTTGAGAAGAGCCTGGTAGGCAATGAGAGGTATACCGAAAACTGGCAGACCTACCATAGAAAGCAAGAAGATGTCGACAATTGCAGTACCCCACATTCACTGCGAGGAGCGCACATAAAAAGCGAAGAATTAACACAGGTGTGTGTGTGAAAGAAGTCAGCCTTCTTAAAAAGACGTTTTCCGGGCAGTGAGGACGTTCCTTATAAATCACGGACACCAGTAGATTCCGAGACGAAGCACATGCATGAGTCGTACGAGCCTCACGCAGAGATAGCGGTTACAAAGAAGCGTTGTGTGGCTGCTTTCACAACAACTTCAGAGTACAGAAAACCAACGGATGAAGGTGCAGCCAACGCTGGTGAGATGGTGAGAAAGATGCCAATTCCCGAGACACACACCAGCCCAGGCAAGATAGGAAATTTCCACCCTGCACGGAGAGGCGTGGTCGTGAAACGCTACCAGCCACTGAGCGGCATTGCGGATTGAGTCCGCCAATGACAACGCCATGAGATGAGAATATTTCGGGGAACTATTGAGCTAAGAAATGGAAGAGGAATGCAAATGGTTCAAATGGCTCTAAGCACTATGGGACTTAAGATGTGAGGTCTTCAGTCCCCTAGACTTAAAGCTACTTAAACCTATCCTACGTCCGGGTTCCCGGGTTCGATTCCCGGTGGGGTCAAGGATTTTCTCTGCCTCGTGATGACTGGATATTGTGTGATGTCCTTAAGTTAGTTAGGTTTAAGTAGTTCTAAGCCGTAGCAGCAGCATGGCTCCGGACTGAAGCGCCTTGAACCACTCGGTCACAAAGGCCGGCGGAAGAGGAGTAAAGAGATACAGTCGGTGAGACAGCGCGGAAGCAAGAGGACATGGGGTAACTTCCATCCGTCGCCAACATTCACCTTCCGACACTGCGATTTCGGAGATTTGCCCATGTATCTCACAATGGGTAGACAACACAAAGGACCGTCCCTCAGCCTCGCCGTAAAGTTGCGGAGACCGATGAGAGCAGCAGACGCACGCTGCATAGCTCCGAGGCGACGCGCCGTACCGACGCGGCGCCTGCTGCCGCTGACAGCACTACGCGACGAAATGTCACGAATGATGGTGAGATGACTCGTCCCCCTCCATTCCCATAGTAAATAAGCCATGTCTACGCCCAGTCAAATTGGCCCCGAGATTTGTAATTTAGTTTCCGTATGTCTAAACGGGACTGAAATAAACACGTTTCTTTCGTGTTTTAATCATCTAAGCAATCTGTTCCATTCATACATCAGCCCCTTAATCTCATAACGTTTTGCGTTCGATTTCCTTTAATTATTGATGGCACTTAATTACTGGTTCCCAGCTTGGGGCGATCTCATTGGTAATTTTCATGTTACGTGATTTCATGAACATTTCCTCGAGTTCACTACATTTTTTTGCACTCATCGTGCGGCTTCGATTTGATTTCGTTCTCGCGTTTTTGCTAGTATGAGTACTTCTAAGTTTTTGATACGACTCAGGAAGAACTCCCATTCCTTTATTGGAATATACTAACGTCTTTGCGTATGATTTCAAACGCCGGCCGCGGTGGCCAAGTGGTTCTAGGCGCTTCAGTCTGGAACCACGCGGCTGCTGCAGTCGCAGGTTCGAATCCTGCCTCGGGCATGGATGTGTGTGATGTCCTTAGGGTAGTTAGGTTTAAGTAGTTCTCAGTCTAGGGGACTGATGACCTCATATGTAAAGTCCCATAGTGCTTAGAGCCATTTCAACCATTTTGATGTCAAACGTGATTCCGTTTTTCTTTGCAACTGAGTTCTTAGAGACTGGTAAGTATGGAAACCGTCAGATCAATGGAAGAGATTTCGTGTATGAATGAGGAAACGGCAGGCACAAATTCAGAGTACACTAGAATCAGAGAGGCTAATTGAGAAAAGTTCAGGGGTGAGCAAAGAAACACAAGGAGTGTCTCTGGGGGACACACAAGATCAAAGTCCACTGGATCGAATTCTTGCGAGATTAGGAAACCACACATCATAGTTAACCGCCATGAGGGAGGAGAATAAAACAAGATTTGAAAGACTGGAAGCTGAGCTAAAATTTTTCAGTCGAAAGCTTGATGGCACATCGCTGAAATTATCACGAATTGGAGATCGAAACCAAAAAGACACGGGTGGAGGTCACCAACAACCTGGATGAGGTGAGAAAAGAGTGTGAAACGAAAGGTGACAACTTAGAATTGCGGGTAAACGGAAAGATGACTGACATCTCCATGCGCATAGATGAGGAAGGGAAATTGTCCGTGGAAACACATGCGAGACTGCCAGTCTTCGAGTAAGTGTGTCCGCAATGCGACAAGGTAATGTCCTTGCAACGCAGGTCACGCCAACGAATTTGCAGGCCGCATTCCCGATGCACAGCATGGAAATATCGCTGCCTAAGTTCAGTCGAACGCGCAGTACACCCCTCTCCCCCCACCCCGGAGACATACGTAAAAAATTTAGAAGCATATCTACGTGTGAAAGGAGTGGCGGAATGTAATGCTTTACTCGTTGCACGGCAAACGCTCGACCAGGAGGAGGCTGCCTGGTTTGACGTAAGTATTTGCGAGGACAGTAGTTACAAGGATTTCTGCACAAAGTTTCTGGCAACATATTGGAACATGACCGCACAGGCTAGTGCAAAGATGAGCATATATCGGGGGCAGTATGCGCCACAGTCACGCTAATCCATGGTAACAAAAGCTGCTTATTTTATTGTTCTGGCAGGACACTTGGAGGATAAAACGACAGATGAGGAATGGTGTAGCGTGATGTAATCGAATTTTCCTGCTCACGTACATGTGCCATCGTCTGGTGCACTGTCGACAGAACAGGTCCTCGATATTTTAAGGTCCTTGACAGACATCGAAGAGCAGGAGAAACAAAGGAGGGCACTCGCTAACGCAGTGAGGACAGAAAAGAGGGCGCCACAAGGGTTTGTGCAGCGCAAAGACAGGCAGAACTGGCGCAATAACGGACGACACAGAGAAGAAGGGAATAGGCGAGGGCGAGGTAGAGGCCATGGTCCACACCAGGGAGAGCAGTGCAGGAACGAAATGCCAGACCACAGATGCCACGTGAACTGCGTGCAAGCGTCGCATAATGAGAAAGACAGTGAGAATAATGGATGTACACTACCTCTGGCCCCACCTAAGGCAGAAGGTCGCTAGATCACGCAAGTGAATCAGCAAAGGCAATGAGATATCTCAGGGGATGCCTCTGTAGAGAAGAGACATCACATACACAAAGTGCGGTATTGGCAGCCGCAAACTCAAGACGACATTGACCAGTATTGTGATGGCCGACAGTTGCTGGAAAAAGCGGACAAGCGGTGTCCCCTCATTGAGATAACCGTGGAAGAAATTAAGACGAGAGCATGTCTGGATTCTGGGTAACAAGTGACAACACTTTCAGCGTATTTCCACGCATAGCTGGTGGAAAGTGGTACTAAATTAGCTGAGACATCCGTAAAAGGAATCTCACTAATTCTCGCTTTTAGAGCGACAAGGAATAAGGTAGAAAAACGGGTCTTTGCGTCTCTAAGCGACGGAAGAACGGGCTTACAGGTGAATAGGTTGCCATCTGTGACTTGTTGCTCGATTTTAAACTCGGTAACGACACAATCTCGAGTATAGCAGTGTTAATGGATTGAGCCACCAAAAGCGTGGTTAATTAATTCAGAGATCCGGTCGCATGTGTGCACAGTGCACTACGGGCACAATTAATTTACGAGGTGTACAACTTTGCTTCCGCCATTTTTCCCCAACGTTTGAGGCTTTAATGAAACAAATTGGTTCAAAATGGTTCAAATGGCTCTGAGCACTATGGGACTTAACATCTATGGTCATCAGTCCCCTAGAACTTAGAACTACTTAAACCTAACTAACCTAAGGACATCACACAACACCCAGCCATCACGAGGCAGAGAAAATCCCTGACCCCGCCGGGAATCGAACCCGGGAACCCGGGCGTGGAAACAAATTGGTTACACATGTATCATTCAAAGTATTTTCCATCGCTGGCCACTACTTTCTCCCTTCTTTCGGGCAGTGTACGAATCCCGCGTCGAAAAAAATGTTCATCTTCTGAAGTGATCCACGAATCGATCCAATTTGTGACTTCTTCATGAGATCGGAAGTGTCAGTCAGTCAGACCATGTGCCATTAATATAAACAGGTGATAGTCAGAGGGAGCAATGTCTGGAGAATTCGGCGGGTGGGGTAGGACTTCCCATTTTAACGTTTCCAAGTACGTTTTGACCTCTTTTGCAACGTGGGGACGAGCGTTGTCGTGCTGAAAAATCACTTTATAGTGTCTGTCGCTGTATTGCGGCCGTTTGTCTTTTAATGCTCTGCTCAAACGCATTAATTGCGTTCGATAACGAGCAACTGTGATTGTTTCACTTGGCATTAACACCTCATAGTACACGACGCAAAGATGGTCCCACCAAGTGCAGAACATGATCTTGGAGCCGTGAATATTCGGTTTGGCTGTCGACGTGGAAGCATGGCCAGGATATCCCCGTGATTTTTTGCGTTTAGAGTTATCGTAATAAACCCATTTTTCGTCCCCGTTCACAATGCGATGCAGATATCCCTTCCGTTTTTGGCTCTGAAGCAACTGTTCACAAACACACAAACGCCGTTCAACGTCTCTTGGTTTCAGCTCACATGGGACCGAAGTTCCTCCTTTCTGAATCATGCCAATAGCCTTGAGACGTTTTGAAATGGCTTGCTGCGTCACTCCCACTAATCGTGCCAATTCTTCTTAAGTTTGACTCGAGTCTTCCCTTAGCAATGTCTCCAATTCTGCATCTTCGAAAACATTCTCTCTTCCACCACTATGCGGGTCTACGACGTTAAAATCACCGTTCTTGAAGCGTCGAAACCACTCACGACACGTTCTTTCACTAGTAGCGGCCTTATCATACGTACATGAGAGCATTCGATGTGAATCAGCCGCTGTTTTCTTCATACTGAAATAAAACAGTAACACCTCGCGCAAACAACGAGAATTAGGCTCGTAAACTGAGATTTTCAATCAAGAACATCTTTATGATGCAGACACAAATCGACTAATATTTGAATGTGGTTATGTTGACCGAGGTCCAAGCTAAATGCCTGTCGTCTGCGATCTGTTTCTTTCGACCGCTACTTACCGTTGTCGCCACCTATCGGCAAACGGCGGAAGCAAAGTTGTACACCTTGTAGTAAAATGTAAGGAGCACTAGGAAATTTTCATAGATGGGCCACGGAAGCTAAAAGGTGATTTATTATACAGAACATGGGTTCCAGATGAAGTCTGTTTGCCGTCCGTAAGTCGTGATCAAAATTCCACACACTCAACCGGCTATAAAGAATCTAAAGGACATGATGTGACTGGTCGTGGGTTCGAGAACCTCGCACATCTACTTTTAGGATTTAGATTGCCAGAGGCCGTTAATGAGTACGTTCGCGTGACAAGCCAAGCCGCCCATGCGAGTACGGACGACACCTTCCAGAAGGAACATAATCCAATAGAGAGAGAGACAAGAGACAAATGCTGTGACGACAAGCGCGCCGAGACAATGAAAAATGTTGAAGGTCAAGCCCCCACAGCAACAGAGATTCTCATTTGGAGAGTAGAATGCGGAAGTGATTGCAGAGTAGCTGAGGAGCACTATGAGGTGCGCCACGAAAGTACGAGTATAGCATACGACCACTCACCAGAAGTGGAAGACAAAATTGTTCCGTCCATGATCGAAAAATGTGCAAAAGCCAGACGATTTTTGGAGGACTGCAGGTATTTCCTCCATGCGTGAAAGTGCCGAGAAAAATTTATGTCTCACTCGGAAGCAGGGGATCCAGCAGACAGCACCGAAAGCTTATGCTATTAATGACGACGAGCGCGAAGTTGGGTTATTTAATACCTGCAGCCTGAGACCGTATGTGACCCAATAAAGTTGTGTACGGCGGCACTGTTGTAGACAATTGTAGATACTAGTTGATAACACCCTGTATTGTATAAATAAATATTATGTCGTAGTAATTAATATGTATCTACACTCCTGGAAATTGAAATAAGAACACCGTGAATTCATTGTCCCAGGAAGGGGAAACTTTATTGACACATTCCTGGGGTCAGATACATCACATGATCACACTGACAGAACCACAGGCACATAGACACAGGCAACAGAGCATGCACAATGTCGGCACTAGTACAGCGTATATCCACATTTCGCAGCAATGCAGGCTGCTATTCTCCCATGGAGACGATCGTAGAGATGCTGGATGTAGTCCTGTGGAACGGCTTGCCATGCCATTTCCACCTGGCGCCTCAGTTGGACCAGCGTTCGTGCTGGACGTGCAGACCGCGTGAGACGACGCTTCATCGAGTCCCAAACATGCTCAATGGGGGACAGATCCGGAGATCTTGCTGGCCAGGGTAGTTGACTTACACCTTCTAGAGCACGTTGGGTGGCACGGGATACATGCAGACGTGCATTGTCCTGTTGGAACAGCAAGTTCCCTTGCCGGTCTAGGAATGGTAGAACGATGGGTTCGATGACGGTTTGGATGTACCGTGCACTATTCAGTGTCCCCTCGACGATCACCAGTGGTGTACGGCCAGTGTAGGAGATCGCTCCCCACACCATGATGCCGGGTGTTGGCCCTGTGTGCCTCGGTCGTATGCAGTCCTGATTGTGGCGCTCACCTGCACGGCGCCAAACACGCATACGACCATCATTGGCACCAAGGCAGAAGCGACTCTCATCGCTGAAGACGACACGTCTCCATTCGTCCCTCCATTCACGCCTGTCGCGACACCACTGGAGGCGGGCTGCACGATGTTGGGGCGTGAGCGGAAGACGGCCTAACGGTGTGCGGGACCGTAGCCCAGCTTCATGGAGACGGTTGCGAATGGTCCTCGCCGATACCCCAAGAGTAACAGTGTCCCTAATTTGCTGGGAAGTGGCGGTGCGGTCCCCTACGGCACTGCGTAGGATCCTACGGTCTTGGCGTGCATCCGTGCGTCGCTGCGGTCCGGTCCCAGGTCGACGGGCACGTGCACCTTCCGCCGACCACTGGCGACAACATCGATGTACTGTGGAGAAATCACGCCCCACGTGTTGAGCAATTCGGCGGTACGTCCACCCGGCCTCCCGCATGCCCACTATACGCCCTCGCTCAAAGTCCGTCAACTGCACATACGGTTCACGTCCACTCTGTCGCGGCATGCTACCAGTGTTAAAGACTGCGATGGAGCTCCGTATGCCACGGCAAACTGGCTGACACTGACGGCGGCGGTGCACAAATGCTGCGCAGCTAGCGCCATTCGACGGCCAACACCGCGGTTCCTGGTGTGTCCGCTGTGCCGTGCGTGTGATCATTGCTTGTACAGCCCTCTCGCAGTGCCCGGAGCAAGTATGGTGGGTCTGACACACCGGTGTCAATGTGTTCTTTTTTCCATTTCCAGGAGTGTATTTTGCTTAGAATGTCATTTTTGTGAGTGCGTTGACTGTAGGACACTTGATGTGAAAGTGGAGAGGTGATATGACGGTTGCATGTGTGTGTGCCTGGGTTCCGTGCGCCAACGCAACGGGCAGGGCAAGGCTGAAAGGAGCCACCCGCATTCGACATCATGATACTTCCCGTTGTGCGGGACTGTCATGTATCTTACTCAAGAACATTGCTATTTCCATGTACGCTATTTTTTGTTTGTTTCTTTGTTGTATGTACTTAATTGTAATACAGTGTGATGGGCCCATGTTTTATCGTATTACCATGCGAGGTGTTCAACATTTTTCACCAATATTTCATGAGATTTCTGTTGTAGCGTGCTGAGGCACACCAAAGGTACCTTGCATTTGGCGGAGAATACAATTTATCTTTGCGAAGCAGTGCTTGAAAGGAGGATTGAAGTGTGTTAGGACTATTTTGTAAGTTAGAATTTAAGAGTAGGTTAAAATCACTCGAGTGTTCAAAGTTTGGTACATGCAAGACTTCCCTTTATACAGGGTGAAAAGTATTTAAACCGACAAACTCTGGGAGGTTGTAGGGGACATCAAAGCAAATATTTTCCCGTAATGTCATTTTTTCCTATGAGGAGTATTTAAACCGGTAGAGGAAGATTTCTCTGGCGGCAAATTAATTAAACCAACAAACACTTTTCGATTTTTTTATGACCAAGAGACAACACATTAACGCAACCCAAATCAATTACACTAGATTTTGAAAAATGCCTCCATTGACACGTAAACAAAAGTCACACAGTCGGATCATGTTCTGTCTGACACGGGCAAAACCCCCAGGAGTATCTTGAATTGTTCCTGCTGCTGCTACTATCCGGGCAACCAGATCCTCTTCTGATGCAACAGGAGTTGCGTAAACAAGGTTGTGCATCTCTCCCAACACAAAAAAGTCCAGAGGGGACATATCTGGGGATCGAGCAGGCCATGGTACAGGACCACCTCTGCCAATCCACGTTTCTGGGAACCGTCGGTCCAGGAATCGACGCACACGAAGACTGAAATGTGACGGCACCCCGTCATGTTGGAACCACCTGCGTTGTCTTGTAGGGAGCGGGACGTCTTCCAGCAATTCTGGCAATGCTCTGGCGAGAAAATTGTAATAGTGCCTGCCATTTAACGGCCTAGGTAGCAGACATGGCCAAATTATACAGTCCCCAACAACACCGACCCACACATTAACGAAGAACCGCACTTGATGAGCGATAGTAAGTGTGGCGTGTGGGTTATCCTCACTCCAAATATGCGAATTGTGCATGTCGAAGACTCCATTACGCCCGAACGTTGCTCCGTCGGTAAACAACACAGAGGGTGGAAATGTAGGATGCATTTCACACTGTTCCAGGTACCACTGCAAAAACTGTGCTCTGGGTGGATAATCAACTGGTTCCAGATTGTGGACACGCTGTAAGTGAAATGGACGTAACAATTGATCTCGAAGGACTGTTCTTATATTCGTCTGATTCGTCCCCATGATACGTGCAATTGAACGAGAGCTGATTGAAGGATCCCGCTCCACATGCTGCAAGACAGCTTCCTCAAATTGCAGCGTTCTTAGCGTGCGACGGCGTCCCTGTCCAGGAAATCTCTTAAATGACCCGGACTCACGCAGACGTTGGTACACAGCAGCAAAGGTCTTATGATGCGCCGATTAGGATATTGTTGTTGATAAACCCGCTGTGCAGCTCATCCGTTGTGGTGGGCTACGTAGTACGCACCAACCATATCAGTGTACTCACTCCAGGTGTATCGCTGCATTAGTAAACGGACACAATGCACTACTACACTGGTGGACAGCAGTTACCTACAACTGAATAGCCTAACACGCCCTCTAAGAACTGAAGATCATAATACGGCCTCTAACAACTGAAGAGCGTAATACGGCCTTCACCGGTTTAAATAATCCTCATAGGAAAAAATGACATTAGGGAAAAATATTTGTTTTGATGTCCCTTACAACCTCCCAGAATTTGTCGGTTTAAATATTTTTCACCCTGTATTATTGACATTCGAGTTTGTTTACCTGCTGATTCTATTAAACTTCGTGAATAAGATTATTTCGCATGTTAGAAGTTAAGAGTAACTTATACAAAGTTATATGCACAAACAATTTATTTATTTGTTCGGTTGATTCGAATCCATGCACGTGGCTCGCACAGCTGACAATACGCAACCTAGTAAATAAGAAGGGGCTCCCCAAATATCAGTGATGCGTAGATTTATCAGTGATGCGTACATTATACGTAATGATAGTAGATTCTGTGGTAGAAAGGAAGGCATCAATCCCATTTCTGTGTGTTTTATGTTAGAAAAGAAACTGAGAAGGAACATAGTGCACTCTTGGTTAAACGTTATGGCGTTAGCTATCCAGTCCTACCCGTATTGGCCCAAGGCAGTCCAGTAATGTATCTCATCAGAAACTTATTATTTTGCTTGCCCAAGCGTCTGAACTGACTCCCATTTTCTATCCGTTTTGTAGAGATCTTTGATGAAAAATGCTACCTTGTAAAATGAACTTTTGTGTCACTTGCCTTAATTCTAAGTGTCTTGTGTGCTTCTCATGATGGCATTTGTAACATATAACTCTTTGATGAACATTATTGCGGTGTACAGTTCAGTTTTGTTTCACATGTCCTAACTCTATGTGTCATGTAGATGTATAGTAGTCTTATTTCTGACGTGATGGCCAGTATTATTGTGTGTGGTCTACTGTTGACTTTTACACATCTTGAAGTTGCATATGTCTTTTGCACATCTGTGACGATATCATCACGCTAAAAGTGATTTGTGTTCCTTATGACCACGCGGCTGCTACGATCGCAGATTCGAATCCTGCCTCTTTCATGGATGTGTGTGATGTCCTTAGGTTAGTTAGGTTTACTTGGTTCTAAGTCTAGGGGACTGATGACCTCAGAAGTTAAGTCCCATAGTGCTCAGAGCCATTTTGAACAGGTGGCGAAATGTCGAGGAACTAATATCAGGCTTTAATGCTGGCAGAGTACAATTGTGTATCAACACACAATGTTCCGAACCCTCCTAATGATGGGCCTCCGCAGCCGATGACAAATGCATATGTTCCAATGTTAACACCACGACATCGTAAACTACGACTGAAATGCGCACGTGACCATCGGCACTGGACGTTGGCACAGAGGAAGAGCATTGCATGTTCTGATGATTCCCGATACCTCCTTTATCATGTTGATGGGAGGGCGCGACTCCATCATCTTCCAGGGGAACAGTTCATTGACACCTGTAACTGTGTGATGGAGACAAGCTGGTGGCGGCTCCATTATTCTCTGGTGAACATTCACGTGTGCATCAGTAGGTCCAGTGGAGCACGTGAAAGGCACCATGACGGCCAAGGTGTATTGTAAACTGGTTGCAGACCACATACACCCCTTCATAACGATCATGTTTCCCGATGTCAGTGATATTTTTCAACAAAATAACGCTCCATGTCACAATGCCAGAGTGTGATGGAGTGGTTCGGGGAACACAGTGGCGAGTTCAAACTGATGTGGTGGCCCCCCATCTCGTTAGAGCTGAACCCGGTTGAAAACATCTGGGATGTGACTGAACGTCGCTTCAGAGCTCATCATCCTCCTCTCCCGAATTTAGTGCAAAAGTGCTGCAAGCTTCCTCCAGTGACCTACCAAGGCTTCATTGCTTCCATGCTACAATGTTCGCTGGTGTTATCCGCGCCAAAGGTGGACGCAACGGCTATTAGGTAAGTGTTCATAATGTTCTGGCTGACCAATGTATGTGTAAATAGTCGACTGCGCTCGACACACTACGGCACAACTGAAAATGTAAAAGCCCCACAAAATCCAACATTACTGAATGATGTGTTGGTGTTCCTAGTGAAGAGTGAAGGTTTTCGTTTTCCCATTTTTAAGCGTGTGTGCGACAGGCCAAGTGAACATATATGGGCCAATTTGCCTTGACTCTCAATCTCCCTGTATCAAGGCGCCGTGTGATACCTCCACTGGGGTGCCACCGTCGCCGACTCACACAGCCAACGGCTCAGGACAAAGTCAGCCGGACTCCATGCAGCTTGCGTGCGAGAAATGGTCTCTGGAGCCATTCTTTAATCCCAAAGGTGGTAGCTGGGCAGTCGCCCTCGTCTCGCTTAGGAATGGACACGTTGCGAAAATCCTGGCAGACAATGAGAAGCATACTGATAACTGATAGATCCCTGCAGCCATTAGGATGGGACGCCAAGAACGCACACACGAAAACATGTGAATTCTGGCCTGGCAGCAGTCGTTTTACCTGCCTTAGAAAGCAAGAATATGTCGACAATTGCAGCGACTCATATGCACTGCGAGGAGGGCGCACAAAATACGAAAATTCATACAAGCAGATGTGTGAAAGAAGTCAGACTTCGTAAAAAGATGTTTTCTGGGCAGTGAGGTCGTTCCTTATAAATCACGGACGCCAGTAGACTCTAAGACGAAGCACATATATGAGTTGTCCAAGCCTCACGCAGAGATAGCGGCTACAAAGAAGCGTTGTGTCACTGGTTTCACACCAACTTCAGAATGTAAAAACCATCGGATGAATGTGCCACCAACGCTGGTGTAATGGTGAGAAAGATGCCAATAATCGAGTACACACTAGCCCATGCCAGATAGGAAATTTCCAGCCTGCACGGAGAGGCGTGGCCATGAAACAACTATCAATCATTGGGCGACAGTGACAACGTTACGAGAGGAGAAAATTTCGGGGAACTATTGAGATAAGAAATGGGTGTGAAGTGAAGAGAGGCGGTCGGTCAGACAGCCCAGAAGCAAGAGGACATAGGGACTCTTCAATTCATCGCCAACATTCACCTTCCGACACCGCGATTTCGCATCTTTGGCCACGCAACCCACAACGAGCAGAGACCGTACCTGGGCCTCGCCGCAAAGCTGCAGGTGCCGATGACAGCAGCCGAGGCTACCCGCCGTACCGACGCGGCGCCTGCCGCTGACAGTATTACACGACGAGAGAGCACTAATGGCGGTGAGATGACTCGTCCCCCCTCCTTCCCCATAACAACTGAGTCATGTCCTCGCCCAGTCAAATTGACCCTGAGATTCGAAATTTCATTTTGGTTTGTCTAAACGGTACTGAAATAAACACATTTCTTTCAATCTGTTCCATTCATATATCAATCCCTTGATATCATAACCTTTTGTGTTTGATTGCATTAAATTATTGATATCACTTAATTATTGGCATCCACCATGGAGCGATTTCCTAGGTAATATTCGTATTAAGTGATGTAATGAACACTTTTTCAAGTTCTCTACAATGTTCTTCGTACTTTACTGCCCCTGTTAATACACATCGATAAAACGAATATCGCTCTATCGAATGTGCATGCAGAATTCCGATTTGGGAAACAAACAGACGCTTTCTGCTGACTCTCGATTTTACATGTGTCGAGCAATAACTGTTTGAGCTGACTCGACCTACACAAAGTAAAAACAAAACTACAATTCGCGGAGGTATGTTCCGCCTTTGCAACTAATTGAAGGCAGTTTGTTTAATGCCATACGTGTTTCCATTCTTTTATTTGTGAAGCATCTTTAGCGGCCTGCAATACATGTTTCTTTTTGTACATATAATAAACGTATTATGTGGTAGTTACAATATGTTACTATGTTACATTTCGTCGTGCTTTTCTCTTTTTTCTTTAAATTAGATTCAACTTTTGTAGCACAAACTTCCGTGATGTGAAATTATCGTTATTTGTTACTTACGATTTTCAGCGCTGTTAGCCCATATGTGTGGTCTTGGAGATATGTTCATTAGTTTCCATGTTCGAGTTGACCTATTTCAGACGTTCTTTCACCCACATTTCAATCAGAACATCGCTTACATCACTTAATTGTTACATTTTGTGTTTACGTTGGGTGTGTTTCCGTGTTTAGTGTTGCCAATTGTCGCTGTGTGTTTATCATTCGTCTTTTGTTTGTGTTGTGATTTGACTTTGTGTGTGGATGTGGGTGTTGGTGTGAGATTAGTTAATTATTTATTCTGGTTATGTTTCGCATCTCTGTTAGTTACTGTTTTACTGGTTAACATGATCAGAGAGTTATAGTTTCTATGGATTTGGTCACTGAGTACCTTCTTTTTCATTGCAGTGGCTCTTCGAATGTAAAAATTTTCTTGCAATGTCAGGACCCATCACTTCGTACTCAAATCAGCGGCCCGTTATTTACGCGAATTATATGACCTGTACGTAGAAATCTAATTCCACATACCTCCACAAACCTACCAACAAACTGTCGGATCCCTGATACACAGAATCAGTTATGTATATCGTTTCAAAGACAGATAAACAAGCTTTTTAGCAGGTGGTCATAATGTTTTGGTTCATCGGTGTAAAATAAATAAATAAAAATAAAAAAGTTAAAAATTTTAGAAGTGGTAAAGTCGAAGACTACATATCCAAAGGTCTCGGGTTCGGTCCCCAGTCAGTCATACAGATTTCTGTCTGCCACTTAGCACTTCTTTCACCTCATGCCATGTTTGTTGGTGAGAAAAATGCGTAGTTGCATCATGGTGCGAAATCCACGTTAAACTGCATGATCCTCTGTAAATGGCTGGATAAGTCAGTTCCAAGGCCACAGGATGGAAACGGCGTACCAGCTCCAACACGACCATGACTAATAAGGCACGGTGGTGTTCAAAACACTCTTCAGATTGATGACTGCTTTACTTTACTATTCTGTATGCTTGGACATTCCCTATTTAATAGCTTGCGGTCTCAGAGTACAATGAGATATCTGCACCGCAACTCTAAGTGTTACTTTACTCCCCTTTGGCATATTTTTATACTCAGTAGAGAGTGCGATATGGCTAGGGACTGTGCTTGTTGTGAGCGGTTACAAGGAGATTTGGCGGCTATCCGTAAACAGCTGGAAGTTGCGTTGGCTACCGTCGTCAAGCTTCTAACTAATGCTCAAAGTTGAGGTGACCTCGAGGCGCTAGTGACGAGACCTGCGACAGTTTTGGTGCTACTGGAATCCCCTGGTGACCCGGACGTCGTTGCGGCTTCTGATACGCAACATCTGACTGGTCCGTCCTCACTCCAGAGCGGGTGGCAGACAGTGGTGGGTTTGGGTGTCACTGGGCCGAAGGCGAAAGAGGGAGCAGGCCATGCGCCTGGCTATCTATGTCTCAGTAACAGGTACGAGGTGCTAGCCAGTGTTGTTGATAACTCGAGCCAGCACGGGATGCCTCTCCTGTTGGGCCAGCGGTCGATTTCCTGCCCAGTCTGGACAAGTACAGAGGTTGGGTATGCTAGTCATTGGGGGCTCTAACGTTAGGAGGGTGATGGAGTCCCTCGGAAGACAGCAGGCAAGGTGGAAAAAAATGGCTCTGAGCACTATGGGACTTAACATCTGTGGTCATCAGTCCCCTAGAACTTAGAACTACTTAAACCTAACTAACCTAAGGACATCACACACATTCATGCCCGAGGCAGGATTCGAACCTGCGACCGTAGCAGTCGCGCGGTTCCGGACTGCGCGCCTAGAACCGCTAGACCACCGCGGCCGGCAAGGTGGGAAAGAATTCCAGTGTGCATTCGGTATGTTTGCCGGGAGGTCTCATCCGTGATGTGGTGGCCCTACCGGAGGCTATCGAGCGCACTGGGTGCAATCAGCTGCTTGTAGTGGCGTATGTCGGCACGAATGACTCCTGCCGCTTGAGTTCTGAGGCCATCCTCGGGTCCTTTCGGCGGCCGGTTGATTTGGTGAAGGCAGCTAGCAACGCACGCGGGGTGCAGGCTAAGTTGTCTATTTGTAGGACCGTACCCAGGGTTGATCGTGGTCGTCTGGTTTGGGGCAGACTGGATGGTCTAAACCAGAGGCTCAGATGACTCTGCGACGGTATCGGATGCGAATTTATTGACCTCCGCTATCGGGTGCAGAATTGTAGGGCTCCCCTTAATAGGTCAGGCGTGCACTACACACAGGAAGCGGCTACTAGGGTAACGGAATACGTGTGGCGTGCACATGGGAGCAAAGACGATTTGCCTGTTAAATCAGCCACACCGACTTCAGAGACTTTTGGTCCTCGCAGATCAGAGAGAGAAAAGATTAATATGAGTTTAGTAAACTGCAGGAGCATCCAAGGAAAGGTCCCAGAATTAGTATCGCTTACTGAAGGTTACAATGCACTGATAGCACTGGGAAGAGAAAGATGATTGAAACCAGACGTCAGTGACAACGAAATCCTGATTTCAGATTGAAATGTTTATCGTAAGGATAGGTTAGTCGCCAAAGGTGGCGCCGTGTTTATTGCAGTAAAAAATTTGATAAAATCTAGCGAGGTCCACGAAAGAACTGGCTTATAAGGCGCTTGTTCGCCCGATTCTCGAGTATTGTTCATCTGTCTGGGGTTCCTATCAGGTAGGACCGATAGAGGAGATAGAGAAGATCCAACGAAGAACGGCGCGTTTCGTCACTGGATCGTTTAGCTGGTGAGAGAGCGTTACGGAAATTCTAAACAAACTAAGCTGGCAGACGTTACAAGAGAGGCGTTTTGCATCACGGAGAGATTTACTATTGAAATTTCAGGACAGCTCTTTTCAGGAGCAGTCGAACAGTATATTACTCCTCCCACATACATCTCACGTATTGACCACGAGGAGAAAATTCAAGAAATTAGAGCAAATACAGAGGCTTACCGACAATCATTCTTCCCACGCACTTTTCGCCAGTGGAACAGGTTTGGAGGGATCAGATAGTGGTACCGAAAGTATCCTCCGCCACACACCACTATGTGGCTTGCGGAGTATGATGTAGATGAACAGTCTGTAGTGTGACACTGTATCAAATGCTTTCCGGAAGTGTAGGAATATGCTATCTGCTTATTTCCTTTCATTCATTGTTCACCGGGTATCGAGCGAGAAGCAAGCTCAGTTTGATACGAGTGTTGCTCTATAAATCCGTGCTAGCTTGAGGACGGAAGCTGTTTGGTGTCAAGGAACATTATTATATTCGAACTTGTAAAGGAAGTCTTTCGACTCGAACAAGATTTCGGTGCGCCAGTTCTCTTTAGAAGCGATTAGGATAGTGAAAACATTCGATTGTGTTACTCGTAGTCTGCCCACTTCCGGACTTCAGGCCGACCGTGGTGACCGAGCGGTTCTAGGCGCTTCAGTCTGGAACCGCGTGACCGCTACGGTCGCAGGTTCGAATCCTACCTCGGGTTTGGATGTGTTTCATGTCCTTAGGTTAGTTAGGTTTAAGTAGTTTTAAGTTATAGGGGACTAATTACCTCAGAAGTTACGTCCCATAGTGCTCAGAGCCATTTGAACCAGACTTCAAAACTGTACGTGAGGTTCCTCAAGAAAATGCCCGAATCAATATGCAGAGTAGTGAAAGTAATATCTGGACAATCCGAAGAATCATATTATTGAGTTGCAAATTCCAATGCCACTTGAATCACATTTTGATTTCAGCAGCACCTGCCAGGAGTATTGAAGCATAGGCTGATACTCTGGAGCAGACATAAGTAATTTTCTTTATGAAAATTCTGTATCCTAATGTAGTGTCGAGACGTTTTCTTTGTTTTATACTGAACGAAGAATTATACATCCAAATACTGTACTTATATTGTTGTTTTTGAAGGAATATTGACGCACTCAATGTTAATCCCGCAAATGAATCATTTACTATTGTTGTGTCCTTGTGAGGATTCCAAGAACCGCGATGTAGTATACATTTCCAGTTATTTGGGACATTGTCATTAACTAAATTCACGAAAAAGGATGCTAAATGCTCTTTGGTTATTTTCCTATTTTTGATAGCCTCCAAATATATGTTTGGAGGAAGATTGTCTCCAGTAGCTCTTTTAACTTCCGGGTCGAAAGTTTCTTTTCCTGAATATAAATATACAGCACGCACTGGAAGTCCAACATTTATTGTATAATTACGAACTGTATTCCGTGCAGACAGGACCAAGGCGATTGTTGATTTTTCCCCCTTTTTGGATAGCGTCGCATTAGAAGATACCTCATATTTAAATCCACTTTGATCATTGTTCCAAATGCAGCATGGCAGTTTTCTGGTTTACTTCTTCGACGAAAAGGGCCCCAGATATCGAATATTTTGGTCTTCCTGGATTTCTTTCCTGGTGAAGGTTCATAGTTACCAGAACTGTTAGCTTCTTTTAAAGGAATACTGTTTTCGCCACTGCCACTAGCTCAGCAATCATAAACACTATCAGTAGCGTTATCGTGTATAAAGTTATTTACTTCACTATCCTTTCCAGTGTAACTTCAGTTGAGCAGTCAGATGAATGTTCATGTTTCTTAATAATAAGATCCACCATAAACATAGCAATAGTGTCATCATACTGCCGTACACGTCTTCCGTTGGATAAACTTGGATGCCACAATACTTACAACGTTCCCAACATTAATGGTTTCGTTGAGTTTTGTTGCATATGTATGACAACACTGACACACGTGTACTAAACACGTCAACTGCTTGCTGAGGTAACTGACTGACTGGCGAGTTAAACCCCCCGCCCTCCCTCTCGTCCTCCAAGACTGCAAGCGATGTTGTGTACAAACCAAGAGCAACACAATCACACGCCGTCGACGTTGCACGTTAGAAATATGAAACAGTTCTGCGTACAAATCTTTAAATTGAGATTCCAGTTCGGTGAAGCAAACGGACATCATGGATGCTGGTCTGTAATTTTGCGGGACAGTTCTTTCACCCTATACCTATAACCGAGACTAGACTGCGAATTTTTTCCAGTCAGTTAGGACTTTCCACTAGGAGAGAGATTGACGATAAATGCAAGCTAAGTAAGGAGTCGTTGCGGAAGAGTGCTCTCTGTAAACCATCTGGACCAGATGGTTTATTTGTTTTTATCTCTTTCAGTTGCTTCTCAGCGCAAAGGATGCCTATTTCTATGTCCTGCATACGTGAGTCTATGTGATCGTCAAACGACGATGTATCTGTGGGCTCATCCCGTGTGAATGATTTTTAAACACGGAATTTTAAATTAGCAAACTTTTTCTGTTTCTATTGCTACGCCACATTATTTAACGAGTAACTGAATATAAGCCTTTGACCGGAGTTTCCTCATGTTCTTGTCAAGGTCATTCACACACTTATAACGGTGGATGTAGTTAATGATGATGCTTGGTTTGTGGAGCGCTCAACTGCGCCGTTATCAGCGCCAGCACAAATTTTCCAATCTTTACACAGTCCAGTCTCACCATTTTCACCAATGATGATGAAATGATGACAACACAAACAACCAGTCCCCTGGCAGAGAAAATCCCCAACCCGACCGGGACCCCATGATCCAGAGGCCACTAGACCACGAGCTGTAGGTGGATGTAGTGGTATTCTTCATTCGTCGGTCTTTTTGTAGCCGCACGAATCTCCTACAACTTTAGCCTGCTGACATTTCTGCGTTCTTTTTTTTGAACCGCAAGTCCTTTTTCCTCGTCGTTCCCTCAATGTTGTTATTAAACCGCGGTGAGCTTTTTCGGTTTTAATCCACCCACTACGCGTAACTTTTCCATAGCCCGATTCACGGTCACTTTAAACTTTGCCCATAGTCCCTCTACGTCCATCATAATGGAACTAAATTATGTTCTGTCACTGTGCAGGCAGGGTGCTAACAACTTATCTGGATATACCGAGCGAGGTGGCGCAGTTGTCAGCATCTTCGCATTCGGGAGCACGACGGTTCAGACCTACGTCCGGCCATCCTGATTTAGGTTTTCCGCGATGTCCCTAAATCACTTCAGGCAAATGCCAAGATGATTCCTTTCAAAGGGCACGGCCAATTTCCTTCCCCCATCTTATTCTAACGCGAGCTTGTGCTCCCTCTCTAACGACCTTGCTGTTGACGGGACGTTAAACACTAATCTCCTCCTCTTCTTCCCTGCATAAAAATTTTCCTATCCTTCTTGATAAATCTATTAACTTTAGCAGAAATCGTTGCTATGGCGACTTCATTATCACTGATTCATGTCTCTATATCGCCACTGTCGATAAGGTCAATCATGTTTGTGGCTACATTGTTTCATAATATATTTCCATTGCGACTAGGTTCTCGAGCTATCTGCTCAGGACCGTTTCCAGAAGATGTTTTCAAAACTACTTCGCAAACATATCTGTTCGTGCCAACTACAACGAATCCGCAGACGTCTCACTGTATACTGGAGAGGTTAATTATATGTAAATTGAAGGTGAAGGGAGAAGAATGGGAAGGGACTGCTGATGTCAGCTGTGTCGGGACGTTACGCGGAATCAACGGCGATGAGCGAAAATATGAGCCAGTCCGGGATTCTATCCGTGGATCTTCTACTTACGCGGCAATTGCGTTAAACACTGCACCATCCGGCACAGAGCGTTTACCGTAGCCGCGCTATCTCCGTACGCCTCTCGGGCGAGCCGCGCTCCCACCCAGAACCACCTATCTGCAGTTCCTGTCGATTTCCTCAATGCTCGCTACTCTGAGATTGCCGCAGGAGGTCGGACGGATTTGTGCATCCGCACTGAAGAAGGTGGATTCTTGCTCATCGAGGCGAATTAATTGTATGAATGCGTGGTGTCTGTTCGGACATGTTCGAAAGAACAGACACCACGCATTCATATATATATATATATATATATATATATATATATATATATATATATATATACATATACGCGACTGCTACGGTCGCAGGTTCGAATCCTGCCTCGGGCATGGATGTGTGTGATGTCCTTAGGTCAGTTAGGTTTAAGTAGTTCTAAGTTTTAGGGGACTGATGACCACAGATGTTAAGTCCCATAGTGCTCAGAGCCATTTGAACCATTATATATATATATATATATATATATATATATATATATATATATATATATATATATATATATATATATATATTAACCCTTTGAATACATAGCGCGCCAAACAGTTTTTGCACACCCCTGTGCGGTAGGGCCGCTCAACGCAGAGTGACCGCCATGCTGTGTACTACATAGACCTGAGCACAGCAGCGCCTGCGGCGCTGTGAAATATCATCGCAGGCTCTTCTGTATCAGGCTCTTCTGTATTTATTCTCAGCGATGAGTTCTTAAAATTAAGTGTGCTTCGAATATTCTTTATTGCTCAAGTTTCTAAAACTAAGTAACATTACAAAGAATCACATTACTGAAAGTTTGTTTGTGTGATATATTTCGTAACAAGGCAAGCTTCACAGTCCCAAATCACAACGATTACAGCAGTGACGCGATTCCTTTCATTTTAAATTTATACTGCATACAGTTCATCTCCTTACATGTTCGCATTGTTTTAATGACGATTCAACGGTACTTGGAAAGTGCCTTTCTCGAAACGGCGAAAATTTTCCGTGTCTGATTGACGACTCCTTGATACTTTCCTTTCTTGGTTGTGTATCTCTAAAACTCACGAATGAGGCTGAGACGAAAATAAAGACGGAGTATTCTTTCCGTAATGAACCTTGAATATGACGTGGGGATTTAGCATGCACATGTCTAAGGAGTTAGAAAAGAGACTTTTGTAACACTTCAGTGTTTTGTAAACTCGTCCCGTTAAGTAGTATGTCGTGTTTGTCCACTTTACTAATAGACTCGTTATAATCCAATACGCGTTTTGGTTTCAGTAGTCTGCGGCTCATTTTCCCAGCTGATTTCATTTCAGCCGTATGGCATGTCCTCAACACACATAAGTCTCTTTCGTCATGGCCACTTCAAACATATCACAGTGTCTGTTCACTTAATTCCATCTCTCTTCTTTGCAGTTTGGTCTCAAGATTTGGCGTACCTTTCCTGTTCTTGCGAACCTTACTGACTGCACTTGTTCCTCTTTCGTACATGCCGTGGAAGAGAGGTGCACTTTCTTAGCAGTTGTCCACACGTAGCATGTGCCTTCTTCCCAAGTAAGGTTCCAAAATTGTTGTCACAATATTACCAGTAATTCCCAAATAATCTTCAGTTACTACTATGTCATACTTTTCACCACTATAAACATAAAAAGTTAAGTATTAATACCGTTTCATAATCGCACAAGACCAATATTTTCATACCAAACAGCCGTTTTTTCGTGCAGTGTATTGTTTGAGAACCGTGCGTTCCTTGAACAACAGTAGACTTTCGTCGGTAGAAACTTTTTGGAATTTAGTGAGTGCTGTTCTCAACTTGCGTTTCAGGTATGAGACATTTAATATTATTTTGTATAACCTATCATCTTCAGCAGGAGCCGGCCGTTGTGGCCGAGCTGTTCTAGGCGCTTCAGTCCGAAACCGCTCTGCTGCTACGGTTGCAGGTTCGAATCCTGCCTCGGGCATGGATGTGTGTCATGTCCTTAGGTTAGATAGGTTTAAGTAGTTCTACGTCTAGGGGACTGATGACACAGATGTTAAGTCCCATAGTGCTCAGAGCCATTTGAACTATTTTTGAGCAGGAACATCGATATTGTAAATATGCCGAATTCGGAATAACAATAAACACCTGCCACGAGGCATTATTTTACCAAAAATCGCATCTTTTAGGAGCGTATCATTTGATAAATAATTAGAAAATTTCGGTTTTTAGGAATCCATACCTGAATCGATAAAAAATCAATTGTTATAGGATCACTTCGTTGTGCGTCTGTCTGTCCATGTGTTAAGACGTCTTTTTCTCAGGAACGGGTCGACGTGTCATGACGAAATTTATATCAAATTCAAAGTCTACTAGGCCCTTGTCTGCGTAAAAAATTTAAGTTTCGAAGTCAATACCATTAAAATATACGGCCATTTATGTGTCATATTTTGACACTCACAAACTGATTCATGAAAACCTGTAGGTGAGCTAGCTATGTACGTAATTAGTTTGTACGGAACCCTCAGAGCCCATGTCCTACTCGCACTTATTGGGCTTTCTTAGTTCTTGCCATAAGAAGAGTTACTGCCAGGAAACAATGTATTTTTGCTATACACATATCTTTCCTCGACTTCAAACTGCTTTTCTAATAACGAGTAAAACCCTGAACAGTGTAATAACTATTAGCGTCATCTAAAATTGAGAATAGCTCCTCTCTGACCAATGTATGTGGCCGAGCGGTTCTAGGCACTTCAGTCTGGAACCACGCGACCGCTACAGTCGCAGGTTCGAATCCTGCCTCGGGCATGGATGTGTGTGATGTCCTTAGGTTAGTTAGGTTTAAGTAGTTCTAAGTTCTAGGAGACTGATGACCTCAGGAGTTAAGTCCCATAGTGCTCAGAGCCATTTGAACCATTTGAACCAATGTCTGTAAATATTTTGATGGACTAAGGTTCAAATGGTTCAAATGGCTCTGAGCACTATGGGACTTAACAGCTGTGGTCATCAGTCCCCTAGAACTTAGAACTACTTAAACCTAACTAACCTAAGGACATCACACACATCCATGCCCGAGGCAGGATTCGAACCTTCGACCGTAGCAGTCGTGCGGTTCCGGACTGCGTGCCTAGAACCGCGAGACAACCGCGGCCGGTGACTAAGGTTTTCCGGAGGTCAAAGAGTCACACCAGACTGTGCTGTATCAGAATCATGAACGCCGAGATTCATCTTCTTCTTGTACCACAGAAATTTTTGCGCATACGTGCCTCTCGTCAACGGCAACACACTATCTTTTTTATTGCTGTCAGTTGTGGTTCTGGAAGGTGAAGGTATGCAACGCTAAAAACGTTTTTCGGCCGCTGAGATGTCAAACAAAGAGAATCAAGGAGAACAGTGTACTCAATTTCAGACTAAGGAAGAGACAAATCGCTCTCACTGCTACTTTCCATGAGAATATTTTCCATTTCCTCTTGAGGCAGCACGCAGTTACACATTTTCGAACAGAGTGCAATAAGAAAAAGTAAGCCACGCGGCTGACAAACTGCCGCTTCGGCCTATCAGCAGCTTTACGAAAGCTTGTACAAATGACGTCGTATTACCATGTCTCTATTACTTACCCAGAAAACCTCCAAATGAATATATGTGGTCTTAACATATTTGTACGTTCAGCTCCTATCGCATATATACGTTGTTAGCATTAGCGACATGTGGTGTGTGCACGGATATTCGCTAACATTTAAAGGTTAATTTCGCTTCCAAATAATACTGCATATCGGGGTGCTTCCGCCCTACTTAGCGTAGACTTTCTTTGAAGGATTCTAATACTGATACGGCAAATCGGGTGGGCGGTAAAAACATCCGCTGATTAGCTAGTTAGATAGTTCACCTAGGACAGTTACTCAGGGCCAGATAACTTCGCAGTTAGATTCAATTTCGACCTCGACAGACACAATATTTTTGGTGATTGCAATGAATAGTCCCCCTCCTACGAGGTCTAACCTGTCTTTTCGATATAAATTCCATACCTTAAAAAATTTGGATCTTTCTACTTCGGGTTTCATCCAGCTCTCGGTTCCCACGGCAGTTGCAGTCTCTCGTTCGTCTTCCCCACACAATTTAAGCTGTTTTTAATTGTATTACCTAGTTATTTAGTGTAATTTACAATCTATAAATTTTCGTGATGCATTGTGTAACCAACATTTAAAGAAACTTTTTAGTACTAATGTGGAGGACTTTGCACTATACGTAGTTCAGGGTCAATAGTAACTTTTCGTACCATGTAGATACTTCGTCTAAAGCATTCTGGAATTCATTTTGTTCCTCTGGTGACTTAACGGACAGCATCATCTGCAGAAAACCTAAGACGGCTGCTCACATTGTCTTCTAAATCATTTACAAAGATTAAGAACAGCAAACGGCTTATAACACTTCTTTGCGTAACCCTAGATATCATTTTGGTTTCACTACATGACTTCCCGTCAATTACGGCAACGTTTGCCCTTCGTGACAGGAGATAACGAATCCAGTCGCACAGATCAGGTGACATCCAAAGGCAATCTGATTAGCAGCCGCTTGTGAGGACCGGTGTCAAACACCCACTCAAAATCCAGAAATATCTGAGATCTTCTCTCGATAGCACTTATTACATTTTGTGGATAAAAAGCCAGTTGTGTATCTTAAAAATGATATTTTCTGAAACCATGCAGTCGTAAAATATCTCAACAAATATCTTAATTTAAAAATTAACAATAAATTTGGATCAACTCGTCAAGTACAACCATGGCCTTTTGTAATGCTCTACACTGATATCCTTCAACCTGCTATTACGCTGTAAGATGTAGGGCTCTACGTGGATCAATAAGGATGTGAACCCATTCCCGATTACATCCGCCCATCTAAATAATTACTGCTGGTCTGGTAGGCCTGCTGACGTTCATGTGAGGAATGTAATTCAGGAACAGAAATATAACATGCATAGATCTAGGATGGGTGTATTTGCATGAATTGTGGACTTAACTAAAGCGAAAACAATATGACATAAAGGGAGAGAGGTAAATATCGAAGTCTTTCTGGTATAAAGACTGCCATTGGTCTATCGTCAACGGAAAAATGTAATCTACATAGCGTTCTGTAGAGAAATGTCATTCACCGTAAAACAGAATGGTCACTACAACTTACTGCCTTTTTCTGGTAAAAATGCAAGGTGTTTAAAGTTTTGCCTGTATCCATGTTTCACGAGGTTCAGTGCTGGTCCCGCTGCTGTTTCCTCAACAGTTCTCAAATATGAGTAGATTTTCCCTGGATAAAATCTTGTCTGGCGATTAGCCGAGACGTGGCGTCGTCTTGTCACAACGTTTCAGTGAGTTTCGTGCCCAACAACCTCGCCTGAAGATGACGGGTACAAAAGTCATTGAAACGTTGCGAAAAGACGACGCCACCACTTGGCTGATCACCTGAGAAGATCTTATCGTTGGAGTATGCTGATAAAGCCTGCAATCACATAGATTTTCTGTTGTCCGTCAACGGCGTTTTCACCATTAAAATACAAAAATACCGCAGAATGTTCTCAGTTTACAAGCAGTTCCTGGCTTACAGTGATACGGTGTTGGAATGACAAAGCCAAATGCTGTTGAGGAGCAGCGAGAACTGCTAAAATGCGGGTGGCAGCACGCTGCGCTTCGGCGCCGGCAACTCGGTAAGCCCGTTAGTGGATTAGCCGAGTGCGTGCCCTCTGCAAATGGGATGCGGCGCCAGTAGCTGCTCCGTCTCCACTCTGCTTTCGCATAGGGTAGTAGAACACTCCAATCTCAGCCAACGTAATTTTTGCTTAAGGACTTTACCGTAATGCTTAAATCACACATAAATAGTATGTTTTCAATACACAAAGGGAATTACTGTAAATAACAGAGCGAGGTGAATGAATACTTAAGATGAAAATTAATTTATTATGTCAAATGACGATTCGTCTAAATATATTTAACAGTACATAGAACTTTGATTAATAGGGATCCACTTCCGTTAATTGCTGCGGGTATTTTTGTTGTGGCGTTACAACTACAAGAAAATGCGTGTTTTTCTCACCAGGCGCGTTTCGTTTTATTGAAGTGAAGCATCATTAGTGGTGGTAATTTCTGCTTTGTTTCTCACCTACATCAGGAAATGCTGTCTGATAGCACGTATTTCGTTTCTTTCATCGTTAGACGCTGATACTTGTAGTCTAATTCTCCGCTGCTTTGCTGAACTATACATTTTTTACGTTTTACACAGCACACTTTTTCGGACATCACTCTTTTCAAGCATTAATCCCAACTTACGGGGTCTGCTAGTTAATCGGATGTGGGATGTTAATTTTAAGGCCAGTTGCCCTTCCTGTCACCATTTTTCGGACATCACTGTTTACTGTTTATTTGTATACTTCTGAGTAGAAGTATACAAATAAAGAGCAAACATTAAACAATGGTGTATGAAAACGTGTGCTATGCAAAACGTAAAAAACGCATGGTTCTACAAAGCAGCTGAAAATTAGACTAAAAGTATCAGTATCTAATTAAAAAAGAAATCAAAGACGTGCTAGCAGATAGCATTTCCAGTTGTAGGCGAGAAATCATGCAGAAATTAGTAACACTGATGATGCTTCACTTCAGTAAAGCGAAACTCGTCTGGTGAGAAAAACAGGCGTTTTCTTGAAGTTGTAACGACGAAACAAAAACTCCCTCAGGAATTGTAGGGCAACTACGGTCAATATGACCACACTAATGTACACGTTCGTAAAATCGGTTCAAAATTTATTTCTGCTCGTTGTGGGAGTGGGCAGTTTTGTACAGCGATTACGTTAACAGTCTTAAGAAACGAATTTGTTGTCAATGAGATCTCTTTATTTCGTCCAAGCGAATGTTACTGAAGATCCTGACAAATGTCTCGATATAGAATTATTGGTACTCTTATAAATAATTGCTGCGGGTATGCTATCACTGAACCTGAACAACAATCTCTTCGTTATTAGCTAGAGATATGCTCTATAAAGGGTGTTACAAAAAGGTACGGCCAAACTTTCAGGAAACATTCCTCACACACAAATAAAGAAAATATGTTATGTGGACATGTGTCCGGAAACGCTTAATTTCCATGTTAGAGCTCATTTTAGTTTCGTCAGTATGTACTGTACTTACTCGATTCACCGCCAGTTGGCCCAATTGAAGGAAGCTAATGTTGACTTCGGTGCTTGGGTTGCATGCGACTCATTGCTCTACAGTACTAGTATCAAGCACATCAGTACGTAGCATCAACAGCTTAGTGTTCATCACGAACGTGGTTTTGCAGTCAGTGCAATGTTTACAAATGCGAAGTTGGCAGATTCCCATTTGATGTATGGATTAGCACGGGGCAATAGCCGTGGCGCGGTACGTTTGTATCGAGACAGATTTCCAGAATGAAGGTGTCCCGACAGGAAGACGTTCGAAGAAATTGATCGGCGTCATATAGCGTATCTTCATTTAATTTAAAATAGGATTTAGCTAAAGAAGACCTTTTAAGGTACTGAAATTACTTTTGGGAGGGCAGCAGTTCAAATTCCCGCCCGACCATCAACTTTTTAAGCATTCTGTCGGTTTCCCAAGTCGCTTAAGGCAACACAGGGATCCATCAGTTCAGAAACTGCCCTACCAGTTTCCTTGCTCAATCCAAGCTTGTGTTCCGTCTGTAATTATCTCGTCGTACAAGCTAGACCAATATTTTCCTTTTGCTGAGAAGTGTTTTATAATTTGAATATGTTGAAAATGTTAACAAACACGAGAATGGTTTGTTATTGTGTATAAAATTAAATAATTCATGACATGGAGAGGCTTAAAATTATTGAAAAGATCTACAGTACGTAATAAATGGAGTGTGGTACCAAAAGGTCTTTCCAAATATATTTTAAAATTGGTGGTTTGTCGTTAAAAATTTTCAGCTCTGCTGGTCACCTGCAGAAAACAGAGCTTAGGACAGTTTACCCCTTTCTTTACAATGGTTAAAAACCCGTTAGCCAAATGGAAACTGTTTTTCTGTTTAGTGTCCACTGACACGTTGCAGTTCCATTTGAATGAGTGCATTTCATCGATCATAAATGCCATAAATCATTATTTCTAAGAGTATAACGGTTTAAAGTTTCGAGACTCTCGGACAATGGCCTGCTCAAAGTTTGCGGACTGACTGACTAAAGCCCCCTTCGTTGTAGATTCCACGTGAAGTTTTGGTATCGAAACATGCTGCCATCTTCAGATGACTGCTGATCAAACAAAATTTACCTGAAAATGTGAATTTCGTGCAAAACTCAACCTGAAAGAATATCCAAAAAGAATTTAGATTGCACATACCGGAGAAAATCTGGGGTTGTCCATGTATAGCAGCTGATTAACTGTTTTAATTAGGGGTACTATGAAGACGCTCACATTCCATCTCGGCAGAATTGGTTGTAAAACTCACTATTTTAATCTCTAATTAAATTTCCAAAGCACTGGACGTATTCACCTACTCCCAGAAAGTCAACATCTATCATCAGTTCGTCCACTGGCACAAGTCTTAACCTGCTTACACTTTGCTACAGGTGCATTTCCCCTTTCACACTGAGTAACCATTACCCTCTCTACGGAGCGCAAGGTAACTCAATGACTGATAGCGCACAGCCACGCAGAAGCAGAGCGAGGTACTTGCCTGTAGGGGCGTGCGGCACGGCGGGTTCTCCTGCGGCAGCAGGCACCAGGTTGAGGATGTAGAAGACGGCTTGCACGGCGCGCTCTTCGGGCCGAGAACCCGCCAGTGCCGCTGACGTCACCTCTCGCAGCTCCCTGTCGGAAGTAGGTTTCTCAAACTGTGTATCTCAGTTGAAGTATACATGACATATCGGAGCCCTGCTGCTGATGATATGCCATGACAATCATCAGAAAACTCTTACATGTACATCTATATCTATTTCCGAGCGCCGGTAGCGACGGTACAGAATATGGCGGATAGTCATATCTTATTGTTGCTCCTTCTTGCTACACTATCCGGAGGGAAGAATGTCGTTGGTGCCTCCCCACTCCCACTCCCCCTCCCTCTCCCCCTCCCCCCTCAACTCCTTCTCTAAGGACCACATCGTCGGTGGCACGTTAAGCTATGATCTCCCTTCCTTCTGACTTTGCCCTCTGCATAAGTCCTACAATATCTGGTCAAAAGCTTCTGGACACCAATCAGTGGACATTAACACGGGGCGTGTCCACTATCCACCTTTATGTCGGATTGGACTCTTTTAGGGACACTTCCAACGAGGTTTTTGAATATCGATGGAGGAATGGGAGCTCATCCTTCCTCAAGAGGCCAAACCATAGAAAGTAGTGATATTGGACGATGGGGTATGGAGCGGTTCGAAGTTGTAACACATCGTAAATGTGTTACATTGCTATCATGTCGGGGCTTTGGCCAGCCCAGTCTATTACTAAAATGTTATTGTCCAGAAAATATTCTCTTGGAAAAGCTGCTTTATGACAGGGCAAACTGTCATGCTGCTACAGTCATCGCCTCAGTACTGTTCCTCAACTGTACACAGTGCACAATCCTTTTAAATGTGTTTATATCCTTTAACATTTAGCGTTTCTTGAAGCACAATAAGTGGGCCACAGCTTTATCACGGAAAACACCTCATATTGTAACTCTACGTCCTAAGTACTTCACTGTTGGCACTGCACATGATGGCGTGTAACATTCTCCATGCATCTGCAATACGCAAATTACTCCACCGGATTTCATCACTCCAAGGTATTCGTTTCCAGTCTATCCACTGGTGTCGCTCTTTACACCACCAGACGGGTCTCTTAGCACTCACTGCAGAAATGTGTGGCTTATGAGAAGCTGTTCGACGGATGTACTCAATTCTTCTGAACTCCCTACGCACAGTCAACGTGCTTTGAAACTAACGAGTGATTCCTTCCGTTGATTTCATGCAATTTTTTACAGCCACCCTCCGCATTGGTCGGCGGTCCCTGTCCGTCGGTACATGAGGTTTGCCTTGTATAGCTGTGGTCGTTCCTTTGAGTATCCATTCCACAATCACATCATCAACAGTCGACTTCGACAAGTTTAGAAGACTTGAAATATCACAGACGAAGTTTTTACTCAGCTGACATCCAATGACTGGACGTTCTGAGTGACCGAGCTCTCCTGACTGACCCATTCTGCTGTTACTGTTTCCTTACTGACAACGTAATACTACCAGTTTCCCTTTAAACAGATGGTTCCACCTCTCGTGACCTCTATTGGTCAGTTCCTTATTACACATGGGTGGCCGGACAGTTTTGATCACATAGTGTATTCCCATGATCTTACGGTCGCGATTATTGCACTAGATGTGTGTTTATGTTTCTTAACTCGTTTGCAATATTGGCTCTCGGGATTCTGTACGGTTCTCCGCACTGCGTAACGCTTTTATTGTATCGTCTATTTACCTCCCAAAACCAACACGTAACAGATTGTGCTGCTCTTGTTTGAATCTTTACCGTCTCTACCGTTAAACCAACACGGTACGAGTTCGTACTGACCAACAATACTATAGATCGGCTGAACGACATCATGCTCTTCCACCCATATGGGAACAGCGATAAAGGGATTTGTTGTTGGAGTACTTCGCTGTTGGGCACGTTGGTGCGCCGATGTCGCTGACAACTGAGCGCAGTTGCTCGCCCTCTTTGTGTAGGGATTACAGAGTAATAAACACGCTTGATGTGTATCTTTTCTTACTATTGCATTTACTATGCTTCTCTTTGTGTTGTATTCATCTTTATCGTTATCCCTCTTACCCTGTAAATATACAACATAAGGTTTCTCTTTCTCCTCTGCGGGTGTGGTTTTTTCGTTCTTTCATATTCCAAGACCTTCCTTATTCCTTGTTGTTACTTTTTACCAAACTATATCGAATAATATCGCGTATGTAAGGTGTATTATATTCAATTTAGTTATGTTAAGTGTCTGCTGCTAATCTTTCGATGATCTTCTGCAAGTCACTCTGCACTCCGTAGCAATTTCCTAATGATATCACCTCCCTGTATACTAATGTATCACTTATATATAGCCCTACAGGAGAACAGACGTTATCCACCACGTTATTTACTTACATCGTGAATGGAAGTGTCCCTGCCAAATAACCATGAGGTATGGCTGACGTTATTTTTGCTTCTAATGAAGATTTTCCATTAAGAACGACATAATGAAGTTGCTAGGAAGTCTGTAATCCAGTAACATATTTGTGCAAAAATTCTGAACTCGTGTATTTTACAGACTAGCCGAAGATTCGTAGCGGAATAAAGAGCATTCCAGATATAAGGCGTCTTCGTGTGCCCCGCTTTCTACAGCTCAACGGATCTCATGAACGAACAGGATAAGTGGCGTTTCATTTGAGTGGTGTTTCCGGAAACCATGCTGACTCCTACATTGAAACTGATCGGTGTCCTCAGATATCATCATACGTAAGCACAGTAAACACTGTCTGACGAAAATAAGTGAAGCACCCAAAAGACGAGCATAAAAGGAAATGAAACTTCACCGGTTCAGAGAGTGTTTGATGTTATTACAGCGATTGCAAAATCGATATCCTGGATACTGGCACTGCAAGGTTGTTGACGCCCGAGCTGGTCCCAAACATGTTCTATTTCTTGCTGGCCACGCTTCTCGAGCACGGGGTCCCAGGTTCGATTCCCGGCGGGGTCAGAGATTTTCACCTACCTCGAGATGACTGGGTGTTTGTGTTGCCTCATCATTTCATCATCATGCATGAAGGTGGCGAGATTGGATTGAGCAAAGGTTGGGAATTTGTACGGGCGCTGATAACTGCGCAGTTGAGCGCCCCACAAACCAAACATGATCATCACCATCATCATCTTCATCATCATCATCTTGCTGGCCACGGGAATACCTCAACATCACGCACACAATTCATTGAGATGCTTGCCATGTGTGGGCGAGCATTGTCCTGTTGAAAGTGGCACGACGATACTGTCGCATGAGAGATACCACATGAGGACGTAGGGTATCCAAGACGTACTCTTGTGCTGTTGGAGTTTCCTCAGTAACTACCACCTGTGACTTGATATCATACCCGATGCAACCCCACACCATGACCCCTGGAGAAACACCGCTGTGTCTCTCCAAATTATTGGAGGAATGAGACGTCTCCCCAGGTCGCCGTCATACTTGTTGACAATGATCTTCTCGGGTAGTGCACAACTGCAGATCATTGCTGAGCACTGCAATGCCACTCATCAGTATTCCGTGCTTCCAGGTCAGGGCACCACTCCAAATACAGCCATTTGTGTTGTTGTGTTACCGGTAGCTTACACATGGGACAATAATTGATTCATCCAGCTGCTGATAGGCTCAGACCATTGGTGCAAGATGATTCAGAATATTGCAGGGAGCAAGCTGTTTTCCGATGGCAAGAGCAGATGCGAACGGATTACAAAGTTCTTGGTGCACGATACGGTGATAATCCCTTTTGGTGATCAAACGTGGTCAATCAGTAACTTGACGTCAACTATGCCTGCCCTTACGTTTCCATGTAGTTCAATCTCGGGTCGCTGTCGTATCTAAATGCCCCACACTTCTAGATACTTCACAGTTCGACCAGCCGGCGACATGTCGGTGTAATTCACAATGATCACTCAACATTTGACGCTCTTCACGCCTGTCGTATACCATACTAGGCATAATAACAACACTTAAGATGATCTACGCTTATCCACTCTGGTAGTCGTTCTACCTGTCAGAGAAATGTAACTCACATCATTTACATACCGTCCGATGGTGCGTACGTGTACGAAGTTTCATCGTTAAGCTGCATCGTCTTCCACGTGCTTCACTTTTTCAGTCAGGTAGTGCATGTTCCATAAATCTTAAACCTCCCATAAAGCTTCCATAATACTTAAAACTACGTCAGTGACGTATGTCTCTATTCCTCAGAAGCTATCTTGCTACCTGACCTATAGGCTAGAACGAGTTGCTAGTTTTTCCCGTCTTGTGGCACGTCAGTTCTTCTTCTTATGTAATAGAGATTGTAGCTAGTTTCCCACCAAACTCGGCCGCCCTTCTTCTTCCGAATTATTTGAATTATTTCTGGTTTCTGTGATCTATTATCTTAATATCTGTAAGTTTTGCATCCGTGGGAGTCCGTAAAGAAGCAAGTGCAATGTGATCATCTTTGGTGAAGAAATTTTGGAAGACTGAATTTAGTATTTCTGCTTTCATTTTATCGTCATCTGTTTCGGTGCTATCACTGACAATCAAATTGTTTCCATTGTCTATTTGTATCTAGGATCGAAACGTTTTAAGCTCTCTTGGCAACTCAGCAGGTAAACGCTTTCCTTCTATTTTATGAAACGCTTCTCGTCAGCTTTTGTTTATCAAAAAGTTTTCGGTTGTTACCTCACTTACTTGAATGTGTTTTATAATCTCGAGCACTATAACTTCAAAGTCGACCAGCTTTGACCAGTAAACGGTCATCACCGAACTCCATCTGGCGTATTACAAAGTAACGTGCCACATCCATAACAATACTTTGTACTCCAAGTGACAATGTCGAGTTTAATAAGCCGTGTTTACCATGACGGTTGCAACCACCTCGATTATTTGGGGCACTGTTGTTAAGAGAAGTGCAGAGTGAATAATGTCTAAAATAGTCTACAGACAAAGGTATCTGTTTTTCTCTGAACTTTGTTGTTAAGTGTTAATGTTCTCATTTCATTTGTATGCGTACGTACGCTACAACTACCAGATTATAATATTCTGTTTCTGTGTAAATAATTCCATTAGTGTTATGAACTTCTACGTAATTCACGTATATTTCCTATCAAAGAATCATTTTTACAAATTTTACCGTGGAATGTTATGCAAGATATTCAAAATATAACTGGACATCAATGTATTTTCCTACAAAATAAATAAAACTGAAATCCCTTTAAAATCCCTGTAACGTTTTCATAAGTATTTCAACTATGATTTTAAAGGTATACATTACTGGTCTTTTGTTCATGTCTCTATATTATTTATTTATTTTTTACGCAGGAAAAGTAATGAATGTATTTTATACTTTATACATTCATCACGTACTTTGTTTCAGTTTCAATGTGGGAAATTGTTTCTATCTGAAGTACTGTATTTTAAAAGAAATTCAGTATAATGTCTCTCCTTTTTCTTAAACGTTCTGTAAGGATAACTGTTTATTAGTTGGAACATTTTTTGCCAAATGAAGTATGTTAATACTCGTACCCCTCAAATGAGTACGTACCTGATATTTTTCTAGAAACATTGTTTAGGTGCACTAATGGGCTTTTGTACTTTACCAAAGATATTTGTGAATGCATTGTCTACAACCACACATTTTATGACAGGTAAATATCATTTTCACTGTCTCAAAGATCTACTTCAAAACGTTTAGATATTATTAAACCACTTAGATGAATTTTTAAAAAACTCTGAAAACTTCCAAAGAACAAATAAATGTATTGAAATTATAGCTGTGCTTGAAGCTTGTAAAAGAATTTTATTTAAAAACACATACAAGTCAGCTGCAGTCAAACCATCAAATATTACATATAAAGACTCTGAATTAGCTAGCCAATTTAATTAACAGTACATCTAAAATTACTGCATTATTCAACAGAATTTCATTTTTTTTTAATGTGTGATGAATTAGAAACTGTTATTCAAAGTAAAAATTGTATAAGAGAAACACCAGTTAAGTGAATAATGAGTTCATACACAAATTTATATTGTTTGAAACATAAAGAACTCAAACAGTCAGGAGCATTCAATTAATTTCCTCCTCTATATATAAATAAAAGTAATTATCAGAGAACAAATATGGTACATTAAAAGTCAGCTGAGAAATGTCGTGAGGCCGAATTATGTTGAAACACGTTTGTGTTGGGTGACTGAGGGCGGTTTACTGAACAACATTACATCAATGTTTACGTCATTTGCACACTAATAACTATAGTTACTACAAGTGATGTGTTGTTAGGTGGCCGGCCGCGGTGGTCTAGCGGTTCTAGGCGCGCACTCCGGAACCGCGCGACTGCTACGTCGCAGGTTCGAATCCTGCCTGGCGCATGGATGTGTGTGATGTCCTTAGGTTAGTTAGGTTTAAGTAGTTCTAAGTTCTAGGGGACTGATGACCATAGATGTTAAGTCCCATAGTGCTCAGAGCCATTTGAACCATTTGTTGTTAGGTTGGTTAGTACCTTCAAGTATGTTTTGCAAGAGCAAATAATTAATACTAATTTTCCGCTGGGCAGCAGGTCAGGTATGGAAGTCTGGATGTGCGGAAGCAAAACGGCTAGTCTATTCTGACAAGGGTAGTAATCGTAATGGTCCAGTTATGATCATGCAGAAAACATCTGCTCGTAAAGTTTGTGGGAGGTTTTTATACGCAGATAAAGAGCCAACGCACTGATGTGTGTACATATTAAAGTACTACATATAAAAATTGCTGCACTTACACCCTTTACACCCTGTATATATACCCCCTGACGGAAAAAAATCGCAGCGCCAAGAAGAAGTTGTACGACATAAACGAAAGTTGGTAGGAGTGGTTCTACATCTGAAAGATGATGTCTATTCACATTTTGTGCCAGTTGAGTAAGAGCTGCGCTAGTAGAGCCACTATGAGAATGCAAATCAGGTTTGCTTTAAATTCACGTTGTAACGGTCGTGAGCGTCAGTTACATTTGGGATTGGACATGGTTAGTTGATGTGTGTCAAAAATGCCTTTAAGACGAGAAATGCAGGCTGATGTGGCCGAGTGGTTCTAGGCGCTACAGTCTGGAACCGTGCGACGACAATGGTCGCAGGTTCGAATCCTGCCTCGGGCATGGATGTGTGTGATGTCCTTAGGTTAGTTAGATTTAAGTAGTTCTAAGTTCTAGGGAACTGATGACTTCAGAAGTTAAGTCTCATAGTGCTCAGAGCCGTTTGAACCATTTTTTGAACGACACAGACGACATTATCAACACCTCACTCAGTTTGAATGATATCATGTAATAGGGCTACGAGAAGCTGGGTAATCGTTGTGTAATACTGCAGAAAGATTTGTCAGGAATGTATCCATTGTACATGATTTCTCGCGCGGTGGTCTCGAGAATGTACGGTTGCAAGAAGACCAGGCTCCAGACGGCCACATGGTACTACCGAGAGGGAGACCATCGTGTTCAGCATATGGCTCTAGCGCATCGTGCTACATCTGCAGCAGCAATTTTAGCAGCGGTTGACACCACAGTGACACTACGAACTGTTACAATCCGGTTAGTACAAGGACAGTTCCGAGCATTCAACTGGTCCCAAACTGCCGCCATTTGCAACTTCATGGGTGTCAAGCGAGGGCTCATCGAAAGGCATCGTGGAAGTCTGTTGTGTTTTCTGATGAAAACTGGTTCTGCGTCGGTGCCAGTGATGGCTGTGTGTTGGTTAGAAGGAGGCCAGTTGAGGGCCTGCAAGCAACCTGTCTGCATGCTTGACACACTGGACCTACAACTGGAGTTATGCTCTGGATTACGATTTCGTATGAGAACAGGGCTCTCCAGTGGTGATCCCACGCACCCTGACTCCAAATATGTAGGTCAGTCTGGTAATTAAACCTCGGCGTTGTCATTCGTGAACTGCCTACGAGTGGATATTTTCCAGCAGGATAACTTTCTCCCAAATACCACTGTGGTAACCCATCGTGCTGTACAGAGTGTCGCCAGGGTACCATAGCCTTATCGATCACCAGATGTGTCACCAATCGATTACATATGGGACATCATCGGGCGACTACTTTAGCGTCTCGATCAACAGCATTTACTGTTCCTGTATTGACCCAACAAGTGCAACAGGCAAGGAACTGCATCCCATAAACTGACATCTAGCATCTGTACAACACAATGGATGCGCGTTCGCATGCTTGCATTCAACATTGTGGCGGTTACACCTTTTACCAATGCAGCAGCATTTCACATTCGCAATGACTTATCTCACAGTGTTAATCACTTAAATATGCTACCTGGACAAACTGGACAAAAGTATTCCAGAAACTTCATTATTCTACATTAATTACTTTTTGGCGTTGCTATTTTTTTCAGTTAGTATATATATATATATATATATATATATATATATATATATATATATATATATATTTTGTATTTTGTTAGAAAATGACAGGTAATTCTTCGTTCTGTCTGCTTTAAAACATTTTTTGCGGTTTTCTTTAATAAGACAAAAACTAAGATACAAAAGTTAATAACTGTACATCCAGTAATGACTCAACTACGTTTTATAGTCTGTTAAGATATGTATGACTGATACATAAGCAAGTTTCAAGCTGTCCGTCATTTCATCAGAGGCAGTCTGAACAAAAATAAATGTAACAGAAGAAAAACGAAAGTACTATGCTATGTGGAGTAAACTACAAAAGGAGTTCCTTAAATGTTATTTCTTGTAATTAGACCCAGTAACGACACGTTCCCTCTCATCAAAATACTAAAATAAATATAAATTGTAAAAGGATATCAAAGGAATATAAAATTAATTTCCATCAACACACTTCTATATAACATAATAATCTTGACAAGAACAACATTTTTGAAACTACAAACAGTTATTGTGGACGGAGAGAAACGTTGCAAATTTTCGTTTCAAGGTCTATTTCTCAATAACCGTGGAACGTAGGATGAACATAAATTTATCCTGAAAATTGTCACTGGAGTATCTACGGTCGCATGCCGATATATTTCAGACAATCCTGTTGCACGAACATCCGCAACTGAACATTATAATAGAGGTAGAAAATACAGCTTCAGTTGTAAATTTCTTTTATTATCACGACCGGTTTCTGGATCTCATGAGCCCATCCTCAGGTGTCGCAACTGTGCTGTGGCCCCCGAGCCCCGCGGTGGACGTGCACTAGGTGCGGTTTGCTACCTATGAGGGCAGAACAGGGAGTACTCCCCACAGCACAGTTGCGATACCTGAAGATGGGCTTATGAGAGCCCGAAACCGGTAGTGATAAAAAAAGAAATTTACAACTGAGGCAGTATTTTCAACCTCTAGCCGATATATTTCCTTATAACGTGGATTCTTCCTTCCGATTTCGCTACGGTACAGGTTCCATAATGATTGAGAAACCCACGGATTTGAGTGTACTGTGTAATACATCGCAGAGGTATGTATGCTGGATATTTTGTTTCATACATGTAAAGCGACGCGGAATCCGGGTTCATTTCTCAAGACACGTTTCGCTCACGAAGTGACGCGTGGTAACCAGACTGGGAGAGAACTCGGTGAACTGGAATGTGTACTTCACTTTCCGCCGATCGCGCAGCCGTGGTCTGATCGATGCGCTGTCGTCCAATAGCAGTATGCTCTCGAGAGATGTGAGTGGCGCCACGAGAGTTTTGTGGAGTGGCCGGCGAGCGGTGGCGGCGGCGGCGGCGTGTCCCCGGTCAGCAGGCGCTGACATGCAGGCAGGTACTAGCCTCGCTCTACCTCAAGTGCACGCCCAGACATTCCGCACTTCTCCCCCTACTCTGCTTGCATTGTTCTGATTTCCCCTCACCGCACCCCTACCATACCCAAACGCCCTGCAGACGTCGAAATTAAAGTAAACTCCTTTTCGAATTAATTAACTGGCTAACATACCGTAAGTATGCGAAAAAGTACGAGTGGTCCACTTATTGTTGTTGTTGTCCTCAGCGGGAAAACTGGTTTGATGCAGCCCCCTATTCTACTCTATGTATTTCAAGCCACTTCATCTTCGAATAACTACTGCAACGCACATCCTTTTGAACCTGCTTACTGATTCATCTCTTGGTCTCTATGATTTTTAACTTTCACACACTCCCTGCCAACACTAAAGTGGTGATCCGTTGATATCTCAAACGTGTCCTGTATCCCTTTTCTGAAACGAACTTCTGCCCCCCCCCCCCCCCCCCCGGCGGTTCTACTCAGTACCTTCTCAGCTACGTGATCGACGTATTTGTTCTTCAGCATTCTTCTTTAAATAACTTCAATTCTCTACTTTAAATTTCCGTTCTTCAGAAACGCTTTTCTTGCCATTGTCAGTCTACATTATAAATCCTCTCTACTTTGGCATTATAAGTTACTTTACTAAAAATACCAGAACTCATCCACTGCTTTTAATGCATCGTTCCCTACCTAATTCTCTCAGCATCGCCTGATTAAATTCGAGTAAATTACATTGATCATGTATTGATTTTGTTGATGCCGATCTTATATCCTCCTTTAAAGTCACTGTCCATTCATTTCACCTTGTCTTCCAAGCCCTTACGTCTCCTCCTTGGTTCATGTAACTGCTCTGGTAATCGTCCACCAACGGACTGGAGCTGCCTGTAATATCATAACCTACTACCAAGTATACGATCACAGCCAATTTTTGGTAGTCAACTTCACAAACCTATGTTCCATTTACTCAGAGTCGACGTTTGCCAAAATCCCGCTGACTATCATAACTGTGTCGACAGCTCACAACAGATCTACTACACACATCAAAAAAAGTTTTGCGTCACGTCGGTTCCGAGAGTTCCGGAACTTATATACAAAATTGGAATAGATATCACCAAAAACACGATTTCCGCCCTTTTTATTGCTCATGAAAACCACACATTGCATGTTGTAACACAGCGAGACCTTCAGAGGTGGTGGTCCAGATTGCTGTACGCACCAGTACCACTAATATCCGGTACCACGTTTTCTTGCATTCATGCGTGACTGTATTAGTCGTGGAATACTATCCATAAGTCCATCAAGGCACTATTGGTCCAGATTGTCCCACTCCTCAACTGTGATTTGGCGTAGATCCCTCAGAGTGGTTGGTGGGTCACGTTGTCCATAAACAGTCCTTTTCAATCCATCCCAGGCATGTTCGATACGATTCATGTCTGGAGAACATGCTGGCCACTCTAGTCCAGTTATGTCTTTATTCTGAACGAAATCATTCGCAAGATGTGCACGATGGGGTCGCGAATTGTCGCCCATGAAGACGAATGCCTCGCCCATACGCTGCCGAAATGGTTGCACTATAGGTCGGAGGATGGCATTCACGTATCGTACACCCGTTACGACGCCTTCCATGGCCACTAGCGGCGTACGTCGGCCACACATAATGTCACCCCAAAAAAACAGGGACCCTCCACATTGCTGCGCTCGCTGGTCAGTGCGTCTAAGGCGTTCAACCTGACTGGGTTGCCTCCAAACACGTCTCCGACGATTTTCCGGTTGAAGGCATATGCGACACTCATCGGTGAAAAGAACGTGGCGCCAATTCTGAGCTGTCCATTCGGCATGCTGTTGTGCCCATCTGTACCGCGCTACATGGTGTCGTGGTTGCAAAGGTGTACCTCGCCATGGACGTAGGGGTTGAAGTTGCGCATCAAAATGGTTCAAATGGCTCTGAGCACTATGGGACTTAACATCTATGGTCATCAGTCCCCTAGAACTTAGAACTACTTAAACCTAACTAACCTAAGGACAGCACACAACACCCAGCCATCACGAGGCAGAGAAAATCCCTGACCCCGCCGGGAATCGAACCCGGGAACCCGGGCGTGGGAAGCGAGAACGCTACCGCACGACCACGAGATGCGGGCAGTTGCGCATCATGCAGCCTATTGCGCACAGTCTCAGTTGTAACATGACGTCCTGTGGCTGCACGTACAGCATTATTCAACACGGTGGCGTTGCTGTCAGGGTTCCTCCAAGCCATAATCCGTAGGTAGCGGTCATCCACTGCAGTACTAGCCCTTGGGCGGCCTGAGCGAGGCATGTCATCGACAGTTCCTGTCTTTCTGTATCTCCTCCACTACCGAACAACATGGCTTTGGTTCAGTGTGATACGCCTGGATACTTCCCTTGTTGACAGCCCTTCCTGGAACAAAGTAACAATGCGGACACGATCGAACCTCGGTATTGAGCGTCTAGGCATGGTTTAACTACAGAAAACACAAGTCGTGTACCTCCTTCCCGACGGAATGACTGGACCTGGTCGGCTGTCGGACCCCCTCCGTCTAATAGGCGCTGCTCATGCATGGTTGTTTACATCTTTGGGTGGGTTTAGTGACATCCCTGAACAGTCAAAACGACTGTGTCTGTGATGCAATATCCACAGTAAACGTCTATCTTCAGGACCTCTGGGAACCGGGGTGATGTAAAACATTTTTTTTTGTGTGTGTGTGTATTACAGCTCACCTGAACGTGTTGTCTCAAATGACAAAATCGTCGTCTCCTAAACATTCTGCTATTTCAGAACCGAGAGCATGGCCCTTCCCAAATAAACAGACACATAGACAATACATTATCCGGAAAGAGGCAGATATGATATACCAGTATAATGGAACCATCGAATCGAATAGCAAAAATACCTACCCGCCTGGGTTTTCTACAGAAACTGCTGACAAAAAATGTCAGATTGTATTCAGTGTTATTCAGGTTACATCAACGAATGATACTGACAAAATATGTCAGATTGTATTCAATGTTTTTCAGAGCCGGCCGGAGTGGCCGTGCGGTTCTAGGTGCTACAGTCTGGAACCGAGCGACAGCTACAGTCGCAGGTTCGAATCCTGCCTCGGGCATGAATGTGTGTGATGTCCATAAGTTAGTTAGATTTAATTAGTTCTAAGTTTCTAGGCGACTGATGACCTCAGAAGTTAAGTCGCATAGTGCTCAGAGCCATTTGAACCATTTTGTTATTCAGATTACATCAACAACCATTCGCTCCCATCTCCCATACTGACATTAGAGCTGTTACTACGGACATATTTCGAACATGGCTTAAAAAATTTGTATATAGGACCAAATACTTACGATTACAATATCGTCAGAACAACCTACAGGCTGCATAAGAAGAGATAGATGTGTCTTTTATTGTTCTACGGCGGGTCGAAAAAAATGGCTCTGAGCACTATGGTGGGACTTAACATCTGAGGTCATCAGTCCCCTAGAACTAAGAATTACTTAAACCTAACTAACCTAATTACATCACACACATCCATGCCCGAGGCAGGATTCGAGCCCGCGATCGCGCAGTTCCATACTGAAGCGCCTGGAACCACTCCACCACACCGGCCGGCACGGCGGGACGCTTAGGCACAAATAGAGTAACTTAATTGTTATGAGCGAATGGCATGTCTGTACAGCAGTCATTCCTGAAATCTGGGCAACTGACAATGTGCACCCGAAGTAAAAGCGTTTTAAAAGTTTCGGATAGAATAAAGGTGACAGATACGGGGGAGTTTCGGTTGTACTTGAAAAAACCTAATCTGAACTCTTAGTAGTATGCAGATAAATAATATTTCATAGACATTTCGTGGCCCGATATAGTCAACATGCAAGACATTCAGAATGTTATTGATATATAGTTCACTCTTTGTGCCCATGTTTACGCAGCCAAATGGTCACATACAGGGTGTTACAAAAAGGTACGGCCAAACTTTCAGGAAACATTCCTCACACACAAATAAAGAAAAGATGTTATGTGGACATGTGTCCGAAAACGCTTGATTTCCATGTTAGAGTTCATTTTAGTTTCGTCAGTATGTACTGTACTTCCTCGATTCACCGCCAGTTGGCCCAATTGAAGGAAGGTAATGTTGACTTCGGTGCTTGTGTTGACATGCGACTCATTGCTCTACAGTACTAGCATCAAGCACATCAGTACGTAGCATCAACAGCTTAGTGTTCATCACGAACGTGGTTTTGCAGTCAGTGCAATGTTTACAAATGCGAAGTTGGCAGATTCCCATTTGATGTATGGATTAGCACGGGGCAATAGCCGTGGCGCGGTACGTTTGTATCGAGGCAGATTTCCAGATCGAAGGTGTCTCGACAGGAAGACGTTCGAAGCAATTGATCGGCGTCTTAGGGAGCACGGAACATTCCAGCCTATGACTCGCTACTGGGGAAGACCTAGAACGACGAGGACACCTGCAATGGACGAGGCAATTCTTCGTGCAGTTGACGATAACCCTAATGTCAGCGTCAGAGAAGTTGCTGCTGTGCAAGGTAACGTTGACCACGTCACTGTATGGAGAGTGCTACGGGAGAACTAGTTGTTTCCGTACCATGTACAGCATTTGCAGGCACTATCAGCAGCTGATTGGCCTCCACGGGTACACTTCTGCAAATGGTTCATCCAACAATGTGTCAATCCTCATTTCAGTGCAAATGTTCTCTTTACGGATGAGGCTTCATTTCAACGTGATTAAATTGTAAATTTTCACAATCAACATGTGTGGGCTGACGAGAATCCGAACGCAGTTGTGCAATCACGTCATCAACACAGATTTTCTGTGAGCGTTTGGGCAGGCATTGTTGGTGATGTCTTGATTGGGCCCCATGTTCTTCCACCTACGCTCAATGGAGCACGTTATCATGATTTCCTACGGGATACTCTACCTGCGCTGCTACAACATGTGCCTTTACAAGTATGACACAACATGTGGTTCATGCACGATGGAGCTCCTGCACATTTCAGTCGAAGTGTTCGTACGCTTCTCAACAACAGATTCGGTGACCGATGGATTGGTAGAGGTGGACCAATTCCATGGCCTCCACGCACTCCTGACCTCAACCCTCTTGACTTTCACTGATGGGGGCATTTGGAAGCTCTTGTCTACGCAACCCCGGTACCAAATGTAGAGACTCTTCGTGCTCGTATTGTGGACGGTTGTGATACAATACGCCATTCTCCAGGGCTGCATCAGCGCATCAGGGATTCCACGCGACGGAGGGTGGATGCATGTATCCTCGCTAACGGAGGACATTTTGAACATTTCCTGTAACAAAGTGTTTGAAGTCACGCTGGTACGTTCTGTTGCTGTGTGTTTCCATTCCATTATTAATGTGTTTTGAAGAGAAGTAGTAAAATGAGCTCTAACATGGAAAGTAAGCGTTTCCGGACACATGTCCACATAACATATTTTCTTTCTTTGTGTGTGAGGAATGCTTCCTGAAAGTTTGGCCGTACCTTTTTGTAACACCCTGTACATGCAACCAGCTGCCGTAGAAATATGTGGTTTCAGGAAATTTCAATACACACAGTCACATGCTGTGCGACCAGTTCCACGTGATTTCAGCGCCAATGAACTGGCAAATTGTATCGTTCAATCGGGTCTACAGTGTTACTAAATACTAAACAACCAACCAGATTAAGAACTCTGTCAGAACGCCCATATTCCTGCATTGTACTTTGAGAATTATCCTTTGTATGCAGACGGAACACCTCAATGATAATCTAGGCAGTGAGCATCGTCGGATTAAAATCTTTGTATGGTACATACACGCTGTCGACACCGATACACACGAGATGATGGGATCAACCATAAGCTATTAATTGGCAGGGATATCAAACAAGATTAAATGAAACTTTCAATGCTTGTATACCGAATGATTACTTCAAGGTAGAAGTGTGTTTGTTGAGAATGCCATTTTGACTGATGTTCTTGGATGCGTAACAACTGGTATCACAACCAGACACCATGATGAACGACACAATGTTCTCTTGCGATCGTCAAAATGTGGCTTGCAATCAAAATATTTAAAATAAATCCCACATACAATAATTTGATCACACCAACCCAAAAAAGAAAGGGTGGATTAAACTTTGTTCTTAACTTGGATCGGATATTTCAGCATAAACACTCTGGACAAGGGTAAAATTTTTTATAGAATCAAGTCTTAACAACAATATCGTCCAGACAAACAAGAATTACGCAGAGTCGTGCACGGACCTGTTAGCAACAACGTATGTTTCACACAGTACCCTAGAGCCGTTGTTGCCGGCCGAAGTGGCCGTGCGGTTAAAGGCGCTGCAGTCTGGAACCGCAAGGCTACTACGGTCGCAGGTTCGAATCCTGCCTCGGGCATGGATGTTTGTGATGTCCTTAGGTTAGTAAGGTTTAACTAGTTCTAAGTTCTAGGGGACTAATGACCTCAGCAGTTGAGTCCCATAGTGCTCAGAGCCATTTGAACCTAGAGCCGTTGACCTCCGGTAAGGATACGCACATGACTGCACGTTTCAACTGGATACTACTTTTAGTTTAAATGAGTTGTAGCGCTGTCTGAGAAAGAAATACATGTCTCCAGATTTAGACCAGACGAAATTTCGTACTCTATGATTTTTAATCTCCGCTACGGAATATCGATCACTCTTCTTGAGGTTATTAACGATTATTTATTTAAAAGCACCAATGTCCCTGCGCGATGAAGGTTAATCGGAATGATAGCAGTTCCTAAATTGAGAAATGATCCAGTGTCTGTTCACCCTTTCCATCCAGAATCCTTAGTCTCGTGTAACTGCACGATTATGTGTATGATGGTCAAGAATGGGTTAGAGTGGTTTGTAGAACATAATAAAATATTTCACAATATAATATTCTGTTTCTGAAAAAAGGTCAGCCGATTAGATTCACGAAGTAACTTTGTTACAGATGATCAGCTGAATTTCTCTGACAATCTATAAACGCTTACGTCCTTTGTAGATACAAGTGTGCATACGGCTATATTGATATTTCTGTGCTACGATAAACCCTATGTGATCTAGATATAGCACCGGGAATGACCAACAAGTGCTCGCATTTACTACACACAGGATCTTAAGATTAAGGACGACGGACGGAAAACTCATTTCAGCAACCGTCTGTTAATGTTCGGCACGTAGGGATCCTGTAAGTCGGTTACTTTTTGCCATATATCAGACAGATGAATGAACGATTACGGCATTCTGTCACCTTTCTACAGTATGCAGACAGGAACCGCAGAGCATTACGGAGGGTTGTTATACAAAATTCGCAAGAAATCAGCAGAAGGAATAACTCGTGAGTTTCACAGTGCAACGGTCAGCTTAGCTAGCACGATGACTGTGCGCCGGCAGTTAAAGGAATGTGGTACAATGGTCGAGCAGCTCCTCATACGCCACAAATTTCTGTAGTCAGTGCTTGGCTACGCTTGAAGTGGTACAAAAAGCGACACCACTGGACAACGGTTAACTGGAAACGAGTGGTTTGGGGTGATGAATCACGCTATATTCTGTAGATATCCTATACAAGGGTTTGGGTTCGATGAGTGCCTGGAGAACGTTACCTGACATTATGTTTTGTGGAAACAGTGAAGTACGCTGTAGAGGAACAGTTCGGATACGATGATTGTATCAGCATGGCAGTGCACTCTGTCATAAAGCAGTGTCTGTGAGGCAATGTTTCGTGGACATTAAAATTCGTAAAATGGACAGGACAGTCCAGAGGTCCGACCTGAACCGTATGAGACGAATTAGAACGTTGAATCCGCTCTGGATCCCAGCGTCCAACATAACCACCTTCTGTGGCTTCCACAATTGAGGAAGAAATGGCTGACAATCTTCAAGAGCAATTCATACATCTCACTGAAAGTGTTCCCTTCAGAGTTCAGGCTATCATAGAGACGTATCCCATATTAATGTGCACTTATAGGTCCTCGCATACTCTCGATCAGACAGTGTACGTCAAGCACAAGGACCGGAACAGTGCCCTCGACTACGTGCGACGAGGTGTCAGTAGTGTCGTTACGGTTTAGTCGAAATAGGAGTGGATGTTGTGGCTGAGACATACCATCTGGTTGACTTTAATAGACACAGGGCAGACGAAGAAGCAATTTATTTGCTAATTAATAACCACACTGTTTTAGTATCTACTCGTATTAAATTTCTGGCTATCTGGCTAGACATTCGACTGACATGACAAAAACATTTTAGCGTACTCCATGATGAGGTACACAACAGAATTAACATCCTGAAAGATATGTCTTACACTGACCGTGGAGGCGACTCTAGGACCTTATATCTGTAAAAACTGTTAATTAAGTGCAAGATCGAATGTGGTTGCATGTTGCATGACTCAGCTTCCACATCTTGACTGGAGATACTAGATCGTATTCAATCAGCAGCTCTGCCGATTTGTGGAGACTATATTAAAAAAGCATCCACATCTACCTTGCTAGTGGAACTGGTAGCTACCCTACTCGTTACGAGACAAAAATGGTTCAAATGGCTCTGAGCACTATGGGACTTAACTTCTGAGGTCATCAGTCCCCTAGAACTTAGAACTACTTAAACCTAACCAACCTAAGGACATCACACACATCCATGCCCGAGGCAGGATTCGAACCTGCGACCGTAGCGGTCACGCGGTTCCAAACTGAAGCGCTTAGAACCGCACGGCCACACCGGCCGGCGTTACGAGGCGAAAGCTCTTATGTGGCCGATACATGTTGAGAGTCAGAGCCTCTGTCAGTCACGCTTTACATCTGAAACTGGCGCGATTGCTACATCTGATGCAGACCAAGTCATACCGGTCGAAGAAACCCAAACATCTATTGCCAGTATCACATACGCTAATCAGCCAGAACATTATGACCACCTACCTAATAGCCGGACCGAGCGAGGTGGCGCAGTGGTTAGACACTGGACTCGCATTCGGGAGGACGACGGTTCAGTCCCGCGTCCGGCCATCCTGATTTGGGTTTTCCGTGATTTCCCTAAATCACTCCAGGCAAATGCCGGGATGGTTCCTTTCAAAGGGCACGGCTGACTTCCTTCCCCTTCTTTCCCTAATCCGATGAGACCGATGACCTGGCTGTCTGGTCTCCTTCCCCAAACCAACCAACCAACCTAATAGCCGGTAGTATATCCACCTTTGACACGGATAACACCGACGACGTGCCGTGCCATGGAAGCAATTATGTCTTGAGGGGGACGATGAGCTCTGACGCGACGTTCCATCACATCGGAGTGCGTTCAATCGGGTTCAGGTCTAACAAGTTGGGGGGGGGGGGGGGGGGGGGCAGCACATCAACTGGAACTGACCACTGTGCGACTCGAACCACTCCATCACACTACTGGCTTTGTGACATGGCGCGTTATCTTGTTGAAAAATGCCACTGCCTTCGGGAAACATGATCGTCATGAAGGGCTGTTCATCGTCTGCAACCAGTGTACAATACTCCTTGGTCGTCATGATGCGTTGCACGAGCTCCACTGGACCCATGGATGACCACGTGAATGTTCCGCAGAGTATAAAGGAGCCGCCGCCAGCCTCTCTCCATCCCACTGTACAGGTGCCAAGGAGCTGTTCCCGTGGAAAGTGATGGGTTCCCACCCCCCCTCCCGCCCCCACCATCAATCGGTATGATGAAGAAGATATCGTTGATCATCAGATCATGCAACGCTCTGCCGCTGCGCCAACGTCCAGCGCCTATGGATACGTGCCCATTTCAATCGTAGTAGTCGATGTTGTGGTGTTAACAATGGCACATACATAGTTCGTCGTCTGCGGACGCCCATCCTTAGGATTGTCCGGTACGCTGTGTGTTCAGACACACTTGTACTCTGCCCAACATTGAAGTCTGATGTTAGTTCCATCAAAGTTCTGCACCTGTCCTGTTTTACCAGTCTGCCCAACCTACGACTATCAACATCTGTAATGGGAGTCGGCCGCAAAGCCCCACAACTTCTGGACGTGGTTTTACCTTCGTTTAGCCACGTATTGGAGACACTCACCACGGCACTCCTCGAACACCCGACAACTCGTGCAGTTTCCGAAATGCCCGTGGCGAGCCTCTGGGCCATCACAGTCTGCCCTCGGACAAACTCAGACAGATCACGTGCCTTCCTTATTCTACACACGGACAGCAAGCTCACTGATACTACGTGCACCGTGCTTGTGTTTGACTAGCAGTCATTACTCGACAGGCGACGCTGATATAGCCTGGGTGGTGGTTGATCAGTGTAGTGTGATGAAATCCCACAGCACAATGTTATCATCAGTTTCGTAGAGGACATGTGATGTCAAGCCAACGGTGTATCTTGTAGGAATCACTGGGCAGTGTACGATGATCACGTAACTAAAGGATCCGTACCTTCCAGTGAAATGAGAGTCTCAATACTATCAAAATTGAATCGTGTGTCTCATGAACGGTACAAATTATACACGCATGCTTGTAAAATGTATGTCCTCACACGATCCGCATTTTTAATGACCAGACAGCGTATGGACGATCCTTCCCGTTACCGGCAGAAGCGTCTACATTAATAGCGGTGTTGTATGCCATTTATCAAACTATTCTGTACATAGTCGAGTTAGACGTCGACGAAGTCATAACATATACTCGCTTGATGAGTGTCTTACAGTCGCTTACGAGGGCAGCCGAAGGACAACCTGTAAATCCCTGGCAGAGGAAATGCTACATTTGCTTCCCACCAACATACCCCTGTCATACAGTGACTTTCGTTGAAGATTCATCTACTAAGCAAAAACTAAATGGACCAACTTAGTGGACATGGACTGTGACAGCAAAGGCACATGGGATATGGTGATTTGGCAACAGATTCCACTCAATTCTTGGTTTCTCAACTCGGCGGCCACGAGAAAAACAATTGTTACATTAACAAACTAAGAGCAGTGATTAATGCCCCACTGACGATGATATTGTACATATACTAACAAGATGAGATAAATACAGTCATCTAAGAACAAGTAGACCCCACAATATTAAAAAGAATTACGGCTTATTTCCCTCTTACAGCAGCGCTTAGGTCCATGACTAAGCCATTTGCCAAATGTAACTGCCTTTTCACCTGTCTTTGTAAAAGCAAACTTCAAAATAGGAAAAGAAGACGACGTACCACGAAGCTGTTATCCGCATGGGACGGAAATCGGTAGATGTGATGTAAATGGTAAATGTAAAGCCAAACAAATGATTACAGTCTCAAAAAAATTGGATGATTTATCGAAGGAAAAGAGCTTCACACGTTCAGCTAGTTCATAACGCTTTGGCTCACCTATGATCTTTATGCAAGCAGTTATTCGACTCGCTGTAGACTGATACAGTTGTTGGATGTCGTGGTGACCGATATCGTTCCAGTTGGCGCGGTACACTATCAAACCCCGAGCTAGTTGGAGGGCCCTGCCCACAGTACTCTAAACGTTCTCAACTGGGGGGAGAGCAGGCGATCTTGCTGGCCTAGGTAGGGTTTGGCAAGCGCGAAGGCAAGCAGTAGAAGCTCTCGCCATGCGTAGGCTGGAGTTACGTTGCTGAAATCTAAACCCACGATGGCTTGCTATGAAGGGCAACAAAACGGGGAGTAGAAAATAGACGCACCGCTGTGCTGTAAGTGTGCCGCGGGTGACAACCAAAAGGATCCTGCTACGGAAAAAAAAGACACCCCAGCCCATCACCCCTGGATATCGGGCTGTATAGAGGGCGACAGTCAGGTTGGTATCCCGCAACTCTCTGGGCCACCTCCACACCCGTCTTTACTACTCATCGGGGCTCAGTTCGAAGAGGAACTCATCTCTGAAGACCATTCCACTACAATTAATGAGATTACAGGCCTAAAACGTTAAGATTTTTGAAAATTCTTACCGTAATAAGTTAAGTAAGCATCCAATAATCTTACACCTTACAAATGAAACATTTAGTTAAACGTTTAAATTAGGAGGGCGAGATGAAACTTAATTCCTCTGAAATTCTTATGCGAATCCTCTTAAAGCTTTTCAAATAAAACAAACTTTATTAAAATTATACATCTTTATTCATAACTTAATCATACTTAACACTTAGTTCAAGAATCATGAAAGAAGTTTGTATACATGGAAGAAGCCTGGAGATACTAGAAGGTATCAGATAGGTTATATAATGGTAAGACAGAGATTCAGGAACCAGGTTTTAAATTGTAAGAGATTTCCAGGGGCAGATGTGGCCTCCGACCACAATCTATTGGTTACGAACTGTAGTTTAAAACTGGAGAAACTGCAAAAAGGTGGGAATTTTGGAGATGAGAGCTGGATAAACTGAAAGAACCAGAGGTTATAGAGAGCTTCAGGGAGAGCATTAGGGAACGATTGAAAAGAATGGGGGAAAGAAATACAGTAGAAGAAGAAGAATGGGTTGCTTTGAGAGACGAAATAGTGAAGGTAGCAGAGGATCAAGTAGGTAAAAAGACGAGGGCTAGTAGAAATCCTTGGGTAACAGAAGAGATACTAAATTTAATCGATGAAGGGAGAAATGCAGTAAATGAAGCGTGCAAAGAAGAATACAAACGTCTCAAAAATGAGATCGACAGGAAATGCAAAATGGCTAAGCAGGGATGGCTAGAGGACAAATGTAAGGATGTAGAGGCACATATTACTAGGGGTGAGATAGATACTGCCTACAGGAAAATTAAAGAGCCCTTTGGAGAAAAGAGAACCACTTGCATGAATATCAAGAGCTCAGATGAAAACCCAGTTCTAAGCAAAGAAGGGAAAGCAGAAAGGTGAAAGGAATATATAGAGGGTCTATACAAGGGCGATGTTCTTGAGCACAATATTATAGAAACGGAAGAGAATATAGATGAAGATAATAGGAGATATGATACTGCGTGAAGAGTTTGACAGAGCACTGAAAGACCTAAGTCGAAACAAGGCCCCGGGAGTAGACAACATTCCATTAGATCTACTGACAGCCTTGGGAGAGCCAGGCCTAACAGAATTCTACCATCTGGTGAGCAAGGTGTATGAGACTGGCGGAATAATCTCAGACTTCAAGACGAATATAATATTTCCAATCCCAAAGAAAGCAAGTGTTGACAGATGTGAAAATGATTGAACTATCAGTTCAATAAGTCACGGCTGCAAAATACTGACACGAATTCTTTACAGACGAATGGAAAAACTGGTAGAAGCCGACCTCGGGGAAGATCAGTTTGGATTCCGTAGAAATGTTGGAACACGTGAGGCAATAGTGACTCTACGACTTATCTTAGAAAATATATTAAGGAAAGGCAAACCTACGTTTTTAGCGATTGTAGACGTAGAGAAAGCTTTTGACAATGTTGACTGGAATACTCTCTTTCAAATTCTAAAGGTGGCAGGGGTAAAATACAGGGAGCGAAAGGCTATTTACAAATTGTACGGAAACCAGATGGCAGTTATAAGAGTCGAGGGGCAGTAAAGGGAAGCAGTGGTTGGGAGGGGAGTGAGACAGGGCTGTAGCCTATCCCTGATGTTATTCAATCTGTATAATGAGCTAGCAGTAAAGGAAACAAAAGAAAAATTCGGAGTTGGAATTAAAATCCATGGAGAAGAAATAAAATCTTTGAGGTTTGCCGATCACATTGTAATTCTGTCAGAGACAGCAAAGGACCTGGAAGAGCAGCTGAACGGAATGGACAGTGTCTTGAAAGGCAGATATGAGATGAACATCAACAAAAGCAAAACGAGGATAATGGAATGTAGTCGAATTAAATCGTGTGATGCTGTGGGAATTGGATTAGGAAATGAGACGCTTAAAGTCCTAAAGGAGTTTTGCTATTTCTACGGTCGCAGATTCGAATCCTGCCTCGGGCATGGATGTGTGTGATGTCCTTAGGTTAGTTAGGTTCAAGTAGTTCTAAGTTCTAGGGGACTGATGACCACAGATGTTAAGTCCCATAGTGCTCAGAGCCATTTGAACCATTTGAAGTTTTGCTATTTGGGGAGGAAAATAACTGATGATGGTCGAAGTAGAGAGGATATAAAATGTAGACTGGCAATGGCAAGGAAAGCGTTTCTGAAGAAGAGAAATTTGTTAACATCAAGTATAGATTTAAGTATCAGGAAGTCGTTTCCTAAAGTATTTGTATGGAGTGTAGCCATGTATGGAAGTGAAACATGGACGATAAATAGTTTAGACAAGAAGAGAATAGAAGCTTTCGAAATGTGGTGCTACAGAATAAAGGTGAATATTAGATGTGTAGATCATATAACTAATGAGGAGGTATTGAATATAATTGGAGAAAAGAGAAATTTGTGGCACAACTTGAATAGAAGAATGTATCGGTTTGTAAGGCATTTTCTGAGGCATCAGGGGATCACCAATTTAGTATTGGAGAGCAGCGTTGAGGGTAAAAATCGTAGAGGGAGACCGAGAGATGAATACACTTAACAGATTCAGAAGGATGTAGGTTGCAGTAGGTACTGGGAGATGAAGAACCTTGCACAGGATAGAGTAGCATGGAGAGCTGCATCCGGCTGGTCCCGGCGGAGGTTCGAGTCCTCCCTCGGGCATGGGTGTGTGTGTTTATCTTTAGGATAATTTAGGTTAAGTAGTATATAAGCTTAGGGACTGATAACATTAGCAGTTAAGTCCCATAAGATTTCACACACATTTGAACATTCTTGAGAGCTGCATCAAACCAGTCTCTGGACTGAAGACCACAACAACAACAACAAAAACAACAACGTCTTTATTCATCTTGTTTGCATATTTATTTCTCAACATGGAGACGAACACACATCTGCCACTGACAGACCTCTTTGTTGATATCGTCACTGTAGAAAGTTTGATTTTGTTCACGCAGCCACAACTTCACCTCCAGTTGCACCGCTTCATTACTGTCAGAGTGAGGTCCTCGGAGGTGTTCTCTAAGTTTTGGAAACAGATGAAAATTGGATGGGTCCAAGTCGGGACTGTATGGAGGATGATTGAAGACAGTGAACCCAAGGCGTCGGATTTTTGCAGATGTCGCAGCGCTCGTGTATGGTCTGGCACTGTCATTCTGAAGGAGTGGGTGCGTCATGTATGAATCAATATTTCTGTAGTTGAAAACTCAATTACAGCGTGCTGTTTGTCACTGGCCGACATAGTGCACCGACGTAGTTAAGTTACACACCTCATTGTTACACGCTACAATTCGGAGCCCTCTAGCAGCAGAGGATTTCAAATTTCGTCAGGGAAGCAGTAAAGTCGACCGAGTAATATACGTAAGGTATAACACCTTAACCGATATCGAGAACAGAATAAAACCTTCGAAGGCATTACTTTTCAGCACGCCATTGTACCCCATCTCAGTGACCAGACTTCCTCCTCAACCATCATTACACGGCCCTGTTGCATAGCAAAACAGGCATAGGAAACATTGAGCAAACAAGTTTATAACTCAGCGAGAGGAGAAGTCCATTCGTCAGCAATATCGGTCCTTTGATCCGTTAGATAAGAGACCAGATTTCTATGAGAGAGAGAAGAGAGTTTCAGATTATATTTGAATACACCTGTCCGTGTGTCCCTTAAATCATTTCAGTCAAATGCCTGTATGAAATGAGATGCTCAATGAGTAACTGTTGCTGTGTGCAAAAAAACGATGCGTAATTTTTGTAAAAAGAATAAAATCAATGGTTCAGACAAGGAAGATAATTAAAAGTGATGGTCAGTATGCTCCTAATTATATAGGTTAAATAGCGGTTAATGCAGTGAGCTTATTATAGGGAGGAGCAGTGTCTAAAACTCGTCCGACCATCCGGAATAAGGTACTTTAAGCAGTCCATGTGAGTTCCGTTAAAGTCCCTTAAGCAAGGTAAGTCCTATCGTCGTACTTTCCAGGAGAAATGTTGTTCCGACTGCGATGACTAGTGTTACGATGAGACATAAAGTTATACTCTTCTTCGTACTACATTTCACCACATTACTCGACCCTATGTTGAAGAGTGTAACCGGGATCAACCTCGTTTATAATTTTAATCCCAATGAAATCTAATCGCATTAAAACTAATGTGATTAACGTTGTAAATGTGTTTGAGCCGAATTATCCCATTAAATTGAAATTAAAACATCTACCTCGCTTCCATCGAGCTATGGACAATATTACAGAAAATATGTGACATATTTTTCGTGCTCCTAAGCACTGGGAGTTATATCCCTTCTTTGGATGTAAATCAGATTTCCTGTTGAGAAATCTCGCAGTCACTGGACAAGACTGAGTACATCATCACATATTGACTCTTTAGCGTAATTTCACGAAATGTTTCATATGATCTATTTTAATTTTGGTGTGAGCTCTTCCAACGTAGGTTTCTACATCTACATCTACATTTATACTCCGCAAACCACCCAACGGCGTGTGGCGGAGGGCACTTTACGTGCCACTGTCATTACCTCTCTTTACTGTTCCAGTCGCGTATGGTTCGCGGGAAGAACGACTGCCGGAAAGCTTCCGTGCGCGCTCGAATCTCTCTAATTTTACATTCGTGATCTCCTCGGGAGGTATAAGTATGGGGAAGCAATATATTCGATACCTCATCCAGAAACGCACCCTCTCGAAGCCTGGACAGCAAGCTACACCGCGATGCAGAGCGCCTCTCTTGCAGAGTCTGCCACTTGAGTTTGCTAAACATCTCCGTAACGCTATCACGCTTACCAAATAACCCTGTGCCAAAACGTGCCGCTCTTCTTTGGATCTTCTCTATTGCGTGAGTACTTAACGTCACTCACAGACTACGAAGTAATTCCCACCGGTATTTAGCGTAACTATGTCGGTGCGTGAGAAACAGCGTGCTGTAATCGATTTTTTAACTGCAGAATACATATTTCCATTTGAAATCCATAGACGAACGAAACTTGTGTACGATGATGATAGTATCGACATCAGAAATGTGCAACGTCTGGTTGTTCGTGTTCGTAATGAAGGACATTTTCAAATGTGTGTGAAATCTTGTGGGACTTAACTGCTAAGGTCATCAGTCCCTAAGCTTACACACTACTTAACCGAAATTATCCTAAGGACAAACACACACACCCATGCCCGAAGGAGGACTCGAACCTCCACCGGGACAAGCCGCACAGTCCATGACTGCAGCGAATCAGACCGCTCGGCTAATCCCGCGCGGCTTAATGAAGGAACCGGTGGTGCTAACCTCAACGTGTGTGACATTTCTCGGAGTGAACGAGCGTGTACAGCAACTCATAGGAATCGGGTTGATGAACTCATGAGAGAAAATCATCGGATAACACAGACATAGCTCTCATCTAAGTGTGGCATATCACGAGAGCGTGTGCAGGCCATCAGTGCATAACTGCGGCACAGAAAACTGTACACACGGTGTGTGCCTCGAATGTTCACTCCTGATATGAAACAGAGGAGATCTGACATCTCTCAAAAATTTCTTTCGTTTTGAGCGTGAAGGTGATGCCTTTCTTAAAAACATTGTGGGAGGTGATGAAAACTGAGTTCATCAATTTGTCGCCGAAAACAAGAGAGCATCAATGGAACTCCGCCACAAGGGTCATCGACGTCAAGAAAGGACAAGACCATGCCATCAGCTGGCAAAGTCGTGCTCACAGTGTTGGTGGGGTGCATTTGAAATTGATGACTGAATGCAGCACTATAAACTCTGCAAGGTAACAAGGTAATGCGAGACCCTCAGAAAACTGGAAGCACGCATTTGAAGAGTTCGTCCACACATGGAGCACACTCTCTTTCATCATGACTATGTCAGGTCAGACACGAGCGCTGCGATGTCTGCAACAATCCGATTCCTTGGACTCACTGTCATCGATCATCCTCCACACGGTCCCCTACTTGGCCCCATCGGATTTTCATCTGTTTCCGAAACTTAAGAACATACTCGAGGATTTCACTTGCACAGTGATGATGCGGTGCAAGCAGACGTAGGGTTGTGCGTCATCAATTAAGTCAAACATTCTACAGTGACGATATCAAGAAACTGGTTTCTTGTTGGCAAAAATGTATTCGTGGCTAGAGAGGCAAGGTTGATAAATAAATATGTAACCACGAAGAGTAAATATGTAGAATGTTAATCCTCGTATAATTACAGCTGACGAAACACATCAATGATATCCAGCTACTTTGAAGATAACAAGTTGCATCATAAGATGCATAAGATGATTAGTCACAAGAAAACAAACATGTTACAATTTTGGATTTAAAACAGACAACCAACCAAAAGTCTGTTTAACATTTTTACTTAAAAAAGAGGTCCCATAAGACTCACACAGTAGAGTTGAAACATGGGGTAGATGATAAGATTTCTAAACCAAATTTCATTAATATTACATGGACAAATGGTAACATGAACTCCCAACCTCAGTAAAATGATTATTACAACACAGCACATTATCTGTCGGTGTTCTTGTAAGAGAGACTGGCCTGTGATTGTAATATGTAGCGTTGTGCCATTTCGGATGCTGTACCAGAGGTTTGCGTCTCTCTCGGAGAGAGAGGTATGAGGGTGCTTTTACCGCGGTGGCAAATGAGTTAAATGAAGTTGAATTAAGCGTAATAAGGCAGGCAGCGCGCAAAATGGATCTGTAGGGCAGGGGTGGGGGGTGGCTTGTGTGTCGGTGTGATTTTATCCGCTGTGCCGCAACCCACAGCCCAGTTTGCTATTGTTTCAAACTATGAGCGGACTTTCATAGTACCGTCAGTAGCAGCATTACATTAATTTTAATAAAACGATTCATGTTAGGTACGATAGTTTAGCGTTTTTAACACAGCTGTTGAGCCACCAGGTTTTGGCAAATAAAAATTTCCTTACTGACTTTTAACTGTCTGTAAAACACATATTCTTTACAAAAGCAACAGAGATATCGTTACTAATAACTTTACCACGACTGACGAAATATCTCATTAAAAGATCTGAGATGCATTATGAAAGTACAGTATATCTAAAGTCTATATAAAGTCTGAATCTACGAGGGGCGTTCAGAAAGTAAGCTCCGATCGGTCGCGAAATGGAAACGACTATGAAAATCCGATAAAGCTTTGCACAGATGTGTTGGGTAGTGTCTCTAGTATAACCCCAGTTAGCATCACGTCGCTCTTCTCATTTCTGAGCTCGCAGTGAGTGCGTAAAGATGTCTAGAAAATAGTGTCTGCCGCCAAGTACGAGGGCCAGGTGAGAAATTTCGCCTGAAGCTATGCAGCTAACATTACATAACTGTCGTGCTGTTTCGTCTTCACGACAATTCTCAGCCGCATTCTGCAGGGGCAATGAAGATGCTCCTGCATCGTTTTCAAATGGAAATGTTAGATTACCCACAATACAGTCCGCAATTGTCTCCCCCTGAGTTTCATCTCTGGTCACATGAACCGCTGTCTTTGGAGACAACATTTTGACACAGACAACGAGGTGTAGGCCAGCGTGGAGAATTGGCGGAAAGCACTGGCGGCTGCCTTCTATGATGAGGCTATTGAAAAGTTGGTACAACGCTATGACAAAAGTCTAAGTCAGAACGGCGACTACGTAGAGAAGTAGCTGAAATGTGTAGCTAATTGTTACAAGTAAAACATTTCTGATGTTCACTGTGGTTTCAATTTGGCAATCAATCGGAGCTTAGTTTCTGAACAGGCCTCGTAGATGTTCACAGCTTCAGTATTGTGTTCTATCCACGAAAACTAGGGAGCGCGTGTACTATTCAAAGTCAGAAAAGGTATTTCACGTTACTTACGTCCGTCTATATCACTGGCTTTCTGGTTGTACATACACTCCTTCGCCATTCAGTATAATTGAAAACAATATATTTAATAAGCGGACTCTTAAGTGTAGACTATTCATACATTCCAGCCAATACAGCGGCCTAAAAATGTGCAGCCGATGTTTAACACATTTCATCCGAGCGTAGTACGTTGGCGCCTCATCTCGTTGCAAATTCTCCTTTAATATTATCTACTGAGTGGGTCATCTTGTTGAAAGTACTCCTTCAGAGATCTAGCACAAAACTGCTGTGCCCCATATGTAAACAGAGTACCGAATGACTGCAGGAGTGTTGAAAAGGTGTCATTTAAACCAGCGCAGGTCACTGTACACCACAATCTTCCCAGATCGCGGTGCGTGCTCAAGCGGCGCTTCCGCAACGGAGAGGCACGTCGAATCGATTGAATCTGCCCGGCGGATTAACGACGAGGGTCGGGGTGCTGGCCAGTGTGGATGTGGCTTTTAGGTGGTTTCTCACATCCCAATAGACAAATACCGGGCTGGTACCTGAGTCCCATTTCGGTTACACGATTCGTAGATATTTAAAAAAAACTTTCGCTCACTTTCAAAGAAATAACACTACACGCAGAGAGTTGGGGTACAGGGGGTAAGGGATGGCGACGGAAAGTGTATGCGCCAACCCTTTAAATGAACCGTAGAGAATCTGTTAATAACTATGCCGACCCTACGCCGAAGCGGGACAAGGCCACAAGAAAAGAGAAGAAGTTACTCTACACCACATATTTGTCTCTGGCGAGAGAGGTTCGTCCCCTAACACGATATGTAGCTTCACTGCACCCCAGAATACGATATTCCGATGTTGTACATGCTAGGGATGGATCGCATCCGCACTAACAAGCACAAGACATTTGTAATTTCGGCACGTCTTTACTTCCGTTTATGCTTTCTATCTGTCTGTTTATTGACTAGTTGCTCGTGAAATTGTAACAACTCCAGCTCATATGTCAAAATTCACCACATTTTTGCCTGGGTAATATCTGCTTGCAAATTGTATCGTCCGTTTACATTTGATGTAACAGGCAAGTGAACTTCCTCAAAAAAATGGTTCAAATGGCCCTGAGCACTATGGGACTTAACATCTGAGGTCATCAGTCCCCTAGAACTTAGAACTACTTAAACCGAACTAACCTAAGGACATCACACACATCCATGCCCGAGGCAGGATTCGACCTGCGACCGTAGCAGTCGCGCGGTTCCAGCCTGAAGCGCCTAGAACCGCTCGGCCACGGCGGCAGGCAAACTTCCTCCTTGACAGCACCATTGGCATCACTTTGTTTTTCGGTTTTCGATGTGCACCATGAGGGTTCCTTATCTTGTACGTCCTTGAGAAGTAAGTTAAAGCTTCTTTCCCGCTGGCTCTTGGATTAGACAAAACGTTCTTGCTGACAATAAATCAGGCCATGTGGAAGATGTTTCAAAACTAAATAATTAGTTTTGTATCGAGAAAAAATAAAACAAATTGGTTGGCAGAACGCTCATATAATTTTTGTAACCGCTTGAATATGCGCTCACAACGGCCTGATTGGCTAACTTCAGTGCAAATGAAGTGGGAAGCGCCGCAGCTTATCGATCTTCTTTTCTTACTGTTATTTCTCAGCACAGCCTACCTTTCCAGACCTTTTTTGACCACCATGTTTACGAGGATGAAGTTAACCCGTGCCGATTAGAGTGACAAATTTTAATATTGGGAATTATAGATTTGTTGTTTTTAGTCAGTGTTAAAAGTTATAGGTTTTTAGGATGGATTAAGTAGTTTTCATATTACTTTCTTCTCAGTATTTCTTTTTTGGAATCCGGATGCAGTCTACGATGTTTTCGAAAAATACAAATTTCCTTTCGATACCTATCTACGGTCAATACTCCGTGAAAATCTTACACTAATTTAACACAACTTTCAGCATAGTTACTGAGAGTTTTTAACTCCTTAACTATCCTTTTAACGTATACAGATGAAGTGCTTCTCGTCCAAGGGCATACTTGAATAAAACTAGTGTCATAATCTTCAGCAAGAGAACAGATCTCTGTTCTTGCTTGACACCATGTCGACTAAAATTTTCTCTGAGATTAAGATGAGATTGAATTAGGAGTCGTAAATTAATGAATTAAAACCAATAGAAAATGGTAATTAGAACAATATTGAACTTGTCACCTAATGGTCCATCCAGTTTTACACAAAAGTGAATTTGTAGATTCTCTTCTCCCATAGTTGCTGTCATTTTGATTTTTGCTTATAAGTCTATTTCATCTTTAAAGAGTGATAAGAGAGGCAGCTGTTCTCTCAAATACCACGAATAATGACTACATTTCCTTATATCTGCTTTTGAATTAGTGAAATTTATGATTTCATATGTTTTCAGATCTTCTACGAAGCAGAGATCTAAATGAGGAGATTTTGTAGTTCCACAGCCCTAAATCCACTGTTTGACAGCCCTAAAGCCACTGTCTTACAATGAAAAGAGAGAGATAAGTCAGTGTATTTTTATTTTCAGAGGATATTTCAAATTTTGATGCTAACACAAACATTTTTAAGCAGTAAATTTCTCTTGCCATCCATCTTGCTAGATGCATTGTTCCAGGAGGGTATTTCTGTCTTTCGTACACAGTCTGTTTCCAAAAATATTACTCAGATCTCTATGGGTTAAAGGTAATCACCTCCCACTGTTGATTTATCTACACTACTGTCCAAAATTAAATAAAAAAACCATTATTTCCCCGTCCTGTGTCTAATTCGCGATGTAATCATACAACCTGTCAACCAGTGTCCGTAGGCTCTTCTTCTGCACGGAAGATTGCATTCTAGTCAACGGACAATCATACCAACGGTGACGTCAGGACACCTATGGAACGAGATAGTGTTTGACGGGTAGTCCCAGATCCACAATCGCTTTGTACACAGTCACAGACGGTGCAGTGTGGCACAAAGGAGATGCCTACCAGACACTCTGCGGTGAAGGACCATAGAAAGAAAGGAAGCAGGACAGTCGCAAACTGATTTGGCCCGACGGCTTAATGTGAATCATTCTGTTGTTTCTCGGATGTGGCGATAGCTTATAGAGACCGAAACTGTCTCCCAAAGACCAGGTCAGGGCCGATAGCCTCTGACTTCAGAAAAGAGGACCGTTAGTTGGCTGTAAGAGCACGACATGACCGCTTTGTTATTGCACGGCAACTGGCATGTGAGCTCGCAGCATTCACTGGACGATTTGTATCGAGCAAACGGTGCGCAGAAGGCTTCGGCAGAGTGGCCTTTATTGTCGGAGACCTGCTGTATGTCTACCTCTGGCGCGTCTTCACAGAAGGGAACATCTAGAGTGAAGTTATCAGTATGCCGTCTGCGCGGTCGAACAGTGGGCTAGCGTTGTTTTCTCAGATGAGTCTTGATCTAGTCTGTAGAGTGAGTGATTCTCGCTGGATTCACATCTGGAGGGAACGTGAACCCGATTTCGGGGCCCAAAAATTGTGGAAAAAGACTGATATCGAGGAGGCTCCCTAATGGTGTGGGCAGGGATTATGCTGACCACTCGAACATTTCTTCATGAAATTGTACGAGTGAATCAGCAAGATTTAACTGCTGTCAGGTACCGTCAGGAAATCTTGGGATCTTATGAGCGGTTGTTGCTAGGTGCTGTGGGCCCGGACTTTGTATTCATGGAGGGGGGTTAGGTTGTTTGGGGAAAGAGACCAAACAGCGAGGTCATCGGTCTCATCGGATTAGGGAAGGATGGGGAAGGAAGTCAGCCGTGCCCTTTCAAAGGAACCATCCCGGCATTTGCCTGGAGAGGTTTAGGGAAATCACGGGAAACCTAAATCAGGATGGCCGGACGCGGGATTGCACCATCGTCCTCCCGAATGCGAGTCCAGTGTGCTAACCACTTCGCTAGGTCGTATTCATGGACGATAATCCTCGACCTCATGATGGTTGTTTTGAAAACTGAATATATTTCACGCATGGTGCGGCCTGCTCGCTCTCCCGATGTGAATCTCATAGAGTATGTCTCAGATGCACTAGGGAGACGGGTTGCATCACGTCAGCATCCACCAACCACTCTCCAAGACTGCGAGCAGCTCTGCAGGAAGAATGGGTGTTCATGTCTCAACATGAGACTGGTGACACCACTCACAGCATGCCCCATCGTTTTCAGGACTTTATTGCTGCCAGAAGGGGTCATACCCCACTCTGAGCACATTAACCAGTTGTCGAAATGTGTGTGTAAAAATCGTTAAGTTTGAAAAAAACGAAGAAAATTTTTGTCTACCGTTATGCATGTTGCAGTTCTTTAGGTTCTGAATTCTTTGCATTGCTTCTACTTTACTATAACGTGTTTATACTGTGGCTAAATAAAAGCAACCATCCAAAATTTCTGTTTGTTGCTTTAATTTTGGACACCAGTGTAAATTACATTTATAAATGTCTAACATCCCCTTAATTTCTGACTCATTTTTAAAAACAAATCCACAATTGTTTAGCCAATGGAAAATGACTGACAATGATACTTTTACAGTTTTCTCTCAGATTTGGAAAAGCTGGCATGTCAGGAACACTTGTTACACCATGTACACTTTTTAAAATACGTTCATGTATGTGATGACGGCACGGGAAATACAATATCTCCCTGTCCATATTGTGTTCAAATAGTATTCTCGCCGTGTTAAGACGATCAGTGCTTCATGTAGTTGTTTCGCTGCACAGAATTTGCACATTGTCTTCAGTACTCAAATACGTTAATGCATTCCAAACAACGTTCACTTGCTCTTTACCAGAATCATTCTGTGATTCTGGAATAGCAATGAGCTGTCGACTGTCTACAAATGAAACAATGATTGGAAGTCTTTTTTCTTTCTGGTCCCTGACGTTTGATGTTGGCAACAATTTACCAACCAAGTGAACAGTAAGGACTGCAGGGATATCATTCTTTAAAGATACTTTTATTATTTCACACCTTTCTCTTCTCTTCCACTGTCTGATTTTATGAAGAGAAAATTTATTAATACAGAACTATGACCAAGTACTTCTGCTGTCGTCTGAAGAATATATACGGAATCTCTTACACTCGGCAGGCATCTATCCTAAGCAATCGCTAGTTTTTCAGTTACAAAACCTTGGTCACCTCGCCTTTCAGTATTCTCCAATGCAAATGGAATTGAGCGTTTGACGTCATGGCCCGGGAAGCCCCCTACGGGGCAGGTCCGGCCTCCTTGGTGCAAGTCTTTTTACATTCGACGCCACATTGGGCGACTTGCGCGCCGGATGGGGATGAAATGATGAAGACAATACAACAGCCAGTCCCTGAGCGGAGAAAATCCCTGACCCAGCCGGGAATCGAACCCGAGCGGCAGTCCGTCACGCTTACCATTCAGATATCGGGGCGGACAGTATTCTCCAATAAACAACTCTCAGAAGTACGTTGTAAGCCTTGGTGAATTTTTTGAGGTTGCTAAATTTTTCGAGATTACTATTGGAGCTTAGTTATTAAAAAACAGCGGTTGATAATTCTGACGCATCATCTTCTTCTTATGCCCTTAAGTCTCACCAGAGTTCTCCGCCGTCCAGATCAGTGGCGTCTAGGGAGGTACTTAAGAACGATAATCTTTATGATTCTGCCTCAGAACATAGTAACCCGTTTTTAATATTAAACTGGTGGCGGATAGGGTGGCCGAGTGATTCTAGGCGCTACAGTCTGGAACGGCGCGTCCACTATGGTCGTAGGTTCGAATCCTGCCTCGGGCATGGATGTGTGTGATGTCCTTAGGTTAGTTAGGTTTAAGTAGTTCTAAGTTCTAGGGGACTGATGACCTCAGAAGTTTAGTCCGATAGTGCTCAGAGCCTTGTGAACCATTTGAACTACACTGGTGCGTCACAAACAACCTTCCAGCTCGACGTTGAGGTGCGCGGCAAGCCCGTCAACGAGAGTTTACCTATCCCCGGGTTGAGACCAATGTCATACAAGAAAATGCTGTCCATATCTCGCTGTGCCGCTCATTGTTGGGCGTGCGACAAACGCGGATGCCTGACAGCTGCCTGTCAACAGGCTGCACGCCAGCCTCGCGTAACAACACTGCCTCGTGAAGGCGCATCACTCCACGGAGGAGGAGGAATGAATGGCTCTGAGCACTATGGGACTCAACTTCTGAGGTCATTAGTCCCCTAGAACTAGTTAAACCTAACTTACCTAAGGACATCACACACATCCATTCCCGAGGCAGGATTCGAACCTGCGATCGTAACGGTCTCGCGGTTCCAGACTGCAGCGCCTAGAACCGCACGGCCACTTCGGACGGCGAGGAGGAGGAGGAGATAAGTGTGTAATGTCCCGCCGACAACGAGATCATTACAGCCGAAGTACAAGCTCGTATTAACGAAGGATGGAGAAAGAAAGCAGCCGTGCCCTTTCGAAGGAACCATCCCGGCATCTATCCTAAGCGACTTAAGGAAATCACGTAAAACTAAATCTGGATGGCAGGACACGAGTGTGAACCGTCGTCATACCAAATGCGAGTCCAGTGTGTTAACCACTGCACCAGCCCGCTCGGTATGCGTCACTCCACGAGATCGCATCAGCTATACAGGGTTTTCCGAAATCCCCGTTACAGACTTCTAGGACTTGTAGAGGGGAGTGAGTAAGTATCATTTTGAAAAGGAACCCGTGTCCGAAAACGTAATCTAACGACGTTACAGAGCATCAAATGGCTCTGAGCGCTATGGGACTTAACATCTATGGTCATCAGTCCCCTAGAACTTAGAACTACTTAAACCTAACTAAACTAAGGACATCACACAACACCCAGTCATCACGAGGCAGAGAAAATCCCCGACCCCGCCGGGAATCGAACCAGGGAACCCTGGCGCGGGAAGCGAGAACGCTACCACAGAGCATCAAAGTTACAGGCGCGTACCCCTGTAAATGTATGTATTTACAGGGTAGCTCGGTGATGATGGTACAAACTTTCAGGGATGATGGAGACTGATAAATATATCAGTTTGAGATAAGCGTCCCTTTTTCGGAAACGAACGAGTCGTAACTTGCAAGCAAAAATCATTCTGCTTCCTCTGACAGTGGAACATATGTATCGGCACGGTTGTTGCTAAGAATGTAGTGTATGCAACTTTTGGAACTGGTAGTGTGCACAAAAAAAGGAAAAAAGGCTTATAAACAATGGATTTAAAATGCACACCTTAGCAGCTCTGAGCACTTGTTCATCTTCGCTAGTGTGAAACGCATCTTCTTTGTTGAACAAATGCTCATTACTCTTAAGGTATGCATTTTAGAACCCATGTTTAGTAGACTTTTTCTTGTTTTGATTCATACTACCACCTCTGTAAATTGCATACGCTACATTCTTAGAAACAACAGTAGCGGTACATGTATTCCACTGTCAGAGGTATCGGAATGATTTTCGCTTTTAACTTTCGACTTGTTGGTTTCCGAACCAGGGATCCTTACCTCAAATTGATACATTTATCTATCTCCATCATCCTTGAATGTTTGCAACATCATCACTGACTCAACCTATATACACATACATTTAAGGCACCAGAGGCTGTAACTTCGATGCTCTGTAACGTCGTTGGATAACGTTTCAGGACACGGGTTCCTATCAAAATGTTATGTACTCACTACCCTCTACAAGTTCTAGAAGTTTGTAACGATACTTTCCGAACACCCTGTATAAGCAGAAAGTCCAGTAAGCACTGCGGAAACTGACGTTGGCTCTGACCATTTGCGGCCAGTTAGTCCGCTGGAGACCGGAGGTGCCGTATGATTAATCAATGAAGACAAGTAGCGACGATTCGGCTCGACGGTGATGCAAAGGGCTTGCGACAGGTCATGTCTCAGTGCCAAAGACAATTATTTCCTCGGTGAAACGTCACTTACCGTTAAAAAAACAGTACAAAAGCGAACAAAAAGTCGCCAAGATTGAGGATATTTTACAGAAGCTAGTAATTTAGCGAGGTCTTCAATGCGAGACGCTTATAATAGTTTCCACAACGAAACTTTGTCTCGAAACCTGGCAGAAAATCCAAAGAGATTCTGGTCGTATGTAAAGTATACTAGCAGCAAGAAACAATCAATGCTTTCTCTGTTCGGTAGCAAGGACATACCATCTACGACAGTGCTGCTAAAGCAGAGTTACTACACACAATCTTCCGAAGTGCCTCCACCAAGCCGGCATGAGTGGCCGTGCGGTTCTAGGCGCTACAGTCTGGAACCGAGCGACCGCTACGGTCGCAGGTTCGAATCCTGCCTCGGGCATGGATGTGTGTGATGTCCTTAGGTTAGTTAGGTTTAATTAGTTCTAAGTTCTAGGGGACTGATGACCTCAGAAGTTAGGTCGCATAGTGCTCAGAGCCATTTGAACCATTTGAGCCAGCCTCCACGAAAGGAGACGAAGTAAACAGTACAGAATTCGAATCGAGGGTAATTGCCAATGTGAGTAACTTCGAAGTAGATATTCTCGGAGTAGTGAAGCAACTTAAATCACTCAATAAAAGCAAGTCTTTCGGTCCAGATTGTGTACCAATTGCCGGCCAGTGTGGCCGAGCGGTTATAGGCGCTTCAGTCTGGAACCGCGTGACCGCTGCGGTCACAGGTTCGAATCCTGCCTCGGGCATGGATGTGTGTGATGTCCTTAGGTTAGTTAGGTTTAAGTAGTTCTACGTTCTAAGGGGCTGATGACCTCAGATGTTCAGTCCCATAGTGCTCAGAGCCATTTGACCCGTTTTGTACCAATTACGTTCCTTTCAGAGTACGTTGATGCAATAGCTCCATATTTAACGATCATATACAACCGCTCACTAGACGAAAGATCCATGTCCAAAAACTAGAAAGTTGCACGGGTCGCACCAGTATTCAAGAAAGACAATAGGAGTAATCCACTAAATTACAGGACCATAGCATATCGATATGCAGGAGGATTTTGAAACATAAATAGCGTTCGAACACGATGAATCACCTCAAAGAGAACGGTCTATGGACACACAGTCAACAGGGAGTTAAAAAACATCGTTCTTGTGTAACACAACCAGCTCTTTACTCACACGAAGAGTTGAGTGCTATCGACAAGGGATTGCAAATTGATTCCGTATTTCAAGATTTCCTGAAGGCTTTTGACACTGTACCTCACAAGCGGCTTCTAATGTATTTGCGCGCTTATGGAATATCGTCCCTGTCGTGCGACTGGATTGTTGATTTCCCGTCGGAGAGGTCATAGTTCGTAGTAACTGATGGAAAATCATCGAGTAAAGCAAAAGTGAATTCTGGCGGTCCCCCAAAGTAGTGTTGTAGACCCTCTGCTGCTCGTTATCTATATGAACGATCTGAGCAGTCGTCTTAGGCTGTCTGCAGACAGCGCTATCATTTATCGTCTAGTAAAGTCATCAGAAGATCAAAACCAGTTGCGAAACGATTAACGCAAGATACACTACCGGCCATTAAAATTGCTACACCAAGAAGAAATGCAGATGATAAACGGGTATTCATTGGACAAATATATTATACTAGAATTGACATGTGATTACATTTTCACGAAATTTGGGTGCATAGATCCTGAGAAATCAGTACAGATGCCAGTCATCTCGACTGCTAGTAATTCGAGGCCGTTGGGATCCAGCACGGCGTTACGTATTACCCTCGTGAACCCACCGATTCCTTATTCTGCTAACAGATATTGGATCTCGACCAACGCGAGAAGCAGTGCAGCGATACGATAAACCGAAATCACGATAGGCTACAATCCGACCTTTATCAAAGTCGGAAACGTGATAGTATGCATTTCTCGTCCTTACAGGAGGCATCACAACAACGTTTCACCAGGCAACGCCGGTCAACTGCTGTTTGTGTATGAGAAATCTGTTGGAAACTTTCCTCATGACAGCACGTTGTAGGTTCCCCACCGGCGCCAACCTTGTGTGAATGCTCTGAAAAGCTAATCGTTTGCATATCACAGCATCTTCTTCCTGTCGGTTAAATTTCGCGTCTGTAGCGCGTCATCTTCTTGGTGTAGCAATTTTAATGACCAGTAGTGTATCTGCGTGATGCGAAAATTGGCAATTGGCCCTAAATAATGAAAAGTGTGATGTCATCCATTAAAACGAATCCGTTAAACGTCGATTACGCGGAAAATCAATCTATTCCCAAGGAGGTAAATTCTACTAAATACCTTGGAATTACTGTTACTAACTACACAAATTGCAAAGAACATATGGAAAAGTTCTGGGGAAGGCGAACCAAAGACTGCATTAAATTGTCAGAAAACTCACGAGATGCAACAGATTTACTAAAGATACTGCCTACACTACGCTTGTCTATCCTCTTTTGGAATCCTGCCCTGAGATGTGGGATCCTTACCAGATAAAATTGACGAAATACGTCGAGATATAGGAGAGGGAGTGTCACGGATATGACACAGAATTTGGGGTGAAACTCATTTTAAAAAAGGCGTTTTTCGTTGCAGTGAGATCTCACGAAATATCACTCACCAAGTTTCTGCTCTGAATGAGGAAATATTTTTTGACGCCGACCTACATAGTGACGAACGATCACCATGAAAAGTAAAGGAAATCAGAGCTTGCACGGAAAAATATAAGTATTCCTTTTTCTGCGCACTGTTCGAGAGTGGAATAACAGAGAACCAGTGTCAAGGTGGGTCGATGAACCCTTTGTCAGACACTTCAGTGTGATTTGCGGAGTAGCCATGTAGATGTGGACATAGATGAACCCGTACTAAAATTCTGAGCTGTAGATTCGCCTAACATTGTTAAACTTTTGGTTCAGACGCCTTTACTGGATTTGGTTTCAAAATATTTGACTAATTAAACTCAATGTTCAAAGCAGTGTCATTTACCGATCTCCATTCTCTTTGGTCTACCTACAAGGATATTTTTGGATCTTCCGTGGATTGTGCAAATTAATTTACCATCCATATAACTATGAAACGATAGACGGTGTCAAAATTTTGGAGCTCGTCGTTTACACTTCGTTGTTATAGGTGCTGTTGGAGCCGAGCTCAATGAACTTCAGGAATCGTCAGTTCAACGCTAATAACCATTCAGTAGGTGACACCAATCCCTGTCATTAAAACCCCTAATTGGTCTATTCATATTTACAGTGATTTGAAAGAAACTATGGTTCAAATGGTTCTGAGCACTATGGTACTTAACATCTGAGTTCATCAGTCCCTAGAACTTAGAACTACTTAAACCTAACTAACCTAAGGACATCACACACATCCATGCCCGAGGCGGGATTCGAACCTGTGCCCGTAGCACTAGCATGGTTCCAGACTGAAGCGCCTAGAACCTCTCGGCCATAGCAGAGGTTGATACATTTAAGAAGCAAATCGCATTGTAGAAGGGACAACTTCTGACAAAACACCGTCCATTTCCCTAAGTCTACTGGCGTAAAAAGAATCATGAACTATGAACAATCCATAGTGGCGTTGACAGAATTGCAAGAGAAGCTTTGTAAACGTTTGAGGACACTAGCAAACTCAAATCCGTTCTTGGGCTGTCTTAGAGACCGTTTGCCATCGCAGTTGAAAGATCCCCTGCATATCTGCAGGCGGAACTTGTTGACGTGCAGTGTAGTTCCCACTTACAAGACAAATTATATTACCTAAAAACAGTGCAGGAGTTCCACGCTGTTTTCTTCGGGAAGAGTTTCTACGTCTCCTTAATGAGGTTGTAAACGGGATATCAATGTTTCGATCGACATTTGTATGTGAAAGACTTTTTCCGCTTATGAAACTAATTAAGACGTGATTAAGTGATAACATAAGTAACGAAAATCTGCGGAACTGTCGGCGTCTGTCTGAATGCCGACAATTTGTGCCGATATAAATTTTATTATGTCTTCAGCAAGCCAAAATTAATTATATAGTACTAAAAATTTGTTTTGTTTGTGGTCTGTGTTGTAGATAAACATGAAATACGAAACAAAGCCGCTTGTCAAATGCAGCGCTATCGCAGTTCCCCTGCTCCCACCCCCTATTTCCCCCTCTTCCAACTCAGAAATCGTGACGTGGTACAGGGAAAAGTGTGCACTCGAGCGAGAGATATTGGCATGCGTGCATGAACACCGCACATGAGCCGAGTGCTTGGCCCTCTCTAACTTCAGAGATGCGTACCTGCACTTCGCATTACATAGCAAATCAGCAGAGTTACTGGTAATGAATACGCCATTTGGCATGTTCCAGTAAAATCATTTACCATTTGGGGTTGCGAGCATCCCAGCCGCATTTCAGAAATAATTAGGGCAGCCGATACATTGTATTATGCAGTGTGCTAACTATATAAAACATTCTCGGTATTCTTGCCGCGTCAGTTCTGGATAAAATCTTGAACTTTCGACGAATACCTCCATCGTCTCGTCAGGAGCTGACTCAGCTCCTGACGATGACGATGGAGGTATTAGTCGAAAGCTGGAGATTTTATCCAGAACTGACGCGGCAAGAATACCGAGAATGTATTATATATAAGTGCCTTCGCGAAAAACTTCGTTCCCAATGTGTTAACTAATAAGACAATATCATTGCAACAGCAGCTACGCTCGTATGGCGCCTTACGAACTTTTAAGCTCTTTTCATTCAGCGTTAAATACCTAGGGCTTATGATCAATAACAAAGGCATCACCCCCACGTGTGGCACAATAAGAAACCTGCCAACGGGCACTAATCCTAAATAACAACAGTTTTTTTCTCGGCAAAATTACCTACTATACAAAGAATATTATCTCCGCCTGCGGACATATACAGGGTGTTCAGAAATTCCCGTTACAAACTTCTGGGACTTTTAGAGAGGATTGAGTACATAATATTTTGAATAGGAACACATGTCCCGTATCGTACCGTTCCAGTCGTTTGAAAACATGCCTGCTAGGTAGGTATGAAACAGGGTAGTCATGGCGGGGGTGGTTAGTCGGATCAGCTGCTGTCATTTGACGTCTGTCGTACCTCTCTGACCTGTTTCGAGCTTAATTCACGTGTCTGTGAGTGTTTAGAGCAACATAGCTGAGTACACGTTTGCAGAATACACCGACATGATGATTCTGATTGGCGAGGCTCACGGTAATGGAAGATCTGCTCATCGTCCTTATTAGGATCGTTCTCCGCAACGTCCGACTCCATCACATGCCCTTGTCGCCACAATTACGCAACGGTCAGGAGTCGTGACTGTAGTACTCAAGGAGACGCCGCGCACTCCAAATGGAAGATGTCGTACTGTCTCAAGTTGAAGAAAGCTCGTCAACGAGTACAAGACCAGTTTCACAGACTGTTTATGAGTGGAACTGTAAAACAAGTGATGTGCTGGGTCACTCCTAATCAATTACTTGTAAAGGTGTTGCTCGGCAACGGTACGTTTCCGGACATGTTTTCCAGTTCAAAATATTATTTATTCACTCCCCTCTACAAGTTCTAGAATCCTGTAACGCGAATTTCAGAACACCCTGTATATGGACGCAGATGAGCTGGTGTGATTCTCGTCGCAGAGTAGTGTGGAAATCTTTCACGGACGAAGCCTCGTATGGGCAGAACCACTGACCCACGTATTTACTTGCCAGCGGTGGTAGGCCGGGCCAGTCAGTTCTTAGGCTGAGACTGAGTAACTAGGACCTGGCTTACGCATCGCGCCGTGCTCTTGGTTCTGTATAATAATTGTTTAGGTCATCCGCGCTGGTAGCGGTCGTACTTTTCTCTGCTTCAACCTGTACGCTGTGTTTCGACTCTCAGAGACTGATCCACACGTCGAGGCTTTTCCTCTTCCTCATTCTCACTCCTTAGCTTCCAGAAGAGGATCCACCATCGGCGAAAGTAGTGACATTTGTGCTGACAGGGCACTTTTGTAGTGTTGTCCCGTCTGTACATAAGTGGCGAAGCAGGACGTCTTCTAAGTATGACGTTTGTTTTTCGTCATGTTCATTTGTGTCCAAGGTGGACAGGAAGTTTTTTTCAGTGCTGACTGGAACAGTTGCGCCTCCAGAAACAACAACGGCATCTGCTCCAACATCACACTCACGAGCAACTTAAACTAAAGGCGAACCTGATCCACTTCAAATGGTTCAAATGGCTCTGAGCACTATGGGGCTTAACTGCTGAGGTCATCAGTCCCCTAGAACTTAGAACTACTTAAACCTAACTAACCTAAGGACAACATACACATCCATGCCCGAGGCAGGATTCGAGCCTGCGATCGTAGCGATCGCGCAGTTCCAGACTGTAGCGCCTAGAACCGCTCGGCCACTCCGGCCGGCCCTGATCCACTCTCACGCCCTTCTGGTGGCAGGCCAACCCCCTGCAAAGATGGTTCAAATAGCTCTGAGCACTATGGGACTTAACATCTGAGATCATCAGTCCCCTAGAACTTAGAACTACTTAAACCTAACTAACCTAAGGACATCACATACATCCATGCCCGAGGCAGGATTCGAGCCTGCGATCGTAGCGGTCGCGCAGTTCCAGACTGTAGCGCCTAGAACCGCTCGGCCACTCTGGCCGGCCCTGATCCACTCTCACGCCCTTCTGGTGGCAGGCCAGCCCCCTGCAAAGATGGTTCAAATAGCTCTGAGCACTATGGGACTTAACATCTGAGATCATCAGTCCCCTAGAACTTAGAACTACTTAAACCTAACTAACCTAAGGACATCACATACATCCATGCCCGAGGCAGGATTCGAGCCTGCGATCGTAGCGGTCGCGCAGTTCCAGACTGTAGCGCCTAGAACCGCTCGGCCACTCTGGCCGGCCCTGATCCACTCTCACGCCCTTCTGGTGGCAGGCCAGCCCCCTGCAAAGATGGTTCTAATAGCTCTGAGCACTATGGGACTTAACATCTGAGATCATCAGTCCCCTAGAACTTAGAACTACTTAAACCTAACTAACCTAAGGACATCACATACATCCATGCCCGAGGCAGGATTCGAGCCTGCGATCGTAGCGGTCGCGCAGTTCCAGACTGTAGCGCCTAGAACCGCTCGGCCACTCTGGCTGGCCCTGATCCACTCTCACGCCCTTCTGGTGGCAGGCCAGCCCCCTGCAAAGATGGTTCAATTAGCTCTGAGCACTATGGGACTTAACATCTGAGGTCATCAGTCCCGTAGAACTTACAACTACTTAAACCTAACTAACCTAAGGACATCATACACATCCATGCCCGAGGCAGGATTCGAACCTGCGACCGTAACAGTCGCGCGGTTCCGGACTGAAGCGCCTAGAACCGCTCGGCCACCGTGGCCGGCAAGGGGCTTCATACACACAAAATTGGCTACAAGGTAGCGTTGATGGTAGCACAATGTAACGCAAAAGGCGTTCGACAGATGAAATACAGAGATGAAAAACGTTAAAAAACATTGCGTATTAGAAGGAATTAACACAAAGAAGACCATAAAATACATTATTAAAAATAATATTATTAAAAATATGCCAAAAGAAGATAATTACAATGAATGTAAAACCGAGATCTAAGCTAAAGTGAGAAACTAGGGAGAAACTGGAGGAAACATTACATAAAAATGAAAATATATGGCCGGCCGGGGTGGCCGAGCGGTTCTAGGCGCTACAGTCTGGAACCGCGCGACCGCTACGGTCGCAGGTTCGAATCCTGCCTCTGGCATGGATGTGTGTGATGTCCTTAGGTTAGTTAGGTGTAAGTAGTTCTAAGTTATAGGGGACTGATGACCTCAGAGCTTAAGTCCCATAGTGCTCAGAGCCATTTGAAAATATATGTGCATTTCATTTTACAAAAGAAAGAATATTATAAAGTTACAGTATTTGGGGTTAAGATTGAGAACCGGCCAGTGTGGCCGAGCGGTTCTAGGCACATCAGTCCGGAACCGCGCTGCTGCTAGGGTCGCAGGTTCGAATCCTGCCTCGGGCATGGATGTGTATGAAGTCCGTGGTTTAGTTAGGTTTTAGTAGTTCTAAGTTTAGGGGACTGATGACCTCAAATGTTAAGTCTCATAGTGCTTAGAGCAGTTTGAACCATGTTGAAGATTAAGAATAGGAAAGAAATAGGGACACAGTTGCACATTGACAAACTTTATTTGTTACGTGTACTCGTAGACAGTGAATAAAGTAATAGGCATAATTAATACTGTTCTTTTTAATATTAGATGGCATGTTACTTAATGGATAATTTCCAGGCTATGCTGTTCATCCTGCTCACTATTTTTGCTGCATTGGTTCATTCCTCCATGTGTGGTTCCTGTACCTCCTTCAATCTTTCCTCCATGTTTTACAGTTTTTTTCCGTCTATGTCGTGCTCTTCTCTTGGTGTTTTTCTAACATAATTTCATCCCTTCCGTCGAACCTCTCTCTTAATCTTCACTTTTTACTGAGATACTTAGCATGCATAAATAATGTACATATGCCTATGAAAATCCAATCTAGACTACATTTTCTATTATCATGTTTTTAATGTTTACGCATTTTGCAGTGCTATACGTCATGTAGTACTTTTTAAACATTTTATATTTACTCAAATTAGGCATACAGAAACGCTAATGCAAACAGAGTGTCGAATCAAAACACTTCAGCCGTCTAAATTTTCAGTTGTTATTTTATTGAGTGATTAGTTTCGGCGATATATTACGCCATCTTCAGGTCCCCTCACCGAAGTGTGAGAAGATTCCAACCTCTGGTCCAGTCAAAATAGGGGCCGCCATTCAGTGACTAGACCAGAGGCGGGAATCTTCCACACGTCGGTCAGGGAGCCTGAAGACGGCTTAATATATCGCCGAAACTGGTTGCTCAGTAAAATAACTATTGGAAATTTAGATGGCTGAAAGGTGTTTTGATTCGACATTCTGTATTGAACAGCTGAGGTCCCGCAACCATCTTTATAAAGGTGTGCATACAGAAGCTACTGCAAACGGTTTTTTCCCTTCAATTTTCGCAATTTAGTTACATATACTGATTTCTTTATGTTTCTTATTCTTGTTACTCACTGTAAAAATGGTATTTATTTGAATTATGTACTACATTACTCTATTCACTGTCTTTGACTACATATAAGAAATAAAGTTTGTTAACCTTAATTTTCCTACATATACTCCATTTTACTAGACTAACGACATTTTACTCTTTCTTTCGTGAGATATAATTCATATACATTTTCAGTTTTATGTAATACGATATGACTACTGTGCCACCTTGCATTCTCCGTTTTCTCTCTCCCCCAACCCCTCCACCCAACCCCATACCTTAGATTTCGGTTTTACAGTCACTGTATTACCTTATTTTGACACATTTGTAATGATGTATTTTATGGTCTTTTTTGTATTAATTCCTCTTAATATGCTTCGTTTAGAAAATATTATTATATCTGTATTTGATCTGTCAAACACCTCCAGTGTTACGTTGTGCTCCCATCCACGCCACCTCGTGGTCATTTTTGTTGCCTTGTACATAACGTGAAATTTGCTTACTCAGTTGTACTCTGAAACCACTTACTTGTACGAGACGCCGTACTGCGAATATGACGCCTCTTACCTCCTCTGGTACGTTCGTTTTAATTCATGATGTTATAAACTTCTGCCAATGTTTAAAATGTTAGCTATTTTTCTGCGTATATTTTGAAGCTGAGTAAATATAGTTGAGTTACTGAACATCAAGTGACTAAATTTTCCTCCAGCGACCGTAACAGAAGTGTGTAGGATAGGAGGTACTGGTGGAAGTAAAGCTGTGAGGACGGCTCGTGAGTCACGCTTGGTTAGCTCAGGTGGCAGTTGAGCCTCGGTGGTCTAACGCTGACTAACTATGGTCGAGACGGCGCTGCTTGGCGCAGACATACGCTTGATTTCTACCACAAGGTACTGAAGGACTATGATACTATGACCGCGTCTCCAGAACGACAAACAACGACTCTGCGTTCTAATGTTTAGATCATCGCCCACACGTTACGTAACTTAGAGGAGGCGACAGTTCGATTGAGGACGCTGGATAGTATATCAAGTCAACGCCCGTGTATGTCCCACATACTTCGTGAACGTAAACGACGCCGAAGAGCGCTGATACACTCAATCGACACAGAAGGCGGTCGTCGCCTCTCCTCACAACACGAGATAGGCGCCGCATTCCACGACTACTATTCCAAGCAGTATTCGGCTTAGATCCCTGATCCGAGGGCATTTGCATACGTTTCTCAGACGGTTTACGGCACCATTACCCCTGCAATGGAGGCAGCTTTGCTGAACGATATTTCGGAAGAGGAAGTGATAGCTGCCATTGGTTACCGAGCGGCAAACAAGTCTCCCCTTAGAATTTTACCGGACTTTTCAACATTTATAAGACACTCGATGGGCGGACATCTATCACGAACTACTATTTACAGACTTAACGTTCACTCCGACCTTTGTGGATGGGGTGATTATGCCAATTCACAAACCGGCCGGTGGCTTACGGATATAAGATTACCGCCCGCTGACGCTCCTGAATTCTAACTACAAGATTTTTTCCAGGCTGTTGGCGGCACATTTACACCAGACCTTACACCAAGTTATTTCACCTAATCAGATGTTGCTAGGAGGTGAAAATAACATTCAAACAGCATTCAGTGAATACCGCAACTTAATCGCACTGGCGAGGGCATTTCGTCTGAAGGGTGCACTGGCGTCAATCGATTTCAGTCAAGCCTTCGATCGCATGGCCCATGACTATTTAGAAAAGGTTCTCCGACATATGCGATACACGTAGCTACTTATCACTCGCGTGATGCGACTCCTCCGTGGTGCGAACTCCAAGGTGGTCGTTAAAGCACGATCTATGCCGCCCATCACGATTTCTCAACCCGGACACCAAGGACGCCCTCTGTCTACATTGCTCTATGCTGTGTCCCTCGAACCACTATTATGCGGGCTGCATCAACGACAAACGGGCATGACAATACGAGGTCCCACATTCCGATGTAAAGCGTATGCTGCTGACCTGGTGATTGTGACGCGCAGAGGTGACGAAACTGGTAACACACTGCATTGGATCGCTATCTATGGCATGGCCTCGGATATTCGTATCGACACCGCCAAATCTGTGACGTTGAATATCGGGGTCGAGCTGCCTGTTGACTCTGTCATCCCCCTACAGCTCAGAAATACCAGGAAATGCTTCGGCATTGATTTCAATGACGATATACGACGGACCGCCGCTCACAACTACCGACGACTTTTACAAAATGTTCCGACAGAGGTTACCTGCAATCAGCTAAGGGCACTGGATATCTTACAACGGACTCAATATGCCAACACACATTTGGCTTCACGCATCCCGTACATCGCCCACCTATGCCAAAGATGTTAGCTCGCCGCATACTACCGGGTTTTGGATTCTTTGTGAGTTCAGGTATGCTTTTCAAGATCAAGTATGAAATTCTGACCCTACCTCTGGATCGGGGAGGGAATGGGCTTGTCCATGTTTATGACAAGGCGGTCGCACTACATCTAAGCACGTCAGTCAAATTAAGGCACCGCCAATCGGCCAGTTTGACGGGTTTGTCATTAAAGGAAACAGTGCAGCCCTCCCTTACGCCGCCTGTGACGATGCAACACTTCCCCCCACTCACTCTTCCACGTCGGTATCTTTTATCTGGACTCCAGTTACGCACAACTCGCCCTACCAGCTATTCGAATGGCGACGGGCAGCGTATCGTGTCATACAGCGCGGTGGAGCGAATAACGTATTTTAGAGGAAGCATCCGAGACTTTGTAGGAACGTGGTGTGGCGGACGATTCACCATGTTATGCTGGACACCGCCGTCACTGTGATGTGGTTTGTTATGGTTAACGGAAAGCAGGTGAACAGATCGAGGCTGCACGCGAGCCACACTGTGCACGGGCTGTGGAGTCCAAGATGACGATGAACACCGTCTTCGCTGCGACTCATCGGTAGCAGTGTGGCGTTCGGCGAAGCAAATGTTGGCGTACTTTCTCCGAGTGACACCAAATCCCGTTGAACCTAGGACCTTCTTGAACGAAACGTACAGTATTAACCACGTTCCAAAACTAATGTTGTGACGTGGCTTCGAGGACACGCAGTGCATTATTTGTTTCAAGACGGCCCTAAGGACACTTTGGACTTCTGGAACCATTTGCAGGAACGACAGAACAAGATAATCTGTAACCGAAAATATAGACAATATTTCTCCATTATTTCCGGATCTTCTGCGCAGCTAGATCATCACGGGTAGGAACAGCTAGAATTAATAGATGATGATATAGTAACGCACGATTCAACGTGGGACTATCTTAATCTATACGAGAAGTCATTCCTGGATGAGTAAGCTATGGCAGAGTTTTGACATGACCCTTTGCACTATGCTGTGGTATGTGCCCCCCCGCCCCCCTCCTCTGTCTTTTATTTTTGGTCTTAACTGTGAAAGGATCCTCGGCTGTTTTTACTTCCAGACCAGCGCATAATGCAGTACCAATTACAGGTGGTATGAATTCCACTATTAGATTTTATTTCATGTCTTCTGTACGCGCATACATCAATCCTTTTTGTTTTTCTGCGGCACTAGCAACACAAGGTGTTTCAAAATTACACCGCCAAACTTACATGTGATGTAGAAGATATCTTGAGGAACAAAATGAAAACAGGTACCAGTGTCTGAAAAACGTCATTAAACGACACTACAGAGTGAAATTGCAGGGTGATCCCGAGATTGCGTGATGATGGAGAAGGGTAAACGTATCGGTTAAAGATAAGCGACTCTGGATTATAAACAACCGACTTGAAATTTGTACACGAAAATCGTTCTAATACCTCTGACACTGGAATACGCTGTTACGGTTGTTTCTAAGTACGGGGGGGGGGGGGGGGAGGGAGGGGGGTGGTAGTAAAAATGGGCTCTAAAATGTGTACCTTAGGAGTTACGGGCACTCGTTTCAGAGTTACGAAGAAGAACCAATGCTCATAGCTCTTAACGTATGCGCTGTAGAACTCATGTTTACTAGAATTTTTTTATTGTTTTGGTCTGTACTGCCGCTTCTGAAAGTTGCCTACCCTACAGTCTTAGAAACAACATTACGGGTACATGTATTCCACGGTCAGAGGTATCAGAACGATTTTCGCTTACAGCTTTCGAATCGTTCGTTTCCGGACCGGTTTCCGTTGTCTCAAATTAATACATTTATTCGTCTCCTTCAACCCTGAAAGTTTGTAACATAATCACAGTCACCATGTGTATACATACATTTACAGGCACCGGAGTCCGTAATTTCCTAGCCTCATTTTGCTCCTCAAGACAACTTCTACATCCCCTCGAAATTTGTCGATGTAATTTTGGAACACCTTGTATATTGCGCTCTCCCCTCCATACACTTAGCCTCCAATTTGATGCAACAAGTGCACTACTCAGTTTCAGTCTTTTCCGATAAAACACACACACACACACACACACACACACACACACACACACACACACATAAACAAAAAGACTAATTTGTAGAAGAAGAGACATACACTACTGGCCATTAAAATTGCTACACCACGAAGATGACGTGCTACAGAAGCGAAATTTAACTGACGGGAACAAGATGCTGTGATATGCAAATGATTAGCTTTCCAGAGCATCACACAAGGCTGGCGCCGGTGGCGACACCTACAACCTGCTCACATGAGGAAAGTTTCCAACCGATTTCTCATACACAAACAGCAGTTGACTGGCATTGCCTGGTGAAACGTTGTTGTGATACCTCGTGTAAGGAGGAGAAATGCATACCATCACGTTTCCGACTTTGATAAAGGTCGGGTGTAGCCTATCGCCATTGCAGTTTATCGTATCGCGACATTGCTGCTCGCGTTGGTCAAGATCCAATGACTGTTAGCAGAATACGAAATCGGTGGATTCAGGAGGGAAATACGGAACGCCGTGCTGGATCCCAACGGCCTCGTATCGCTAGCAGTCGAGATGACAGGCATCTTATGCGCATGGCTGTAACGGATCGTGCAGCCACGTTCAAATGGTTCAAATGGCTCTGAGCACTATGGGACTTAACATCTGTGGTCATCAGTCCCTTACTTAAACCTAACTAACCTAAGGACATCACACACATCCATGCCCGAGGCAGGATTCGAACCTGCGACCGTAGCAGTCGCGCTGCAGCCACGTCTCGATCCCTGGGTCAGCAGATGGGGACGTTTGCAAGACATCAACCATCTGCACGAACAGTTCGACGACATTTGCAGCAGCATGGACTATCAGCTCGGATACCATGGCTGCGGTTACCCTTGACGCTGCATCACAGACAGGAGCGCCAGCGATGGTGTACTCAACGACGAACCTGGATGCACGGATAGCAAAACGTCATTTTTTCGGATGAATCCAGGTTCTGTTTACAGCATCACGATGGTCTCATCCGTGTTTGGCGACATTGCGCTGAACGCACATTGGAAGCGTGTATCGTCATCGATACTGGCGTATCAACCGGCGTGATGGTATGGGGTGCCATTGGTTACACGTCTCGGTCACCTCTTGTTCGCATTGACGGCACTTTGAACAGTGGACGTTACATTTCAGATGTGTTACGACCCGTGGCTCTACCCTTCATTCGATCCCTGCGAAACCCGACATTTCAGCAGGATAATGTAAGACCGCATGTTGCAGGTCCTGTACAGGCCTTTCTGGATACAGAAAATGTTCGACTGCTGCCATGGCCAGCACATTGTCCAGGTCTCTCACCAATTGGAAACGTCTGGTTAATGGTGGTCGAGCAACTGGCTCATCACAATACGCCAGTCACTACTCTTGATGAACTGTGATATCGTGTTGAAGCTGCAAAGGCAACTGTACCTGTACACGTCATCCAAGCTCTGTTTGACTCAAAGCCCAGGCGTATCAAGGCCGTTATTACAGCCAGAGGTGGTTGTTCTGGGTGCTGATTTCTCAGGATCTATGCACCCAAATTGCGTGAAAATGTAATCACATGTCAGTTTTAGTATAATATATCTGTCCAATGAACACCCGTTTATCATTTGCATTTCCTCTTGGTGTAGCAGTTGTAATGGCCAGTAGTGCATTTTTTTATTTGATGCAGATGTTGTAACTTTTTATTTTATGTTTGGAAAATTCCTTATTTAAAGGCAGTGAACCTGGGCCAAAAATAAATAAATAGATAAATAAAGCTGTTAAAGCAAAAAAGGAAAAAGAGAAGTGTTGTGTACATAGTTACGCATAGTCAGCGTGTACACAACTTCCCCACTAGAGCGTCCCGCTAAGCACAACAGCGCAGGCACAGCGCTCATCCGTCTCCACACTACGAGATGGCGCTGTCTTAGAGACGGACCAAATTCTGCTTCCGCCGATCCGCGTGTTAATATTTAACGCCGCCAATGAGATTGCTGCTAACGTAGAACCTTTTCTCCTCGCGGATTACACTCGCGCAGTGATACCTTAACGCACGAGGTATTATAACGAGTGTACAGATCTCCGCTTAGTCAGTCTGCATTAGTCTACATAAGTCTGCACCTGTCTGTACCAGTCTACCTTAGTCTGTACCAGTCTATAGTCAAGTTTCAGTCTATGCCTAGCAAGATTATCATATTCCTGAACATAGCCATGAAGATAAATGAATAGACACTTTGTCAAGTATCAGAGATATGTGAGAATAAGATTAACGTACCAAGACCAAAGGAACTTCAGATTGTCAATTGTAAATAGCCTCCAGAACCAAGTTAAGTTACTTTTATGCTTGTTATTATTTTAATAAATGTGTGGGAAAATTAATCAAGTTCTGTTTAAAGTTGGTCACCATCAATCTGCTACTCTAAGCGTGCAAGTGGCATTTCTATCGTCTGACCTAACGGCAGAAGATAAACACGCCACTATAAGACCACGAGACATGTTGCTGACACTCGCCTACTTCGTTAGAGCGACAAGTCAAATAATCTGATGGTGTGTGTACCGAAGGTGTTACAGTACGCATACCACAAAAAGGTAGCAGAGCACTTGCCCGCGAAAGGCAAGTTCCAGCTCGGTCCGGCACACAGTTTTAATCTGCCAGGAAGATTCGATTCATATATTTTCATCCGGGCGTTCGTATGCCTAGCACGAAATGAAAAATCACAGATAGTCTAGAGTGGTGCAGCTCATCCCTCTCCCCCTTTGGAATGTCAGGGTCGCCCACTTCCCTGCTTGTCATAGGAGAAGAAACTGTTAATGAGCTCAAAAATCCTATAGGGCTCCACTGAATTTCTGATGATCGAATGGCACATTTTTGTCCCCTCGGGACAAGATATAGCCTAGGAAGGCTCGATTAGTGATGTTCACACCTACAGTGAGATAGGAAACTTGCCGATTGTGTACGGTGTGTGTGTGTGTGTGTGCGAGGTGGCCAGCCACACCTGTTGCTGGTACTGCATATTACATGGGCGGCTGCATTACCTGGCAAGTGCGGTCGAGAAGTTGGAGGAGGCGGCGCGCGCCACGTCGCCCCAGCAGGTGGCGCGGGTGGGGAGCAGCGCGGGGGCGATGACTGCGTGCGGCTCCGGCTGGCAGCGCTCCAGCACGGCGCGCACCGCGTCCACCAGCAGGCGCGTCGCCGCGCGCACCACCGCCTTGTCGGGAGGCAGCGCCGCGGCGCGCAGCGACAGCAGCCCCACCGACAGCTCGTCGTCGGCGTCTGCGTCGTCCGACGCGTCCGCCCACGGCGGCGGGGGCGGCTGATCCCGGTGCCACGCGCGCCCGCCCCCACCATCCTGGATCGCCAGCACGTCTGACACGCGCTCCCCTCTTATGGACATTCTGTAACACACATACAAGAAGACGTAAATATTCCAGAATTCGAATCAAGAACAGCTGGTAACATGAATAATTTACAAGCAGTGGAGCAACTGAAATCACTTAATAAAAGCAACTCTATATATACTAAGACGGTATCTGTTCTTTCGGACATGTTCGAAAGAACAGATAGCATCTTAGTGTATATATAGTTAAGGCTTACCGGTCACTTGACCATCTTCTTCTTCTGTGCGAAAGCACAAACAGTGCCCGAACTCTTACGAGAATCGGCAACGCGCCGCGAGTAATGAGTATAATGGGCGGGGGCACTACGAATGTAGTGCCGGACAATACGTTGAGAATGTGGGTTTCACGGGAGGCGTGCCAGAGATAAATCCCTGCAGTCGCGCTATCCTCGGTGGTTCAGATGGATAGAGCGTCTGCCATGTAAGCTGGAGATCCCGGATTCGAATCCCGATCGGGGCGCACATTTTCATCTGTCCCCGTTCTACATCTACATCTACGTCCATACTCCGCAAGCCACCTGACGGTGTGTGGCGGAGGGTACCTTCAGTACCTCTATCGGTTCTCCCTTCTATTCCAGTCTCGTATTGTTCGTGGAAAGAAGGACTGTCGGTATGCCTCTGTGTGGGCTCTAATCTCTCTGGTTTTATCCTCATGGTCTCTTCGCGAGATATACGTAGGAGGGAGCAATATACTGCTTGACTCTTCGGTGAAGGTATGTTCTCGAAACTTCAATAAAAGCCCGTACCGAGCTACTGAGCGTCTCTCCTGCAGAGTCTTCCAATGGAGTTTATGTATCATCTCCGTAACGCTTTCGCGATTACTAAATGATCCTGTAACGAAGCGCGCTGCTCTCCGTTGGATCTTCTCTATCTCTTCTATCAACCCTATCTGGTACGGATCCCACACTGCTGAGCAGTATTCAAGCAGTGGGCGAACAAGCGTACTGTAACCTACTTCCTTTGTTTTCGGATTGCATTTCCTTAGGATTCTTCCAATGAATCTCAGTCTGGCATCTGCTTTACCGACGATCAACATTATATGATCATTCCATTTTAAATCACTCCTAATGCGTACTCCCAGATAATTTATGGTATTAACTGCTTCCAGTTGCTGACCTGCTATTTTGTAGCTAAATGATAAAGGATCTATCTTTCTGTATATTCGCAGCACATTACACTTGTCTACATTGAGATTCAATTGCCATTCCCTGCACCATGCGTCAATTCGCTGCAGATCCTCCTGCATTTCAATACAATTTTCCATTGTTACAACCTCTCGGTATACCACATCATCATCTGCAAAAAGCCTCAGTGAACTTCCGATGTCATCCACCAGGTCATTTATGTATATTGTGAATAGCAACGGTCCTATGACACTCCCCTGCGGCACGCCTGAAATCACTCTTACTTCGGAAGACTTCTCTCCATTGACAATAACATGCTGCGTCCTGTTATCTAGGAACTCCTCAATCCAATCACACAATTGGTCTGATAGTCCATATGCTCTTACTTTGTTCATTAAACGACTGTGGGGAACTGTATCGAACGCCTTGCGGAAGTCAAGAAACACGGCATCTACCTGTGAACCCGTGTCTATGGCCCTCTGAGTCTCGTGGACGAATAGCGCGAGCTGGGTTTCACATGACCGTCTTTTTCGAAACCCATGCTGATTCCTACAGAGTAGATTTCTAGTCTCCAGAAAAGTCATTATACTCGAACACAATACGTGTTCCAAAATTCTGCAACTGATCGACGTTAGAGATATAGGTCTATAGTTCTGCACATCTGTTCGACGTCCCTTCTTGAAAACGGGGATGACCTGTGCCCTTTTCCAATCCTTTGGAACGCTACGCTCTTCTAGAGACCTACGGTACACCATTGCAAGAAGGGGGGCAAGTTCCTTCGCGTACTCTGTGTAAAATTGAACTGGTATCCCATCAGGTCCAGAGGCCTTTCCTCTTTTGAGCGATTTTAATTGTTTCTCTATCCCTCTGTCGTCTATTTCGATATCTACCATTTTGTCATCTGTGCGACAATCTAGAGAAGGAACTACAGTGCAATCTTCCTCTGTGAAACAACTTTGGAAAAAGACATTTAGTATTTCGGCCTTTAGTCTGTCATCCTCTGTTTCAGTACCATTTTGGTCACAGAGTGTCTGAACATTTTGTTTTGATCCACCTACCGCTTTGACATAAGACCAAAATTTCTTAGGATTTTCTGCCAAGTCAGTACATAGAACTTTACTTTCGAATTCATTGAACGCCTCTCGCATAGCCCTCCTCACACTACATTTCGCTTCGCGTAATTTTTGTTTGTCTGCAAAGCTTTGGCTATGTTTATGTTTGCTGTGAAGTTCCCTTTGCTTCCGCAGCAGTTTTCTAACTCGGTTGTTGTACCACGGTGGCTCTTTCCCATCTCTTACGATCTTGCTTGGCACATACTCATCTAACGCATAATGTACGACGGTTTTGAACTTCGTCCACTGATCCTCAACACTATCTGTACTTGAGACAAAACTTTTGTGTTGAGCCAACAGGTACTCTGAAATCTGCTTTTTGTCACTTTTTCTAAACAGAAAAATCTTCCTACCCTTTTTAATATTCCTATTTACGGCTGAAATCATCGATGCCGTAACCGCTTTATGATCGCTGATTCCCTGTTCTGCGTTAACTTTTTCAAATAGTTCGGGTCTGTTTGTCACCAGAAGGTCTAATATGTTATCCCCACGAGTCGGTTCTCTGTTTAACTGCTCAAGGTAGTTTTCAGATAAAGCACTTAAAAAAATTTCACAGGATTCTTTGTCCCTGCCACCCGTTATGAACGTTTGAGTCTCCCAGTCTATATCTGGCAAATTAAAATCTCCACCCAGAACTATAACATGGTGGGGAAATCTACTCGAAATATTTTCCAAACTATCCTTCAGGTGCTCAGCCACAACAGCTGTTGAGCCAGGGGGCCTATAGAGACATCCAATTACCATGTCTGAGCATGCTTTAACCGTGACCTTCACCCAAATCATTTCACATTTCGGATCTCCGTCAATTTCCTTCGATACTATTGCACTTCTTATCGCTATAAACACGCCTCCCCCTTCACTGTTCAGCCTGTGTCTACGGTATACATTCCAATCTGAGTTTAGGATTTCATTACTGTTTACGTCTGGTTTCAGCCAACTTTCTGTCCCTAGTACTATATGGGCATTGTGACCGTTTATTAATGAGAGCAGTTCTGGGACCTTTCTATAGACGCTCCTGCAGTTTGCTATTAGCACATTAATATTGTTATTCCCTGTTGCATTTTGCCTAATCCTACCTTGCCGCGTCTCAGGAGGCGTCTTGTCGGGCCTAGGGAGGGGATTCTCTAACCTAAAAAACCCCCATGTGCACTCCACACGTACTCCGCTACCCTTGTAGCCGCTTCCGGCGTGTAGTGCACGCCTGACCTATTCAGGGGGACCCTACATTTCTCCACCCGATAGCGGAGGTCGAGAAATTTGCACCCCAGATCTCCGCAGAATCGTCTGAGTCTCTGGTTTAAGCCTTCCACTCGGCTCCAAACCAGAGGACCGCGATCGGTTCTGGGAACGATACTACAGATTGTTAGCTCTGATTCCACCCCGCGAGCGAGGCTTTCCGCCTTCACCAATTCCGCCAACCGCCTGTACGAACTGAGGATGACCTCTGAACCCAGACGGCAGGAGTCATTGGTGCCGACATGAGCAACAATTTGCATTCGGGTGCACCCAGTGCTCTCTATCGCCGCCGGTAGGGCCTCCTCCACATCTCGGATGAGGCCCCCCGGCAAGCAGACAGAGTGAACACTGGCCTTCTTCCCCGACCTTCCCGCTATTTCCCTAAGTGGCTCCATCACCCGCCTAACGTTGGAGCTCCCAATAACTAATAAACCCCTCCCCCCCTGTGCCTGCTCGGACCTTGCTGAAGGAGCAGCCACATGTCCACTCACAGGCAGAGCGGGCGATGCCACACGGCCAGCCTCCGCATTGACCCTCCGCCTCGTGCGCCGCGAACGCCGCTGAACCCGCCACTCCCCTTGGGGAGAGGGTGGCCCAACCGCGCCCGGTACCGGCGAAGATGTCTCGACAGCAGGGACAGTGTGTGAAGCATATAACACCTGGGGTGTACCCTGCGACGCACCAGACTCCCCACTGCCGCTACACTCCGAGGCAGCAGCCTGAAGACGGCTGACCGCGGCCATCAACACGCTCAGCTGTTCGCGAACAGTGGCCAGCTCCTCCTGCGTCCGTACACAGCAGTCACACATCCTATCCATCCTAAGGAATCAATTTACTGAAGAGAGTTGTTCAACCTTTAACTAGACTGCTAATTCACTAAAGGCGGCTGTTTATTCACTAAACTGGGGTTGCTAGCCACTTCTTGTAGAAAACAATGAAAATTGCACTACCTGTCTCTGGACTGTATTGAAAACAAACACTAGCACCACTGGCACTATGGTTGACTAAAGGGACTCTCTCTGACTGTATTCAAAACAAACACGAAATCTATGGAACACTATTAATAGCACCAGAGAATTAAAGCTTCCTAAAAGCAAATACACACGGAAGAAGAAGTGACAAGTGAGAAAAATACAGTTAATACTTAAATTAAGGTAGCTCGCTGCACAGCAGACGTGAAGCAGACGGCAGTTACGACGACACTGACTCTACTGGCACTATGGCTGACTAAAGGGACTCTCTGACTGTATTCAAAACAAACACGAAATCTATGGAACACTATTAATAGCACCAGACAATTAAAGTTTCCTAAAAGCAAATACACACGGAAGAAGTGACAAGTGAGAAAAATACAGTTAATACTTAAATTAAGGTAGCTCGCTGCACAGCAGACGTGAAGCAGACGGCAGTTACGACGACACTGACTCTACTGGCACTATGGCTGACTAAAGGGACTCTCTGACTGTATTCAAAACAAACACGAAATCTATGGAACACTATTAATAGCACCAGACAATTAAAGCTTCCTAAAAGCAAATACACACGGAAGAAGTGACAAGTGAGAAAAATACAGTTAATACTTAAATTAAGGTAGCTCGCTGCACAGCAGACGTGAAGCAGACGCCCGTAAGCAGCTAAGGGTGTTCATTTCACTGTAAAAGCAAGTCTTCCAGTCCAGACCGTATGCCAATCAGGTTCCTTTCAGAAAACGCTGAAGCAATAACTCAGTACTTAACAATCATATACAACCGCTCGCTCGATGAAAGATCCGTACCCAAAGACTGGAAAGTGGCATAAGTCATACCAATATTCTAGAAAGGCATTAGGAATAATCCACTAAATTACAGGATCATATCATTAGGGTCGATATGCAGCAAGATTTTGGAACATACGCCAGGTGATCAAAAAGTCAGTATAAATTTGAAAACTTAATAAACCACGGAATAATGTAGATACAGAGGTAAAAATTGACACACATGCTCGGAATGACATGGGGTTTTATTAGAACCAAAAAAAAACGAAGTGCACAAAACGTCAGAGAGATGGCACTGGACACCAAAACGTCAGTGACTGCGCATGACAATCGTGTATAAAAGGAGCTATAATGAGAGAGAGAATCAGATGCGCCAGCAGTCGCAGCGTGTTGACGTTACCTTAAAAGGCGCTTTTAGTGAAGCTGTATTATCAGAATGGGGAACGTGCTAGTTCAGCGTTACGATCCTTTCGCCATAGGAAGGGGTTTCGAACGGGTAAAGGTCCGTTGACAAATGCAGCCGTGGCGAGAATGATTTCGAAGTTCGAAGCCACGGGTTGTTTAGATGAGAGACCCCGTAGTGGCCGACCGAGCCCAAGACGTAATGCTGCTGGGACAGTTCACGAAGAAATTGAGACTGTAGCGGGTCCGTCTACGCACGGGGAAGTCAGCGGTCGTGCAGTCGCACGTCGCACCGGCATTCCATACACTACTGTTTGCTAGGCACTTAGGCGTACCCTCCGATGCTATCCGTACAAAATCCATCGGCATCATGAAATGTTACCTGGCGATTTAGTGAAGCGGAGGGCATTTGCGGTGTGGGCGTTTCAAAAGATGGCGGAAGATGACAACTGGTTGAGTAACGTGTTTTAGACCGACGAAGCTCATTTCACGATCCGAGGGTCTGTCAACGCCCACAACTGCAGCATTTGGGCTCCCGAAAATCCTAGAGCCAGCCGCAGTGGTCTAGCGGTTCTAGGCGCTCAGTCCGGAACGGCGCGACTGCTACGGTCGCAGGTTCGAATCCTGCCTTGGGCATGGATGTGTGTGATGTCCTTAGGTTAGTTAGGTTTAAGTAGTTCTAAGTTCTAGGGACTGATGACCACAGGCGTTAAGTCCCATAGTGCTCAGAGCCATTTGAACCATTTTTGAAAATCCTAGAACTGCCGTGGAAACTCCATGACACGACGAGAAAGTCACGGTATGGATTGGATTTACCACATCTACCGTTATCGGGCCTTTTTTCTTCGAGGGAATGCGTGGTTCTGGTTTTGTAACTGTTACCGTGACGGGTGAGAGGTACGCCGATATGTTACAGAATCGCATCATCCCCAGCCTGGTTTATAAACACCTGCGGGAACGTACGATGTTTATGCAGGATGGCACTCCACCCCATATTGCTAGACGCGTGAAAGATCTCTTGCGCGCGTCGTTTGGTGATGATCGTGTGCTCAGCCGCCACATTCGTCATGCTTGGCCTCCCAGGTCGCCAGACCTCAGTCCGTGCGATTATTGCCTTTGGGATTACCTGAAGTCGCAAGTGTATCGTGATCGACCGACATCTCTAGGGATGCTGAAAGACAACATCCGAGGCCAATGCCTCACCATAACTCCGGACATGCTTATTCACAACATTATTCTTCTACTACAGCTATTGTTGAGGAATGATGGTGGTCATATTGAGCATTTCCTGTAAAGAACATCATCTTTGCTTTGTCTTACTTTGTTATGGTAATTATTGCTATTCTGAACAGATGAAGCGCCATCTGTCGGACATGTTTTGAAATTTTCTATTTTTTTGGTTCTAATAAAACCCCATGTCATTCCAAGCATGTGTGTCAATTTGTACCTCTCTATCTACATTAGTCCATGATTTATCCAGTTTTCAAATTTATACTGACTTTTTGATCACCCGGTATTTTGTTCGAACATTATGAATCACCCAGAAGAGAACGGTCTATTTACACATAGTCAACGCGGATTTAGAAAACATCGTTCTTGCCAAACACAAATAGCTCTTTACTCGCACAAAGGGATTTCATATTGATATCGTATTTCTACATTTCCAGAATTCTTTTGACACCGTACCTCATAAGGGGCTTGTAATCAAATAGCGTGATATGGAATATTTTCTCATTTGTGCGAATGGGTTCGTGATTTCCTGTCAGAGAGGCCAGAGTTCGTAGTAACTGACGGGAAGTCATCGAGTAAAGCAGAAGTAATTTCTTCCGTTCCCCGAGAGAGTGTTAAAGGCTCTCTGTTCCTTCTTATCTATTTAAGCAATTTGGGAGACAACCTGAGCGGCCGTCTTACGTTGTTTGTAGATGATGCCGTCGTTTATCGTCTAGTAACGTCTTAAGCAGACCAAAAAAAAGTTGCAAAACGACTTAGAAATGGTATTTGTCTGGTGCGAAAATTGGCTATTGAATAGATACCTAGAAATTACAATTACGAACAACTTATATTGGAAAGAACACACAGAAAATAGTGGGGGAAAGGCGAACCAAAGACTAAGTCTTGTTGGCAGAACACTTAGACGATGCAAAAGATCTATTAAAGAGACTGCCTACACAACGCTTGTCCGTCCTCTTTTCGGGTACTGCTGTGCGCAGTGGGATCCTTACCAGATAGAATATACGGAGTACATCGTGTGAGTTAACGAGCATTGCTCTCTCATTTAAATATATAGTCGAAAGAGTGAGCCAACTGGAATTGTGAAACAAGTACTGTCGTCCAGGAACGCGTGCCACAATGGGCGCAGATTCACCACGAGATGGGGAAATTCACAGGTGTCTATTGTCTATTGAGGCCTCAGCGCTGTAGTGTGCCAGTGAGACAGACGAGAACCTACGTCATAGGAAAGCCCAGTAGAAGGCTTTTGTGGCCAAGGAGACGTAGCAGTGTTAAATATGGTGGACCTCAGATCGGCCATAAAGGGAAACATTTATGAAAGCTATTTAATTCTGTAGTAGTGCAGGTAAAGAAGCGACAGTAATTTTAATCTGCCTGAATGCTAAAATCTGAACGCTTTGGTCGATGTTAACGATCGACATTTCATATAGAAGAGTATCATTAAAATGATAAACGTGGTAATTATCAACACTGTAACTTTATTTGTTTAAAAGATATAGTAAAGTTAAATTATTAGTATTTACAGTTAAGCATCAGATCACCATTTCCTCCACACAAAACACATGAACGATGGCAGCATGACACTTACTGAATCATTAGGTAGTAGAATATTTGTTGTAAATTTTAGTGCATATTTGTTACTTTGGTTCTTTATTTATTTATCAGAAAGCACATTGGTGCAAGGCTACTGGCCGTGTCATTCAAAGCTAAGAAGGAAATTGTATTGGTTTTATGTAAAATAATTCAACGTTTATTATGTAGTGGATATTATTGTTACTTCATTCAGAACGTGCAAGAGGTCAACTCTGATTATTTAAATATTGTAAAATGTAAAATAATGTAGAATTAGCTGTAGCCAATCAGATGGACGGCTTCAGGAAAGGGAACTGCCCTAGTCAGTTGAGTGACTATGTTCGACACACGGGAAACGCGGCTGGGGACGGGCAGAGAGAGTGCTGGAGGAGATGTGAAAACGGACGGTCGGTCTTCAGGTAGCTAGGAAGTGAAACGACTTAGAAAATTTCACGTGGTGTGGTATCGCGGGACTTAGTCTCTGAGCGGTGAGCAGCCTGGTGTGAACTCTATCTTTTCGTGTAGTTGAGGAGGCGGAGTATTGCACTTGTTCCGCGATGAGATTGTGAGTGATCGAACTGTGTCAAATGGATATGCGATCAAGTGTAATAATAATTCTAAATACGACCACTTTCGCTGTTTGTTTCCTTTCTGAATAAACGTATTCTAGCCGCGCGGGATTAGCCGAGCGGTCTCAACCGCTGCAGTCATGGACTGTGCGGCTAGTCCCGGCGGAGATTCGAGTCCTCCCTCGGGCATGGGTGGGTGTGTTCGTCCTTAGGATAATTTAGGTTAAGTAGTGTGTAAGCTTAGGGACTGATGACCTTAGCAGTTAAGTCCCATAAGATTTCACACACATTTGAACAAACATATTCTAACCAAATCCGAACTGTGTCCTACATCACCTATGGTCGTTAATTTAGTTCCCGATATTATTATTACAGTTATTATATGTTATATTAACTGTGTATTTCGCAAACTTGCTATCAGCCAGACAATTTAACCAAAGAGTCACAAGTGTCTAATTTAAGGCGTGTAATGCGTCACGTGCGGTTCAACCCCTAGACGAGTTAGAGCCAAGACATTTCGACGAAGAGGAACCGCATGTGAGACCGAACATCTTTGGGATGTTAGCTCGCAATTGAGGGCTCGTCAGTGATAGGAACATGGAAAGTGTTAGTTGAGGGATATAAATCTTGCAAAGTGCTGGAACAGGATTGGAGTTTGGAAAGTGTTAGTTACGGAATATGAACTCTACAAAGTTTTAGAACTGGATTTGAATTCTGCAGAGTGTTTCCAGAAGTATTATCTGAACTTCAATAGGCAGGACCTCTCGCAATAGTTAAATGTGAGATCGGTTCAGGACTGAGTATTAGGTTTCTTTAATGGCTGTGAAATTACAATTGCAGCTCTCACTGATAACGACATTTTGTGACCTAGGTCCCACGTCTATGGTAATTTAGGCAGTTTACATGGGGGCTCTGAGCTATGAATTTGGCAACATTTGTGTCCACCGAGTTTTAGCAGTGGTTAGGAGTGATAAAAAAGTAACGCGGAAGAAGAGGCGACATCGAAGCACGTGATTCCAGCCAGCAACGGCGCGCAGCGACGGTTGCAGTAACCGCAGCAGAGGCTACGAGATCTTCAGCGTCGGCTTCAACTGCAACATCGGCAGCAATACCATGGCAGAAGGATCCAGCACGATAAAGCTAAGTACCTGCGCTGGTAGCGAGATTATGTATGATTATGTAGTTCAATCGTCAATAATAGACGTCGCTAATATAAAGCACTCGGCCACTTTGTGTGGGTCCGAAAATACAAGCGAGCCGCTTAGCCCGAAGTCGGAGCGGGAGAGCGTGATCGGCGGTGAGTTTAGTAGGGCAAATAGTCCGAAATCAGGCAGGGAGATGAATTTGGGGGAGACATGATGTCGCAATTAATGCAGATGATAAGAGGATTGGAATCCAAAATTGATTCTGTTAGAACCGATACGGGTGACGTAAATTGAAAAATTGACTCGATTAAAACCGATATGATTGATGTAAATTTAAAAAATTGATTCGGTTCAATCCGAAATAGCTTCAGTAGTGGAAGACGAAGTAGGTAAAATGGCTAGTGGAATCGAGCAAATGATAGATGTAAAATTAAAAACCATTCGGGATGAAATGCGCAAAATTTCTGATGAGGTTAGGATACTTGACTGTAAGATAGATCAAGCGGAGAAAAATTTCAATGATAAGGTGGAAAAGTTGCAGGCAAATCTGGGAGGCAACGTAAGAAATTGTATGAGTAGGCAAGATTATCTAATGGCTGAGACGTCAGAGGCTATTAGCAACTTATCCGTTCGAATAGGTAAAGGGGAGACAGTAAATAAAATAAAGGAAGAAGTAGAATCTGACATTAAAACTTAATATAGTGAAGTTAAAAAGCAAATCAATGAAATAAGAAGCAAACAGAATTCCTTAGCTGCACATCAAACTTCTACAGTGATCAGTGTTCCGTGGATGAACTCGGGATCAGTCAAATGTTTTGCAGTCGACGGGAAATATCACCCAGCAGATTTTCTAGCAGCATGCAGCGATCGTTTTATAAGGGGAAGGTCCGACGCGGCGAAGATAAAATTCTTGAAAAGACGTTTGGAATGTGAGCCGCAATCGTGGGCAAATATACACAGTGATACGTTCAGTACTTACTGAATATTTGAAAGCAGTTTCCTGAAGAAGTTCTGGAGTGAAGCGAAGCCAACGCGACTCCAAAATGACTTTCTGAACGGGCCAACATTTAAATACGGGGACAGGTCGATGCGAGAATTTTGTAAACGTGAACTTCCGAGGTTAATGCATGTGAAACGTCCATTGGGAGTGCTTACTGAACTTAAGACGCTGAAAAAGCGGTTACCGGAAAATTTGCATTGGGATCTAGTGCACAGTCCTAGCAACTCAATAGACGAATTTTTGGACTTTAAAAAAAATTGGAACGGGCGTTTAAATTTAAACCGCAAAGTAAGCAGACAAATAGTTTTCAGAGTGGAAATCATAACTACAGTCCGAGTAACTACTGTGAAAGACATCCGGGAGGTTATCAACGGAACGCAAACAACAGTTAACAGGAACACATTCAGTGTTAAATTTCAAAGAGGTAATGGGGACGGATACTTTCGTGACAGGGACCGACACCAAGAACTTAGATTAGAAGGTATTGGCTCCTGTCGAAATGTACCAGCGTAATGGGAGATCGGGAAACTAGGTTTCGCCGCATCTCACGTCCGGAGACGGCAAAATAAACCGGCGATGAATAGAACGCGAGTAAAGAGAAATGTGATAGGTGTTAATAAAGCGACAGAAAGGTGTCAGAATTTTGAAATGAAATTAGTAAGAGATGAGAATCAAATAGAAAAATTATCAAATCAGATCGTACGTAAAACGCGTAATCCTAAGATAATGAAAGATAACGATAAAGGCGATGACTGAGAACTGGAACCTCCAACGGGGCAGCCGCTCGAACCGTGATGAGGCGCCATAGACCGCACGACTACCCCGCGTGGCTGTTCGGTGAGACAAATGACTGTCGAACAGAGTGCAATCTGTGACCAGCGATCGAATGGTTTATCTTAGACTGTCAGGTGAAGGAATTATCACAAGCGGAGAAGAGACGGCTCCTGGTGAAAACACTCGTGGTTACTTGTCGTCCCTTATGGTGGAAGCATTGCCGGTGATAGTGCCACCGCTGCAGTACTTGGATGATATGTGCTTTTTCCTCACTGGGCTCGTGCGAGAGGGCGAAAATTAGCGTTCAGTTCTTTTGTTCATTGTATATCTTATTCCAGATAAATTACTTGAGTCGCAATCCGTAAATTAATTGCTGAAATTGGTAAGTAAAATCATTTCTCGAGTGAGGCTCATTTCAAGCCCACGTAGGCCTCAGCCAAGCAGTCTCTACACATATTTGGTCATTTATTATATAAATGGTGTGCCTTGCAATGTTTTATTATGGTATGATTTGTGGGGACGCTGTTGCTGACACTCTATCGATAGTGGAATAAATATGACCCTTCTGAGGTGGAGCAATGCGTAGTTATGTACTAAAGTCATCAGAAGATCAAAATCAATTGCAAAATGATCTAGGTAATATATTAGCAAGGAGAAAAAAATGGCAGTTGAATCTGAATAATGAGAAGTGTGAGGTCATCCACATGAGTACTAAAAGGAATCCGTTAAATTTCTGTCACACGATAAATTACAGGAATATAAAGGCTGTCAGTTCAGCTAAATACTTAGGGATTACAAAAGTTCAAAGAAGAGCAGCACGTCTTATATATTCACGAAATACGGGAGAGAGTGTCACGGATATGATATGTGAATAGGAGTGGCTATAATTAAAACAAAGGCGCTTGTCATTGCAGAGAGATATGTTCACGAAATTTCAATCACAAAATTTCTCACCCAGATGCGAAAATACACTCCTGGAAATTGAAATAAGAACACCGTGAATTCATTGTCCCAGGAAGGGGAAACTTTATTGACACATTCCTGGGGTCAGATACATCACATGATCACACTGACAGAACCACAGGCACATAGACACAGGCAACAGAGCATTCACAATGTCGGCACTAGTACAGTGTATATCCACCTTTCGCAGCAATGCAGGCTGCTATTCTCCCATGGAGACGATCATAGAGATGCTGGATGTAGTCCTGTGGAACGGCTTGCCATGCCATTTCCACCTGGCGCCTCAGTTGGACCAGCGTTCGTGCTGGACGTGCAGACCGCGTGAGACGACGCTTCATCCAGTCCCAAACATGCTCAATGGGGGACAGATCCGGAGATCTTGCTGGCCAGGGTAGTTGACTTACACATTCTAGAGCACGTTGGGTGGCACGGGTTACATGCGGACGTGCATTGTCCTGTTGGAACAGCAAGTTCCCTTGCCGGTCTAGGAATGGTAGAACGATGGGTTCGATGACGGTTTGGATGTACCGTGCACTATTCAGTGTCCCCTCGACGATCACCAGTGGTGAACGGCCAGTGTAGGAGATCGCTCCCCACACCATGATGCCGGGTGTTGGCCCTGTGTGCCTCGGTCGTATGCAGTCCTGATTGTGGCGCTCACCTGCACGGCGCCAAACACGCATACGACCATCATTGGCACCAAGGCAGAAGCGACTCTCATCGCTGAAGACGACACGTCTCCATTCGTCCCTCCATTCACGCCTGTCGCGACACCACTGGAGGCGGGCTGCACGATGTTGGGGCGTGAGCGGAAGACGGCCTAACGGTGTGCGGGACCGTAGCCCAGCTTCATGGAGACGGTTGCGAATGGTCCTCGCCGATACCCCAGGAGCAACAGTGTCCCTAATTTGCTGGGAAGTGGCGGTGCGGTCCCCTACGGCACTGCGTAGGATCCTACGGTCTTGGCGTGCATCCGTGCGTCGCTGCGGTCCGGTCCCAGGTCGACGGGCACGTGCACCTTCCGCCGACCACTGGCGACAACATCGATGTACTGTGGAGACCTCACGCCCCTCGTGTTGAGCAATTCGGCGGTACGTCCACCCGGCCTCCCGCATGCCCACTATACGCCCTCGCTCAAAGTCCGTCAACTCCACATACGGTTCACGTCCACGCTGTCGCGGCATGCTACCAATGTTAAAGACTGCGATGGAGCTCCGTATGCCACGGCAAACTGGCTGACACTGACGGCGGCGGTGCACAAATGCTGCGCAGCTAGCGCCATTCGACGGCCAACACCGCGGTTCCTGGTGTGTCCGCTGTGCCGTGCGTGTGATCATTGCTTGTACAGCCCTCTCGCAGTGTCCGGAGCAAGTATGGTGGGTCTGACACACCGGTGTCAATGTGTTCTTTTTTCCATTTCCAGGAGTGTATAAATCCTCTGCCAGGCACTTAATTGTAAATTACAGGTCAGTCATTTTGACGTAGACGTAGAAGGTAAAACTCTCGGAACACATGAAACAGAGGGGCCGCAACAGTGACGTCACAGTTTTCACGTTAACAATATTCTATAAATCGGAGTGTTGTGACGTTGATTGTTGTTTTTATGGCCATTTCTCGGCCACCTACTTCCTAATCAGTTTGTTGCGTTGAAATATGTGGTGTACTCTTAACATACCGCAGAGGAAATTCTTGGTAAATTCGACTTTCTGCGCACCACGTGGTAACTAGTTGATTGTCTTATTAGGTAGTGATTATGACCAGAATCGACGCGGCTCTTACAAAGCAGGGATGGATGCTCTCTTTTATGGCGTCGGACTTCGTGGTTATTTAAGTTAGCTTCGAGGTGTTTTTATTTTCTTTAATTACGGGTTTGGTAGCCACACCAGACACAGGCGTGTAAGAAGAGGAATTATTCGCGGTCGAGAGTCTGAGTGATGCGCGACTCTACCGCAAGCAGCGTGAGCGTCCGACACATTAGGCAGTGCCTCTGGCATTGTAACCTTGCTGGTTAGGCTACGGCAAGTTCGCAATCTTATGCTGGCACTAGCCTGATTTTTGTTTCCTCTGTTTACGCTCGTTTCCACCATCAAGTTGTTATTCCAGATGCTGTTGCGCTCTGTTACTTCTGTGTTTGTCCCATTCTTTTTCTGCTGGGGATAGATATGGGGATATTGAGGTCCACTGGAAAACCCCAAGCAGATGCAGAGAATTCACACCGAGGCGTACCATGTGTGGACGAGCGTCGTCCTGTTGAACAGTGGCACCATGATACTGTTACGTGAAAAGTAACACATGAAGACGCAGGATGTCTGTGACTACGCCGGCCGCGGTGACCGAGCGGTTCTAGGCGCTTCAGTCCGGAACCGCGCGACTGCTACGATAGCAGGTTCGAATCCTGCCTCGGGCATGGATGTGTGTGATGTCCTTAGGTTAGTTAGGTTTAAGTAATTCTAAGTTCTAGGGGACTGATGACCTGAGATGTTAAGTCCCATAGTGCTCAGAGCCATTTGCACCATTTCTGTGACTACTAGCTGTAACTCGAAGTCATGACCGATGGTTCTCCAAACCATGACGCTGTGCCTCTCCAAAACATTGGAAGAATCGGACACTTCCTCACATCGCCACCATAGGCACCAACAATGGTCATCCGAGATATTTCAGAACTGGGTTTCATCTTTAAACACAGTGTGGCTCCATTCAACAGCTGTGCACGCTTACCGGGCATGGCAGTACTCCAAACACAATCGTTTACGTTGTTATGTTAACGGCAGCCTAAACGTGGGACAGTAATTCCATAGCCCAGCTGCTATTAGTCTGTAGTGAGATAACACAGAATGTTGCATGGAGTCCATTACATGTCTTTTGACGCCAAATGCAGATATGAATTCGTTGCGATGTTCTTAGTGCACGCTACGGCGGTCCTACCATATAATGATCAGATATGATCGACTAGAATCTTGACGACGAGTATGACTAGCCTAAGGTTTCCCAGTACTTCAGAATCGGGTCACTGTCACTTTCTAATTCCCCACAAATGCGTATATTGCTCGATTCGACCATCCGGCCAAATAGAGACTCACAATGTGGACACTTTCAAACTCTACTAGGTGCTGAAAAAGCTGTTTCACATGAGTACGCGACATGTTCGTGTCCTTCGCAGTGACAACTCAACATCTGACGCTGCTCATGCCCCTTATATACTTTACCACGCCTAATGACAACACTAAACACGAACAAAACTAATGGCCGTTCTACTTGTTACAGAGATCTGCAACTCTAATCAGTTGTATACCCGCCAATGGTATGTATGTGTATGAAGTCACATTGACATCCGTCTATATTATTTGGGTGTCATGCAGTATATCATTACGTACAGAGAGTTACTACAGCCGGCCGCTGTGGTCTCGCGGTTCTAGGCGCGCAGTCCGGAACCGCGCGACTGCTACGGTCGCAGTTTCGAATCCTGCCTCGGGCATGGATGTGTGTGATGTCCTTAGGTTAGTTAGGTTTAAGTAGTTCTAAGTTCTAGGGGACTGATGACCACAGCTGTTAAGTCCCATAGTGCTCAGATCCATTTGAACCATTTTTTTAGTTACTACAAAAACATTAGTGCCAGAATCAATCTTAGTCAGATGTGGATAAATATGATGGTTACTCAGTTGCACTTAAATATTTACCTTGTTTAAATAATAGTAAATTAATTCCAGCCATTGGCTTTCTTTCTGCTTTATGTTAACTAAGTACAACTTTCGGTGTTTGTGACAGGATTCGTAACGACGCCTCCAAGGGAAATTGGAGTTACATCGAGTGCTAGTTTATTATGCAACAGAGGTGGATGGCAAAAGTTAAAATATTAGAAAAGACATTGATATTTCTGAGGCGAAAGCATAATAACAGAGGAAGCCAGAAGCAGACGGTCAATCTACTCTGTAGTAAAGTCAAAATAGAAGAGACACAGGTCCACCAGTGGCTCCGTGGTAACAGAGGGAGGAGGGACAGTCACATGGCCTCTCTCCCACGCCTCCTGAATGTTCATTAAAAGATAGCTCAACAATACTCTGTATTTTATACGAGTTCTGTGCTGCCTTTGGACAGTGGGCCTTCAATTCAGCACTTACGCAGTGGCAAGTGGACCAGGCCAGGATAAATGTGTATGGAAAGTAAAATGCTAAAGAGAATCGAATAGACTGAACAAGTAGATTTTTGGGAGCACGGTGAGACTGATAACTTGGGATCCACACGTGGTGGATAATACTTCACATAATAATAATAATAATGAAATTTTATGTTTTGCGTGAATCGATGCACTACAGGGAAGTGTACATTACCTCGAGAGAGTGGATCCCCGGAAATCAAAACTGTAGACGTACCGTCCAGAACGTTATATTGGGAACACGCACTCAGGTTGGTCAAGGATGCGGCGAGAAATCGAATATTATCCATTCACAGGCTGACTTCCAGGAATCATCCTACAGTAATTTTAGAAAACCGCGATAAACTTAATTTTGATTACTGTGTGTGGATTTGAGCCCCACTCCCCCAGACTAAACTTCTAGTATCGTAATTATCGCGTCAACTTGCTTCGAAAATGTAATGGTACAGCCAAGGGACAACGCTGAAACAGCGGCGCCAGTAGCCCTTGCATATTCTGTGGACGATAATTAAACTATGTACTCTAACATTTATGTTATAATAGACTCTCTTGGTACACACTATTACTGAAGTATCCCTACACTGGGCTGCCCAGACTTACCTATTCTGGCGTTCGACGAAGTATGACGATCCGTCGTTGGCAACGCGTTATGCGGATGGATATGAAATGTCTATAGTGATGAGATGGGAGTACCTTACTACATGTATTAAAGTCGACTGAATCTCTTAATATTACTGCTGAAATTATTTTTGTGTCATCGTGGGACAAAACTGAAATACGAAACAAACTTTGAGTTCAAATCGAAAGTGCGAGTGGGGATTGGGGCAAGGGGGAGATTGATGACAATTTCCGGGAGTTTCTCTTGAAAACTATTTTGTTGTGAGTTTTAGTGTGTCATTCTCATTCTCGTTGATAATACACGTTCTCCATGAAGAATGAAATTGTACATTACATTTTCCAGACCGTCACGTCGATTATACACAAAACAACGTTAGAAGAAGCGTTCGTCCATGCTCTCCACTCTCAGTCCAGCCAACTTCTTGAAAGCTTTCCCACCTAATCAGTGTGTCGTCTATATTATTATATCAGATCATTATCGGCAGCCGGCCGCTGTGGCGCTTCAGTCCGGAACCGCGATGCTGCTACGGTCGCAGGATCGAATCCTGCCTCGGGCATGGATGTGTGTGATATCCTTAGGTTAGTTAGGTTTAAGTAGTTCTAAATCTAGGAGACTGATGACCTCAGATGTTAAGTCCCATAGTGCTTAGCGCCATTTGAACCATTATCGGCAAACTCTTCTCTGAACTTTTTGTACTTGCGACAAATATTTTAAAAATAATAATATTTTCATCTTACACAGTGGCGCAGACGAATCAAAATTCACGTACTGTGTACAAGTAACTTCGCGACCACGCCCAGAAGATCAAGGGATGCTGACTACCCACCGTGTCATCCTCCTCCTTGCGGCGTCGTTTGGATGCGATATGGACTGGCAAGAAGTAAAAACGCCACTCTCGAGGCACAGTGCACCCGTTCCAGTCGTGTCACAAATTAAAAATCAAGAGTTTGCAGCGCGTCGTTTTTTTATGGTTAGGTTGTTGCGCCACTGATATTACCTAGAATTTTTACGAAGTATGGTTTAAAATGGTTCAATCTCCTCCTGAATTCCACCGTAATAATTCACATGGTACCACGTTTTAGGGGAAGTTCCATCCACCCCAAATAATATTTTCATCCTAAAGGCTAGCAGTACATTTGCGAAGTCATTTTCTTAAACTTCATACAGGCCCAAGTTAACGCGTCACGGAATTACAAATCAGTTTGTATGCTCTCTAATGGGATTTATGGTTTATAACATGTATTTGTCCATGACGAGTTTCAGCGTGCGCCCTGTAAAAATTACACACAAAAATCAGAGACCTGTAACATGTCAATTACAATACTGCAGCAAGATTTTCCCAATTTAACAAGATCTATTCCAAAGGGCTAGCAAATTAAATGCAAAATCAGAGAGATAAATTTGATAATTTCAAGAACAAATTGAAATTTTACCTTGTGGCTAATCCTTTTTACTTTGTACAAGAGTTCCTTGTAGTGGTTTAGAACCTTTGGTTTTACGACATTAGTCATAATCAAACCGGACAATAAATTACTCACCCCAGGAGATGTCACACTAATACCGTGCGGCAACAAATGTAGCCTTTATGATGGCCTCACATCGATGAGGAAGAGAGTCCACAAGTTTCTTCAGGTATGTCACATCTAGCCTCTCGCTGACGAATCGAGTCCGTAAAGCCGTCAAATTGCGGGAATGTTGATCGTTACATCTCACAGGCTGTTCCAGATATTCACAGAGTTTTCTTTAGATTAAGATCAGGTGATTTTAAGGGGCCAGTAGGTGTTTGATATGGTACTGTACCTGGGCGTTCGTCAAACGAGAAATCTACATGTCTAGGCCAGTGAAAACTCCTGTTGTTATTTTATAAGACGGGAGTATCCACAGTATATTCATCGGGAACATGTAAAAGAAAGAGCAAAGCCTAGTCGCCAAGAATGTTGGAAGAAACCTCTTGTATTATGTTCACGAGAACCTAAAAGAGTGGGCCTAACTCACAGTACAAAGAACAGCCCAAAAACCATCATAGAACCAGTCTTCTACAGACTGTGAGTTAACGGCCTATCGGGTGTCGGTGCACCCGATGCCTTACATCATTTAAAAATAGGCGAAATCGCGATCTGTCGCACCTACTCAGCTCCAATGGACTAGCCCCAGTTTCTGTACTGTTTGGCTCACTGAAGAGGGGAAGCTTTACGTGCTGCTGTGAGCAACGGCCTTTTGCGAGATTCTAGACTCAAAATGTCCCTTGTATGCAGTTCCCTTCACTTTAATCGCCCGGAAACTTATTGAGAGCGACCTGCATCCACTGACAGCAGCAACTCCCTGTAAACAAGTTCGACTTTCTACGTTTATAAACCAACAAATCCGGCCGAAGTGGCCGTGCGGTTCTAGGCGCTGCAGTCTGGAACCGCGTGACCGCTACGGTCGCAGGTTCGAATCCTGCCTCGGGCATGGATGTGTGTGATGTCCTTAGGTTAGTTAGGTTTAAGTAGTTCTGAGTTCTAGAGGACTGATGACCACAGCAGTTAAGTCCCATAGTGCTCAGAACCATTTGAACCATTTTTGAACTAACAAATCGCACAACTTCAACGTACACACCTCTTCCCTACGATGACGAATATCAGCTGGACGATCAAATGGCGACCGGGTACCAGTTGTGCACCATATACAGCGCTACAAAGCGACCACTGTACACTTTTACGGAGGGAAACAACATTTTGTCTGGAGAGAAATATGTACTGCCTCAAACTTTTCCTGTCTTTTTATTATGCTTCTATGAGCTGTATTTTTTTCATTAGTGCCAAGCCGGGTTTATTTTTTCTTTTTTTGGTCCTGTTGATTCCATGGAAACTGAGAAGAATATAAATACAATAAACATCTATGGAAAACATAGTGCCTTAATATATGTTCAGATATCATTAGATGGACTCTATTACAGGTGGTCCCTCATTCAACATTACCTCTTCCTCCAGCGGATTGTCTAGAGGAAGCCCCGTAGACGTTTCCTATCAGAGGCGCCAGTTTCCCGCAGCGCCGCACGCGCACTACCGATAGCGACGCTGTGGTTATGTAACTGTTTTCTGCATATGTGATCACGTGGGTACGAGTAGAGTAAACTTCAAACTACTTTTGCAGTCGTGACGTCACTATTGGGCTTCCGACTATCGACTTTTGCAAGGCCGTCTGAACGACCCCTGTGTGAATTCTTCATTTCGATTATCTATTTACTTGATAGTGTGCGTACTGCAGTGTGCTGTTTCAAAGCAATGGTGCAATGAAAATTTATCACAAACACGTCAGCCTTATCATTAAATGTCAGTTAATAACGCAGTAACGATACAAGGCTTGAAGAAATATTATGATAAACAAGACTTGAGACAATAGTTGCATATTTTAAGCCTTAGCGGAGTCTGCTTTCGGCAGATGAGCGGCTAGGACACCTTTTTTGCGTCCCGAACGCAGAGCCGCGAGCTCGCGTAATTTGTTTACTTCCTCGCCGAAGATATCACTCGCATCCGTTGACAATGAGTCGCTATGGCTCATTCCTACGGAGAAGCTACCATCAACATCAGCCTCCAGCCAGACCACGCAAAATCGCGAGCCTTTGAAATCGAACGATTCATCCGTGACGAAGTTCAAATACCACCACAGCACATCGTCGGTATCCACCTATCCATCACAAGTAGCGTCGCCTTCGTCAAAATGATCGATGACAAGTTATGTCACGCTGTTGTGAGCAGATGTGTGAACGCTCCCAACACTCCGATGGTCACATCGGGGCGGTTACCGTTGACGATGCAGGACTACGGTTACTCACACTAAGAGTCTTCGAGTTCCCGTTCGATGTGCCACCGGACGTAGTTACCGCGGCTTTTCGAGCATGTGGGACGGTGATTAGCCACGTGACAGACCAATGGAACACCTTAGAGACATACTAGGTCCTCAACGGCTCCGACAAGTCAAAATTGAATTAACGAAACACATGCCTTCCTACTTAGTCATAGGTGGATGCCGAGCAATCGTAATGTACGACAGACAGCGTCGTACTTGCTGTGGTTGCGACTAGGAGGGTCATGTACGCTCGCCGTGTATTCTGCGTTGGGTTACACAAATCCCATTTGATGACACGGCGCCACCTCCTACGGTATCTGTCGTCCCCCTCGATTACACAGGGGTGACATGGTGGACCGTCATGGCAGACGAGAGATCACTTGGAAGACAGGGATCGTTAGAATGAACACCCGTCACAAGTCCTGGGTTTACCAACACCATTACAGAGTCCACAGATTGCAGAAAGTCGCCCATCGACTCCTCAAGAAGAATGCCCATCGACTCCCCAAGAAGAATCGGAAGTGAGAATGGAACTCCACGCTAGGGTTTTACCGCCCTCTCATTTTCTCCCTGAGAGGGAAGCGGTGCAGAACCACACACTCTTACGGACAAAGAAACCCATGTCCGCAAACCGAGGTAACTGAGGAAACATAAAAAGCGTCGTCGAACACCATCTGAGGATTGCCCCCTCCGGACTCTTCTCCAGCTAACGACCGGACGGCCGACGAGACGGGAAAAATGGATGACATAGGATCGTCCTCACCTGTTACTTTCCCTGATTTCGAGACACCCATTTCCGCTCTCTCTTAGGCAAACAGATCACAAGCACAGCGCCCGCCACTGGTACTCAACCAGAAACAACTGCGGATTCACCATTGGCTACTCAGCTCGCAAGCGCCCTGCCGCTGCCACGATTAACTTACGGACCTTGGGCGGACGACATTGAAGACGATTGTTCGCCCGCTGTGGTGGATGAGGAGAGGTGTCTCTCCTCCCACACCTCATCCCCTCCAGAGTAGCAGCAGATGACGGAGCGGACGCGACCTGCAGATTACAGGCCCCAACAGTTACGGCGACGCTGATTGCGGCTCCCATTGCAGGATACGATCTACAGACCTATCGCTTAGTGACCATCAACATTAACACCCTTCGGACACATACGAAGTTGTCGCTGCTCCAAGACATCCTAAATGCAGCAGACGTTGACATTATCCTTCTCCAAGAAGTCTTCGTCGACGATTTCTCGGGTGTGTATGGTTGGTTATACGGCTCATGTGTCCCACGCCTCGCCAACTAACAATGGAGTCGCAGTTCTCCTCAGGGAGGGCCTCGAGGTGGACGAAGTACGATATCTCTCCGACGCGAGAGGAATGGCCATAACGGTGCTAGGCGTCCAGTTTATCAATATGTACGCCTCTTCCGGAACAAATCGCAGTCGCGACCGATTGCTCTTCTTCGCGGAAGACGTAGCACCGCTTTTCCAGGACAGGCGCGATGACTTGGTGTTACATAGCGATTTCAATAGCACCCAAGCACCTAAAGATCGACTGCCACACCATGCATCGTGCCTCGAACTTGCGACACTCACCAGCCATCTCCAGCGGCTAGATACATGGGAATATGCCCAAGGAAACCGACCGGGATTTACTCATTTCACGAGTCACTCGTCTAGTAGCATTGATAGGATTTACGTCTCCCGTTCTCTCGCAGCAACAGTGAGCGACGCGGAGGTGTGGCAAGTAGTATTTCCTTATCACGAAGCCTCTATATGTGCTGTTACTCTTAGTCGCCAACGGGTGTGGCGCAGTCGACATCCCTGGAAGTTAAACTTTGCTCATTTCGCTTCTCCAGATTGTCGATACGCCACCGCAGACACGTAAGAGTTCGTGCATCCGCCGCCTCCCGACGTATCCTACATCGATTAGTTGGTGGTTAAAATGCGCCAAGCTGACCCTACGGATAACTTTGATTACGTATGGTCGTGAGACCGCTGCTTGGATGCGGCAGACCCTCGATTTTTATTTCTTCGTCCTTCGCGAATGTGCCTCCTTGCCATCCCCACCGGAACGGCAGATGACAGTACAACCTGCGAAGACACAGAGAGTAGCCCATATGCGCCGACACCTCGAAGAGACGATTGTCCGAGCACGAGCACATGACAGACTCGCAACGGAACGACTCACTATGTATCATTTCATTCGAGAACGTAAAACTGCGATGATGGGCGCTGATGCAGGCCATCACCACTGCAGACGGCTGTCGCCACACCACACAGCAGCCTTCTTCGACCATTACGCACGACTTTATTCTGCTCAGTGTTCCGACCCAACGACGGTGACAGGATTCTCACGATTGGAGCACTGTACCACAGGATTTACAAACTGAATTATTGAGCGACGTTACGGAAGACGAAATTATCGACTCCAAAGGTCTCCTGGCCCCGACGGGCTCCTTGTGCAGTTTTATAGAAGTTTTTAGTATTTACTGGCTCCCAAGTTGACAGACATTTGTCGAGAGCTTATGTCTCGCGCGGTGCCGCTCCCCGCAGCCTTCGTAGAAGGGATGATATATCGGTTCACAAACCGAAAGGTTGCGATCGAATATATGATTACCACCCGCTGACAGTCGTCAACTGCGACATGAAGATATTCATCAATAACATCCACACGGCACTGTGTCGATACCGTGACAGAATAGCCCTAGCGAGGGCACGCCACATCCCTGGAGCGCTGGCAGAACTAGATTTTAGCCACATATACCTGACGTCCGTTGTCCAACACATGCAGTACCCACAGCAATTCATAGACGTGGTGATGGGCCTCCACCGATGGGCGACCGCCAAGGTGCTCGTTAACGGGCGTCTGACGCAGTCCTTCCCGATTTTCAGATCGGTGCGTCAAGGCTGCTCCCTGTCGACCTTACTCTACCCTCTGGCACTGGAACGGCTCCTCTGTGGCCTCCGCCAACGCCTCACCGGACTCACATTACGTGACGCCACATTTCGCTGTACAGCATATGCAGACGACCTGGTTTTCACTCTCCGCTCTCGCGACGATGTAGCCAGCGCACTAGAATGGATGGCCACAAACGGTCTGGCTTCAGGCAGTTGTCTCAACGTCACCAAATCGGTCGCCACAACCATACGAGACGAGTTGACTCCAGCTTGTGTCGACCCCCTACAACTTACTGATACTATTGAATGTCTCGGAGTAGAGTTTCACGACGATATACGTCTCACTGGGGACCATAATTACCGCCGCTTGTTGCAAAATATTGGAATCCAGATCTCCAACCTTCGTCTGCGAACCCTCGACATTCTTCAGTCTTCCACACGTAGCGCATGTCCTTCGAATACCGTTGCTGATGGCTCGACGTATATTAGCGGCAATCGGAAACTACGTCAGTACATGCATGTTCCTCAAAGTCAGTTATGGGTCGCTGACCCTTCCCCCAGAAAGTAGAAGTCTTAGCCTCGTCCACGTCCACAACAGAGCGGTGGCCCTGAGCACTATGGGACTTAACATCTACGGTCATCAGTCCCCTAGAACTTAGAACTACTTAAACCTAACTAACCTAAGAACATCACACACATCCATGCCCGAGGCAGGATTCAAACCTGCGGCCGTAGCGGTCGCGTGGTTCCAGACTGTAGCGCCTAGAGCCGCTTGGCCACCCTGGCCGGCCCCTGTTTTTCAGCTCGCACACCAAGCAGTGGCGCCACCACTCGTAAAGTTTCATGGGTTTGGTGCTGGAATAATTAACTCCCTCCTCCCTTACGCCCCCACTGATGATGCAATACATACTCCCACCCTGCTACTATTTCGAGCACTATTAAATTGAACACAGGTATGTCGGTATCACAGTACCACCCACGAAACAGGCGACAGCGCGGGAAATATATCGCGTCCTACAACAGAGGCGCTCACCGAACATCGTGAAGGCCAAAACCCCTCATGTTAGTTGGAAGGTGGTGTGACGGACGATTCACGTGGTTACACTGGATACAGACGTCCGATCAACGTGGTACACCATAGTCAACGGTAAACAGATCACGCTTCAACAAGATAAATATGGCGGATTCACCTCTATGTGTAGAATGCGGAGTACCGGACACGGACGAGCACCATCTCAGACGTGGCAAGGCAGAAGACGTATGGTACTTTGTGCGAAAAATTCATTACTGCAAAGCCGAGTTTCCTTTTTCTTTTTGGTCCTGTTGATTCCATGGAAACTGAGAAACTGCTGTGACGAAGACTCATCCTTGATACAGTCCCAGATAAAAAGTCAAGGGCGTAACGTCCGGAGAGGGTATTAATGTCCGGATCGGTGGATTGGAAGGAACGGTCCAACACCCTGGCCACTCCTCTCTCCAGACATTACGTCCCTTAATTATTTTTTTTTCTGCGGCTATATCAAGGACAGTCTTCGTCACACCAGTTGCTGATGTCGACGAACTAAAGACTAGGATACAAGCTGCTGTGGGTACTATGACAGAACACATGTTACGAAACACCTAGCTCGAACTGGAATACCGCCTCGACATTCTCCGAGCTATCAAGAGAGCACACGTCGAGGTTTACTAACGTAAGTAGTCTTGAAAAGAAACTAGCAAGACTAAGCTATTTAACGGCATCAAACGCAACTTATTATGTCAAACGATTATTCTGTTATAAATTTTTATAATCAGGACATGACTTTGTGTTCACCCTGTGTTTCCCGCGCACCAAAACCAACGCAGTCGGGTGGGTCCGTGGGCACGCGGTACAATATTTATTTCACGATGGACCTAAAGATGTATTGGACTTCTGTAACTACCTACAAGAACGTCATTGCAAGAGTTAAGGAAATAAAAATACGTACAGTATTTTTCTAATTACTCAAGGAATGCTCTACGCGGCCCTCCACGCAGCTCTATCATCAGCAGGTAGAAGACGATACCCATTGACTTAACTGATACGAATATGTCCGATTATCGATGAAATAACATACGACATGCGTGAAGACATACTTGGATGATGAAGCATAAGGAGAGAAGCGACGCACCATTCTGCATCGTGTACGAAGCACATTTTTCGTTTCCCCATATATATTACCTCGGTGTAGAAAAGTACCGAGATATTTGTTTTGTTTACTTAGTGCACGATGCGGTGCTAGGTGCATGTATATTTGTTGTGGTATAAAGGAAATACAAATTAAAAATATATTAAAAATACGAGTAAAATAAGATAAAACAAATAAACCTTAAAAGAAGGAATTTACCACTACTGATTTCCCTTCACCATTCCTAACACCTTGGTGGATGACGGGACCTTGTTGCCAGGCTTCGGATTACGACCCTTGCCCACTCTGCCCTCCCTTCCATGCCTCCCGCCGGTGGAAAAGAAAGGGGGGATATCCGTGTTCAAATCACCCTCGTGCCACCCATATATTTCTTTTTCACAGTTTTATGAACTGTAAACTGAAATACTTCCTGTATTCCTACATCCACCGCAACCACTCACTTCATCTGTAGAGTTTTCCTACAAACTCGTCCCTATCTTTTCTACCCACGCCGTTAACCCTATGGAACATATTCTCTCCTCCCGAAATACTTCTCATCAAGTGCAGGTTCTTCAGACTTTATGTTAGTGTTCAGCGCTTCCGTATTTTTTCTTGGAAGAATTTCACCACTGCGCAATGTGTTTTTAAAATGTATATACCAATTTTTTAGCTGGCCGCTTTGATTTTTAATTTAAAACATAAAAAACAGGCTTAATGTTTTCTCTCATATTTGTTATATTTTTTTATTCATTAGGCTGAAGAGCAAAATTTTGTGCCACTGACAGCCCATCCCCTGTCCATATGGGGCGAGGGGGATGCACTAACAGTAAAGGGGAAAAAAAGTCACCTGCAGAGAGACGGGTTTCCTCTCTGCGCAATTACACCTGCCGCTTATGGTTCATCAGCCAGAGCTTACCTCTACATCTAAATCTACACCTACGTCGATACTCCGCAGTCCACCGTACGGCGCGTGGGGGAGGGTAGCCCATGCCACTACTAGTTATTTCCTTACCTGTTCCATTCGCAAACAGAACGAGAGAAAAACAACTATGTATATGCCTCCGTATGGGCCCTAATTTCTCGTAACTTATCTTCGTGGTCCTTACGCGTAATGTATGTTGGAGACAGTAGAATCGTTCGGCAGTCAGCTTCAAATGCCGGTTCTCTAAATTTTCCCAATAGTATTCCTGGAAAAGAATGTCGCCCTCCCACTAGGGACACCCATTTGTGTTCACGAAGCATCTCCGTAACAGTTGCGTGTTGTTCGAACCTAGCAGTAACAAATCTAGCAGCCCGCCTCTTAATTGCTTCGATGTTCTCCTTTAATTGAACCTGGTACGGATCCCAATCACTCGAGCAGTGCTTAAGCGTAGGCCGCACTAGCGTCCTATATGCGGTCGCCTTTACAGATGAACCACACTTTCCTAGAATTCTCCCACCAAACCGAAGGCGACCATTCGCTTTTTCTGCCACAATCCTCACACGTTCATTCCATTTCATATCGTTTTGCAACATTGGGCCCAGGTATTTAACCGATGTGACTGTGTCAAGCAGGACACTATTAATGTTGTATCCGAACACTGCGGGTTTGATTTCCCTATTCATCCGTGCTAACTCACATTTTTCTACATTCAGAGCTTGCTGTCATTCATCATGCCATCTATAAATCTTGTCTATGTAATTTTGTATCCTCCTGCTGTCACTTAGCTTCGACACCTTACCGTACACCACAGCACCATCAGCAAACAACCGCAGATTGATGCCCACCTTGTCCATCAAATCATTTATGTATGTAGAGAATAATAGAGCTCCTGTCACACTTCCCTGGGGTACACCTGATGATAATCTTGTCTCTGATGAACACTCGCTGTCGTGGACAACGTTCAGTGTCCTGTAACCTATAAAGTCTTCGAGCCACTCACATGTCTGCAAACCTATCTCATTTGCTCGAACTATCGTTAACAGCCTGCGTGTCAAACGTTTTCTGAAAATACTGACATACAGAATCTGTCTGTTGCCCTTCATCCATAGTTCGCAGTATTTCATGTGAGAAAATAGCAAGCTTAGTTTTGCACGGGCGATGCTTTCTAAAACCATGCTGATTTGTGAACATATGCTTCTCGATCTCCAAAAACAAAACAAAAAAGTATTATATTCTAACTAAGAATATGTTGAAGGATTCTGCAGCAAACCGATGTTGGGGACAGTGGTCTGTAATTCTGAGCGTCCGTTCTTTTGCCCTTCTTATCAACAGGAATCACCTGCGCTTTTCTCCAGTCGCTTGGAACTTTGCACTGGGTGAGAGATGCGCGATAAACGTAAACTACGTAAGGGGCCAATGGCGTAAAGTACTTTTTGAAAAACCGAATTGGGGTTCCTGGTGACTTATTTGTTTTCAGATCTTTCATTTTTTCCTCTACGTCCGGGATGATTATTACTATGTTGTCCACACGTGAGTCGGTTCGATGGACAAACAACGGTATGTTTGTACGATTCCCCTACGTGAAAATCTCGTCCATCTTTCCGGCCGTCGGTATCGCCGTGTTCTCTGGGGCTGCCGTTGGTCGAACCTTCGCTCTCATCGGTCCCCGATGCCTGCCGACGTCGTTCCCGTTTCATCGGCTCTACACCAGCGAACCCCGTCGGCGTCACAGCGTCCCACGCGGCGCCACTGTTCGAGCGCTTCCTCCCAGCTGCCGCCGACATCTAACCCAGCCCTTGTCCATGCGCGTCACAGGTGATCCCCGCAGATCGAACGCTGCCTCAACAGCGGCCGCCGATTCTGCCGATGTTGCCAGTCTCTCCGGGCTTCTATCGTACGATGTCCCTCTGCAGTGTCACCCACCGGACGCCTGCGGAGCCCTGTCTAGCATTACAGGGCGCCAGCTGCGCCCATGCTACAGCACTACGCCGGATCCTAACCAGATTCGGAAGAGCTCTCCATGTTGTAATACCAGATGTTAAGTATTTTTACGCTAAACTTATGCAATAAACCCTTGCGGATATCACTGGGAACTGTTGTTTACTTCCTGCGCCTGTGACACCGTGAAGGGGCATGAGATTCATAGACCTCAATGCCCCTTTTTCCTTTTCTTCTTCGAGGGACTGTGGCTGTATAATTTCATTAAGATGACATCTTTTGTTCTTACGGACGCCCTATGACCGGCCCATACAGTAGGCAATAATTTTGTCCTACAGCACGATAACTCTCAACCAAACGGGGCGATTATTTGAAAGAGCAGATAATTCTATGAATCTTTAATAGCTTCATTTCCTGACTTGAATGACAGAGTGTATGTGTGTCGTAAACCTCCACGCCAGATCATTACGACAAAGAGAACAGCTTCTGTAGAAGGATAGTGTCAACTAACTATGATCTCATAGGCAGTGTCATTCATATCGTCGTACATTGTAGCATATCCGTTATTGTCGCTTGGGGCAATCACACTTTGTTGCGACGACAGTTGTACAAATGAAACTGACACAATATTTTTTTGTTTTAAGGATGAATTATTATATTTTATAGCTATTGTTTATCTGGAACTATGTTTTCATAATTTATTCACGCCATGTCAAGAGTTCTACTCTCTGGCGCAATGTCATAATTTACGCCACGCAAGGTATCGAGATTTTTGAGATGTTGCTTGATTTATTTGTACTGCTGCGTCACGAAAAAACTAGCGACGAGGCTCACTGGTTAAGAGACCACATCAGAAATCAGATTTCATCTTCCATTTTTAGATTTCCTGGAGTTTATCTTAAGCTATTAAGGTGAATGACGGGCCTGTCCCTTTCATAAAGCTTTTGTTCCACCTCTAAAAATCTCATATTACACGTCAAATTTAATACCTTCCCTTTTTTACGACCCAAGATAAGTGAGACTTCATATACTATTAACGAACGTTCGTTTACGTTTATCTCTGGTGTAGAGCCGATGAAACGGGAACGACGTCGGCAGGCATCGGGGACCGATGAGAGCTAAGGTTCAACCAACGGCAGCCCCAAAGGATGCGGCCGGCAAGATGATTCACGTAGGGGAATCGTAACTAACGAACTATCACTTCATAGTGGTGCAGGACTATTTTCAGATCTCGAACTGTGCCCTTATTCTGTAGCAAGTTCCATTACAAATTTCTTTCCATGAGGATCAGTAGCCTCTAAAAACTTCATAAAAGAAAACATGATCCGTTGTAGGCTTTCATGGACTCGTTCTTCATTTAATCGTATGAGTATCTAATCTTGGCCATAAGTCATTTTCAGGCACCTAAAATTAACTAACGTAGAAGGGAATCGCACTGTCTGCATACGCTGAATTGATGTAGACGCACGAATTTTTATACTGTAATTATACTGATGACAGACGAAAAACGTCTTATGTTCACCTTAACGTAGTGATATAAAAGCGTTTGACACAAAACATAATTCATATTCGGGCTGAATATTTTTATGCAAACCATGAAAGCGCTATTCTCAGGCTAAATTTGGTAAATCAGACAGATGAGAAATCAATGATGGCGTCGGACTGTAGCCAGTCCAGAACAACTAAGTGTCGGTGTGTAATGGGAACGTAAAAATTTTGTGTGCCATATTTACTGATATGAAACGTAATTTCTATAAATAAAACGCAAACTAATGACCACCATGAAACAAAGGAAGTCTTCTGATAAATTAATTTTCCTTTAATACGTTTTGAGAAATGAAAAGAGCAAGAAAAACTGTGTAGTTCACCAAGGCGTCCGAGAGCAGTAGATGAATGAGACTGCTCATAATATCACCACGAGTATACTTGCATTCTCTCAGTATTTAGACTCTAACAAAGCCTCACCCTTAAATAGATGTTGAAATGTAATTTGGACGATTAATACTGTGTACCTGGCAGAGGATCGTGCTGGGATTCTCTGTTACTGACTGAGCTAGGGAGGCAATGCCAACTAGCCTCCCTCGTTGCTTCAATTCTTCCCTATTTTGACGGAAGCTCTCTTGTAAATCTTGCCGGACTAGTACTACTGGGAGAAAGCATATCTCGTGTAGTGACTTAGCCACAGGCTATGGGTTTGAGTGCAGAATGAATCTTATGCTCTGTGGCGACGAGTACACTGTTTTGAAACTTCATGGCAGACAAAATTTCCAAAAGAGCGTGCATCCCGACGTAGGGACTCGCTTACATTCTGTACCTTTTGTTATTGATGTACCTCGGTATTTACTGTAACGACTCTAGGAATGCAAGTAGGCCTAAACCAAAATGTTAAGTTACTAGTGGCAGTACTGTGTGCACCAATACTCCAAGTGTTTGTGATGACTGTTCCTCTCCTTATGGTCACCTCACATTCATAGGGCTATAACCCACCTATTACCAAACTTTATATAATGTTAACACAGACTCATGACGAAATTCAATTTATCATGAAATTTACGGCACCATCACTGCTATACGATTTACTAGAGATAAATGAAAATTTGTGCAGAACCGTGATTCGAACATGGATTTTCCGCTTTGCGCGAGCGGTCATCTAAACTGTTATCCAAGCATGTTTCACAAGTATCCCCAAATTTCCATATGCCCCAGTGTCTGCTACCCATACTGCTCGCACATTTATGTCATTTCCGCACAGGAACATATTTTAGTTTTGTAATCACATTGCCTTGGCGTTGGCATGAAATACATGAATGCAGTGTCTGTATTTGACAGTGTCTATATTTGACAGTGTCTGTGAAGTTCGAGGGAATTTTTTTCGCACATGCGTGCATGCAAGTTTAGTTTTCCTTGTTATCAATAACAGCGAGCGTATACGAGAGCAGTGACTGACTACGTTAATATTCGGCATATACCACTGGAATAGAGAATAATTTGAAAATACACGACTCGAACAGGGCTAAATTTTATCAAGATCAATTCACTCCACGATCACTTCGTGTGCATACCGCTGAGACTAACTCATAAAAGCTTTGCCTTAGGACCACTGTAACTGTAAATCCACCTGCTATCGTGCGCTGTACTAAGGGAATCGAATAGATAGTGCAATACGCCTTATCTTATAAGAGACTGATCGGATCTTTGGAGCCTCCTCACTCATGATGGGTTCTGGCTGTGTGAATTTTGTGACAGAAAGAATGAGTTCAAATTGTGCGGAACTGGACTAAATTCGACCTGTGAGGGTTCAGGCTATTTATCCTATGTATAAAAGAGCCGAAAGAATCTCTCGACAGTGTATTTTTGTTTGTTAATTTGTAATAATGAAGCAGTGGGAAGGACGAAAGGGCGTGGACGTACAGTTCCACATGTTCATGCATAATGTAAGATGTTTCACAGGAGTATACGTCCACAACTGGAAACAACTATTGTAAAGTACAGAACACAAATATCGCTCAGATAACTCTTGGTTCAAATGGCTCTGAGCCCTATGGGACTTAACATCTGTGGTCATCAGTCCCCTAGAACTTAGAACTACTTAAACCTAACTAACCTAAGGACATCACATACATCCATGCCCGAGGCAGGATTCGAACCTGCGACCGTAGCAGTCGCGCGGTTCCGGATTGAGCGCCTAGAACCGCTAGACCACCGCCGCCGGCCCAAATAACTCTATGAAATTAACTAAATGGATCTGCCAAACCTTATCGTATACTGATGCGAACCACCGCCTGAATTTCTTGTCAAGTATTCCACACAACTTTCGCTGAAGCTTAGCCCAGTCATACGACTACCCGTCAGTAAGAAAAGGACCCGAAGCACACGAAAGTGTAAAATGTTGAAAGACAATTAAATTCGCTGGAGGTAGTGCGTTTGTCTCACGGTATGTCATTTCGTATGAAGACTATTTAGTGGTATCTAATGGGAAAAGAACACCGTTTTTTACAAGACATCTTTAACAAACCATACCTCTCACTGTGTTCGATTAGACTTCTTCCGCATTAATATGACATGCTACGGTCTACAAAATAACGGCCATTATGTAACCCTGAAAAACAACTGGATGCATATGACGGACTGGTATCTTCTATATTCCGGTCGAGATTCAACCGCACATCTATCGGATGACCTAGAGCCTCTGTCGCAGATAAATTTTCTCGAAAATTTCAGGGTACATGTTAAAGAATGGGAATCGTTTTGATTTTGAATGTGCTGAACGGACAAGGATGGAAATTTTTTGATATCTGGATATAACGGCGTGAGAGACTACGAGAATTGTCCACGAGAGACTAAAGGCGTTTGTGTACGTGACAAGAATGTCGTGAAGGATACTGGCGAAACTGAGTGCTACAAGAGTGACAACATGAGAAGTATGAGAAGTTGTTTATTGTCTTGCTGGTAATTATCGTAAGTAATTTTCTTAGTAATTTCATAAATGTGAGACCTGAAGCTAAATTACTCACGAGGCGGACTTAAATAACACATAGTCGTATCTGCCTAAGGAGGAAAAATGGTTCCGTATGTCACAAACGAGTAAGCGGTTGTATGGCATCCCATAACGCAGGGATGGTCAAGAATTGGGCAAGTGAGCTGGGATTCGGCTTATGTCCCATAGTTCTCTCGCCTGGCCGCTCACTTCCCTCACTGCCACGCCATAACATCTGAGCGTCAGGCGGTGGAAAATGGGGAATCTTCGAACGCCGAGCATTTAAATCGCAATGTTGTCGCATTGCATACTGCTTGCTTTCGTATTTCATGTTTCCAAACAACATAGATTACAAACAAAGGAAATTTTCAGTATTATTTGATTATTTTGAGAGTATTGAGGACACAATGTAATTTTTATCTGCTATAAACAGTCAGCACACGGAAAGAGGCAGACAATTTCATAGATTTTGGCACTCAAGTTGCTACCTAGTCGTGACTCATTTAGTGTCATAATCGAAAAAGCCTTTCACATACACATGTGAATGGAAATATTTCATCACATTAACGATGTCAGTATAAAGATGTGGAAACTCTTCCGGGAGAAAATAACGTAGACTTCCTTGACAGTTTCGACGCATAAGAATTTCTCTCTTTAAAGGTAATTACACTGCAGATAAATCTGTTCCATTTGCACAACATATGCATCAAGTGAAACGGCGGACAGTGTCGGAAACAGAAGTAAGATTGGCAGTGTCCTCAAAACGTCTAAAAAACTATCCTTGTAATTCTTTCACTTTCACAAGGAACTCTACAAATCTTACGTTTAATCAACGCCAGTTACCTTAGGGAAATTGATTATACTTTTAATCAGAATTTGTCTCTTCCGCAACGCGATTTTCTTTATAAATGCAGCTCGTCAAATCAGAAGTAAGTTGCTTCTCACCCTGCAGTATCTTGTTGTGGGATGTGCGCACTTCTCTTAAAACACGAGGTCTGCAATCCATTCTGGATGTTCTAATTTTCGTCCGTGCTCTTCGTTCTCCTACATAAATTCAATAGCAGATTTCAAATCGATAAATTGTCCCAGGCATGCCGCTTGACTTAACCAAAGTACTATATATAAAGTCTCCAGATTCTTCGTTCATTTCCGTCGAAAACTGTTGCAACTGGCTCTGGAATAATGTGTGTGACTTAAGAAAATTTCCTATTCGTACCACCAGTTTCATCAATTGCTCTATTCCTGTACATTTAGCGTAGACTGCTTCTTGATGTACGGAACAATGAATCGCGTCTGTCGGTCGTTGTAATTTTTTTCTCTTTCATCGTTTACTAAATGTTTAAATTGTTTCTTCATGGTGTTGTAACTTCGTTTCATAGCCACTCTGATAAAAAAACTCGATTATGCGATGCAGCCAACGTCGCATAACGGATACTGAGAACTCATATCTTTCTCTTCTGTCGTTCCCATTCATTCTAAAGGCTTGTGACGATACGTTGCTAGAGTGCCTCTTTTTGTGCAAACAGGAACCGGACTGGTGATTTTATTCTATGTCATGAGCAGAAGCGTAGACAGATTTGTCACCATGACTCTCCGGAACTGAAGAAAGTCGTGCAGACCAGAAAGCTCCGCACCGCAGTACTGAATGAAATTTGGCGCTGTACCGATAGGCCGAGCCTCGGCCCGCACGTCGTTCTTGTGTTCAGTTCAGCACGCCTTGGCAGACTCTGTTTTAAAGGTTCCGTTTTTACCGATTGAGGGATGAAACCCTTAAGACATTTTGTGAAATGAATTGCCTAACAGTGAGAAATATAATAGATTAGAGAAACATTTGATGCACCTCATCTGCCGTATCTGATTTCGTGCACAAATCAAAGGCGCGTTAAATATTTTTCTACTCAACTTTATTTCTTAGTTGTAGACAAATAACTTCACAAAAATTTTGAATTAAGTTTTTTAAGCAATTTTTAGTTTTCCACCAAGAAAAGATGTGACTCGCCACCAAACTGTTTCGCAACATATTTTATGGTTTTACTTAATAAGACACAGCGACTTTCGAGTTACATTTTCAGATGTTTACAAGTATAGTCTAGCTCTATTTAACTATTCTTCATTGTAATTTACATTTTTCTTATCGTAAGGCCAATATTCAAGATGCACACATATATGCAACACGTTGCTGTTTTAGTGCAATGAGTTATGCCCTGTGCCAGCCTTCGTATTTTTGCTGACGTTATATAGACAGAAATTTTCGCGTAGTGGGATGATACAGCTAAACGTTCAGCGAATTGTTACAAAGTGTAGCTTTCCTCTCCTTATGGTTTATTATCCTGTGTTCAAAGAGCTTTGTTATTCAACAGGGATCAGGAAATGGATAGCATGAAACTGTGTTAAAGAAACACTGCTGCGACTTTTTACTTCGAGGTTGACCGAATTTTCGCTGTTCCTGGTACAGAATGAGGTGATTCTGTTTATAAATGGAACAAAATACCTCTTTCCACTAAATGTCTGTTTTGTCAGTAGCCAGCACTTGGATGTTTTTGATGCATCGGCGGTCGCTGCTGATTGCTGGATTGCGTTAAATATTAACGGGCAGTTAATGGAATCGTCGATCATACGTTTCGGGATAACCTGAAACACAACAGCTTCGTTGGTTGAACATTAGGGAACACTGTTCCGCTTCCAGCACACTAAAAATTGGTGGCTTACCAAAGAAAGATTACACTTTATTTGTTGTAAAGGAATACTAATTATGTAGATGGGAGGCAATTTTCTTTTCTAGCACTGAACTAACTAATAAGGTGAGATCAAACAACCATGTATTAGTACCGTGTGAAGCCAATTAAAGAGAAATAAAATATATGAAATGTCAGTCTTCTGGTTTATCATTTCAAATGAAATAATGAAATCAATTTTTTTATTCATGACGGACACTTGCTAACTTTTTTATTGGTTCAATAAATTGTACAACAGCCTCAAGTAATAGAGATCGTTCATGAGAAGTCGCAGTCGAAAGTAGACACCTGATATTCACTGCAGGTGTCCCTCAATTCAGATTTGTGATGTAATTTGGATGATTTCTCGTTCCTTTTGTCGACCTGAGATGGACTTGAAGCATTCGATCTGTACCTAACTGGCCGGCCTGTGTAGACGAGCGGTTCTAGGCGCTTCAGTCTGGAACGGCGCGACCGCTACGGTCGCCGGTTCGAATCCTGCCTTGGCCATGGATGTGTGTGATGTCCTCAGGTTAGTTAGGTTTAAGTAGTTCTAAGTTCTAGGGGACTGATGACCTCCGATATTAAGTCCCATAGTGCTTAGAGCCGTTCATGAACCAAAATGGTTCAAATGGCTCTGAGCACTATGGGACTCAACTGCTGTGGTCATCAGTCCCCTAGAACTTAGAACTACTTAAACCTAACTAACCTAAGGACATCACATACACCCATGCCCGAGGCAGGATTCGAACCTGCGACCGTAGCAACAGCGCGGCTCCGGACTGGAGCGCCTAGAACCGCACCGCCACCGCGGCCGGCTTTTATGAACCATTTCTTCTGTTTCTGTACATATGCTTGGACTGATTACAGTACAGGTGTCATCTGCAAAGAGAAATAATTTTGCTTGTTGTACACTAGAAAGATCATTTGCATTTATGAGGAACATTAACGGACATAAGATTGAACACTGGGGAAACGTATACGTGATTTCTCTCACCAGGACAGTACTTGGGCTAGAACAAACACAAATACAAAATGGTTCAAATGGCTCTGAGCACTATGGGACTCAACATCTATGGTCATCAGTCCCCTAGAACTTAGAACTACTTAAACCTAACTAACCTAAGGACATCACACAACACCCAGTCATCACGAGGCAGAGAAACACAAATACACCAAACTCGTGTGAGAAATAATGTAAAGGTCTCTTATTGCACTACTGATACTCCCGCATCTGCAAAACTCTGCAGTCGTCCGTTAGAGGCCTCTGCGTATGCCATGCCGCATTGCACACTGACCTGCCGGTACGGCAGTCGGGACCAGTAGGGACGGTGCAGTGTGCCTCTGAAGTTGCGTTTTGTGACATTATTTGTGTATTGAAGTTTCAGGTGGCTCGGCGATTGGTAATCAATCCCGATAATGTATTGCGCTTGGTTGAGATGAAGTAACGAAAAACCCTTCTTCGTGAAGATGGTATTGGTGTAGAAGACGAATCATTCGCATGTTTTCTGGTATCTATTATAGTGCAGAAATATGAGCATAAGTTAGAAACAGATACTGTTGTAACACTAACACATAATGATGACGAACAACTCATTGCAAACGGTAGTGCTACGGCAAGTGCGGGAAGAGGCGATGGAAACAGTGACAGTGAATACCAACCGTCTCCCAAGAAGAAGGTTAAAGTTGCAAGTATCTTCACGGCGTTTGATAACAACACACTGGAGAACATTTACGACGATTATTACGTAAGAGGTTTCGACACATACGACAAGCTTCTGAAAAGGTACCCTAAACTGAAGTCTAAAAGCAATATTAAAAACATACTGGATTACATGGCAAAGAAAAGAGAAGGAAATACAGTTTTCAAAGGAAATCGTACACTGCTGTTCAAGACCATCAAGGAGCGTGTAGTGGCGAAATTCGATGAAGCGCGAGAATGCGGTTCCGCCGTTCATTATTGGCATTTACAACATTGGGCATTGGACGCAGCCAGAAATCTCGGGTGTATAAACTTCACAGTTTCACTAGGATTTATTACTAATTTGAAAAAGGAGTTTAGGATAACATCACGCCGTATCACTATGCTCCAAGCATGAAAAGATAGCCGGCCGCGGTGGTCTCGCGGTTCTAGGCGCGCAGTCCGGAACCGCGCGACTGCTACGGTCTCAGGTTCGAATCCTGCCTCGGGCATGGATGTGTGTGATGTCCTTAGGTTAGTTAGGTTTAAGTAGTTCTAAGTCTAGGGGACTGATGACCACAGCAGTTAAGTCCCATAGTGCTCAGAGCCATTTGAACGAAAAGATAAGAATGACGAAGAAGAGCTGATTGAAAGAGCTCAAACGTTTGTTGCTGACGTCAATGAGCATATCACGAGAGAAAACATCGGTATTAGTTCTGTATGGAACTGTGATCAGAGCCAGTTCAACTATGAGCTTTCTTGTGACAGAACACTATCCATGAAAGGGAAGAGAAACACTGTCGCGATGTTGCAATCAGTTAACTGTGCAACACATAGTTACACGATCGATGTTGCTATATCAATGGATGGACGCTTGGCAGACAAACTCTATATTTAAAATATCCACGGGTATGCTGCCGGTCTATAGTGTCCAACGGGCACAATATTTCGGCGATCAAACATGTCGCCATCATCAGGTGAACTGACGGACTGAGCTCCTGCACGGGTATGCTGCCGGTCTATAGTGTCCAACGGGCACAATATTTCGGCGATCAAACATGTCGCCATCATCAGGTGAACTGACGGACTGAGCTCCTGCACGGGTATGCTGCCGGTCTATAGTGTCCAACGGGCACAATATTTCGGCGATCAAACATGTCGCCATCATCAGGTGAACTGACGGACTGAGCTCAGTGCGTCAGTTCACCTGATGATGGCGACATGTTTGATCGCCGAAATATTGTGCCCGTTCGACACTATAGACCGGCAGCATACCCGTGGATATTTTGATTATCAAATACGCCGGGAGAAACTCAAGAATCACAAACTCTATATTTGCTTCCAAGAATCCAGTGGAAAGTTTGGACCCCGCGTGTCAAGGGAAATAGAAACGCGGTGCCCTCCAAATGTCGTCCTCGATGCAAGTGCGCGTGGGAAGACGACGAAACAGCATCTGAAGACGTTTTTTCTGTCAGTTCTGAATCCACATTTGTCGAGAAAGTCTTTAGTACTTTGTGACTCCTAGTCTGAACCTAAGGATGAACGAGTACTACTGGAAGCATCTGGCGGAAGACATGTAGATTTAAAAATCATTCCGCCTAAAACTACCAAATATGCACAACCTCTGGATGTGTATTTCTTCAGGCAATATAAAATAAATGCCAAGAGAATAACAGACTTCAATAAACTACGTTCCAGTACTATGCAGCCGAAATTGCACGACAGATTCTTTATCATGAATATGCATTCTGTCATTTACAATCAGTTATCTGCGGGAGTATACAGACCAATGCTTCGTTATGCGTGGCAGAACGCTGGCTACGATATTGTTGAACCAGTGAACAACTTCAAAAGTGTCATTGACGTGGCGTTCAACACTGATATTATAGACTGTGCAAATACGCCATGCGATCAATTTGCATTTCTTCACTGTGCGTTTTGCAGTCATTCGTACTGCTCGGAGCATTTTATTGACATTCCGCATTTATATTTATAGTTAAGATTGCTGCATTACGTATGGCGTCTACATTTACATCTACAGTGATATCTAGAGCATGACTGCAGAGTTTTTCAGAAAAACGACACCCACCAGCACATTCAGAGGTACATAATGGTCCAGTAACCAAACGTTCATACAGATCTGTTTGTTCCTAGTCAGAATTATGTCCCTGGACTATAGTGCTTCAATTATTAAGTACAACTTTCTGTATTCTTTTGATTAGATGTGGCATTATTCATCGGATGGCTATACCACCAATCCATCAAAACATCAATTTCTCTCGGAGGATACTGTGATTTACAGAGTCAAATGCCTTAGAGAGATTGCAGAAAATAACAACCGGCGCTATTTCATTATTTAATGCTTGTAAATCTGGTGAGTGAGTGTGTAAATGGCATTCTCAGTAGAACAATCCTTCTGAAAGCCAAACTGTGATTTGCTAATGATACTATTGTCGATAAGATGAGATATTATCCTAGAACACATCACCTTCTCAAAACTTTTGGAGAATAATGTCAGTAGTGAAACAGTTCGGTAGTTATTGACATCTCTCGCATCACCTTTCTTAAAGAAGGAATTAACAACGGCATATCTCTGAAAAAATGCCTTGAGTTTGTGATACATTATTAATTTCAGATGAGACTGATTTTGTTACATAGGAGCAAATTTTTAGTACTCTATTGGAAACTCCATCAAAACCAGATGAGCTTTTATTTTCGAGGGAATATATAATTTTCTTAGTTTCAGAAGGAGAAGTTGTCGATATATTTGTATGACTGAATTTTATCAGAGTGCTCTTTCAATACACTGCTGTGATTTTTCTCTTGAACTGTTTGTCCTCATACTTCCTCCTACAATTAAAAAATAATAGTTAAATATATTTGCTACCTATGACTCATCATTTCTAGCCCTTCTATGCAGTTCAGTAGTAGAGTCATCGTGTTCAGTGGCTGGTTGTCCTGTCTCTTGTTTCACTGCATTCCTAATACCCTTTAGTCTATTGTCGGAATTGCAGATTTCTGACATTATGTGCATGTTTCTCGATATTTTAATAGCTTTACTTAGTAATTAGGAGTAGTTTTTGTAGTGTGCAACTACTGCATGTTCTCTTCTTGTTCCTCACGACACGTGTACATTTCCGTTTTCCTTTCAGGAGACACTTTAATCCCTCTACAAATCCATGGTTTTTTTTACATAGCTCTTTAATGTCCTTTCTGATTAGCTGATGAGGAAAGTTACTTTAAAATTGTGATATGAATTTGTCATGGAATAAATTCAGTTTTATGTTAGCATTAGCTTCTGTATAGATTTGAGGACTATCAATACTGTAAGGCACTATCTTATATATCTTAACTAACTGTGCATCTCGACGCGCAAGTCGCCGAAGTGGCGTCAGATCGAAAGACTTGCACCTGGCGAACAGTCTACCGACGGGAGACTCTAGTCATACGACATTTACATTTATTTAACAGTGCATCATCATCAGAGAGAGCATTTGTTACTGGATAAACATGTATTTTCTTGCTCTGAGCTTCACCAAAGAAAACATCGGCAATTAGGGTCCTACCATCTTTATCCACCTATGTTGGAAAGTTAATCACTAAGATTAAATTTTTTGATCCTAATAACGTTTCCATGTCATTTTCCTATTAGTTTAATTTAGAAAATCTACACTGAAGTCACCCAGACTATTAACTGCTTCCTGCTGTCTTACAGCTATCATAGTAAGGAATTCAAATTCCTCACAAACAGTTGAAAATTTCCCAGTGAGGATCTATATAGAGTTACACTTAAAAGAGAACTATTCTTCAGAATTAATTTATAAGCACACTCTTGTATGTGCTGATCACTACAAAATCTATTTTTCTCAATGTTTTAGAACTTTTGTTCTGTCTTAATATGTGTAACAACGCCTCCTTTTCCTATACTTTTTTTGCAAGAGTAAGATGCTAGAGTGAAATATTTTGTACGTAACTTATCTAAGCCTTTTGATATGTGGTGCTGAGATAGGCAAAGTGTGTCTATCTTCTCAGAGCTCTCTGAGTTTTCCAAACAGTCAAGAAGCTTTTTACCTCATTATTAAATGTTGTAATATTTTGATGGAGTAAGGTAACCTTACTTTTCTGTGCATTATTAAGCATTTTGGTGGTCTCTTCTGTTATTTTTACCTTTTTTCTCAAAACAAGATGCCTGAAACCTAATTCTAAGCTGAAAAAGTACCTCTCTGACACTTTTAGCGACAGGGATCTACCTTTTCTGCAAGAAGCTCAGCCAACCTTTATTTCCCTGCCCTCTTCTGTCTAGCATATCCCCATCTCCCAATTATAGCAACAGGCCCTGCGTGTATATGAAATTTCATTTCAGTCAGCAGCAGCCTGCTCAAGTCGGTGTTCACAAGGCTCACAGCAGTATTAACCCAGGGCTTGGTCATGGTGCTGTAGGACCTCCACAAAACTCACATTTGTGCGTGCAGTAACTACTCCAGTTTCATCCAGGTCACGCTTAATGCTTTAATTACTCGTCCCAGTCAGGATCTACCCTACTCACCCCATTACAGTAACCTGATCCTCTTTGTTAAAATCTATGTCTGTGCACAAATTCCCTATGATCTTAGTCACTTGGCTTCACAATATTTTCGTCCTGGTACCCTGTTCGTAATTTGTCCTGTACCATCTGGTCTACACATCTTCCATGGTTACTACCTTATAGCAAGAGTCTCTTGTTCTTATTTTCATTTGGTACCGACCTACACTAGACTGTTTGCTAGAAGCCTGTTGCACCCTACTGTTATCTACATCTGGATGAGGCTCTCCACTTCTACTTGCGGTAACAGGTCAAATTTATTCGATACTGTTATCTCAAATGTTGATAAAGAAATTGAGAATCTGCTCCTCTTTCTCAAACTTCTTGTTAACTTTACCAAGTTCCCGCGATCTTTATCCCCCTTCCCCCTGTCTACGGTAGTTCAAAATTTGCGTGATATAATTCAGCCTGAAGGGCACAAATTTGCCTCCTGCTCAGCTTTTCTCTTGTCTCTTTTGCATAGCCTACATATCCATGAGGGAGCCTAGTTGAGTGTCCCATTCAGTTCCTCACTAAAGCCAACCAAGTGAATCTCCAGCCCACAAACAATACATACTACTCCATCTCTGACTATCCTACGGCAGCATTCATACTCATCACGCACTACAGCACAGAATACACGCTTCAAAAATAGAGCTAAATCACTTAACAAACTTCACGAAACACGAAACTTCGTCATGTACGAACCGCAAAAATTAGGCCTACAGGTTAGAGCTTCAGGTGCATGGTATAACGTAAGAAGATAATTATTTCAGCTTACGATAAGAACTCAACACACACTGGCTCGTTGAAAATCATGGCTCACTAAAAACAATCATGTCTTAGCGGTATGATTAGATTCTTTCAAGTTTGACAATTTGAACAATGCATGATTAAATTTACTCATATCATTTTTATTTTCTTCATCTCACGTTTCAATATAATTTCACAAACCGGTCCCAACTTCTCCATAACTACCACTCTCGGCTAATCCATAACAACAACGTGCGCCGTAACAGACTAACTACAACCGAGCTGAAGAAGAGCAAAGATATAGTAAGTCACAGTTGAGCGATCTTATATTACATCGATCGATATTTTACATCCAAAGAATTTCAGACGCAATTAAATTCTTCTTTTACAAATGTTTTCAGAATAAATTGTACAGGACCAGTTATACAATGACACTGATAATTTGAAATATAATTACAGTTCTGAATTAAATTTCTTGTTCTATTTCTGTTTCTGAAAAGTATAAGACTATCTTATATTATCGGAAATACATTTAATACGAAGTTAAGATTCTGATGGAGACTGAAATGAATTCAATAACAGCATTGTATTCTCCGATACGTGACAGATGACAGAGATAGATGCGTTGACCAGTTGCATTACAAGTTGTAGCGTATTACTGAAGCCTTAGGCATACTTACCGAGTAGGCTTGAGAGTAGGAGGAAAAAATTCAGACATGCGCTGATAGGATTGTAACAGGCCCGTATAGCCCTTATGGGAGTATAGTAGAAACGCTCAAGAAACTTAAATGAGAATTCTTGGAAGCAAGACGCAGTTCTCGCAAAACTCTGTTGATTAAAATTAAGCATCAGTAGTTGAAGAATATTGTGCAACCACATCTGATGCCACCATCGCGCACCTGTGTAGGGATAATGATAATACATTAATAGGAATAAGTATGCGTACAGGGACATACAGGCAACCATTTCTCCCGCTCAATACGTGAATGGAATATGTATATAATAGAGACAGACAGGGAGAGAGAGACCTGTAATCAACAACTCTCCTAGAGGAAGGACTGAAAGTTCCAAAGCAGCGCGCCGTAGCTTCACGTCCATTCTCCTTTAAAAAATGTTAAAAGTTTCGTCTGTCGTGCTTTCAAGCCTCCAGAGCGTGTGAAAAACTCTCCTTTCCAGCTTTCTCTGAACTCTTTTTGTAGGCAACCTGAGGTATCTGCGAGGAATTGTACGGACTGCCACAATCTGTTTCCGTTCGACATCTGCCACCGCAAAGCTACACGGGCTTCTGCGTAGACCCAAGTCAGTCGTTAACAGCAACTGCCGCCGGGGCGGAAGTTTGCATACGCCTGCATCTCATACATTTTGGCAACCCAATAATGCGATATGCAGTAAATTCTGAATAATTGCTGCGCACACAAACGTAAACCCTCTAACGATTACGGATGAAAACCAGATACATATATACCCTTCCACCCCACGCTTCGCCCACATAAGATTATTCAAACCAGCCGGTGGTCGTAATTATAGCTTCACTTTATGCCATTCAAAAGATAAAATTAAATTCAAAAGAATATTAACAAAGCGTGTGTACCCTAAGTCCTGTGTAGAATAATATTATAAAGGGGAATCACCTAAAACTTGCATCACAAATATTGCGGAAATGGAAAGTGCTATTTATATAGGAATATACAGCCTACAGTTGCAGGTTAACCTGCAACTGTAGTGCTGTATATTCCTATATAAACAATATCAGTTGCTGTCGATGCATAAAAATGTTAAAAATTATGAAAGTGCTATTGATGTGAGGTTTTCAATGGATGGATTGGTAGTCATCGGCTTGCGTTTTTGGCCAGTCAATAGATTGTAGTAATACTTAAAAAGTGTATTTCTTGTACAAACATACACTTTTTAAATGTAACAATGCGTACTGACATTAGCCGGCCGTTGTGGCCGAAAGGTTCTAGGCGCTTCAGTCTGGAACCGCGCGATCGCTACGGCCGCAGGTTCGAATCCTGCGTCGGGCATAGATGTGTATGATGTCCTTAGGTTAGTTAGGTTTAAGTAGTTCTAAGTTCTAAGTTCCCATAGTGCTCAGAGCCCTTTGAACCTACTGACATTAATAAACCAAAACTAGGGTAAATCAGAATGACGATGGCGTTTGTTGCAGGATTCTAGTGCTAGTCGTTTACGAGATATCATATTTGAAAAAGTTCCCACACCTACACTTGTACGCTACCTGTGGCAGCACACACTAAAAGACAACACAAGTGAATACACTAGTTATGTGGATTCTGACCAGTAACGAAGCAATTGAATATCACAGTTGTGTGTAAAACGACCACTGGCAGTGGCAATACACGCTTCCAGTCTCGTATGGAAAGACTGTCGCACATGTGCTACCATTTCAGCGGAGATGTCCGAGCGCCATCTAGCATCCGTGAAAGACAGTCTGTTAGGAGGCTGTGATACTTGACGAGCTCAGTGGGCCGTCTGTGAAAAATGGGCATATGATTTGATAGTTCACTATCCCACACCACACGTTTACACTCCATGGATGCTGACATTCCACTTGACGAAACCAACGGGTCTTGTCAATCGACCAACAGTGAATGTTTCGGCGGCTTATCTGGCCATGACTGGTGAATGTTGCTTCATCACTAAAGAAGATAAATGATACATCTGGAGTGTCCTGCCTTACTGCCCATGCACCGAAGTTAACACGATTCTCATAATCGTTTCCACGCAGCTCTTGACGTGGAGAGATGTGATAGGAATGGAACCTACGTCGATGGAGAATGCGTACGACTCTTGCATGACTCCCGCCACTTCCAAGAGCGACTGCGCAGGAGCTAACGTGCGGATCAGCTGCAACAGCTCTTCTGTCAACACTTGTTTTCATCTGTTATGTTGTCTAGTTGTTACACTACCACTTTCTTGTAACTGGTTGAAGAGGTTGATAAATAACTGCCCAGATGGTTGACGTCTATTGGGATATCTTGCCGCATATACTGTTCAATTACGAACTGAATTCTCCCTACACACTCCATACATCATAAGCACATCGGCTTTTTCTGCACTGGTAAATCCCACTGTCCACTCACGATCTATTGCTTGGACTGTCACACAACAGCACACAAGGTACACTCTAGCACACTGTAAACAAACATAAGAACACCATAACTAGCAACTACGCAGCTTGAATGGCACAGACAAGAGTGGGTGTGGAAACTTTTCAAGATATGATATCGAATAAACGAGTCACACTAGAATCCTTCAAAAAACACTGGTGACACTCTTATTTATCATACTTCGTACTTCAAAATGTTGCAGACGCCTGCGTCATGGTGATGTTCCCAATCATTGGAGTAAGAATTTAAGAACAGTTGGTTGAGACTTTGGTACTGTTTGTAGCGACTCTAGGCATTGTATTTTTCTCGGATTCTTCCGATATCTTTCCATCGGAGTTTGTCCGTCCCAATTAATATGCACTATGGTAAATGTGAAGATTCTATCGACTGCATAGTTTTTGAAGTACGTCTCTGTCAAAGAAATCCCTTGCTGACTGCAATGAGAACACCACTGCTAATGTGGATTAGCTTCAGCGACTTCTCGACGTATAGCTGCAGTTCACCGGCGAAACCGCAATTGCTGGTAACACTTGAATCACACCATTGTGTTTCAGAAACAGCAAACAGGTTTGTAACCCTACGCGTTTTACACGCATCGCATTGGTTTATCTTACACGTCGCATTGCCGTGTGTACGCTAGTAGCGTCTTGCACATTCATCTGGCCATGAAAACTATGGCCAACTACACTAGCGCATAAAACACGTGACACGCGGCCTAATGGTGACGCGGCTGAAATGACGATTAGACACTTCTAACGCATTGTCAGTGCCTATCGTTTAACGATAACCATAGTGCTCGAGCAACTGTGAATTATTGTTACATATCAAAGAGTGGCTACTTGGGCAGCAGCAACGATCCATAGTTCTGATTTACCCAAAGAGTTTTCTCGTAATTATCTTATTACGAGCTTCGGAGTGAAAGCGAACGTTTGATGGATTTTTTTCTGTGTGCACTACGGGTTTATCTTTATTCCTTTGTTTATATTTGCTTTTACGGGAACTGGGCCAACGTGTTACAGTGCCTCTATTACAGATACTTTTACCAATAGAAATGGCTACAGAACATAGCTGTAGCTTGATGGAGGTGTTGCTTGCTACCTGCGTGACCAATTTCACTTTAAAGTGGTAAAACACAACCCGAAAAGTAATTTGGCATACTACGTTGGAGGGAATATCTTTGAAACCATGATATATAAAAAAAATGTGTTTCATATAAAAGCTGAAGTGTAATTAACGTTCTTGAAAACTGTACATCAACATTCAATACAATTCGAAATTTTCCGAAGTGTCCCGTAAACATAAACTAATTTTGAAAAATGAAAATCTTTCTCACAACAGAAATTAAAGAAGCTTCCACGTCACATCAATACATGATTAATAAAACTTGTTTCTGTAACACCGTATTTGGAAAAGAACGTTAATTATATTTCAGCTTCTATATGAAACACATTTTCTATACACCACGGCCGATTTCATGCCCCCTTATTTTCCATTATGAGTTGCACTTTGCACCTAATGAACTGATCGTCAATTGTGTATTAACGGCTAAGCTGTCTGCTCTCCTGTCTTCCGCTTGTTCCTGCAAAAATCCTTATGAGTTTGATGTGAACATTACCGGCCTATAACGTTAAGTGATTTCTAGACATATAACGTTGAGATTACTTTTCTCTAATCTGAAATAAAAGCAGACTTCTTTCTCCGACGACCAATCTGTTGTCCTTGTATGCGCTGTGCCACGTAAGCGTGGTGCAGCTCTGTTACTGATTTTAAGTTCTCACACTGTTGGAATGCCCAGTCACTGGAACAACGATGAGTACCTAGTAACTGCAAAAAAGCGCAGCGCATTTCCGTTTTCAAGATCAGCCGTTGGAGAGACACCTGTAATAAATTACACATCTGTATCGCTGGCATCAGTCGGCTTTAGCATTTTGGGACATGTTATATGCTCATGCGTTATGACGGTTTTGAAGAACGAAAAATCCTGCATAAGGATCAACACAGACATCGCATACAGAGATTTTGTTAGAATCAGCTCGCTCTCTTCACCTAAGTGATTCAGAGCGCCGCAGACAAAGGCGCTTAGCTTGATGACGAGTTCCTTGATTGCCGAGGGCATTTAATGTAGTTCCACTTCGTTGTTTAATTAACAGAATACGAGCTTTCCGGATATTGGACCAGATTTGGGATTGGATACACGACTTTCGTGCTCCCAGAACTCAACACGCTATTCTTATCGGAAGAAAATCGGTAAATGTAAGATAATTTCGGAGCACTCCAAGGGAGTGTATTAGGGCCGCTACTACTCACAGTTTATATTAATGATCTAATGGATAACGTTGCGCCGGTCGGAGTGGCCGAGCGGTTCTAAGCGCTACAGTCTGGAACCGCGCGACCGCTACGGTCGCAGGTTCGAATCCTGCTTCGGGCATGGATGTGTGTGATGTCCTTAGGTTAGTTAGGTTTAAGTAGTTCTAAGTTCTAGGGGACTGATGACCTCAGCAGTTAAGTCCCACAGTGCTCAGAGCCATTTGAACCGTTTTGATAACGTTGCAGGGCCCGTTGCGCTGTTCACAGAAGATGCTGTTCTCTATAGGGAGATGCTACTCCCGAAGAATAGCGTAATGCATGAAGACCAGCAAAGGATCACTGATTGTTGCAGGGCCTGGCAGTTGATCGCGAAAGTAAATGAATGTAGGGTAGGCTTTCAATAAGTAATTCAACACGTTTTTTCTGAAAGCAGGTTGACTTTATTCAGGATTGCAATACACCATATTATTCTTCATTCTTTTGGCTACAAACCTCTATTTTTCAACATAACCTAAATGACTAGATCTTACGCCTCCTTACTAGGGAGGCATGTATGCCCACATGGTACCACTCTACTGGTCGACGTCAGAGCCAACGTCTTGCTGCAGCAATAACCTCCCCATCGTCTACGTACTGCTTCCCGTCAAGTGCATCCTTCATTGGGTCAAACAGATGGTCCTCCTTTGTTCTCTGTGGTCTTCTGTTAGACGACGAAGAACCCAGTGCGCACACGCCTTTGAGTTCCCTAACTGTTGGACGCGTGTGTCAGTACTATCAACAGAGACGTCAAGTTGAGCAGCGAGGTGTCTGATTGTGATCCGTCGATCTTCTCGAATGAGAGTGTCCACACGTTCGAACATTGCAAGAGTCGCAAACGTGTGAGACCGGACGGCACGGGATATCGGACAGGTTTGCACGACTTTGTTGCGATTATGACAGACGCTTCGCCCAGCGACACACCGTGACTTTGTTAACTGCCAGGTCTCCGTAGACATTCTGCCAGCGCCTATGGATATCTGGGATGGCTCTGCTTGAAAGGCACCACCGCTCTAGATGCTGTTTTGAAAGCTACGTATAGCGCCACCACCTATCGGAACTTCATAATATTACAGGGGCGGAAGCGAGAATATTCCACGACTGCACTTTTTCAACCTAAATTCTCAGAGAGAAAAATGATGCATTACTTACTGAACGCCCCTCGTAACCTATTGCGCATAAATAGGTGACTGTACGACTACGCTATTGACGACAAATAAATGGAAACAGTAAGTACTGCAGAATACCTAGGAGTAACCATCAGTAACACCCTAAAGTGAAATGAATACGTAAAACAAATAATAGCAAAAGTAGATGTCAGCTTGACATTAATTCCAAGACTGGTAACGAAATGTAATACACCCAGGAAAGAAGTGGGATACAAAACATTCGCTAGACAGATTCCTTAATATTGTTCATCAGTCTGGCACATTACCATGCAGAATTAAAAGAAGGTATAGAGAGGATCCAACGAAGGGCGGCGCGTTCCGTCACAGGATCGTTTACTCGGTGGAAGAATGTTACGGATATGCTCATCAAACTCCAGTGGCATGCGCTGCAAGAGAAAAATTACTACTGAAATTCCGAGAGTGAGCTCCGGGAAGAGTCGGACAACATCTTACTTCCTCTCAGATGCGTCTCGTAAAATAATCACTATGAGAAATTTACAGAAATTAAAGCTCATACGAGGGTTCCCCGACATTTTTCCCACGCACTAGAAACGAAACAGAAAGGATGGTAAATATAGCCGCACCAGGAGTCCTCTCCTCCCCGTACTGTAAGGTAACATGCGGACCATAGATGTAGATGGGTTTCCCTTCTCTAATACAAAGCGAAAACCTAAAAACATTATTTATGTAGCTTTTCCGATACAGAATTTGTCTAAATGTTTATGTACTCTGTTGTCTCTTTCTTCATCGTGCTATACCTTGCACAATGACAAATAAAAGCAGAACAGAAATTCCTTACCTATTCGAACACATTGTTTTGGCCATGAGTTTTAACGTAGGACTTAAGAGTAATAAGGTACATATACTGCATGCATTTCTTGTGCTTAAATCTGACATATGGAATAGTTGTTATTCACACTTGCTTTCAGAGCCGAGTTCGCTAGTGCCCTACAGCTCGAGCCGGAGCTGGATGCTTCGAATCCAGATGGCGTAAGAAATTTTCATCTCTACAGAAAATATATACTTAAAATTACAAATTCCTACTACGAAAAGTAAAGGTGCAAAATCCACTGGAAATAAAAATCTCCACCTTAGGCTATTCAATCTCTGGGCACCTGACAGTTAAAAATACAAAATGACATTCCTAAATCTTGACCATTTTTTCTAGTAACTGTCAATGGTCACCTTTTGATACACAACACGGGTTACTTCTCCCATATTTGTCCACTTGTGTGTGCGAGATGTAGTATTCTTTCGTGTTGCAGAGTAAATGTGAAATGATTTCAAATCGTATTTTGTAAATGCAGGCTTTATTTGCCTGACACGAAATCAACAGTGCCACCTACTTCGTGGAAAAGGTCGATCAAGCTGTTTCTATACATCAGTACTTTCATATAACCTTTCAAAGAACACAGTATTCACATTTATTTCACACATTTACAATGTGTGAGAAGCTTTGAGCACGTCCTGTGCATGCTGAATATAACATTTCTGCAGCATTGTGGCCTAAATGGAAAATGTCGAAATTTTTACATACAGCAAAAGAAAACTTACTGAGAATTCTAAATGCATGTTACAGAACTGTGGAACACAATGTGTAACTAAAATGCAATATCCTGGAGATTAAATGATGTAGCATCAACATATGCTCACAATACTCCGAAAACTGTTGCCTCACAGAAAGTTGTTTGAAATAGTGATTACAAAGCAGGTAAGTATGTGAAGTAACTATGTTGCTTTCAGTGATTTGTACACAATTTCTTAGAAGTTTAAGTACAGAAGATCTTGAGTTCAAAAGCTCATAGTAACGTGTGTCCAATTTTCAATATATTCTTCGATGTTACGCAGAAAGTAAACCACATAAATTATCGACAGCTTAGAATTACTTTGGATCGAAAATACGGTAACGGCGCCAGTGCTAGCTACTTTCAAGTCCCCAATATGTGAGGAATATCAATGTGTTCGCCCTATGTAACATCTGGAATGGACCTAAATGACGCAGAAAATTTCGGACCGGTGTCACTGCTTTACCATACGTTTAAAGTCACGGTGCGCCCTATACTCCATCGGATCACTATCATCTTAGTAGAGAAATTCATACGCCAGCAATCAGTCTTTCGACATAAGTATTTTTTGGCTAAGTACTTAAACTGACTCAGTACGTTAAGGATGGATTTGAGCTAAAGGAGATTACTTCATCGATCTGATAGACAAGTATGACATTGTTAGCCATCGAAATGTGATATTTAAACTAAATGATCTGACGAGAGAGCACTAACTGATATCATTGATTGCCACCATTCTCACAACGAGAGATACTACATCAGCCTCTATGGGAAGGACGGTAGTTGGACGAATCAGGCGAATGAATCGCCACATGGAAGAGAAATGGTACCGATAATGTATAGTGTCTAACAACTAATCAGCCAATACCAAAGACTATCAGGAAATTCATATACGCTGACGGTACAGCAGTGGCAACGGAAGGTTCGAGCTCCTCATAGGCAGAAGAAAAATGGTTCATATGGCTCTAAGCATTATGGGACTTAATATCTGAGGTCATCAGTCCCCTAGACTTAGAACTACGTAAACCTAACTAAGGACATCACACACATCCATGCCCGAGGCAGGATTCGAACCTGCTACCGTAGCAGCCGCGTGGTTCCGGACTGGAGCACGTAGAACCGCTCTGCCACAGCGGCCGGCGCAGAAGAGAAACTGACACAAACTTTGCACACACTCTACCCCTATTACGATACCAGCCATCTAAAGCCAGAGCGCAGCAAGAGGCAGGACTGTGCTTTCTGCGCCAATAACAGAGAACTACGGCGAGAACTTTATGTGATGTGGCGAGGTGAACGACTCCAGCATTGCTTGCAATTGAAATATCCATCCGTGGCCATACATCGCACGCTGACGTGTAAACAGCAGTGTACTAACACCAAAACTAACGTCTCTTCCAAGAACAGCATTCTCAGGTCACTGACGAGCAGGACATTGGTGCTAATCCACTACTACTGCCTACGTAACTTATGGCACTTTCTGTTTCTGCTATTGGGTAGCTGCTTCTGTGTGAAGCTCGTTTACAATTTCAAACATGGACCCGTACTGTAAGAGTCATTACGGATGGCAACGAAATATATGACGGCAACACCAGAACAGAAACTCTACCTGCTCATTAGTGTAACACCCTCTCACTTGCTCTGCGAATTCCGACACATGTGGAGAGAAGGGAGGTGGAAACCGATTACTGCTACCAAATGCACGGATCGCAACCCGTCGCGGGTCATTTACGATCCAGAAAAAGCACCATACAATGAGCTCAAGTTGCCAGATCCTCATGAGCGCCCACCGTGTGGAAAAATGGAGGATGAAACTGTAGAACCCGGATAGTCTCCAAAGAGAAATGGTTCAAATGGCTCTGAGTACTATGGGACTTAACTTGTGAGGTCATCAGACCCCTAGAACTTAGAACTACTTAAACCTAACTAACCTAAGGACATCACACACATCCATGCCAGAGGCAGGATTCGAACCAGCGACCGTAGCAGTCGCGCGGTTCCGGACCGAAGCGCCTAGAACCGCTCGTCCACCGCTGTTCCGAAAACATCGATCATGTCAAATCCAAATCACACTTCTGCCATATCGGGTCCTGAAAACCACGGATGAAGACAGTTAAGTAGATGCAGAATTTATTGATTTCCGAAAGCATATGACTCAGTACCACTTCTAAGATTACAATCAAAAGTACGATAGTATGGGGGTATCAAGCAACAGCAACATTTGAGACTAGATTGAGGATGTCTTGGTGAGGAGGACTGAGCATGTTATCGTGGATGGGGATTCCTTGATAGAGGTAAAAGTAGCTTCAGATGTGCCACAGAGTAGTGTGATGGGACCCTTATTGTTCATGTTATGTACCAATAATTTCACAGGCAATATTAAAAGTAACCTCAGACTTTCCGCAGATGATGCAGTTATCCGTAATGAAGTACTGCCTAAAACAAAGTTAATAAATATTCAGTCAGGACTTGATAAGATTTAAAAGTAGTGTAAGGATTCGCAACTTACTTCAAATGTGTAGAAATGTAAAACCGTGCACTTCGAGAAATTAAAAAATGTATCATCTGAATACAGTACCAAGGAGTCACCCGTGTCAAATACCTGGGTGTAAATATTGTTAGGGATACAAAACGGAATAATCACATAGGCAAAGTCGTAGGTAAAGCTGGTGGCAGACTACCGTTCAGTGATAGAATACTGGTCCTTGTGGAGGCCAGTATTAAGCTTCAGTAAAGGGATCATCTTATTACCCATTAGAACTTAGAAGCTTCTGCTGCTTAATAAAGCGCAGATGAGGTTCCAAATCTTATGTCATGATATGACTCTTAAAAGCTTGAATATAACCCCCGGCTTCCACACTGTATCATAGGCCGCTGTTAGATCTATAAACACAGTGTACAAAGGAGATGGCTTAAAAATCACTCCTGCGACGCATCCTGGAATATTGCTCAAGTGTTTGTGACTCGAGCCAAATAGCATTAACAGGGGATATTCAACGTACACAGAGAAGGGCATCACGAATTGACACGTTTGTGTGATCCGTGGGAGAGTGTCAAAAAGATACTGAAGAAACTGAACTGGCAGACACTTTAAGACAGGCGCGAACTACCCGAGAAAGCCTACTTACTAAATTTCAAGAACGAACATTACTGATTTCTCTACATCTGTACTCAACCTCCTGCGTGTCGCCGCCGCAGGGATCGTGAGGAAAAGATTAGATTAGATACAGTACGGGCAGAGACATTCACACAGTCATTCTTCCCGCACCCCATACGCGCATGGAACGGGAAGAAGCCCTCGTAACTGGTACAATAGGAAGTACCCTCTCCTAAGCACTTCACAATGGTTTGAAGAGTATCTACATATATGTCTACATCTACGTACATTTTCCGCAAGCCGCCGTATGATGCAGGGCGGAGGGTACTTTGTGTGGATGTAGATGCAGAAGAGCCTACCTCCGGCTCTGTGCTTGCCTACCCCGTATGGCGAACTTTGAACTGGATGAGACTGGAGTCGGTGTATTGCGCTGCAAGACCAACGCCCAGAAACGTTGCTTCCTCCAGAAGGAGGTAGATGTTCTTTGCGAATTTGTCGACGTGCAGTGCCGCCTGCTGGATGAACCGTGCACACTGCAACATCTTTTTGATGTTAAGAGAATGTCACTTGAGACGCAAATTCCAGAAAACAATTTGATTAAATGGGTACTGAAAATAAATAAATAGTTAAATAAATAAAGCACAACAATAATTTATGAAATGAATATATTGATGTAAAAATACGAGAAAAATTTATAGCACTATCTGTCATAAATCCGGTTATTTCACAACACTTTTAACGCTATTTGCAGCACTACATGTAGCTACTTCACGGACGTCTTTCGGTATCTCTACGAGTATAGTATTGTCCTTTACGTGAGAGGCTATTCGTTTCTCGTGACAATTTTTTTTACGCGTTGCCATAACATGGTATAAGGTTACCGCGAAGTCCAGTTAACGTGACCTGCGCAGTCATGCATTAGTCGCCGATTATTATATTTACATGATATGCTGACCGAAAGGTGTAATGTCGTGTCCAGTCTTGTGGCCAAAAAAACCTCTTATAATAATAGTGGCAACTTACGTTACAGATTGTTTTCATAGTGAAGTGGACAATCCCGGCTTCAGAGATGACAAAGCCACTTTTATAGGGCTGCACACATACTGTGACATTACAAACAGTAAATCACATACAAGGCGTCTCTCTTATGTGTCGCCAGGAGCATTTTCTCTGATGATTCATCAGATACTTGCAATTTAGTTTCAGCATTGTGTGGCTTTAGTTAGCACAAACAATTACTGCTCGTCACGTCTTTCATACTACTCTCAGTGTCGACGGAAAGCGTCGGTTTGTTTCCCGTTACGAATAAAATGAGTTTTAAAGTGGAATGTTACTGGCATTTTCGATAGTGCGGTCTCCGTTTATGTGATCGAATCTTAACAGCTCTAGAGGTAGTCACAATATTATTTGCTACTTGCTTAGGAGTAACAGCCTCCTTCGTGCGGTCTGGTGGGTTCGCACCTCCAAGTTTTCTCAGCGGAGACCATGATTTTCCGCATGAGATGCGGAAGTCTAATGCATCAACTGTTTCAGTCCACCGCATACGACGAGCTGTGTCGATACCGTGCAAAAGTTCGTCAGCTATTTCATAGTCATTTTCGTCGCAAAGCTGTGTGTAAAGAGTTTAGCACTTTATCGCCCATGCAGGTACATATTCCTTTTGGAAGCCCCTTGGTACACATTTCTTCGTTGTGGCAAATGCAGCTCCAATGAACCCTTTAAAATTTGTGCCTATTAGTGAGGTCCATCCCACACATTCGTCCAGATTTTCAGAAAATGCACACAAGAAATTGTAGAAACCATTGGCAGACCTACCAGTACAGTGAAGATTATTACATACATGTTTAATCAGAACAAAACGCACTAAAACCAATCAAGGAGCGATCCTCCTGAAGTTATATCCGAGATGGAAACAGACTCCTAGTTTACCAGTCGAGCGATTATATTAATTTATGATTTTGTGCTCGCCCTCTGGTGGCTGGGTAGTAACAGATTAGTTTCATCTGACACTTACTTTCACTTAACAATTTTGTTACCGTAAGCCACCCCGGCACGTTGGAATACGTTGGTGATCATTCAGGTTTCCTACTTCACTTCGACTGACATGTTGTCAGCCCATCTTAATGCCAGAGAAAGTGTCTATTTGGAAAAACGGGTGAAACATAGCAATTTATCAGCTCTACTGGATCTATTCGTTGAGTTGCTTCAGCTGAATATGGCATACCTGAAGAAACATCTGGACTACCGTCCTCGCTGAACTTATGCCATTATCAAGGTTATCGGCGGTGTTACACTGTAACAGCACAAAATCTCCGCGAGGCGACAAATTTTTTGCAAGATACTCTTAGCTTCCTCGGAAGACTTTAACTCGAAGCTATTCATTAAATATGCGATTTCTCCTTAAACATCTTATATAAACTGTATTTTTAAGTGATACAAAACGTGGACTCGAGCCCCACTGCTTTTGTAGACTTCACTTGAGCGGCTTCAGTAGCGTTATTAATCAGCGCTACGTGTTGAGACGGCGGAAGCGGAACCCGAAACGCGTCGACGCTGGCTTCGCCACGGCATCAACCACGAGGCGCAGCCGTCGCCGGAGGCCTGACAAAGAAGCAACGGCGCTGGCTGTGAAAGAACAGGTGTCGTAAGGCTTGCCTCTCGAGACGAACGATCAATACTGGCCGGCGTTTCTTGAGAATGTCGTGGCTCGTCGGCTGTGAGCACGCCGAAATGTCGGGCGCGATTCCGCTCCTGCCTCCACTCTCTCCTGTTAACGACCGTACATTTATCACTTTTCAGACACGTACATAACCTACACCACGGCAAATCAAAACATAGCGTTGCATTTCTGCACTATCATCCATATTTACAATTTGTATTCTGTAAAATGTGGAATTCGGAAGCTGCATTGAAGTCAACCGTGACTCCGACTAAAATGAGGTTTCACCCTGCCGCTTCAAGGATCTAATAGTTAATGCTGATCCTCCGTTTCCATCCGTTACTAGCGGAATGTCAACACTACTTAACAGAAGAAATCTCTCGTGTCTTTTTCGAAAGCTGCTTCATAAGACGAAAGCTGTCACCGACTTCCATATATTCTAGGGTACATATGTTGCTGATCAGGTGAAAACTAAATGTTTGTGGGATTCAAACTTGGATTCAGTAAGGAGAAAGTTAAGAAATGCACAACAGATCCTAAAGAATTTTGCGACGTATTCAAGTATGTGTGTTTTTGATGAACGATCCCTTAGACCTGCCAGACTGCCTAATATTATTTTCTTTGTAGCTTTCTCGTTTAGAGAAAGGGGAAACTTTTATGTGGAATTTAGTGACCATTGAAAGTAGCAGCATAAATACACATGCAACATACATACAGACACCATGAAGACTTAACTTCCCTCATGCTAAAACGAACAACGCCTTTATGAAAATATGTGATATATGTTCGAGAGATTTCATGACTTCATGCTGAGAGATAAAGAGGTCATGGTATAAAATTTTCCAATTTTCAGCAGCTTTGAATGCGTGCATTGTCTTTCTGTGATTGAAAAATAATTTAATAAATCTCCTATCACGACGAAGCTACCGCAAGGCGTTATTCCTAGTCGAACAACTGTTTGTTTCTTGAAATATATGCAACAGTATTCCAACATCCTTTACCCCGCATGGATACTTTTCAACTGGTCCATCAACATATCGTAGGGTTGCGCCATCCAAAATTACCGTCCCCCTCCTCAGCCTCTGAGCCTACATTGTCTCTGTATGATTCTCCAGGTGTGTGTAGGTGTGTGTGTGTGTGTGTGTGTGAGAGAGAGAGAGAGAGAGAGAGAGAGAGAGAGAGAGAGGAGTGATGAGGAGGAGCGAAGTGTATTCACATGCACATGGTCCCAGCCACAGCCAGCACGATCAGTGATTTGTAACGCACCCTCATAAATATTTACACGATTTCAGCCGCGGCTCTCGGGAATAGCTTCCCTCTCTTATTAGCTTCACACTTCCCACTTGTGAAGAAATCTCTGAGTTGGCGCTCTACTCGTTTTTTGCTTTGAAACATCCTACCTCATGCACAGGACATGTATTTGAATTTGCTAATATGAACCACCAACGGCTGTCAATTGGACTGACGGTAGTATCAGACCAGGATTTGAACCCGGATTTCTTGCTTTACGCGAGTGGTCGTCTTAACAGCTCCGTCTATCCGTTCACAAATCACAACCAGATTCAAAGTTCCATGTGTTTTCGCCCATATGTCACAACCAGCACTCGTGCATTGCGTAAATACTCGTCCAGGACGGACATGTTTACAGAGAGTCGACGTGCATGCATGTCTGAAGAACATAACACTGTACTTCTCAATAACACAGGCACTGCTAATTCGTATTTATTCGCCTATACCAGGCACTCGGCTCTCAATATGTCCTTTCTGCACGGGAATATACGTGACGTACGACATATGGAAGTTTGGGTCTGGTCGTGATTCGTGCACGGATAGCCGAAGCGCTTAAGGCGACCACTCGCGTAAATTGGGAAGTTTGTTTTCTAGTCCCCGATCCCAGTGTCGTCATTCCAATATACAGCCCATGGTGGTTCATATTTGCAATTGCGAATACACTTCCTGTATTTATTAACGACTGTAGTCAGTGCAGTGCCTGTTCCATCGGTCCTGGAGGCGAGTTCTAAGTTTTAGTGCAGTTATACCTTATGTTTCTTAAGTAAGGATTAGTCACACGAAACTTCAAGATTTTTGTAATTCTCAGACGCAGTTTGGGGAAACAAGTAACACTTTTTGAAAATAAATACCACAGGTAAGAATTAGATACACTGTATCTGTGGAATAGCTCCAGCGATCGAAAAAATACGAAACATTCCGTTTAAAACTTCTTGCGATCCCCATTTTCCAAATAAATGCTACTGGAATCACATAACTTAAGCGATTTTCAGACTTTCCCCTTCGATAAATTACGTTCGTGACATCAATTACTTGAAGTTTCTACCTATTTGTTAATCCTCTGTACGCCAGATGTTTTGCGTAATGGATACAAATCTACGTGACTAGCTGAGTACCCGGCATTGCCCTGTTACATATTTTTCCAATCTTCTATCAGTCCATCTCCTCCTCTCCCCTCTCAACGTCCAGTTGCTCCTCTCCCCCCTACCCAAGTGATCCTCTCCCCTCTGTCCATCTGCTCTTCCCGCCTACTGCTACCTCTCTACCTCCTCTCATCCCCTATAAGTCCGTCTACTCCTCTCCATCTCTTTGTCCATCATCCTCACCCCCATCTCTTTGTCCATCACCTCCTCCCCCTATCCGTGTTCATTTGCTCCTTCCCCCTCTTTGTCTACCACTTCCTACCCCATTTTCTCTCCACGTTATCACTTCTACCTCAATGGGCAGTTGCTGGTTCTTACCCTCACAGTATCTCTTTCTACATAGTAAATTTTTTTGTGTACCAACTTTGGTCGAAATCTATCCAGGGGTTTAGGAGGAGCCCTTTACCTGTGTACACACACAGTATGACACATATTTCGCATAAATTTAATATATTTCAAATAAATTTGTGCACATAGTTCATCAGTTACTCTAGTGAATTTCGTCCTGCAGTTTCGTATGCAGGCATCTCAATGCTTATGATGTCGTATCTCCCTAAGTATGTGCCGTACAATGATATAATTTTGCAGGTAGGTTCAGTGGTATATGTTAACACTGCCTGAAAAATGTATCGTGAATACAATTAGTAGCAAAGAGAAGTACAGAAATTACATCACCTGTTCCACGGAATGTCTTCCTGCCTTTAAACAGTATTAATTTACTAAACGGAGAGTTTACACTTTCTGATGTAAAAAAAGTAATCTATAAGGTCTCATCAAATGAAAACGAGTGAGAAAAAGTTGCTGATGCATGCGGAACCATGTTTGTACTCAGGCGTACACCTGTTCATCCGAAACGAATCGACGGTTACGAACGACTTTCTTTAGGGCTCCATATACATGGAAATTGCATTGAGGGATATCGGGAATGTATGGAGTATTTATTTTTATTTATTTATTTATTGTTCCGTGGGACCAAATTAAGGAGAAGTCTCCATGGTCATGGAACGAGTCAACACATGAAATTATAACACGATAGTAGAAACAGATAAAATGAAATATAAGAAACGTAATCAGGCGACAATTCGTAAGTTTAAATAAAGAAAATGAACAATGTAACACTGGAATTTGCTTAATTTTTCAGCTCTTCCAGGAGCTCCTCGGCAGAATAGAAGGAGTGAGCCATGAGGAAACTCTTCAGTTTAGACTTAAAAGTGTTTGGGCTACTGCTAAGATTTTTGAGTTCTTGTGGTAGCTTATTGAAAATGGATGCAGCAGAATAGTGCACTCCTTTCTGCACAAGAGTCAAGGAAGTGCATTCCACATGCAGATTTGATTTCTGCCTAGTATTAACTGAATGAAAGCTGCTAACTCTTGGGAATAAGCTAATATTGCTAACAACAAACGACATTAAAGAAAATATATACTGTGAGGGCAATGTCAGTATTCCCAGACTATTGAATAGGGGTCGACAAGAGGTTCTCGAACGTGCTCCACATATGGCTCTAACAGCCCGTTTTTGGGCCAAAAATACCCTTTTTGAATCAGAAGAATTACCTCAAAAAATAATACCATATGACATAAGCGTATGAAAATATGCGAAGTAGACTACTATTCGTGTTGAACTGTCACTTATTTCAGATACTGTTCGAATGGTAAATAAAGCAGCATTTAGTTTCTGAACAAGATCCTGAACATGGGCTTTCCACAACAGCTTACTATCTATCCGAACGCCTAGGAACTTGAACTGTTCCGTCTCGCTTATAATATGCCCATTCTGTCTGATCAAAATATCGGTTCTTGTTGAATTGTGAGTTAGAAACTGTAAAAGCTGAGTCAAATTATTTTCCACAAGCCACGAACTTATTTCATGAACTACATTATTTGATAATGTTTCAATATTACACACAAGATCCTTCACTACCAAGCTGGTGTCATCAGCAAACAGAAATATTTTTGAATCACCTGTAATACTAGAAGGCATATCATTTTATATAAATAAGAAACAGCAGTGGCCCCAGCACCGACCCTTGGGGATCGTCCCACTTAACAGTGCCCCATTGGGACTGAACATCACTACCACTCTCAATATTGCGGAGAATTACCTTCTGCTTTCTGTTCTTAAAGTAAGAAGCGAACCAATTGTAAGCTACTCCCCTTACTCCATAATGGCCCAATTTCTGCAGTAATATTTTGTGGTCAACGCAGTCAAAAGCCTTCGTTAAATCAAAGAAAACATCTAGCGTTCGCAACCTTTTATTTAATCCGTCCAAAACCTCACAGAGAAAAGAGAATATAGCATTTTCAGTTGCTAAACCATTTCTAAAACCAAACTGTACATTTGACAGCAAATTATGTGAATTTAAATGCTCCAGTAACCTTGTATATTCAACCTTCTCGATAACTTTAGCAAATACCGATGGCATAGAAATTGGTCTATAATTGTCAACATTATACCTGTCTCCCTTTTCATAAAGTGGCTTCACTACCGAGTACTTTAATCGGTCAGGAAACCGACCACTCTTAAAGGAAAAGTTACAGATATGGCTAAGTACTGGGCTAACATACATAGAACAATACTTCAGTATTCTGCTGGATACCCCGTCATATCCATGAGAGTTCTTGGTATTTAGAGATTTAATTATTAACTCAATCTCCCTCTTGTCAATATCATGGAGGAGCATTTCAGGTAACAGACTCGGAACACTTTTTTCTACAAGCGCTACATGATTCCCTGTTGGGACTAGGTTTCTATTTAGTTCACCTGCTATATTCAGAAAGTGATTATTAAATACTGTACATATATGCGGCTTATCAGTAACACGGACATTCCCACTATGCACTGATTCTATATCCTCGACCTGTCTCTGCAGACCAGTCACTTCCTTTACGACTGACCAAATGGTTTTAATTTTATCCTGAGACTTAGCTATTCTATCGGCATAGCACATACTTTTTGCCTTCTTAATAACTTTTTTAAGCGCCTTACAATACTGTTTGTAATGGACTGCTGCATTTAGATTTTGACTGTTTCTACCGTTTTGATATAATTGCCACTTCATTCTACAGGATATTCTTATCCCTCTAGTCAGCCACCCAGGCTGTCTGTTTGTGCTAGCACCCTGTTTTGAACGTTCTAACGGAAAGCAACTTTCAAAGAGCACAAGAAAAGTCTTGAGGAAAGCATTATATTTATCGTCTACTGTATCAGCACTATAAGCATCTTGCCACTCTTGTTCCTTGATAAGGTTTACAAAGGTCTCTACAGCAACTGAGTCAGCTTTCCTAAAAAGTTGATAACTATATTTAACATGCGTTGCAGCACAAAAATCTTTTAGAGTTAAAACTTGTGCTTCATGATCTGAAAGGCCATTCACCTTTTTGCTAACAGAATGCCCTCCTAGTAATGAGGAATGAACAAAAATGTTGTCTATAGTTGTTCTACTGTTCCCTTGCACTCTCGTTGGAAAGAATACGGTTTGCATAAGATTACATGAATTATGGAGGTCTGCCAGCATCCTTTTCCTAGCACAATCACTTATACAATTAATATTGAAGTCACCACATATAACTAAGGGTTTCCCAGTGAGACTCCTGCAGCCACTCGAAACAGCTTTGTCAATACATGGGCATTACTTGATATGCTAAACAAAATAACAAAGCATGAAATGACTCGATCTGACATCTAGTATTTCGGTGCTATAATTATCTTATTTGTAAAAGACTGACATAACGACTTAGACAACGTAAGTAAGACTATTAGTCGTCTTTGGACTATGCAGTACCCAGGTAGAAAACCCACATGTTTATGCTTCCAAATAAATTTTGGTATCATCGTCTTTAAATAAACTCTGCTCAGTATTTATATATTGTATTCTTCAACAGGCAGTAGTGGATGTTTTATGTCTTTTAATTCAGTTGTGGTCGTTACTCTCACAACGGAAACTTCCCATCGCACCCCCCTCAGACTTATTGGTAAGATGGCCCAATAGATAGCCCGTCAAAAACCGAACACTGATGAAGCATGGACACAGCTACAAGGTGTACTGAATTGTGAAAATAAAGCAAAATAAAAGCCGTGAACGGTCCAAGCTCAACAATTGCAACGTCAAGCAAGCTATTTTCGCCATGGCGTCGTGGTTAAGTGGTCATGATGCTAAACTACAATGCCTATGACCCGAGTTCATAACACTCCCGTATCATTCAGTTTTACTTTTTTCATAACATTATGAATTGTCCGTCCGGTAGTTGAAATGTTTTCTCTCTTTCTGTAGTCTTGGCAGCTGTCATACTATACATTGGTTATAGAATATGAGTCTTGTGGTAAGAATATATTACCGTCTCAAGTAAATGTGATGAATGGTGAGAGCAGGAAAGATACCACACAGACGTCTCACAGAAATGAAAACAGTAAATAAAAGAGTGTGAACTATATTACAACAAAGGAATTCAAGAGTCAAAACTTTCAAAACGGAACCCAACTTCACAGTCTGCCTTTGGTAGCGGTACATAAACATCGGCGGCTGTAGAGCTATTGTCATCTATGATGGACAGCCCCGGACATGCTTGCTCCGGGTGTGGTGGTGAAGGACATCTTCGATCTGCGTGTATTCAGAGGAGACTGGTGCAACTCCCCAGCGGAGACTTCCAGAATCCGGCTACACCAACGTCACTGCCGCTGACTTACGTGACGGCGCTTCGAGGGGAGGTGACGCCGAGGTTGGAGCGTACTATCGAGCCAACGCCGCCGTAGATTGAGGCGCCTTGGGGTCCACAGAAGAAGGCATGGCTCCGACCAACCTCCAATCCCAGACACTGCAGGTGGTGGAGAAAGGGGATGACAGCATCACGCAAGGCATGGAAGCTGAAGTGGAACGGCCCAAGGGCGTTGTGGTGGTGGTGAGACAGAAGGCGATACAAGATTCACCAACACTAGAGGCCGAGGTTAGGACCTGCAAACAACGATCGCCGAAGCGCCACAAGAAGCTATGTCGTGATCTGGAGTTATGCGACACATATGACGGGATTCATGGGAACCGTGAGGGATGTACTTTTTTTACCAGTCACTCGGCGAGCAGACTTGATCGAATATATGTTTCGGTTGGCCTACGGGATAAGGTGGTCGACACAGAACGATGGCCTGCGGCATTTACTGATCATCCGGTTTACATTTGTATCATATCACTCCCTCGGCAAAGTGTGTGGAGAAGCCGCGTGGCATGGAATCTCAATTCGTCACTTTTGGCGGACGACGAATGTCGTCAGAGAGTTGAGGAGGTATGGGCCATATGTCAACGCCGTCTACCAACACATGCCTCCGTGCTTCAATAGTGGCTCGAGTGTATTAACCCAGTAATAAGAAGAGCTCTAATACAGTATGGTCAGGAAAAGACGAGATGGCAAAGAAACACTCTTCTTTATTATTATACCATGCTTCGTGAGCTGTCATTCCAGGTGTCGTCTGCAGAACATCATGCAGAAGTTCATCGTACCTTGACACGATGAACAAATCCTCTCGATCACGCGACGACGACTGGGTGGCATCCCAACAAGGGCAAGATGTCTCGACACCATCACTGGGAAACGTACTTCGATGCAACATGTGTCGCGGAAACATAAACTTTACCGCCGGGCATTGGTCACAGTGTTCCACGGTTTAGATGGCCGTCAAGTGACAACACAGCAGGACATTTCAAATGATTTTTTGGAGAATAACCGCCACCTATATGCCGGAACACCGACGGACCGTCGAGTGGGTGAAGACATATTGCAACATCTGCAAACGACATCGACAGAGACGGATAAGGCAGCACTTATGGAGCCACTCACAGAAGACGATATAAAGGTGCCACCCAAAAAAGAAGCGGCCCATAAATCACCAGGGCCAGGTAGGATTACTTTAGAGTTTTATCGAGAATTCGCGGACATGATAATGCCACAGTGGGAGTCGATGTACATTGAGGCAATGCGTCCTGACATGCGCCTACCGTCGGATTCTGTGACGGGCTTTCATCCTCCCATCCCGAAGATAGCTGGGAATCGCAATCTTAATCAGTATCGGTCTCTCACTATGCTAAACACCGACTATAAAATCTTTGCACGACTACTAGCGTCTCGTCTCAAACTGGCGATATCCAGGACAATATCCCCTGATCAGGTTTGCCTAGGGATGAGAAGCAACATCTATTCGGCTTTAAGTGAATATCGTGACGTTATCGCCCTTGCGGAAACGTGTAGAATGCGAGCAGCAATGATATCTGTGGACTTCGATCGTGTGTTCGACAGGATAAACCATGACTTCTTCTCGTCAGTCATGAGCCGAATGGCGGTTCCACCTGTTTTCATCTCCATCGTTATGAGGCTAATACGAGGGGCTATATAGAAGGTGATTGTAAACGGTCGGGAAGCGGACTCGACTTCCAGACATCCCAGACATCCCAGACATCCCAGACATTCCAGACATCCCAGACATCCCAGACATCCCAGACATCTCAGCGATTCCACCATCCGACAAGGGTGCCCACCGTCCATAATGCTGCTTGCGATGGCACTCGAGCCGCTGATGTGTGTTATGAGGCGCTCACTTACTGGGATAGCGCTTAACGAGATCTCTTTCGTTTGTCGCGCATCTGCGGACGACCTGATCCTTCTTGTCAGATCAGGACATGAAGTGCGTCAGGCTGTCGAACATCTAGACTCTTACGGGACAGTGGCAGGCAGTGTCGTTAACATGACGAAATCCAAAATTATGAACATTTGACGAGGTCTGGAAGACGTACCGGGACCGTCTCAGACGATGGAATCGCTGAGATGCCTGGGGATCACATTTACTCGTTCACTATGGCGGTCGGTGGTGGCGAGTTCTCGGCGTCTTCTGCAGAAGATTCGTCTGACGATACGCGACAACTCACTGAGGGCCTCTGACATGATCCAACGTGTGGCATACACCAGCGTTCACCTAGGGTCAAGACTGCCCCATTTAGCGCAGATCCTACCAGTACCGAAGGGTATTGCAGATCGCCTCATGGCTGCCTTTGCTTATTATGTTAGTACTTGGATGTTATTTAAGATCAAATATGACACGTTAACCCTACAGTTCCGGAACGGTGGCCTCAACCTCACAAACGTGCGAAACAAAGCTTTGGCGCTTTACATGCTAGCGATGATACGAAATTGGCAACAACGAAAGCATACCACAACATCAGCTCTGATAGAAGTACTTATTCCGCCTTCGTTCGAACCCCCGACAGCGGTGGGCAACATTTCACCTTCTCTTGCACACACTGCCTCAATTCTTGTTGATTATAGTTATGTTCGTCTGAAAGTACCTTCGACGAGAATACCCACGACTCGGGAGATCTATCGGTGTTTGATGCATCACCATGGCCGCAACATAATGAAATTCAAATACCCAACGAGAACTTGGAAGCACATTTGGTGTGCAGTGCATACGCCTTTACTGTCAACAGCAGCGAGATCGATGTCGTATATTCTTATGAACCATTACCTTGCGACCAGGAGTCGATTACATACAATTCAGATGGTCGATTCTTCTCTTTGCACAAACTGTGGACTGTTAGCAACGGAAGAACATGGTTTAGTGTGTGGCGCAGCGAGGGACGTCTGGATGCTGACGCGTGAATACTGGCCTTCCTTCGGCGCACTAACTACACAGACATCACATCGCATGTGCTTTTTCTACCGGAAAAGACTTTTTTTCCCAAACAAAAGACGTATGTGGTCAACTGGATCGCTCAACATGGGACGAAATATTTGTTTTCTTACGATATTAAGTCCGATATTAAGTAGTGTGTAAGCCTAGGGACTGATGACCTTAGCAGTTAAGTCCCATAAGATTTCACACACATTTGAACATTTGATTATAGGATGTATTTAAAAGAACAACACGAGCTCATACGGAATCATACGAAATACAGGACTTACTTTTCCAATTTTTTAGGAAGTGTTTTTCACAACCCGCCCGACAGCTGGGGTGTCCCAGAAATGAGAAGACTCCTGCCGCAGAACGAGTAGAGACAGTACTGCACGGTTCAAATATATTGGCATATTCCACACCGACAAGACAACTAGCCCCCACCTGTTGGCGTCAGTTATGATCGGATTATGTTAATGTGACATGAAAAAATTAAATAAATAAAAAATTAAAAAAAAAGACGATGGTTAACACCTAAACCGCCTCAGATAATGGTCCTTCGAATGGTCGACGCAGAAGAAATACATGCCGCCCACAATGGCAGATATGGTGAAGATTATGTGGTTAGATGCCAGATTCATGATGTAACACCGCATGCTGTGGGGATTGTGATGCAGATGATTACTTCGTTTTCACTACCACCCGTGACTAGGATTGTCAATTACTTTATTCATGTAAAAAAAAAAAGACGGCCTTTACGTTGATTTTATGTTTTCCAAATTGTTTTTGCTGTCTCGATACTTTTCTTACCCCTACGACAGCACAATTATACTCATAAAGATTGTTTGTTTACCCTGACAGAAAAAACTAACAAATAAAAAAATAAAAAAGAAACTTTGATTCCCGAGTTCCAGACCATATTGGTTTTTTATTATTATTTTTTCCTCCCTCTGTATCAGAATTATTTACGAATCTTTTTCCAATTCATGTTGAAATAATGTTGTCGTTACCCGTCAATTCACTTTGTGTGTCATAAAAGACAAAGGTCCCGAGTTAGAGTCTAATAAAAAAGAAAAAAAAGAAAGTGGTCATGATGCTTAACTACAACGCCGATGAACCGAGTTCTAAACACTCCCGTATCATTCATTTTTACTTTTTTTCATACATTATGAACTGTCTGTCCGGTCATTGAAATGTTTTCTTTCTCTTTCTATAGTCTTGGCAGCTGTCATACTACACATTGGTTATAGAATATGAGTCATGTGGTAGGAATATAATACCGTCGCAAGTAAATGTGATGAATAGTGAGAGCAGGAAAGATACCACGCCGACGTCTCACAGAAATGAAAACAATAAATAAAAGAGTGTGAACTATGTTACAACAAAGGAATTGAAGAGTCAAAACTTCCGAAACGGAACGCAACTTCAAAAACGCTAAAAACACATGTTTTGACAGAGCACAGAGAAACTGTGTGATTGTGAAACTGTTGCGTTCATTTGTTGCAGCTTATGTGACAAGCTATTATGTTTTCATCATTTCCTTGGAAGTGATTACATTCACATTCATACGAACACCTAAATTGGCCAAGGAGGCGTATGCCACTCACTCTCCAGGCGTACAAATTGGGTGCATTGCTAAGAGATTTCTGTCATATGACACACGTACTGTCACTAATGCCGTTATGGCACACCAGACGTGTTTTTCGGTGGAGGATTCGGTTGACTAGTCACCTTGTCATCAAACGTTTTCGATTCCCATTTGAACGTCACTTCCTTTCGGCTGCGCCGGCCGTGGTGGCCGAGCGGTTCTAGGCGCTACAGTCGTCTGGAGCCGCGCGACCACTACGGTCGCAGGTTCGAATCCTGCCTCAGGCATGGATGTGTGTGGTGTCCTTAGGTTAGTTAGGTTTAAGTAGTTCTAAGTTCTAGGGGACTTATGACCTCAGATGTTAAGTCCCATAGTGCTCAGAGCCATTTGAACCATTTGAACCTTTCGGCTGCTAATAGAGTAGTTATGCAGAATCAACTTTCGTTATAGGTTCCATCCTTACACCTCACTGTTGAAAATACTAACGTTACACCACGATGCAGACACAAACTTGAGTACAACGAACAGCGGAAAAAAACTGGCTCGTAGGAGCTTTGAACACGGTTCGCCCGCTTTAAGGTCCAACACGGTGACTACTTAATTACGACGCCGTGGCTGTTCCACATTCCTCTATGTTGGCCTTGTTGTGCTTGGACCGGTCACAGATCAGTACACCTTCTTCCTGTTTTCATGCTTGATCTGTGTCAGTCTTTGACAGACTGTCCACTCATCCCTCTTACCTGAAAATCTGAGGTCGGGGACGGGGGTGCGATGGGGAGTTTCCCTAGTTAGATGCAACTAATCATGGCACAAATGGGTGCATGTAGATGCAGTTTACGCTATCTTTGCGAAACTAAGTCGGTACTAAAATGCAATTGGACAGACTGATAAAATGAAGGAATAAATTGACTGATTCAGAAACAGGTGAATGTAGGTTCGGCTACATATTATGACATGCTGATTTAATCTACAACGGGATTCACTCGGTAAGGACGCTGAAAGAATTCCTTCAACATAAGCGACGTTGACTGCGGCCTGACTTTTTCGCAGTTATGAGCTACAGCTGTAATTCCAAAAGAGAAAGGTGTATGTGGAATGTGAATTCCACATGCCTTCTGCTGATAATTGTGTACATAAAGCTATTAGTTGAACATAAAAAACGAGTTATCATGTTTTATATTTGATTGTAGACCAAAAAACAAAAGCAAAGAAATGAATTAATATAAGCGTCCAATGCTTCATCGACGACGAAATGATTAATAACGGGGAATTTACTCTGCTTGAACAAAACTGAAAAACAAATTGGCAGTGTCCTTTTCAAAGGAACCGTCCCAGTATTCAACTACAACCGTTTCGGTAATGCATGGACTACCTAAAAGGGGATAGTAGGACACGGATTTGAACCTTGTTGTTGGCGAATTCGATGGAACGATCTTAATCTGTTCTACCACGCTCAGTGTCTCACAGTCGACTTCGTTTCAATTACTAACGAGTAAAGCGTTTTCTTATTACATCATTATTGTTAAGAAAGATACAATTGAACATAATTATTTCACAGTTTTGGGAGACTATTGTTTCATAGTCTAGATAGTTGTGTTACAGTTGCCACAGATAATATATAAGTGACGGTATTTGGTACTTTTTACACTCCTGGAAATGGAAAAAAGAACACATTGACACCGGTGTGTCAGACCCACCATACTTGCTCCGGACACTGCGAGAGGGCTGTACAAGCAATGATCACACGCACGGCACAGCGGATACACCAGGAACCGCGGTGTTGGCCGTCGAATGGCGCTAGCTGCGCAGCATTTGTGCACCGCCGCCGTCAGTGTCAGCCAGTTTGCCGTGGCATACGGAGCTCCATCGCAGTCTTTAACACTGGTAGCATGCCGCGACAGCGTGGACGTGAACCGTCTGTGCAGTTGACGGACTTTGAGCGAGGGCGTATAGTGGGCATGCGGGAGGCCGGGTGGACGTACCGCCGAATTGCTCAACACGTGGGGCGTGAGGTCTCCACAGTACATCGATGTTGTCGCCAGTGGTCGGCGGAAGGTGCACGTGCCGGTCGACCTGGGACCGGACCGCAGCGACGCACGGATGCACGCCAAGACCGTAGGATCCTACGCAGTGCCGTAGGGGACCGCACCGCCACTTCCCAGCAAAGTAGGGACACTGTTGCTCCTGGGGTATCGGCGAGGACCATTCGCAACCGTCTCCATGAAGCTGGGCTACGGTCCCGCACACCGTTAGGCCGTCTTCCGCTCACGCCCCAACATCGTGCAGCCCGCCTCCAGTGGTGTCGCGACAGGCGTGAATGGAGGGACGAATGGAGACGTGTCGTCTTCAGCGATGAGAGTCGCTTCTGCCTTGGTGCCAATGATGATCGTATGCGTATTTGGCGCCGTGCAGGTGAGCGCCACAATCAGGACTGCATACGACCGAGGCACACAGGGCCAACACCCGGCATCATGGCGTGGGGAGCGATCTCCTACACTGGCCGTACACCACTGGTGATCGTCGAGGGGACACTGAATAGTGCACGGTACATCCAAACCGTCATCGAACCCATCGTTCTACCATTCCTAGACCGGCAAGGGAACTTGCTGTTCCAACAGGACAATGCACGTCCGCATGTATCCCGTGCCACCCAACGTGCTCTAGAAGGTGTAAGTCAACTACCCTGGCCAGCAAGATCTCCGGATCTGTCCCCCATTGAGCATGTTTGGGACTGGATGAAGCGTCGTCTCACGCAGTCTGCACGTCCAGCACGAACGCTGGTCCAACTGAGGCGCCAGGTGGAAATGGCATGGCAAGCCGTTCCACAGGACTACATCCAGCATCTCTACGATCGTCTCCATGGGAGAATAGCAGCCTGCATTGCTGCGAAAGGTGGATATACGCTGTACTAGTGCCGACATTGTGCATGCTCTGTTGCCTGTGTCTATGTGCCTGTGGTTCTGTCAGTGTGATCATGTGATGTATCTGACCCCAGGAATGTGTCAATAAAGTTTCCCCTTCCTGGGACTATGAATTCACGGTGTTCTTATTTCAATTTCCAGGAGTATATTTACTTTACTTAATTCTTTAAGGAGTAAATATCTATATATATCGTGTATTATTGGTAGTTGAGCTGTTCCCTGCGATTTAGGCGTCTGAAGCGGAAAGACTTTCTTCAGTCACACCCATTTAGCATCTTTTATTTGCGAAGCATATTTGATGATATGAGTTTCCTGATTTTTCTGATGAATTTTTCCCACAGCTCTTAATTCTACAAGTGTCTGTTGCTCCAGTATCTGTTTACCTTATAAAGTCCACAATTTTGTTGTTATGCACTCACCCACTCCTTAACGCTTGTGTGAATGCTTCTCTTAGTGAGGCTTCCCTAACCATTTATACTGCATCTCTGTGACCATACAGCACCACCATCTTTCGTCCTGGAGACGGTTTACAAACGTATTCCTTGCCTTTCGATTAGCTTACCGGTAGCTGTGGTGTTGATTCGTGTAAAATTCCTACAAAGTTGGATCCTTTTCTGTTGGACGGATCAGTATGAACTACAAAGGCCATTATTTTCCTCATAAAATTACGCATTTTATACAAAATGAGAATGACTAATCTCACTCCATGCAGAATATACGGTGGGTTACTTACTCGAGAAAACGTAAAACTTAATGCTGCAGAAAATTCGTTCCTTTAGCGTGCAGTGCACCATCTAAGCACGCCGCACAGATCGTCTCAAAGCGTTAACAGCTGTACTACGAAGAAAAGTGGAGGAGCCCGCAACAATTTTATGTTTCCAGCAGATCCATGAGAGGGAACTGGTAGCGTGCTGCCCGCAGAAAGGAAACTAGCCTGGTACATAATTCTAATATATAACATTTATTCACAAAACGAACTGTTTGCAGTAAATGTTACTAGGATTCCCCAATTTATATATTTTTATTACAATTTTATTTTAATAAATACAGCAACAAGCCACTTTGATATGTTCTTTTATTGAACCTAATATGTATGTGCAAAACAGAAGTAAATATGTGTTTGTGCCACATCAATAAACGCAAAAATCGGAATAACAACATGCAGACTAAACAGGCAACTGCAGAATCCAGTTTGCTGTCGACATTTTAACCATGTATTACACTAACTGAAGATGGATGAATGCCCGAAATGCGTATTAGCATAAGTACACTGAAGTGACAAAAGTCTTAGGATACCTCCTAGTATCCTGTCGGACCGTTTGTCCGGCGCAGTGCAGCAACTCGACCTGGCATGGACTCAACAAGTCGTTGGAAATTCCTTGCAAAAATACTGAGCCATGTTGTTTCCATAGTTGTCCATAATTGCAGAAGTGTTGAAGGCGCAGGATTCTGTGCACGAAGTGACGTATCGATTATGTTCCGTGTCGAGCGACCTGGATGGCCAAGTCATTCCCTCAAATTATCCAGAATAATCTGATAACCAGTCGCGAACAACTGTGGTCCGGTGGCATGGACCATTGTCATCCAGAAAAATTCTGTCGTTGTTTGGGAACAAAAAATCCCTAGATGGCTGCAAAAGGTCTCCAGACCGCCAAACATAACCATTTCCAGTCACAGATTAGTTCAGTAGGACCAGAAGACCCAGTCCATTCCACATAAACACAGCCCACATTAATGTGAAGCCACCACCAACTTCCATAGTGTCTTGTTGACAACCTGGGTACATGGCTCCGAGGGGACTGAACAACACTCGAACCCTGCCATCAGCTCTTACCAACTGAAATGGGGACACATCTGATCAGGCCACCGTTTTCCAGTCCCGTAAGGTCCAATCGATATGGTCACGAGGTCAGGAGAAGCGCTGCAGGCGGTGTCGTGCTGTTAGCAAAGGCCCTCACGTCGGTATTCTGCTGCCGTGGCTCATTAACAACGAATTTCACCCCCTCTCCTAATGGATACGTTCGTCGTACGTCCCACATTGATTTCTGTCGTTATTTCACGCAGTGTTACTTGTCTGTTAGAACTGACAGCTCTATGCAAAAGCCGCTGCTCTCGGTCGTTAAGTGTAGGCCATCGGCCGTGGTGGCGGGTAATGCCTGAAATTTGGTATTCTCGACGCACTCTTGTCATTCCGGATCTCGGTATATTCAGTTTACTAACAATTTCGGAAATGGAATGTGCCATGTGTCTATCTCCAACTGCCATTCCGCATTCAATGGCTGTTAATTCCCGTCTTGCGGCCATAATAACGACGGACAGCTTTTCACGTCAGTCACCTGAGTACAAATTATAGCTCCACCAACGCATTGCCCTTTTATGCCTTGTGCACTCGATACTGCCGCCATCTGTGTTTGTGCATATCGCTATCCCATGCCTTTTATGACCTCAGTATAAAGAAACATAAAAAGTGGCTTGTTGCTGTATTCATTAAAATAATATAATCCGCAGCCACGTAGCTCAACAGCCAGTAAAATGGATAAATTGTTATTGTATGTAATCGCAGTAGTAATTTTATTCATCCGCGTATAATAAGTACGAGGGTATTGGACATTTCGTGTTATTAAAATTTAAGAACAATAAAAATGATATAATTCACACGCACAGATATTTACATAGTTACAGATATGGTTTGATCTGGGATGCGACAGGAATTCGAATTGAACAGTCCCACAACAAAGTTATTTAATAATGCATTAGGCCAATGCTGCACTGTTCATTTCTCGCTCTCAGTTCAAATGGTTCAAATGGCTCTGAGCACTATGGGACTTAACTTCTGTGGTCATCAGTCCCCTAGAACTTAGAACTACTTAAACCTAACTAACCTAAGGACATCACACACATCCATGCCCGAGGCAGGATTCGAACCTGCGACCGTAGCAGTCGCGCGGTTCCGGACTGAGCGCCTTAACCGCGAGACCACCGCGGCCGGCTCGCTCTCAGTCACTGCACATACATGTACTACATATTATATCCACACCATTTCATAATGTAATACTACACTCACTGTTCGCTGATAGCGACGATATTTGGTTTCTACTTCGTGTACCACGACTTCCTATTTGCTCGCCCGAAGAAACCGAGTCATAATCTCTTCATACTAACTGAGTTGTTGAGCTCAGAAAGAGGATAAGTGTTTGTATAATACACTGCATAGCTTTTGCAGTTACGTTTTCCATAAAAGAACAAAAGAAAAAAGAGGAAAAAACCACTGTGATTGTTTTGTGTCATGTTAGATGTTTTTTTTTACTTTCGCTATTATTATCAATTATTATAACATTTTTAACCAAACCCGCTATCTAAGTAATCCTTCGCTTTGCAGAACGTATTGTTTAACAGGTATTTTCTAATTCACTTTTTTTAAATAAATTCGTTTTAGTAATCACCCTAATCTCTGTGGGCAATTTATTGAAGTTTTATTCGGTGGTACAAAATGACACTTTTCGCTTTATTTCATTTTTTCTTGGTAAACTGGAACGTTCGAACTTAAACGAACGTTCTCAGCCAGTCACCGATAGAGATGTTCTTTTCAATTTCTCCTTTTTTTCTTGGGGGGGGGGGGGGGGGGGCGGGGTGGAGGAGACCAGACAGCGAGGTCATCGGTCTCATCGGATTAGGGAAGAACGGGGAAGGAAGTCGGCCGTGAGCTTTCAGAGGAACCATCTCGGCATTTGCCTGGAGAGATTTAGGGAAATCACGGAAAACCTAAATCAGGATGGCTGGACGCGGGATTGAACCGTCGTCCTCCCGAATGCGAGTCCAATGTGCTAACCACTGCACCACCTTGCTCGGTGGAGAGAGACGTTCTTTCCTCTAGAGCTTTCACTGTGATCATTTAAGATAAATATCTTTCGAAACGAAAGACACAGGAATCAATTTTTTCACAAATTCAATGAAGTAACCCTCTTTTTATTTTGTCTCGTGACGTCATGCTATTCTCTGCAGAAAACATTTCAGTTTTAAAAATAACGAACTTAGATCCACCAGACAGCACTTCAACAGAAGCGTATTTTCGCTTATGTCCTCCACGATAACACTTTCCTCGTGGTATTTTCTTCGATAGAAAGAGATATCTCGTACGTGTGTACGACACAATTTTGACGTTGGTCTTCGTGGCCCTACCGTAGTATTCTCTGATGCTTTCTATTTAGCAATCATTGAAAATTTGAGCAGCTGTTTACTACGAAGTGTAGAATATAAAATCACGTTTCTCACATTTGAGAACACGTTTAGTTACGATGAGGAACTGGCTCTCATTTTTTCCAGTGCTTGCTGTTTCCGATGATGCAAAATGCAGTTTCAAGCTAGTGTAACCTGAACAGTTTTATGTATAATAGAACATTTTATATTTGCCAAGGATTTCCTGAATACATAGTAAGTGAAATGGAAAGAGTAAAGGCAGCTGCGATTTCATCACCACCAGTGACGCGTCAGAAAATTTCTAATTCTTGCCCTCAGAATAGATTCTTCAGACAGCAACGAAACGGCACTTGTGCTCACTTCTTTCTCACTGTACTGCTGAAGAAAGGTTGTAGTGCTTAAGAATTTGCGATTAACGAGAGGAAAATTGGGAGCGCTGGAGCGAGAAATTATCTTGTCCGCTTAAGGCAGAGCTGTCGAGCGCTGTTCGCCAAGAGATACTCAGGCTACTGCATACTTACAGGATGTGCTCTTTCATGTGGGATTATATCTGAAACTTAATATAAACTTAATCCGGTATTTGCAGGTACCGAACGCCACCTTCGTCAAGTTTTAGGTCGTATTATTGTCGATACCCGCCACCAGAAATAAGATAATTTATCGCAGTTGCCACAGATACGTTTACTTCGCGTAAGGCGTCAGCTGTGCAAAGGTGGTTTTATTTTATTCTATTAATCATTTCATCTCTAGAGGTCGATACGGTATTTCTGCGTATTTCCAGTGGTGAACGATCATATTCATGAAGACAGTTACACCAACATTTCGAGTGCAGTTAGTGGCGGCCGCAATAGGCAATTGTACTCCGAGTATAATCCAATGATGCCTCCTGTGTCATAAATCCAATCCCAGCTTTTGTTGATTATTGGTTCTAGTCCTCACGCTATGTCTGAGCATTCAGTTATTTTGTTTTGTTATACTTTTTCTTCTGATCTCTCTCTCCCAGCAGTTAATTGTTATAGAGAATGGAGTTCGTGTGTACTGATGATCTCTTACAGTAAGAAATTCAGTTCTTACATGGCCCCTTCTTTATTTATGGTTATTTACCTTCATCTAGTATGACAGGATTAACAGAGAAAACCCTTGAAATTTGTCGGAGGGTCACTACGGTTTCACTTCTCTTCTACAAACACGTCATTATAAAAAAAACGGAAGATATTACTCAAAAACAGTGGGGTGCAAGTAGACTACGGCCTGTTCTTAGGTACCAGTGAGACGCTCAACCCAAACAATGCAATATCTTGCTACACTAGCACATGTCCTTAACATACGTACAAAACTGTTTTCGTTATTCTTTTGACTGAAACCTCTAAAGTAAAATTGTAAATATGTATTTTGTATGAATTATTTGTGATTTCTGTGCGGTTTCTTGTAACCGTCCATGTAAATTTACTGGTCCATGCATAATGTCTACAGGTAGTACAAGCAATGTAACATTAGGATAGGAAAAGCAGGAGGGAAGTGCTTTTCCTTTAGGTAACCACAAAGCCGGCAAAATTAAACCCGAGATGCCGAGCATTAGACCCGAATCGAATGATAGCTACCATTCAGTAAAACCTGCATTGTTAGAAGCCGGACAGTAAATTCGTACACTGAGGTGATATCGTCAAATGTGGCGTGTTAACGAAAAGACTACGTATCTGTGGAGCAGCAGAGTTAAAGAAAGACTATGTATCTGTGGAGCAGCAGAGTTAAAGAAAAGCTTCGGTTGGATGTTACCGTGTATCCACGTTGCGATAAAAAGACATACTAAGCTCGATAGCATATTGCTAGTTATTGCAATAGAGAGAAGAACTGATATTTCGTCCAATAAAAGTGCCATGTGAGAGCTATCAGGGCATTGAGGCTTAACGGAGTTTTACTCAATCTACAATATCAGAGCAAAAGTTTCCGGACACCGATATGTAATACGGAATTGGCCACTAGATGTCACAAGGAGTGAACCCGCCAGTAGAAAAGGAGTCGGGAGAATTGTATTGTCGGTAGAGAAGCAAGAACGGCAGAATGATCCGATCAGCAGAGCTCAGTGACTTCGAACATGGGCTAGCCACTGATTGTCACCTGAACAAAAATTCCATTACGAAAATTTTAACACTGCTAAAGCAGCCCAAGTTGACTGATGCGAATGTGAAGTGGAAACGAAAAGGAAAAACAGCAGCTAAACCAAGACCGGGCAGATGTTATACTGACGGACAGGGACAGTCAAGCATTGCGGAGAGTACTAATATAAAATTGTATGACATCAGCGGAAGGAATCATTCATCGGAAGGAATCATTCATACGTTACAAAGTGCTACCAGCAGTACAGATAGGGCAATGATTGTGGATAAGAGCTTAAAACGAGTGGGGTGCAACGGCCGGGCAGCAGGTCCTAAACCACACGTTTCTGTAGCAATGCTAAGCGATGCTTGAGGTGGTGTAAAGAGCGACGCTGCTGGCCAGTGGATGACTGGAACCAAGTGAGATGGAGTGATGAATCATGCTATTTCCTGTGACAATCAGATTAAAGGGTTTGGGTTTGGCGTATGCTTGGATAACTATACCGGCCATCATACGAGTACGTAGTGTCAACGGTGAAGTACAGAGGAGGTGTTGCAATATGGTTCTTTTTTTTCATGGTAAGGGTTTGGTCTACGTATTGCCTTTAAGAAAAAGCTAAATGTGGTAGGATATGAACATGTTTGACAGCATTGCGTATTGCGTACAGTAGAGGAACAGTTTGGAGACGATGACTGAATGTTTCAGCATGACAATGCACCCTGTGATAAAGCAGCATCTGTGAAGCAATGGTATGCGCACAACAATACTCCTGAAATGGACTGACCTTCCCAGAGTCACTACCTGAACCCAGTGGGTACTCTGTAATGTGAGTTAGAACGTCGGCATACTTCCATACCACAGTGTCCAACATCACTATCTTCTCTGGTTTCGGCCCTTGAGGAAGAGCGGGGTTCTCTTGTCCCACAAAAATTCACACGCCTCACTGAAAGTGTCCACAGCAGAGTTCAAGCTGTCATAAAGGCGAAGGGTGGACACAACACCCCATATTAAAGTCTTTTAATGCTAAGTGATCAGATACTTTTGAGCTGATTGTGTACATTGCTTTCGACGCAACGTCTCACCACCTTCAGGCAGAGTAATTACTAGGCATGTATATGTCTGAATCAGAGTTTAATATTCAACATATTACCTTTCTTCTCTTTCAAATATTGAAAAACCTATACCACACAACCTTCTGATCTGAACTTCAGCATTTAAGAGATGAATTTATAAAGAATATAAGAATAATTAATTAAAGTTTTGATGACGAACTGATCCACAGCCTAATTGTTGCATGTAGTCATACCATTTATGGTTGTTGTTGTGGTCTTCAGTCCAGAGACTGGTGTGATGCAACTCTCCATGCTACTCTATCCTGTGCAAGCTTCTTCGTCTCCCAGTACCTGCTGCAACCTACATCCTTCTCAATCTGTTTAGTGTATTCATCTCTTGGTCTCCCTCTACGGTTTTTACCCTCCACGCTGCCCTCCAATACTAAACTGGTGATCCCATGATGCCTCAGAATATGCCCTACCAACCGATCCATTCTTCTAGTCAAGTTGTGCCACAAATTTCTCTTTTCTCCAATTCTATTCAATACCCCCTCATTAGTTATGTGATCTACCCATCTAATCTCCAGCATTCGTCTGTAGCACCACATTTCGAAAGCTTCTATTCTCTTCTTGTCTAAACTATTTATCACCCACTTTTCATTTCCATACATGGTTAAACTCCATACAAATACTTTCAGAAACGACTTCCTGACACTTAAATCAATACTCGATGTTAACAAGTTTCTCCTCTTCAGAAACGCTTTTCTTGCCATTGCCAGTCTACATTTTATATCCTCTCTACTTCGACCATCATCAGTTATTTTGCTCCCCAAATAGCAATACTCATTTACTAATTTAAGCGTCTCATTTCCTAATCTAATTCCCGCAGCATCACCAGTTTTAATTCGACTACATTCCATATCCTCGTTTTGCATTTGCTGATGTTTACCTTATATCCTTGTTTCAAGACACTGTCCATTCCATTCAGCTGCTCTTCCAGGTCCTTTGCTATCTCTGACAGAATTACAATGTCATCGGCGAACCTCAAAGTTTTTATTTCTTCTCCATTGATTTTAATTCCTACTCCGAATTTTTCTTTTGTTTCTTTTACTGCTTGCTCAAAATACAGATTGAATAACATCGGGGAGAGGCTACAACCCTGTCTCACTCCCTTCCCAACCACAGCTTTCCTATCATGCCCCTCGACTCCTATAAGTGCCATCTCGTTTGTGTACAAAATTGTAAATAGCCTTTCGCTCCTTGTATTTTACCCCTGTCATCTTCATAATATGAAAGAGAGTATTCCAGTCAACATTGTCAACAGATTTCTCTAAGTCAACAAACGTTAGAAACGGAGGTTTGCCTTTCCTTAATCTATTTTCTAAGATAGATCGTAAGGTCAGTATTGCCTCACGTGTTCCAACATTTCTACGGATTTCAAACTGATCTTCCCCGAGGTCGGCTTCTACCAGTTTTTCCATTCGTCTGTAAAGAATTCGTGTTAATATTTTGCAGCCATGGCTTATTAAACTGATAGTTCGGTAATTTTCACATCTCTCAACACCTGCTTTCTTTGGGATTGGAATTATTATATTCTTTTTGAAGTCTGAGGGTATTTCGCCTGTCTCATACATTTTGCTCACTAGATGGTAGAGTTTTGTTAGGCCGGGCTCTCCCAAGGCTGTCAGTAGTTCTAATGGAATGTTGTCTACTCCCGGGGCCTTGTTTCGACTTAGGTCTTTCAGTGCTCTGTCAACCTCTTCACGCAGTATCATATCTCCTATTTCATCTTCATCTACATTCTCTTCCATTTCTATAATATTGTCCTCAAGAACATCGCCCTTGTATAGAGCCTCTATATACTCCTTCCATTTTTCTGATTTCCCTTCTTTGCTTCGAACTGGGTTTCCATCGGAGCTCTTGATATTCATGCAAGTGGTTCTCTCTTCTCCCTAGGTCTCTTTAATGTTCCTGTAGGCAGTATCTATCTTACCCCTAGTGATATGCGCCTCTACATCCTTACATTTGTCCTCTACCCATCCCTGCTTCGCCATTTTGGACTTCCTGTCGCTCTCGTTTCTGAGACGTTTGTATTCCTTTTACGGTAGATGAAAATATTTTCAAAGGCCGTAAGCGGCTTGCCAAATTCAGTGATTATTGAATGCCCCATTATGATTTCGTCATCGCTAAGAAAAAGGATTTTTGTTTTGTAGACTCTCGGCGCCAGTCTTCCGGTTTTGTAAAGAACACGTCGCTACTGCTGTGGAGGCCGAGTTGCCACTGTTGTTACGGTACGCCGAGTTTGTGAGTTCGTGGAACAGCTTCTGGTGCAGTGCACCGCTAAAATAATTTCTCTCTGACACTATTACGCAGCTATGCCCCAGGGTCAGGTAACAGGATAGGAGAACGAAGGTTCTACAGAACTCCAACAAATTAGTAACGAAGTCACTCAAATGAATTAAAAAGGTTTACTTATCTTTGTGACTTGTTGATTAAAGAAGTCTGCAACATTGCATGTAATATAACACAAAAACGGCCCTCAATGGCTAAGTGCAAATAATTTGCTTCACAGTGCATAACAAATGCAATTTACAACAGGTGTCTGTTCACTTCCAAGAGTTCACTAAACGACATTCCGTATATAAGACAGCCCAGGACGATGATCTGTAACCAAGTGGGCGATAGCTGCTCTTCTGTCTTCCGAGTAGGCTTCTGTCTTTTGTCGTCCGGTCACTGCTGGGTTGTACTCGGCCGGCAACTGGCCGAGGTGAAGTCGATATCTTCATCCACAGCGCCGCCCTTAGCGCTGGAGGAACTCGCGTGAGTGGGGATTCTCTATGGCACTGGCAGGAGTTCGCATCCTTGCGCCTGTGGTGCTTTTGCCCTGGCTGTGCCTTGTTCGGACCACACAGTAATTTTTATATTAAAAGAACAATGAAATGATGTAATTGCTTTTGGATACTTCAGTAATATGCAAATAATACCGTTGCTTTTTCTTGCTCTTTGAGAATGAGCGATTGATTGGTTTATATCTCTATAGAAGATATTTAAAAACTGAACTTCAAAATCTTATATTATCCCACTGCCTGTGTCTTTGGTTTTTCATGGCTATTTCACCCAGTGTGTACTTAAAGATTCCATTTATGATTAATGTATTGCGTAAAACGGTAAAGCTTGAAAGAAAGGGGAAGGCTGAGATTGACTGTTAATGTGAGGAAGTTATTTTCAGTTTGAAGTCTTAGTGTGTATAAACCATTTACCAGAGACTATCTGTGGAATAGGCCATATGTTGCACTCTAATTAAGACAAAGGAGTTTTAAAAGCGTTCATTATTAGAAAAATTATTGGAACAACAGATCTTTGGTTTTATAAAATCCTACTGCGAAAGGGAATAATAAAAGTAAGTAAATTTCGTAATAGGACTGGCGGACGTTTGTAAGGCTGCCACAAGTAAACAATATGTTTTCTCGTGAGTAAAATCACAATTAGCTCTCACTCTTTTGGACCCTCCTGGTTTTGCACATTAGACATTAGTATCCAGCGACTGTGAAATAGAGATTGTATAACTATATTTTTGAGTCATCAATATAACTGCAGTTCAGTTTTTCTTATCCAAAATCAACGCGACACTCACACGGAGCAAATTTCCTTTTTAATTTATTAGAAGCGATAAATACAATCGTAGAAAAGAAAAGGCTGCTAAAAACTCTCAGGAGAGACACCTTTTACATATATATGTGAAACTGCATGCATCATTATAAACATGTGATAGAACCCAGTACATTGTCCTCGATCGTGAGTGTTCATCGGAGGTGAGGGTATCATCTGGAGTGCCCCAGGGAAGTGTGGTAGGTCCGCTGTTGTTTTCTATCTACATAAATGATCTTTTGGATAGGGTGGATAGTAATGTGCAGCTGTTTGCTGATGATGCTGTGGTGTACGGGAAGGTGTCGTCGTTGAGTGACTGTAGGAGGATACAATATGACCCAAGATGACCTGGACAGGATTGGTGTAAAGAATGGCAGCTAACTCTAAATATAGATAAATGTAAATTAATACAGATGAATAGGAAAAAGAATCCTATAATGTTTGAATACTCCATTAGTTGTGTAGCGTTTGACACAATCACGTCGATTAAATATTTGGTCGTAACATTCCAGAGCGATATGAAGTGGGACAAGCATGTAATGGCACTTGTGGGGAAGGCGGATAGTCGTCTTCGGTTCATTGGTAGAATTTTGGGAAGATGTGGTTCATCTGTAAAGGAGACCGCTTATAAAACACTAATACGACCTATTCTTGAGTACTGCTCTAGCATTTTGGATCCCTATCAGGTCGGATTGAGGGAGGACATAGAAGCAATTTAGAGGCGGGCTGCTAGATTTGTTACTGGTAGTTTTGATCATCACGCAAGTGTTACGGAAATGCTTCAGCAACTCGGGTGGGAGTCTCTGGATGAAAGGAGGCGTTCTTTTCGTGAATCGCTACCGAAGAAATTTAGAGAACCAGCATTTGAGGCTGACTGCAGTGCAATTTTACTGCCGCCAACTTATATTTCGCGGAAAGACCCCAAAGACAAGATAAGTGAGATTAGGGTTCGTACAGAGGCATATAGGCAGTCATTTTTCCCTCGTTCTGTTTGGGAGTGGAACAGGAAGAGAAGATGCTAGTTGTAGTACGAGGTACCCACCGCCACGCACCGTATGGGGGACTGCGGAGTATGTATGTAGATGTAGATGTAGATGTAGTGACAGGCATACAGTCTATACATGATTCTAGAATGTCTCCAAGAAGTGTCACTTCAATTTATTTTCGCAGTCTAAGAAGAGTATTATGAATGTGTCATATACTGACATTTCCCAGTTGTATATCTTCTATGAGTACAGGCCAGGATATCAAGTGATTTAGATCTTTCTTTTGACTAAACATAGCCACATCAGACAGCAACATTATGTCGTCTTCTTTTTTAACTCTTTTAATTAATCTGCTTGCACTCGAAGAACTAGCTTTGTGCCAATTAATTCTAACGGTATAAACTACTGTGGTCTGTGGCACTCACAGAAAGCTCACCAGATGTAAAAGACGTGTCATCCTTTGTTCTCCCCGGATGTGAGCATGGTGCGCCTGTAGTCGCTGTGGCTGGGAAAAGATACACGCTCGAAGTTGGCGCAGCGGAAGCTGCTCCGCGGCCTGGAAAGCCGGCATGTGTTTCACCGCACTGCGTCAGTCTTTGCGGCCTTCCAGAGCAACCATACTGAATATGCTGCTTGTCTTTCCCGTCGAAACAGAAATAGTTAACAAGTCGGCATAGCCTTCTGGTAATCGAGTAGCGTATTAGATTTTGCGGACAACTGGGAAGTATTTATGACAGATAACCATATTACCCGTTGGTTTTGATAACATTGAAAATGGCGCCTCACTGAAATTAAGTCGCCTACGAGAAAACTATTTGTTTCTTCAGTGAGGGTACGTCATCGTATTCGTAGTATAGACGACAACCAACAAAACAGAGCCGGCCAGTGTGGCCGAGCGGTTCTAGGCGCTTCAGTCTGGAATCGCGCGACCGCTACGGTCGCAGGTTCGAATCCTGCCTCGGGCATGGATGTGTGTGATGTCCTTAGGTTAGTTAGGTTTAAGTAGTTCTAAGTTCTAGGGGACTGATGACCTCATATGTTAAGTCCCATAGTGCTCAGAGCCATTTGAACTATTTGAACAAAACAGAAACAGTAAATTATGATAATCCTAAAGACGCAATAGTTAGCATCTCTAAAAAAAACCATCTGAAATGGTTAGCAGTATCCCTTACCAATCTATAGCATAAGGACCAATGGTTTCGTAACTGACGTAGGCGGAAGTGCGAAAGTACAGTGACTTAGTTTCTGCTTAGATCTCTACTAGAATGTACAAGCTGACAATTATTGAACTACATGAAAAAATAAACATAAATTAGCTACAAATTACAGCGTGCACACACTTTATTCAACATGTAAACGTGATTACGAATACTCAGATTTAGGTTATGACGTGTTCGATATGCCTGCCATCATTGACGGTGATGAGGCGCAGACGGATAGCGAAATTCTGCATGACCCGCTGAACTATCGGAGCATCGATGTCGATGTCGATGACCTCCGGAATGGTTGTTATCAGCACAGCAATGGTTTTGGGGATATTGCTGCACACTTTAATATACCCCCAGAAAAAGGAGTCGCATGTGTCCAGATCAGGAGAATATGGCGCCTTATCGAGGCCAATGCCAATGGCCTTTGGATACCCGAGAAGTAGAATGCGGTCCCCAGAGTCCTCCTCCAGGTCATCAAACACTCTCCTGCTTCGATGGGCTCGATATCTGTCTTGCATGAACCACATCTTGTCGAAATCAGGGTCACTCTGGAAATGGGGATGAAATCATCTTCCAAAACCTTCATGTACCGTTAGGTAGTCACCGTGCCATCAAGGAATATGGCACCGATTATTCCGTGAGTGGACACTGCACACCACACAGTCACCCGTTGAGGGTGAAGAGACTTCCTAATCTCGTAATGCGGTTTCTCAGTCCCCCAAAAGCACCAATATTGTTTATTGACGAACCCATCCAAATGAAAGTGGGCTAAACGAAGTCGTACGGCGCATACTAATTTCTGTCATACCCCGCGGCCAACCGAACAGTTCGAACGTCCTAACGCAAACCGTTCAGAAGTTATGACGATTTTATTCCATATAGTTCAATAACTGTCAACATGTATAAATACCATACGATATCTAAGGAGTATCCCAACTGCATTTACACGAAACATCAGGTATTCTTCACCATGGACGTTTACAATACAGAAAACAGAAAATTTTCACAGCCTGAGAAAGTTAGCGAGAGACAGATGTCATACTTTGCATTTACGATGCTTTCATTGTCAGTCGCCGGCCGGGGTGGCCGAGCGGTTCTAGGCGCTACAGTCTGGAACCGCGCGACCGCTACGTCGCACGTTCGAATCCTGCCTCGGGCATGGATGTGTGTGATGTCCTTACGTTAGTTAGGTTTAAGTAGTTCTAAGTTCTAGGGGACTGATGACCTCAGAAGTTAAGTCCCATAGTGCTCAAAGCCATTTAAACCATTTTTTACTGTCAGTCGGGACTGTGTAGTTGTACAATACGGTGATACACGTTTTAAACATATATTAGCTATATGTTAAGTAAATATACCATCAGAGAAAAATTTACATGGTAAAAACGTTTTGCATAACGTCCCTATTTGCCGGCCGGTGTGGCCGTGCAGTTCTAGGCGCTTCAGTCTGGAACCGCATGACCGCTACTGTCGCAGCTTCGAATCCTGCCTCGGGCATGGATGTGTGTGATGTCCTTAGGTTAGTTAGGTTTAAGTAGTTCTAGGGGACTGATGACCATAGATGTTAAGTCCCATAGTGCTCAGAGCCATTTGAACCATAATGTCCCTATTTATTATAAGTGCACATGAAATCCTACTATCGCAAACTATTCAGCATGTGTCATAATACGAGGAGCGTTGAGTAAGTTATGCAACACATTCCTTTTTCTGAAAGCAGGTTGGTTTCGTTCAGGATTCCAGCACGCCGTATTATTCCCCAACCTTATCGCTACAAAACTGTATTTATTGACGCATCGCGCTACCTTACTGGGAGGTACTGTATGTCCCTTTGGTACCATTCTACCAGGCGACGTCGGAGCCAACTTCTTGCGGCATCAATAACTTCCCGATATGTAGGTACTGCCTCCCGCGATGTGCGTCCTTCATTGTGCCAAACAGACGGAAGTCGGAAGGGACGAGTTCGGAGCTGTAGGGTGGATCAGGTAGAACAGTCCAATGAAGTTTTGTAAGCTCCTCTCGTGTGCGTAGACCTGTGTGAGGTCTTGCATTGTGCTGGAGGAGAAGTTCGTTTGCATTTATGTAGCGACGAACACGTATTAGTAGTTTATTTACTTTATTGAAGCTTTGTGGGACGAACCGGCACGTGGGAGGTAGAACAAGTCCGTGCGACTTTATTGCGATGATGATAGACGCCTTGGTCAGCCCCTCACCGTCTTGTCGTTCAGTAGCAGGTCTCTGTAGACATTCTGCAAATGCCTATGAGTATCTGCCATGCTCTAGTTTTCCTCCAAAAGAAACTCAGTTACAGCTCTCTGCTTGGAACGAACATCCGTTAGAGACGCTGCTTTGAAGATTACGAATAGCACCGACACCAATCGGAACTACATGAAACTAGAGGGGCTGAAGCGGGAATATTCAACGATGTCGCACAACAGATTCCTCATGTTTTCAACCGAGATCATCCTAGAAAAAAATGTGTCGTATTACTTATTGGACGCCCATCGTAAAAGTAAATCTGTATTCAACGTTTTCAACACTATAGTGGTTTTGGAAGTGGTAAGTCCTTAACTTTGAACTGACTTACCCAGACAGCTACAGAGGAGACCTACAGTTTAATGCGGAATCCAAACCACTTTTTGTCATGACAGTTTTCACATACACAAAACATTGCCAGAGATAGAAGACGCAATACGTAAGAGGAAAAAATGCCCAGAGATTGCAGCCCGAACTAATCTCAAACTATGTTCCTTTTTTCTAATGTGTACTTACTTCGGCAGACTCCTACGCAATTGAAGATGCCAAAAACAAAAAGCTTTGTTAGCGATAACAAAAACCTTCTGTGACTTATAGACTTCTTCCGCAGGCTACTACGCAACCATTTTCGGTAACAGCTGTCTATAAAAAGAAACGGTGTTAACAAAACAAAACATTTTTGAACTTAGGATAGTGAAATTTCTAAAATTCCTTATTGATTAATTAAAATAAAAGTAAACTATATAGTAAATAAGTGAATATGTACATATTTCTTGAAATGTACTATAGCTACAAATGTATTATTTTCTTCTTCTCCTTTTGTGTGTTTAAAGGTCTTATTTGTACCTCGGATCATCGTCTTATCTAATTGAAAAACCCGAAGGCCAGCTAACGTTGTATCTTTTCTAATTAATATTGCATTTTTACTGTTAAGAAACGTGCGTAATGTACAATGAAGAGCCAAAACACTGTTACACCTCCCTAAAATTATGTAGAGCCACCGCGAGCACGCAGAAGTGCCGCAACACGACGTCGCAAGGACTCCATGAATCCTGCAGGGCTGTCCACAAATCCGTAAGAGTTCGGAGCGGTGGAGATCTCTTCGGAACATACATTGCAAGACATCCCAGATATGCTCAACAATGTTCATATCTGGAGAGTTTTTTGGTCAGCGGAAGTGTTTAAACTCGGAAGAGTGTTCCTGGAGGCACTCTGTAGGAATTCTGGACGTGTGGAGGGTCGCATTGTCCTGCTGGAATGGCCCACGCCCATCGCAATGCACAATGGACATGAATTGAAGCAGATGACTAGACAGGATGCTTACGTAAGTCCCACTTGTCAGAGTCGTATCTAGACGTATCAGGGGTCCCATATCACTCCTACTGCACACGCTCCACACTATTACGGGGTCGCCACCAGTTTGAACAGTCCCATGCTGACATGCAGAGTCCATGGATTCATTAGGTTGCCTCCACACCCGTACACGTCCATCCATTCGATACAGTCTGAAACGAGACTCATCCGACCAGGCAACATGTTTCCAGTTATCAACAGTCCATTGTCGGAGTTGACGGACCCAGACGAGGCGTAAATCTTTGTGTCGTGTAATCATCAAGGGTACAAGAGTGGGCCTTCGGCTCCGAAAGCCCATATCGATGATGTTTCGTTGAATGGTTCCCACGCTGACACTTGTATCAACAAGTGTCAGCATAGCCCATCATTGAAATCTGCAGTAATTTGCAGAAGGATTGCACTTGTGTCACGCTGAACAATTCTCTCCAGTCGTCGTGGTCCCGTTCTTGCAGGATCTTTTTCCGGCCGCAGCCATGTCGGAGATGAGATGTTTTACTGGATTCCTGATTGCGTCCCATCGCTCTTGCGCCGACTATAACACCACGTTAAAACTCACTTAAATCTTGATAACCTGCCATTGTAGCAGTAGTAACCGATCTAAGAACTGCGCCAGACACTTGTTGTCTGCCGAGCGGTTCTAGGCGCTACAGCCTGGAACCGCGCGACCGCTACGGTCGCAGGTTCGAATCTTGCCTCGGGCATGGATGTGTGTGATGTCCTTAGGTTAGTTAGGTTTAAATAGTTCTAAGTTCTAGGGGGCTGATGACCTCAGAAGTTAAGTCCCATAGTGCTCAGAGCCATTTTTTTCCCATAGTGCTCAGAGCCATATGAACCATTTGAACTTGTTGTCTTATATAGGCGTTGCCGACCGCAGCGCCGTATTCTACCTATTTACGTGTGTATTTATTTGAATACGCATGCCTATACCAGTTTCTTTGGCGCTTCGGTGAATTTTATTCTTCTAAGGCTGCTTTAGCATATTGTGCTCTGTGGTTAAATGCTGCCAACAACCCTTCGGTGTTACTTTTCCTGTTTTGCTAAAACGTAATACGCGTAATTGGCTACAGTCAGCGGTATGCATTGCATTTCAGTTTTGACAACAAAATCCTCGCAGTGCCGAAGGTATATTTTGAGTCACATGTGCTGTCCTAGTTATAATGGTCACTTTGCCACTCGTCCACAGACATGTTCTCGTTATTTACAACATAAAAGCCTCTGTTCTACCTGCGGTGGCTACATTGTAGGTACATCACGAAGAGATAGATAATATAACCTGTTAATGAAACTGCTGTTCGTAGTGATTGTTCGGTGAACCACTTTATACCTCAGTGAGCCCGCTTTTGAGATGATTAGTGTAATGTGCAGTTTCCTCTATTCTTCCCTGCAGTTTCTGTGTTTGTGATCATTTCTACTATAAATAGGTATTCTCTTTGTAACTTTTTCTACCCCGTCTGTCGAAAAAGTTTCGAGGCTGAATTATTAAAAAAATAGAGAAAAGTTAAGGTGATGGTTTTAATGCTTCAGGTGTTTTACATTATCTCCCCCTACTTACGCACATAACGTTCAAGCCAGCGTGTGAAACTGTCAGAGAAGTCGTTCTTTGAGATGTTCAACTCGCTCGTCACATTGGCTTGAATGTCGGTTAAGTCGTCATAGTGTTGACCGTTCATGTGAATTTCTGCACTTTATCGTTTTATGATAAGTTCGTATTCATAACATCAAATTTTCGTACCAGTGGGTATTTTCACTGAAAAAAAAATTGTATGCATTTTGCATTTCAATTAACGCGTGGTAGGCGTCCAAGTCTTGTTTGTTTGTTCGAAGGTTGAGGTGCAAGGGACAAACTTTGGGCACACTTTTCTCTGCTTCATAGTACTCTGGAGAATATTTGGTAATACTTGTTTTATGGGCATAAGCCGTAGTGCAAGGCATATTTCTCATTCTAACGTTTCGTCTCCCATTGCTAGAGACGTCATCAGAGGATATAACAACTCAGAAAGCAGTTATAGTCTCAAACAAGCTCAGCACCCCGAACTGTTTATATATATCCACGGAACGGTGACATCATCAGACCGCTGCCCACTATCACGGAGTCGCATCGACGTGTCCTCTGAAGCTTTATTTACTACTAAAGCCCACAAGTTGTGTAATTTCAATTTTTCTTTTCTCTTTTATGGCCTCCCTGCTCATCCTAGCGTAGTAATGGTTTGATCTTAATAAAACTATCTTATCAGAGGAATGAATTTGTTGATTCCCTGGTCCCAGTGTATATTAAGGTACTGCCGATTTATCCGTGTTCCTTAAGGCGGGCCGGCCGTTGTGACCGAGCGGCTCTAGGCGCTTCAGTCTGGAACCGCGCTGCTGCTACGGTCGCAGGTTCGAATCCTGCCTCGGGCATGGATGTGTGTGCTGTCCTTAGGTTAGTTTTAAGTAGTTCTAAGTCTAGGGGACTGATGACCTCAGATGTTAAGCCCCATAGTGCCTGGAGGCATTTGAACCTTAAGGCGGGTGTTAATACTTCTTTTGTAGTTCCTGTATACACCTGACTGCATGAGCAAGGGATTTTACGTACTCCGACTGTAGGAAGCGGTGGGCGTAGGTCCTTTGCAGTGCTCAAATATTCACGCATCTTTCTTGGGGGCTTACTACTAAAAAAATTCTCAATACTCGTCGGCGCGACTCTGAGATCTTGCACATTGACAACGTCGATAAACTAGGGCCGCACTTAAACCGCTTCACACTGCCCGTCCACAACTGGCTGGTCGAATGCGCGTCTGTTGTTTACAGTTGTTAGCTCATGTTGTCATCACAGTTACCACGCTGACGTCATTTATACGCCAGGAATAAAGTGAATATCGGAACTTGTCTGACAGACGGTGTATATCCTTCTATTCGGGATATACCCGTTTATTGGTTTATTTGGGTAACTGCTAACTACAAAAGACGTGATGCATTTGGCTGCTAATATGTGAGACGTTAGTTGGAGCTTGAACCACTAAGATACACATTCTGAGTCGTATGCCACAATACTTGAATGAGTTGGTCGACAGCCATCATGTGCCGCTTACGGTCCACTGTGTCATTAGTATGCTTGATGCATATAAAACAGAAAGTGTGCTTAACTGGAGCAATACCATACAATGAAAAGTATTCTTACTAGACAAAGCGTGTCACAAGGAGGAGGAGGAGATAAGTGTTTAATGTCCTGTCGACAACGAGGTCGTTATAGACGGAGAACAAGGCCGGGTTAGCGGAGGATGGAGAAGGAAATCGGCCATTCCCTTTTACAGCAACCATCCCCGAGTTTGCCTGAGGGATTTAGGGAAATCACGGAAAACCTAAATATGGATGGCTGGACTCGGGTTTTAGCCGTCGTCCTCCCTAATGCGAGAAAGTGTGTCACAAGATGAGTAATGGATACGTCCACTGCTGGCACCAATGTGCGTTCTGAATTTTTATAGGGACATGTTCGACGTTAGTTGTTAGGGAAACCCTTATGCATGTACCACAATAGGATAAAGTGCTGTTGCACTCTGTGTCACATATCTCCGTAGATCGTCCCAAGCATGTTGTACACCAGGAGCGGCCAAGATTTCAGCTTACGAACCGTGCCCTGGTATGAGCGCCATACCAAGCAGCCTGGGTGGCCAACTTCCCCCACTGCCACGCTATGCTGTCTGAGCTCGAGGACGGATAAGAGGCCAAAACTGTAAGCGTGCCGCGTATAAATGGCAATGTAGTCGCACTGCGTACGATTTGGTTTTATATTTCACATTTCTCAACCACATAGATGAAAAACGAAACCAATTTTAAGTATAATGTAGCTTTTATTGGCACTGTGGAGACATATTTTTATCTGGGACGAACTCTGAGCATACGGACAGACGCAGAAAATTTCACAGACTTTCGCATTTGGGTGGCCACATAATCGTGGGTTTTTGTTCCATAATCGAAAAAAGGTCTTTCACATACATGTGCTGAGGGAAATATTGTAGTACTTTTTCAACATCATTGTCGAGTCATGGGATCTCTACCTCAGGAAAGCAACGTAGACGTCCTGGACAGTTTAAAGGTTAAAGGAATTTATCGTTAAAACGGGATTCACCTTGCAGATTAATCAGTTACATCTGCCAACACACAAGGACGCTTTTAACTGAAACTACAAACGGTCTCGCAAATAGCTCGAAAACAGATGTAAGACTGGCAGTGTCCTCAAAACACTTAGGATAGTCTCCTTGTAAACTTTCGGAGGCCACAATGAACCCTGAAAAAGCTTCGAGCTTTCTTTGGAACGCCAGTGCGCTTACGGAACTGGACTGTTTTCGTCATAATCTGGTCATTCTTCGACGATATTTTCTTTTTAACTGCAGCCCACTCAAGTTAGACATACATTGTTTCTTACTTTGCAGTGTCTTACTGTGGCCAGTGTGCAGTCAAGTCTCTAAAAACTCGAGGTCTGCTGTCCATCCCGGATGTTCTAATTTTCGTTCCTGCACTATTTGTTCCTTCATAAATTCAACAATAGCGAGTTTTAAATCGAAAAATCGTTGTCGGCATGCCCCTTGATTTAATCAACGTACTTTGCAGTGAAGTATGTAATTAGTTCAGTTCCATTGAAAACTGTTGCAAATGACAGTGGAATAATGCATGCAACTACAAAAGTTTTACTATTCATACAATGTTTTCGATGCCTGCAAATTTAGCACAAAATGTTTCTTGATGTACACAACAGTGAATCATGTCTGTCGGGCGTTGTAAATCTTTACGCTGAGGTGACATAAGTTATGGGATATCTCCTAATATCGTGCCAGATCTCCTTTGTCGCGCATCTCGACGCAGCATGTACTCAATAAGTCGTTGGAAGTCTCCTGCAGGAATATTCAGCCATGCTGCCTCTACAGCCGTCCATAATTGCGAAAGCGTTGCCGTTGCAGGATTTTGTGCACGATGCACGAACTGACCTCTCGATTATGCCCCACAAATGTTCGATTGGATCTGAGTGGCCAAATCATTCGACTGAATTGTTCAGAGTGTTCTTCAAACCAATCGTGAACAATCGAGGCCCGGGGACATGGCCCATTGTCATCAAGAGAAATTTCGTCGTTCTTTGGGGAAATGAAGTCCATGAATGACTGCAAACGGTCTCCAAGTAGCAAAACATAACCATTTTCAGTCAATCATCGGTTCAGTTAGACCAGAAAATCCACTCCATTCCATGTGAACACAGCCAACACCATTATGAAGCCGCCACCATCACCACCACCTTGCGCAGTGCCTTGTCGAGAACTTGGGTCCATGGGTTCATGGGGTCTGCGCCACACTCGAACCTTACCATTAGCTCTTAACAAATGAAATCGGGACAATAGGGTCCACCCCATATGGTAATGAGCCCAGGAGAGGGGGCTGCAGGCAATGTCTGCTGCCATAGCCCATTAACCTGATGGGTACGTTAGTCGTACGTCCCAAACTGATTTCTGCCATTATTTCACGTAGTGTTGCTTGTCTGTTATAACTGACAACTCTACGCAAACACTGCGGCTCTCGGTCGTTAAGTGAAGGCCGACGGCCATTGCTTTGTCCGTAGTGAGAGGTAGTGCCTGAAATTTGGTATTCTCGGCACACACTGTGGATGTCGGAATATTGAATTCCCGAACGATTTCCAAAATGTTATTTCCCATGGGTCTAGCTTCTACAATCATTTCGCTTTCAAAGTCTGTTAACTGAGAGTAGAAATGACAGCTCCACCAGTGCACTGACCTTTTATGCCTTGTGTACGCGATATTGTCACCATCTGTATTTGTGCACATCGCTATCCCAAGATTTTGTCACCTCAGCGTAAATCTTTTATGCGTGTTTTTATAATGGCTCTTCATAGCAAATTTGAAGTACCGTTGCCTATGCGACTGCATTATACATATATATATATAGAGAATTCTCAGGCCTCTCTTCCGTCATCTCCATTCATTTTTAAAGACTTCTGACAGTAGATCGCCTCTTTTTGTGCAAGTAGCCTCTGGACCTGTGAACGTCCACACCACGAAATATAGAGAATGTTAAACGGCGCTGACATCACGATTCTCCCGAACTGAAGAGAGTTGTGCCGAACAGAAAATGCCACACTGCAAACTCAATGAAACGCCGCGCCGTTCCGGGAGCTTCCGAGAATGACTAAGCAAAGCCGAGGCAGACCGAGTGTTGCCCCGCACGCGGCCCGCACAGCCTACACACGCGAAGTCTGTAATGCCGTGGTCGGTCCTGCTCTATGCAATTCCAGTTCTGTTGATGCGAAGATCACGATTATCGAAGGAAATCAGGAGTTTATATAACTCACCTATGTCTCTGTAGGAAAGCCCGTTATCCAGGACCAACAACAGAAAGAAAAAATTAAAATATCACTTCAGTAACGTGGTAGGACACGATAGCAACACCTTTGATCCGCAACAAGCGACCAAAGGCCCTTACCATCACATTCGCTCATATTAAATCTTTTAGGCACTTTTAAACATTTTCATTCACGGCAGGAACAGTGCCGCTCTAAATTTAACTAGTTTCTCCTCCAGCAGCCTTCTGAGTGTTGCGGTCTTTCCTACACTTGCTGGCAAACCTTCGCTGTTGCTGAAGGACTTTCATCAACAACTTCATGGTGCCCTCATCGCTGTCATTCAGCGATGTATGTCGAATTAGCATTTCCTGCTAGCTGTTGCAAGGTAATGTATACCCATAATATTTAATACAAGTCTGTACGAAAAGAACAGTATCATGGAGGCAGTCGCCGGACCGTAAATATCCTCGAAATGATACGTGCAGTTCAAATATGGAAGACGTAATGTAGTAATTGTGCAAAGCCATGTAATGTGGGCTGATTAATATTTGACCTATGTGGAAACATTCTAGGACCGTGAGATGTAAACGATTCTGTATGGACTCACAAATCCGAACCCATTGCTCTACCGGGCAAGTTATGGTACACGGTACTGAGTGTGGAATCGTGTTGCACTTGTGATCTTTAGACAATGAGGGGAATTTATATGAATCTCTACCAGGGAAGCTGTTCCCAGTAAGAAGGTAGAAGTGGCAATACCGGCCTCGCTGTCTTTTTTCCCCTTGTTTTCATGTGGTTGGGGAAGGGGAAAACGATAAGGAGAATTATCTCACAGCTTGTCGACAGAGTTATAATTAATGAAGGCTTAACTGTGGGGCAGAATTACAAACTTATCGCCCATCACAGCTCTACTTCCCCACCCAAGTTCCAGATGAATGCGAACTAAGTAAGGCAATGAGGAGTGGTAGAAACCCATATTCTGAGTCTCCCTTCCGTTCGCGTGTTTATCGCCCTTATCTTGCGACTTAAATCCCTGCTCGATCTGGCCCATTGTGTTTTTCGAGCGATTAGAGGTCCTTCAGGACCATCCGACATAAGTTCCCTGGACATCTATGTAAGAATCCTGCAATGTTCATATCATCTGTCTTCAGACAAAGGAGACAATTTTTGAATTCCTTCCATCTCTGTCTGTCCGAATAGTCCTTAATCCACAACACGTGCACAAAACTCTATATTGTCTTGCACGTTGTCTCCCTCACTGGTGCACTGCACTACATTACAATTATTCCAGTGAAATAAAATTTCCGACCTATCTTTCCCGGAATAGGAATAACCATGTATTAATTTAATCTTAGGGATTTCTTTTCTGCTTACGTAAGTCTAGAGTCTTCCAGTATTTTAGAAGTGACATCTTCCGCCTGGTCTGATATTAAATATATTTATTCACAGTCACGACTTCGGGTATTGTGGCAGATAATTCAGATACATGGAGAACAAGGTAGATGCAGTACTACTTGCTTGTGGTACATATAACGTTTTTTAGATGAACCTTCCATGAATGGTTAAATTTGCCATCAAAACTCCGAGTTAATCAGGCATGAGGTTTATAATTTAAACAGCAATCTGCCACAAGCACGGTTTCAATCAAACCACTATCGATGTCAGGTTTATAACAAATCGGTCTTTAGATGGCTGTTATAGATTTCCTTGCTTTCCTAATGGGGGAACATTTTGTACTCTTTACTGGTTTGGTGTACTAAGACAAGGGAAAAGTATTTCGTTCACATTCCGGTAAACTACGACGGAGCTTTCCTATCTGGCCTTCATAGAAAGGTTCATGAAAGGATTTTAAAGATAATGACAAAGGAAATGTGATAAAAACTTACGTGCTGTATATTTCTGAGCGACGAATTCGTCCTGTATTTTTGTTATGCATTTTAAAGTTAGCAAATGCATCCACGAGCACCATGGCCATTTTTCAACTCACATAATGCACGTGTAAAAATAAGATAACTTTGAAATGCATAACAAAAATACAGAACGAATTTGTAGCTCATAAATAAGCATCTACTTTTTTACCACAATCATATTTTATTAACATAGAAATCCTATTATGAGTAACCATTTTGTGGTCGAATCTCCTTCCTTGACCCCGTTTTCTTCCTAATATTTAATAAAGAAAGTGGTTCTGCCTTGACCAAATACAATTTTTCTTGTTTTACTACCGATACATGTTTCGGAAACGTTTCTCCATCTTCAGTGGATTTTAATTATTATCTGTTGAACAATATATATAAAGAATTTACATTACTGTAGTTACCATGTTTCGAGATTATATTACTTACATTAGTATAAGTTTTGACGGACATATGAAATGAACAATAATTGTATATCTTATTATGACATATTGGTGTTCAAATACATGTTTGTTATTTGCAGCACAACACAACCCCAGTATGTCATCTGCAATTACTAAGCGTTTATCAATGTTTTTCACATAATTTCTCAGTTTTGTAAGGTTAAAAGGGCTTTTTCGATTTTTTTCAGTTTTCTATTGCACTGCTGTCAATATATTAAATTGTTGTTTTAAACAGAGATCGGCTATTTTTCTCTTTAACTAGCGCTTTTTTGGGTTACAGTACTATTTTTCGAAAAATATGACGAAGGGCCTACTGATTATGATCATGCTCTGATTGAGGAGGGGGAGCAGACTATGTGCAGTATGTAACAGTATTTACTTTTTGTGGATATCGCGCTTTCGTGCTTCTACAGGGTGTTTGAGTGGAGCTAAATACATACGGTTTTGTCACTGTTTGTGTGATGCTCACTTGTTCGGCTATCTTGTTCTGGGCGGAAATTTTGAAATTTGCAGTGACATTAGGTTGTGGAAGTTTGTGTTTTTATCTGTCCGTGTGTTTGTGTGTCTGTCTGTTTCTGTGGCTGTGTGTGTGTGTGTGTGTGTGTGTGTGTGTGTGTGTGTGTGTGTGTGTGTGCCTGTCTGTCTGTGCATGCCTTAGCCTTCTGATAATTCCTTTAGAGCTGAGAACAGGGTTCCATTTTATAGTGTTGTGTATTCATTCATCATTTCTTTTCTTTCTACTGTGGCATTTTGTATATGGTGATTTTCATCTATTTTAAGTTTCTGTGGAGGTCTATTGCTGTATTTAAGGATTTTTAAGTCTGTGTGTATGTCTGTTGGTTTTTGCTTCTTGTCCGTGAGATGACATGGAAATGGAAAATGACTGTTGTTACTCTTAAATACCGTTCTGTGTTTAATGTATCTGATGTTGAAATTTTTACTTTGTTGCCCAACATAAACGGAGTTGAGGTCTTGACACTTAAGTTGGACCCCAGATGTATTGTGTTTGTCTGTGTTACTGTTAGTTGCTCTCAATTTTTTTTTTTTTTTTTGTATATAGTTGTCTGTTCTGTAGTCAATTTTCAGTCGTTGTTTTTTGGATATATTGCCTGTTCTGTGAGATGCTTTGTTGTTTAAGTGAGTGTGTGACACTTGTTTCTTATTGTGGACGTTTCTTTTACAATAGAAAAAACTCAGCATATACAAAAAGCCATAGTGGAAGGCAAAGAAGAGATGAATGAATACACAGCACTATGAAATGGAACCCTGGTCTCAGATCTAAGGGAATTGTCAGAAGACCACACACACACACACACACATACACACAGGCGGCCGCGAACAAAGAAACAGAAAAACACCCCCACGGTCAAATGTCACGGCAAAATTCAAAATCCTCGCCAGAAAACTCAGAATAAGATAGAGGAACAAGTGAACATCACGCAAACAACGAAGCAGCATATGTTTAGCTCCACTCAAACAGCCTGTAGAAGCACGAAAGCCCGATATCTAGAAAATGTAAATACACACATTTATATACATATTCTGCTTCCTCTCCCAATCAAAGCGTAATCAAAGTATAATCACAATGAGCACCCATTCCATCACATCTTTCAAAACATAGTATTGTAACCTAGAAAACGCCAGTCAAAGAGAAAAACAACGAATCTATTTTTACTAAACAACGTAATATAATGACAGTAGGGCAACAGAAAACCGGATAAAAATAATACTAAAAATGGGTAACAACCTATTAGGTCTAAAAATATTGATAAATTACGTGAAAAAAACCATGATAAACGCTTATTCATTGCGGATGGCAATAATTGTAGCTGTGCTGCAAATACCAAACAGACTTGAGAACACGGTATGTAATAACAAGGTGTACATTTATTGTTCACATCAGTATTTCCGTCAATACTTATCCTAATGTAAATAATATAATCTCAAAAACTAGTAGATGTCATAACGCATAAATACTTTCTATGTAGTTCAACCCACTGATATTGGGAAAACTTTTCCGAAACATATATGAGTAGTAAAACAAGAAAAATTGGGTTTGATCATGGGAGACCCACTTACCCTATTACCTATTGTGAATCTTTTTGTTAAGATCAAATAGGAAAAATCATTTTTAAGTTCATCGAATTGTGAACGGAAAACATTTTTGTTTATCTTAGCGCACCAAGCAAGTAACGAGTGCAACATGAGGTTCCGCAGGAAGGCAGGGAAATCTGTAAGAGGAAAGAGCCATCTGAAACCGGTAATCGTTTGATTTAAATGATATTTTTAAACCACGCTTTCAGCTGCTTGCTGTTTATATTACGAACTTTATAGTTGTACTATAGCCACAGTTCTTACTATGTGAACTTTCTACAAGATGGCACTAATCACACATTAACAAAGTAGCTTTGAATGCTGATACCCCGTCAGATTTTATTTCTAATTTAAGACGTTATTGCGGGAAGGTCTTTTACGTAGTTCTAATGACAAGTACACTACTGGCCATTAAAATTGCTACACCACGAATATGTCGTGCAACAGACGCAAAATTTAACCGACAGGAAGAAGATGCTGTGATATGCAAATGATTAACTTTCCAGACCATTCACACAACGTTGGCGCCAGTGGTGACACCTACAACGTGCTGACATGAGGAAAGTTTCCAGCCGATTTCTCATACACAAACAGCAGTTAACCGGCGTTGCATGGTGAAACGTTGTTGTGATGCCTCGTATACGGAGGAGAAATGCGTACCATCAGGTTTCCGACTTTGATAAAGGTCGGATTGTAGCCTATCGCGATTGCGTTTTATCGTATCGCGACATTGCTGCTCGCGTTGGTCGAGATCCAATGACTGTTAGCAGAATATGGAATAGGTGGGTTCAGGAGGGTACTACGGAACGCCGTGCTGGATCCCAACGGCCTCGTATCACTAGCAGTCGAGATGACAGGCAACTTATCCGCATGGCTGTAACGGATCGTGCAGCCACGTCTCGATCCCTGACTCAACAGATGGGGACGTTAGCAAGACAATAACCATCTGCACCAACAGTTCGACGACGTTTGCAGAAGCATGGACTATCAGCTCGGAAACCATGGTTGAAGTTACCATTGACGCTGCATCACAGACAGAAGTGCCTGCGATGGTGTACTCAACGACGAACCTGGGTGCACGAATGGAAAAACGTCATTTTTTCGGATGAATCTAGGTTCTGTACACAGCATCATGATGGTCGCATCCTTATTTGGCGACATCGCGGTGAACGCACATTGGAAGCGCGTATTCGTCATCGTCATACTGGCGTATCACACGGCGTGATGGTATGGGGTACCATTGGTTACACGTCTCTGTCACCTCTTGTTCGCACTGACGGCACTTTGAACAGTGGACGTTACATTTCAGATGTGTTACGACCCGTGGCTCTACCCTTCATTCGATCCCTGCGAAACCCTACATTTCAGCAGGATAATGCACGACCGCATGTTTCAGGTACTGTACCGGCCTTTCTGGATACAGAAAATGTTCCACTGTTGCACCGGCCAGCACATTCTCCAGATCTCTCACCAATTGAAAACGTCTGGTCAATGGTGGCCGAGCAACTGGCTCGTCACAATTCGCCAGTCACTACTCTTGATGAACTCTGGTATCATGTTGAAGCTGCATGGGCAGCTGTACCTGTACACGCCATCCAAGCTCTGTTTGACTCAATGCCCAGGCGTATCAAGGCCGTTATTACGGCCAGAGGTGGTTGTTATGGGAACTGATTTCTCGGGATCTTTGCACCCAAATTGCGTGAAAATGTAATCACGTGTCAGTTCTAGTAAAAATATTTGTCCAATGAATACCCGTTTATCATCTTCGTGGTGTAGCAATGTTAATGGCCAGTAGTGTAGATCTTTCCTGCTGCCTACATTGTAACTTCAATCTGTGTCCATTACAAATTTGTAGTAACAAAGATTTCTAAAACACAATGGGTTACTAAAACAAGTAGAAACATTTACACGTTCAATAAGCTACACTACACAACAAAATTAAAGGTCCAGTTATTCTAAACCGCACAAAAATTGCGGTCGTACTGCACTTAAAAGAGGTGCGATCACGTTCATTGGGGATGAAGTCCCATAGTGTCTTTAGAGAACGGGAGAAACGTCCAGGGGTAATAACAGTGTCAAAAGCATGACAAGAACGTCGTCCTGCTACTCATCGCGCAGTGAACTGTCGTTTTCGAACGCGGAATGTGTGGGAATCAACGCCCCATGGAAAGTAGTGGTTTCATTGACTTTCTTTAGGTTACCCCTCTGAGATCATTTCGTGACGATCGTGTGTGGCGGTGTAGGAGAAATGTTTTTATGGGGCACTCATAAGGAAACCGCGTGATGTCACTGCTGGGCGTCGCGGTTCTAACTTCCATCGCAGAGGCGTCAATAGAAGGGTGGAATGTGGATAACAGTGGGTGTGACAACCTTCCAAACGTGCGACACGTCCATGGAGGCGTCGGCCAGAAATGTGTGAAATTTGGTGTCACTGTGACACCATTACTCCATGTTGCACGACACATGAACTTTTGAGGTCTGGCTTCTCTTTCGCATGAGTCGGCACCTTGCCGTTTGAAGCATCGCTGACTTCGAGGGTCAAGTCGCAGGATGCTACGCATTTGCACCGTTTCAGAGGAACGTTGTAGGCACATTGGACCAAACTTCGAACTTCTGCATCGCGATAGGACACAATTACGGAACTTTGAAAAAATGATCCTTTAATTCTATTGCATAGTGTAGAAGAAACAGTAGTATCTGAAGGAACTACGCCAAATATTTGGAACTTGGCATGAATATGTCGTGCCACCTTCACTTATGTTACAAAAAATAGCAGACTAAGCATTAGACAGATAGGTATCTAGTAGAATATTTCGCGATGAAAAGACCTGTTCATGTTATGCAGTCTGCGTAAATTGAGAAACAAACGGCAACTACGTAACTGTAGACGTAAAACATAGGGCTGCAGATAGAGAGATGCCAAATCAAACGCCGTTCGGCGCTCATAAAGAAAATACCTGCAACTAATATCGTAGTGGAATCTTCTCGAAAGACCTCACACAAAACCCAAACCAGTTCTGGGCATATGAACCATATGCAATGGATGTTAGTGGTACAGAAGTTAGTATCCAGATACTCACAGATGACAAAGAGATTGAAATTTAGGGTAACAAAGCAAAAGCATAAGTGCTCAAGCCCGGTTTTAAATGTTCCTTTACAAAGGAAGATACAGGAATACTATCCCATTTTGATTCTCGCATCACTGCAAAGATGAGTGGTGTAGATTTAGTGTCGAGAAACAGCTGGAATCGCTAAAATTGTAAAAGGCCTCAGAACCGGATGGAATCTATACAAATTCTATTCATAATTTGTGACTGAATGTCGTAGATGTCGTAGATGAACCGAAAAAAAATTATAGAAAATTTCTAGATTTAATCAGTCGCGTGACTTAATCCCATGTTCATCTTCATAATTAAGTTCCTACGAAGTTAATTGTTCCAGACCACCGGTACCCTATCTGTTGTTAGGCCTCGTTCAAAAATATTGCAAAAGTGGAATTACTATCCACACAATCTCCATCTGGCTCTAGTTCAAAATTTCCTAATGTGTGTGAAATCTTATGGGACTGCTAAGGTCATCAGTCCCTAAGCTTACACACTACTTAACTTAAATTATCCTAAGGACAAACACACACACCCATGCCCGAGGGAGGACTCGAACCTCCGCCGGGACCAGCCGCACAGTCCATGATTGCTGCGCCTCAGACCGCTCGGCCAATCCGGTGCGGAATCTGGCCCTAGAACCTTACTATTTTTGAGCTAGAAAATTTTGCCGGAACTTTATTCGTGTTTCTTCGTTTACATCGAGGAATGATGCACTGATGCATCGTGAGGACCAATCAGTTACTCCTTTTTCAAGACAGTGAAACCCGCATGAGTAATTACAATGGCCAAAAAAAAAACCTTATGGCCCAGCAAAACCTCACTGTCTAGTGACAAGTGACGGAACCTATATTATTTATTCAGTATTGTACTGATGTATCTAATTAACACACATTTTGAAGGTAATTTATGTATATTAAATTTATTAATAGTTAAATAATTGCGCTTGTGTGTAGAATTTGCATTTCATAACGTAACAGATATTAATTTACAACCAATACAACTTTTTGGTCCATTGTGATAATAATTATACATCTGCATCCATACTCTGCATACCAGTGGGAAGTGCACGGCAGCACGGGAGAGGGGGCCATGATTCCCCTAAATCGCTTATGGCCAATGCCAGGACAGTTCCTTGGAAAGCCCACGGCCGAGTTCCTTCCCTGTCCTTCACTAATATGTGCTTACGTTCAGTCGCTAATGACCTCGACCTCGACGGCACATTAAACCTTAATGTTCCTTCCTTCCAGCCGGCAGGAGTGGCCGGGCGGTTCTAGGCGCTACAGTCGGGTACCGCGCGACTGCTACGGTCGCAGGTTCGAATCCTGCCTCGGGCATGGATGTGTGTGATGTCTTTAGGTTAGTTAGGTTTAAGTAGTTCTAAGTTCTAGGGAACTGATGACCTTCGAAGTTCAGTCCCATAGTGCTCAGAGCCATTTGAACCATTTTCCTTCCTTCCTTTTTATGGTAAATAAAAGCACTTGCTATGGTTTCTTCCAGTTCCATTCGCTTATGGAGCGCTGGAAGAATGGCTGCTTAATTGTCTCTGTGGGCTTTGCAGCCTAATCCAGTCTTCGCTGTCACTACGAGAACGACAGTTCAGGCTATAATACATTTCGCTTCCTCACTTAATAATGGTTCTTGAAACTTACAAAGTAAGCTTTCGTGGGATAGCTGGTGTCTGCTAGTCCATGTTTTTCAGCTCTTCCTCGTAGGTTAAACAAACCTGTGATCATTAGTGCTGTCCTTCGTGTGCGTTCAATTTCCCCTGTTAGTTCTCTCAGATATGAGTCCCACAGCCTTGAGCAGTATTAAAGGATGAGTCGTACTAGTGTTTCGTACGTTATGTACTCTGTAGACTAATATCATTTTACCGTATCTACTTCAGGACATTGTTTTACTTAGGTCTTTCAGTACTCTGTCAGATTCCATTCGCAGTAGTGTCATATCTCCGATATCTTCATGTACTTCCTTTTCATACTACTGTCTTCAAATTTTTTTCATTTGTGTAGCACTTCTACAGTGGTTCCACAAAATTATTGAAAGATCCCGAGGAAGGCATGTGTGAACATAAATTCCGATGCTTGCCAAGCCTGCAGATTGCACTGTTGTATTTGAATACGAACTGTACCTCCAAAATATCCTCAATACGTTGCAGGTGGCAAAGATTCATGCCGCATACAGGGAAATTAGAAAACCATCATCCGCTAATTCACAAGCATGATCGCGACAGACGGTCATTGAAGAGGATTTTGACGAATAATAAGAGGAAAATTGAAAAAGTCACTGCAGAATTGTCGCACTCGCGGACATTGTCAGCACCAAACCAACAAGAAGGGAGCTCCATCAGCAGGAAACTGCAGAGTAAGCTGGCATTACAAATCCACTCATCAGTGGAGACAGGATAACATGGTGCTGAAACAATCCAACCTGGGCTTTGGAGCAATGGAAGAAAGTCATTTGGTTGGATGAATCTCTTTTCACATTGTTTTCAACTTCTGGCAGAGTTAACGTTCCACTGTAACGGATCGTGCAGCCACGTCTCGATCCCTGACTCAACAGATGGGGACGTTAGCAAGACAATAACCATCTGCACCAACAGTTCGACGACGTTTGCAGAAGCATGGACTATCAGCTCGGAAACCATGGTTGAAGTTACCATTGACGCTGCATCACAGACAGAAGTGCCTGCGATGGTGTACTCAACGACGAACCTGGGTGCACGAATGGAAAAACGTCATTTTTTCGGATGAATCTAGGTTCTGTACACAGCATCATGATGGTCGCATCCTTATTTGGCGACATCGCGGTGAACGCACATTGGAAGCGCGTATTCGTCATCGTCATACTGGCGTATCACACGGCGTGATGGTATGGGGTACCATTGGTTACACGTCTCTGTCACCTCTTGTTCGCACTGACGGCACTTTGAACAGTGGACGTTACATTTCAGATGTGTTACGACCCGTGGCTCTACCCTTCATTCGATCCCTGCGAAACCCTACATTTCAGCAGGATAATGCACGACCGCATGTTTCAGGTACTGTACCGGCCTTTCTGGATACAGAAAATGTTCCACTGTTGCACCGGCCAGCACATTCTCCAGATCTCTCACCAATTGAAAACGTCTGGTCAATGGTGGCCGAGCAACTGGCTCGTCACAATTCGCCAGTCACTACTCTTGATGAACTCTGGTATCATGTTGAAGCTGCATGGGCAGCTGTACCTGTACACGCCATCCAAGCTCTGTTTGACTCAATGCCCAGGCGTATCAAGGCCGTTATTACGGCCAGAGGTGGTTGTTATGGGAACTGATTTCTCGGGATCTTTGCACCCAAATTGCGTGAAAATGTAATCACGTGTCAGTTCTAGTAAAAATATTTGTCCAATGAATACCCGTTTATCATCTTCGTGGTGTAGCAATGTTAATGGCCAGTAGTGTAGATCTTTCCTGCTGCCTACATTGTAACTTCAATCTGTGTCCATTACAAATTTGTAGTAACAAAGATTTCTAAAACACAATGGGTTACTAAAACAAGTAGAAACATTTACACGTTCAATAAGCTACACTACACAACAAAATTAAAGGTCCAGTTATTCTAAACCGCACAAAAATTGCGGTCGTACTGCACTTAAAAGAGGTGCGATCACGTTCATTGGGGATGAAGTCCCATAGTGTCTTTAGAGAACGGGAGAAACGTCCAGGGGTAATAACAGTGTCAAAAGCATGACAAGAACGTCGTCCTGCTACTCATCGCGCAGTGAACTGTCGTTTTCGAACGCGGAATGTGTGGGAATCAACGCCCCATGGAAAGTAGTGGTTTCATTGACTTTCTTTAGGTTACCCCTCTGAGATCATTTCGTGACGATCGTGTGTGGCGGTGTAGGAGAAATGTTTTTATGGGGCACTCATAAGGAAACCGCGTGATGTCACTGCTGGGCGTCGCGGTTCTAACTTCCATCGCAGAGGCGTCAATAGAAGGGTGGAATGTGGATAACAGTGGGTGTGACAACCTTCCAAACGTGCGACACGTCCATGGAGGCGTCGGCCAGAAATGTGTGAAATTTGGTGTCACTGTGACACCATTACTCCATGTTGCACGACACATGAACTTTTGAGGTCTGGCTTCTCTTTCGCATGAGTCGGCACCTTGCCGTTTGAAGCATCGCTGACTTCGAGGGTCAAGTCGCAGGATGCTACGCATTTGCACCGTTTCAGAGGAACGTTGTAGGCACATTGGACCAAACTTCGAACTTCTGCATCGCGATAGGACACAATTACGGAACTTTGAAAAAATGATCCTTTAATTCTATTGCATAGTGTAGAAGAAACAGTAGTATCTGAAGGAACTACGCCAAATATTTGGAACTTGGCATGAATATGTCGTGCCACCTTCACTTATGTTACAAAAAATAGCAGACTAAGCATTAGACAGATAGGTATCTAGTAGAATATTTCGCGATGAAAAGACCTGTTCATGTTATGCAGTCTGCGTAAATTGAGAAACAAACGGCAACTACGTAACTGTAGACGTAAAACATAGGGCTGCAGATAGAGAGATGCCAAATCAAACGCCGTTCGGCGCTCATAAAGAAAATACCTGCAACTAATATCGTAGTGGAATCTTCTCGAAAGACCTCACACAAAACCCAAACCAGTTCTGGGCATATGAACCATATGCAATGGATGTTAGTGGTACAGAAGTTAGTATCCAGATACTCACAGATGACAAAGAGATTGAAATTTAGGGTAACAAAGCAAAAGCATAAGTGCTCAAGCCCGGTTTTAAATGTTCCTTTACAAAGGAAGATACAGGAATACTATCCCATTTTGATTCTCGCATCACTGCAAAGATGAGTGGTGTAGATTTAGTGTCGAGAAACAGCTGGAATCGCTAAAATTGTAAAAGGCCTCAGAACCGGATGGAATCTATACAAATTCTATTCATAATTTGTGACTGAATGTCGTAGATGTCGTAGATGAACCGAAAAAAAATTATAGAAAATTTCTAGATTTAATCAGTCGCGTGACTTAATCCCATGTTCATCTTCATAATTAAGTTCCTACGAAGTTAATTGTTCCAGACCACCGGTACCCTATCTGTTGTTAGGCCTCGTTCAAAAATATTGCAAAAGTGGAATTACTATCCACACAATCTCCATCTGGCTCTAGTTCAAAATTTCCTAATGTGTGTGAAATCTTATGGGACTGCTAAGGTCATCAGTCCCTAAGCTTACACACTACTTAACTTAAATTATCCTAAGGACAAACACACACACCCATGCCCGAGGGAGGACTCGAACCTCCGCCGGGACCAGCCGCACAGTCCATGATTGCTGCGCCTCAGACCGCTCGGCCAATCCGGTGCGGAATCTGGCCCTAGAACCTTACTATTTTTGAGCTAGAAAATTTTGCCGGAACTTTATTCGTGTTTCTTCGTTTACATCGAGGAATGATGCACTGATGCATCGTGAGGACCAATCAGTTACTCCTTTTTCAAGACAGTGAAACCCGCATGAGTAATTACAATGGCCAAAAAAAAAACCTTATGGCCCAGCAAAACCTCACTGTCTAGTGACAAGTGACGGAACCTATATTATTTATTCAGTATTGTACTGATGTATCTAATTAACACACATTTTGAAGGTAATTTATGTATATTAAATTTATTAATAGTTAAATAATTGCGCTTGTGTGTAGAATTTGCATTTCATAACGTAACAGATATTAATTTACAACCAATACAACTTTTTGGTCCATTGTGATAATAATTATACATCTGCATCCATACTCTGCATACCAGTGGGAAGTGCACGGCAGCACGGGAGAGGGGGCCATGATTCCCCTAAATCGCTTATGGCCAATGCCAGGACAGTTCCTTGGAAAGCCCACGGCCGAGTTCCTTCCCTGTCCTTCACTAATATGTGCTTACGTTCAGTCGCTAATGACCTCGACCTCGACGGCACATTAAACCTTAATGTTCCTTCCTTCCAGCCGGCAGGAGTGGCCGGGCGGTTCTAGGCGCTACAGTCGGGTACCGCGCGACTGCTACGGTCGCAGGTTCGAATCCTGCCTCGGGCATGGATGTGTGTGATGTCTTTAGGTTAGTTAGGTTTAAGTAGTTCTAAGTTCTAGGGAACTGATGACCTTCGAAGTTCAGTCCCATAGTGCTCAGAGCCATTTGAACCATTTTCCTTCCTTCCTTTTTATGGTAAATAAAAGCACTTGCTATGGTTTCTTCCAGTTCCATTCGCTTATGGAGCGCTGGAAGAATGGCTGCTTAATTGTCTCTGTGGGCTTTGCAGCCTAATCCAGTCTTCGCTGTCACTACGAGAACGACAGTTCAGGCTATAATACATTTCGCTTCCTCACTTAATAATGGTTCTTGAAACTTACAAAGTAAGCTTTCGTGGGATAGCTGGTGTCTGCTAGTCCATGTTTTTCAGCTCTTCCTCGTAGGTTAAACAAACCTGTGATC